>NC_070584.1:8599905-9254072 GCF_027409825.1 Scomber japonicus
TTACAAAAAAAAAAAAAAATCTGACTGTTCAAACTCTTATCTTCTCTGGTGTTAAATAAGAGCTCATGAAGAATAAGGCCTCAGTGATTAAGAGTATTATTAGCAGAGACTCACTTCCTGTTAGAAAAATAGAGAGCAGGAAACAAGGTCAACGCCTCGGTTTTCACTGCCTTTCACATTCTGACGTAAGAGAACATCTCTGCACTCACACGCTGATGCACATACACGTTACCATGGTTACCACAAAGTAAAGCTTTATGTCACTTGGAAAATTGGGTAGATTTGATTCTTCTTCTCTTGACTTATCATTAAGACAGATTTAACTCACGATTACTAAATTCTTAAACTACATATTTATCAATGACAGAAATATTACATAGAAATATTTACAAAGAAAGATTGTCAGTTTTCACACCAGCATGAAACAAACCAGACAGTGACTGCAACCGGCACCTTTAAACTCCACGTGCCCACTTCATAACAAAGGCTTTCTGTTAAAAATAAAAAAGTCTCAAGCCATGATGACATCATCAGGGTTATTTTTCAGACTTTAAAACAGGTCCGTCACCGCCACAGACAACAAAACACAACAGTCTCACAGGCTGAGTGCTAGGATAACCGATGGATTGTACTCCTTTAATGTACAGTCATGGTTCAGTAAGTTAGTCTTAACTCTGTTGCAGCTTTAAAAAAAAGAAGAAGAAAATAATAGTTTATCAATTGATTCTGAAATGTGACTATTTGCTGCTTCTCTCCGTTTTATACCATTGTAAACTGAATATGTGGATCTTGTTGTTGGTGTCATATTAGATTCTGTAAAATTTTGATGGCATGTTTCACTGTTTTATAGACTAAACCCACTAATCATGTGATTAAAAAAACCCACCAAAACAACAAACAATGAAAATAGTCATTACTTGCAGCCCTACACAACTGTGTGTTGTGTTAAGTGTTCAGTGGGTGTGTTGAAACAGTTCTTTCTAAGCACCACTGGACAGATTGTGTACAGAGCATTAGTGAAAAGTGCCTGTGTAGCTCTTGGTGTGCCTGGAATACTAACAAGCTGGTACACCTTTCCCATTAAGACATTAAAGAACTCGGAAGATCACAGAGGAAAAAATACACACAGACATCCGGAAGTTTTTTCTTCTTTAAAAAAGGGCCAGTTAAGGTAGGCATTGAGTTTTGCAGCAGTAACTTCCTCTAAAAATACTACTACTTACATAACACGCTAGTTTACAACTTTACATCAGTGGAAAGCATGAAGGTCTGGGGTGTGAAGTAGGCAGCTCTTAGACAAAGACTAACACCCTGAGCAGGCATGTTAGTCCACAGACACTGGAAGCACTCAGGAAAAGAGCAGTCTCAAAAAAATGTGTTTTCATCATGTAATCACAGTTTTTCACAAAACCCGCAGCAGCTACAACACAGGGCAATCAATCATCTGGGATTTACCAGCGTCTAGTGAAAATATTCTTAATTTGTTGACATGTCCAGTAAGCCCATGTGCCAAGTGAAGATTACATCAAATGATTTGTGGCCAATCTCCGGTTCACAGCCACGATTCATCAATTCTGGCGGAGACGTCTACGGACGTGATACTGCGCCAGCCACACAGCACTTCAAACCAACAGCTGTGTAATCATTTATGAAGAGTGCACCAACTCTAAATTCCACCTTAACACTGTGATGAATTCCTAACTGGAAACCACAACCTGACAAACTACGGCGAAAGTATAAATGAGGCTTTTCCTACCTGTGCCAGGAGGTTTGATGAGGTCCATGATGACAGAGTCTGCTCCTTTGGTGTAGACGGTGATCTGGTCGGTCAGAGGGTGTCTCACCACCACAGACATGCGTTTCCTGGTGGAGTCGAAGCCCAGTGTGTGCAGCAGCTCAAAGCTCAACTTCCCCAGGTGGGGCAGTTCCACCGTCACCTGGTCAGGGAGGCGTCCGACGAGGGAGCACTTGTAGGCCCGGGCGGCGTACACCAGCGCCGCCTCGTCCGGCGACTCGGCCTCGTAGCGCAGCTCGCCCTCCTCCAGGGTCCAGGCCTTCCCGTCATAGCAAGGAGGCACAGGACTAAAGGTGTGTTCCAGGCCTCTGCTACACTCCTCGTTCAGCTTGGTAAGCGTGCTCTCTGCCGAGGGAGAGGACAGCATGCTGGAGCATCCCTTGTTTGAGGAGCGGTTGGTGATCAGACTGGAGGAACTGCTGTTGTTGGAGCCTGAGGTCAGACGGCTGGGGGTGAAGCGTTTGATGAAGTCTTCGATGGTCTTGACTGGGGACTTCAGCTCAAACCTCATCCGAACCTGGAGGACAGGAAGAGACGCTAATGAACAGATGGCAACTGAGTCAATCATACTAATTCAAACATTATTACATTCTGCAAATTGTGAACATTATACAGGTCAGTTCCTATGGCACGGAGACTTCCGTTCTGATGAAAATGCACCTCCTGGCTTCAACCCTAGCCAAATCCTTTACCCCAAGGCGGTGCAGCACAATAGCAGAGAGAGTGACTCACTGTGAGGTCTCCTGGCAGCAGGAGCCACAATTCTCACATGTATATATATGTATAAATCATTCAGGTGCTAGGTTAGCCACAAGGGCATCATAATAAAAACGTGAACAATTACACTGGCACAAAGAACAAAAAAGGCATAATCATAAAAAAAAGGGAAAAAACAGTTTTGTGCAGATTTTGTCTTATCAGATAACCTTCAAACAGAAACACAAAGAACATAAATAATGTGTCACAGCATAAAGCGTGATCTGCACTGATTTGTGCATCTGACTGGCAGGAGAAGCGAGCCAGTGCACAGTGTGGCGAAGAGAGGATATCACATCTGAACAGGACAACCACACCCAGGCTCACACAAAAAACAAAACACGGATACACACATCAAAGATGCAGGCAACAAAAAAGCGAACACTACGTGCAGAGGGAGGCTGTGTGAGAATTTTGAAAGGTTTTTGAGCTATTGAGATAGTGTTTTTCTTGGAGAACTAGTTAAAAAAAAAAAAAAAGAAGCTGCGACACGCTTCATTGTTTTTTTGGCAAAAGATGAAAACTACATCTGTGTGGTTCAATAAAAGAAAAACAAAAATACGTGCAAGATTAGAGAGGCATTAGCCATTTTTGGAGGGATATCAGTAGAATTAGCCCCTGTTGGATCTCCCACTGATGCTCCCTATCATACCTCCCAGCTTTCTAGACATCTTGTTTACCAGCCAATCTCAGGAGCATGCTGACACGAAGAAAGTGGTTCAAAGACTGCAAATGAACAGTAAAAAAAACAATAAGATCAAAAAAATATATAGACTTAAAACATTCATTAAACTTATTACTGTGATTTTATGGGAAACGGTGCACAGACATCTGTAGGAATCCTTAAAAGACACATGCTTGGGGGCAGCTGTTCCAAACTTTTTTTTTGTGTGCTTGTGACTCATTAAAATACACCAAATGAAAACATCCTGTCATACAATATCTCTGCACGGTATATTCAGTAGCAAGCTGGCGAAGGTCATCAACAACTACAATCAACTACTCTCATCAGAAAAAGTGACAGAGCCAGTTAGGGGCTCTTTGCAAACAGATAAAATTGCAATGTTCCATTACGGCAGTGGACCTTTGTTGCATATCATCCTCTCCCGTCTCTCTGTCTCCTTGGTTTCTGTCACATCTCTAGACTCTAATAAAGCAGAGCAGGGATTTCATTGCACAAGGAAAATAGTTGGAAGATGTCGCCACCAACAAAAAAAAGGTCATCTAGGTTCATATCTATTTTTTTTAAGAATATTTTCAGGCAAGATTGTCAAAGTTCTGACAACATTTCTAAGTATCATTTTCATTTATTCTAAATTCATTCTTTTCCAGCATGGAGTCCCTATGGAGTTGTACTTGAACCTAGTGAATATAGTCTCTGATAAAAGGATGTAATGATGTAAATACACTACGTGAGCTCAGTTTATTTTAGCAAGAGAGCTCGGATACACTGATATGTTGTCGGCACAATAATATAATTTTAGCCGCTTCACTGACCCAAGAGACATGACTATTATTGTAATTAAACACAAGGCCTGCTTCACCTGCTAGTTAGACATGACAGTCTCACACACACACACACACACACACACACACACACACACACACACACACACACACACACACACACACACACACACACACACACACACACACACACACACACACACACACACACACACGTAAGAGAGGCAAGAGTCAAACCAGAACCAGTGAAAAAGCAAACAAAAAAACTGAAATTTTACATTTTACATTCAAATTCAGTGTAAAATAACCCAAAACACCTCTCTGACCACATCAACTATCTCATTAACTTCTAAATTGGGACAAAGTCATCCCATATTGACCCGAAGGAAGTGTGAGATGTTGTAGAGGTGACTCTCACCTTCTGCCTGGGCTGGTTGGGGGAGGACGCCACCACCGTGTTGCAGATGGTTAAAGCGATGAAGAAATCAATGATGTCAGAGAGTTCAGAGGGCAGCTGGGACATGGGCTGGCTGTGGAAGCGCATGAAGTCCATCTGACTGCTGCATTCATTGACTTTGTCTAGAAGCTGAGGGTCGGGGGTGATATCTTTCTCCTGCAGGACAGAAGAGGGTTTATCAGAGGAGAGCAGACAAGCAGAACGATCACAAGGACATCGGGATAGTAAAGAGCACTGACCATAGGACTGCTAAAGGCTGTGTGTTTAGACAGGATGCTAGCTCGCTTTGCCTCCGCCCTACTCCCCGTCCTGCGGTGGGACTTAGTGCTCTGGGAGCGCAGCACCACCCGGGCGCTTTGGTGGCTAGCCACACTGTCCCTTCTGGGAAGGGTGCCACCGTGGGAGGTACACTCTTCTTCCTCAGAATCCATCTCTTGGTACATAGCAAGTCTTCGAGCTGGAAAACACACAGGAAAACATCATTGAGAGTGACTTAAAAAGGCAATGACTGCTAACTGTTTTTGTGTTGGGATGAAGGGTGTTTATGCTGTACAGTGATGCTGGCTTGTCTCACCATTGGCATCATGGGAGTACTCCACTCCAGCCACAGTGCAGCGCCGAAACACCATCTTATTCTCCGTCAGCGTGCCTGTCTTGTCAGAAAAGATGTATTGCATCTGGCCGAGATCCTCAGTGATATTAAGAGCTCTGCACTGCAGGTGAGAGTCTGTCTCCTCGTCGTACAGATCCATGTCCTGATGGATGAAGTACACTTGGCAGATCTTTACAATCTCAATCGACACAAAGAGGGAGATGGGTATCAGGACCTAGGGGAGGACAGGGTCTTTATTAGAAAAGAGGTACAGCCAGTTATGGGTTTTCTAGGCCTGCTATGTGAGTCGTTTGCAGTAAATACATTTTACAGCAGCGCTTCCCCTTGTACCCCCTCGTTCCCTTTGGGGGTACTTCTTCTGTTGCTTGGGGGTGCATGAAAGGATTGTGGAGAAACTCCCCTAATCTTGAAAAACAGAAATTTTGATTTTAATCGACTTACTAAATAAATAAATAAACTCACATATTGAGTCAGCTGTAAAAACCTGAACATCATGTGTAGCCAGTGTGTGACAACTAGCTAGCAAACAGAGATTTGGATTTCGTTAGCTAAACAAGTGATGGGTAGACAGTTTAAATAGTTAACTAACAGCTAACCTGCAACTAACGATAGCTAAAATGTCTGTATAAACCGTTTAAACAGATATCTAAAAGTAGCCTAACGGATAAATAGTTAGCTAAAAGTTATGGATACTGGTTAAAATAGCTAAAAGATCTAAAATGAATGAATAAATGGTTAAACTAGTTAGCTAAAAGTAATGGATAAATGGTTAAACTAGTTAAAAGTAATGGATACATGGTTAAACTAGTTAGCTAAAAGTAACAGATAAATTGTCAAAACTGTTACAAATAATAGATAAATGGTTAAAATAGCTCAAATGAATGGAGAAACAGATGGAATACCTGTCTAAAAGTAATGGATAAACAGTTGAAATAAATGGTAGTGTTGAAGTGCTCAAGTACCTCTTCATCTACACCACCATTTATTTCCAACTTCCTTCTGACAGGGGTATGGAGGTACATCTAATAAAAAAGGTCGGGAACAACTGTTTAAGAGTTTTACAGCTTTTCATTCACTTTTTCAAGGTCAAAATCTTCACAGTAAAAGTAATAATATATAAGTGTACTGGGTATATGTTTGATTGTTTAAAAAATGTTGGTGTATCCTCCAGTGGGACATTTACAAGCAACATTTCTGGAAAGTGGTTCTGGAGAAATGAGTCATAGCTTTTGGGAGGACAATTCAGCCCGCACACTCTCTGTGCCTGGGAGCCAATAGAGTCATGTGTTTATTTGAAAGTGTATCAGGCAATGTCTGGCAATACTGGATGGTCTCCAACCACAAACAGTTACTATTTGTACAGTGAAACCAAACTGCTATCTTGACTAACTTTCCATTTATTTCAAATATGACCTGATATCAGGGGAACTAGTTGCAACATCTGACACAGGACAGGGCGACATTATCTCTGACATTTTTGCATGCAAGCGGAGAAAAAGAAGAAGAAGAAGAATCAATAACTGTCAGTTCTGAGTAACTTTTTCTTTTTTTGATTGTATGAAAAATATGATTTTGCATTTTAACCATTTTCTTCCTCATTTCTGTTCCACATACGTGATGATAAAAATCTAGAGGTCACACCCTGAACAACAATTACTACACTCAATTTGATTAATAGCAATGCTCGTATACAGAGGCATAAAGCATTTCAAACTAAGCTATATGTCTTGTTCATATCTTTACGTTACTGTCTTTGCCTCATTCAGCTTCTCTCTGTTTCGTACCTGAAAGACGATGATCATAGTGAGGAAGAGATAAATAGCTGACATGATGGGCGATAAGTCTGTCCCCTCTGGACTGAGAACGTCAAACACAGGCCTCTTATCTCCGTACTGTAACATCCACAGCCCATGACCTGGAACAGCAACACCACAAGGTCAACTCATATAAACACTAGAAGGAGAAGATAGAAATGCAACAGCAAACTCAAACCAAAACCTTTTTTTTTCTCTTTTTCCTCAAAAATATCTAAAGAAATTGAGAGAAAATTGAAATTTCTCCACTGGACCACAAGAATTTCTCACATTAACTGTTTAACTCTGTAAATGCTACGCACCAACAGCAGTGAACAGGCACATGACCAGCAGGATGATGACACACCAGAACACATCTACATTCATCTGTCTCTCCAGTTTACTGCGCTTGTAGCGAGGGCCGTTGTTGTTCAGCATGGCTTTGGTCTCATGACCTGCAAAGACACACAGTATTAGCAGGAGCTGTTAAGGGGTCAAATATGAAGCTGACAACATGCTTATTTTGGAGGCCAACCTGCGTAAATGACTATTCCCACAGCCTCCTCTGTGTTGCGGATGGTGCAGCCTCTCAGCAGCAGGTTTTCTTTGTAAAGTGCATCTCTTCTGTTACTTCGATGGATTCTGTCAAAAGCAGGTTACAAAATGCTTGAAACATTACTGGAAGCGCTGGTCCGAGGCAAAATAAAACATAAATAAAATACTGATAGCACTGAAAGAAATATAGTATCCCCTGATAGCAGAGTCCCACTGAAGACAACATCAGTTTATTCTGCTGAGCACCTCAATCGATCACGCTCTAAAGCATCATGGTCTTCCCTCACCAGGAGCCCTTATCTCAGCACAAATTTCCCTCTGATATAGAAGTACTGACCGTGCTACCGCTCCACACAAACCCCTCGGGTTTAGAGTCAATCAGGCAATTCACTGCTTCATCGCGGACCCTCAGATTTCAGACTCTTACGTTTAAAGCTTGTCAGGCTCATCTAGGGGTGTAGATGTCATACAAAGACTGCATTCAGCGCTTAGCCAGCCTTTTGAGGAAGTTCAAACCCCTTTCAGAAGAAAAGCCTTTTAACGAAAGTGAGATGTATGTTGAGCTGTATTAAATGACGGGCAAAAGCGCCTGTTGTGGGGGAGAGAAGAGCTTTAAACATCAGCCATAATCCCATTACTAAATCAAGGATTACAAGTGTATTAGTTAAACAGCTCGCAACCTTTAGCTGGGAGCAGCGCTTAAACATTTCTGTTGTAGCTTCTTTCAAAGTCACACAACTGTCAGCATGTTTACCAACAGGAATGTTCATCCTTTGGCCTCTGACAGCAGGCAGGCTGACACGTCACCACCATTATAGATTAATAACAGTGTCCCTGAGCTCCGGGCGGCCGTAGTTCACACACAGCTCGTCCTAGTTCATAGCTCACGCTGTTCGAGAAATTGATAACACTCTGAGACGCAGAGTGCTTTCTCTCCCTGGAAGGTAGAGAGATTAGACTCAGTGCCATTGGCCATAATGTAATAAAACACTACTGAGACAAGTCCCCCTCCTCCTCTACCCTCCACCCTCACCTCCGCCGCTGTGCCCAGTGCTCCGCCGTAGCCTGGCAACTGAATACCTGCAGCATCTGGTCTCCTTCTGAGCAAAGAATAAATGTCATAATCATGTGAGTGCAGGTCAGTCTGCCCGCTTTACCGAAAGCTCAGAGGGCGTTTCTCCTCTTTTACCTCACACAAACTTATCCAACATGTCTCCCTGTGGAGACTCAATGAAAAGGCTGTGCAGACACACTTGGCACAAATCCAACTTACTGTAAAACTGGCAGCAGCTGAAAGGTGGGTAATGTAAACACGGTGCATATCACTTATCAACGTGAGCATAAATATGTTAAAGGAGTACTTCACTGATTTAGTCCCTAAAGTGGGAAGTGGGTCAAACCTTGAATCCTACATTTCCCATAATTTAACTGTATAGTTTTATATGTCAGATCCTGCCCTCCTAATAAACTCCTTCCCCATCCTTCAAACCTCATCTCCCACTTTGTAAGGCTTTCTGTTGAGGTACATCTTCAGGTCTAAATGTATATTCTGATTCTCTTCTGGAATATCTTTGCATGATTTACACTTACACTCTTCATTTATCTTACACTGGCTCTTTGTGCAGCCCCTCAGTTCAGCCTCTGTCTGAAACAGGCAGTTTCAGCTCCTGTCTCTTTAAGGCTCCCCTCCTGACAAGCCCACTTTGTTCTGATTGGTTGCAGAGGCTAAGTCAACAAACAGTATTAAAAGGATCTCACTTCTTTTTTCTGTTCTTTACGTCAAATCTCAAATGCATCCATACATATTTGCTCCTGAATCTAATCCAAAACACGCGATTGGACAATGTGAACAACCCTTATGGGCATTTGTGAACAATCTGATGTCATCATGAGGAGGAAGTAGAGGTCATATTGCATACAAAACATTTAGAGCAGACCTCACATTGGACTTTTGGGGTTTAACATAAACATCTGACATTATAATGGTATACAAATAACAATAAATCATAAAAAACATGACATATCCCCTTAGAGAAACATTTGTATCAACATCTGTATCCTAAATCCATGGTGAGATTTGTCTGATGACATCATTACGGTTATTATCCATGTATGTTTAATGCTGTTAGACCATCATTCATGTCTGTCCATCTTGAGAAAAGGTATTTTACAACCTGCTGCTTTTCTACCATGAACACGTACAAAAAAGGGAAGTAAGGTGTAACAGAGGAGAGTCAGCCTGTTGATGGTAAATACCCAAGTTGTGGTGCAGGCCAAGGAACTACAGCTTCAGTATGACCGCAAATTGTAATCCTGACTAGGAAAAACTGTTCAAGTCATAATTATAAGTTGGAAAATCCTGGCTTATAAACAAACCGCATAATCGCATAATTTCCATTTTGGAGTTAAACATTACTCACAATATCACTGCAGTTAATAAACCTTCAGAGACATAAAAATGAGTTGACAAATAAGAAAGCTGACCATCTGATCATCACCATGTACCATACAGAACTGACCAAAGATAATACTCACATGTAGCCTCTGAATCTGTTTAGGTCATTGTTGGGCTTTTCACATTCAATTATGCTGTTGTACTTCAAGGGGTCAAAATCACAGTCCTGCAAACAGATCAACATTCATAAATCATTTGCAACACTGATTTTGGAATATTTTAAATCCCTGCATTGTTTAAATCCATGTTTATAAGTTTGAACTCTTCTTCTACTCTACTTTTGCTGTTGTGTTGATATGTTTATTGGCACATTACTGCCCCCTGTAGGTCAGTAGAATTGTGTGAAACCATTAGTGTGAATGGGTTTAACCTCCCCGGCATACGTTGACATGCAAGTCAATCTACGCATGCACGAGACACACAAAACCAATCATAAACTGCTCTATAGTATCTAAACTGTATAGGAGTACTAGAGCTGTGTATCGCTACTCAATTATTGACCAAAATAACCCGGTACCAAGAGGTATCAGAACTTCTCCAATCAAACGATACCTTCAATTAATCATTTTTGTACCCAGGTCTAGATTTTTTTAAATACTTTGTTTGTTTTAGTGTGACATGTGATTGGCCCACTATCACAGCTGTATAACTTTTTTAATTATTGGACCAAATCATTTAGATAGGGAGGAGTGGTGGCATTTTACGCGACTGAATGCTTACATTCACATGGTATTGAATGAGGTAGAAAAATAAGGAAGGAAGTAAGGAAGGAAATGAAAAGTATTCTGTTGTTATCTATATCAATTTAAGGGTACTGGTATTGTACTTCTTTAAACCACACCCAGGATATTTTGATCAAATATGTTTTCACCATAACTGTTCATGCAATGATCAGTAAATGCTCATTTAGGTATATACTTCTTTCTGATTGGTGGAAGGCTGGGGACATGGTTCATACGCTGGTCAGAGAGATTCTAGGTAACTTGTGTAACCATGGTAACAGGCTGAAACCACAGCGGGCACAGTTACCACTCACACTTTTGAGGGAAACGGGTTTCATTTCTGTTTTTTTTTTTGCTATCAAACTTTGTAGTAGTGGAACGGTCATCTCACCAGGTCGAAGAAGCTGCGGACGACCTGCCTCTGCTTGAGGTTGGTCTCTCCGTCCAGTGTGGCGGTCTCAATATGGCACAGGCGGTCCGGGTCACTGGAGCTCAGCAGCAGAACATCGGCCGGGAGGATCTCATTACAACGCAGCCTGATGAAGTCTCCCACCCGCACCTCCTTCCAGTACTTCTCCACATAGCGTCTCTCGGCCCTGCCAGAACAATGAGAGAGCAAACAGCGGTGGGATAAGAGACACCAACCTATTGTTTTCAATAATTAGTAGTTCTATAAACAGACATGTCAGCTCCGCTTCCATAAATCTGTATGGGACAGCAAATATGTCATGCATAAGAGAGCACAGCCTGTTTGTTGATGCTGAAGCTAAACCAACTCCTGAATTCGGCCTGGCTGAACATATTCCTCTAGACACCCTACTCAATACTGTATGCCCATCAAACTCCAACAATCTCCAAGCAGAGAGCAACATATTGTGCACATCCTGCCCAGCTAAAGTCTGTTTCAGAGGATTACTCACCTAATGAAGAATTCCACTCATATGACACAACATTATTAGTTACAAGTCATACGCTGAGAAAGTCTCACCAGGATTTTCTATTTTTAGTCAACAGAGTAGTTCTTCTCACCACAAAATGAGTCAATGGTGTGAGGGTAGGCTACTGTACCTGATGTCACTATTGTGTGCAGCACTCTCAGCCATTAAAGTGCAAAAACACTAACGGATGGATAATAATTTGGAGACTCTGCTAATGGTAACCGTGGTTCATTTCGGACCAATTTGATATTCCTGGTAGCAAATATGCTAAATAATGCATATCTCGCATGCTATAAACAACAGTCCTGAAGTGTAAGGAAAAACACTCAGTTATTTATTCATAACAACCCCCTTAGTGACGTTAATGACTGGCATCGGAGTACATAAAAACATTTCTTTCCTTGAATTTTGTCAGTTAAAATGCACGTGGTGTCAGCATGAAAATCGGAGTTTTTCCATGCACGTTATATTCCCGATGGTGAGCGGAACAAGCATTAAAAACATCGACGGGGGCAACAGATAACACCACTGGACTGCAATAAAAACATCTTGGTAACATTTCCTATTTTTCCATAGCCTGAAAATGAATCAATATCCTGAGGACAAAGAACAAACCTGCCAAGTAAGTGCTTGAAGTTTGCCGTTACATAAGAAGTGGCTTCAATGCAAACTGTGAAGGGTCTATACAAGCTTACCACTGCCCAAGCCAAAAACAATACAATGACAAGAATTTCGTCTGCAGGGTGGGACTGGCCATGAAAGCCTCTGAAGTATAGAGTTTGTATTAAAATGGTCTCATTGTGAGTCTAGAACTGCTGCTTTGCAAGCAGTTTAATAGAGGCTCTATTTTAAAAAAATAAGCTTAAAGACCCCTCTGGACATTTGCTTGGAATAATATATGTCTGATATGTTTTTTCCCCTCACAAAACAAACTCCTTTTACATCATTACAATAAAAAAAACAACCTCTTCTCCTATTGAAACACCCAGAATTGACGAATACACAAACATTCATTTCTAAAGTTTAACTGCTGGACACTGTGAAGTCCATTAAATGTATGCATCACACTTAAAATTGCATGTTAGACCATAACTGGCACCTAAGTAGTTGTGATGTCAGAAATCCTGCCTGTATGTACACGTCTTAAACTCAGGTTTAAGGTGAACTAAGAGAAACTAAAGCAGATGAATGTGAAAACAGCCTCCCAGGTGTCAAACTCTGCACAGTGAAACTTAAACATCTGAGTCAAGTGACAATAAGTCAACTGGAGTTGAGGGGAAAACTTAAAATTGTTTCACTAAACATCAGTTAATATACACTGACTCCCCAATGGGTACATTTGCATTTTATCAGCGTGAATCCAACGAGCACATGGTTCTTGTTATCTTTGTCTTCACACCTTATTAAATGTCCACAACCCACTGTAACCATAACATACCAAGATAGTGTGTCTATGAATACTATGGCTGTTGGAAATACCCCAGAGCGCTCTTCTTACTGGTGATCTTTGTTTAAAGGGTTAAAGGCAATGCTGCACTACTTTACTGTTACAAAAGCAGCTCGGACGTCCTGTTATGTTTCTATTTAGGGATTTTCTACCTGTTTATAATATACTTCATTACTTGAACATCTGTATTCAAAAGTAAAAGAGGATCAAATCTGATTTTTTTTTTTTTTGTGGAACAAACTGAAAAAAAGTGAAACGAGGGCAGCCTGATGAAAATTCATTATTTCTGCAGTCTACTGGTTGTCAAAAGTCTGTCCTTGAGTGCTGCTTCAATGTGAAATTAATCTTCCTTTCTTGTCAATTTCTCTTCGCAAGACAGCAAAAACAAGTACAGTAAGTAGAGCAGTGAAAAAGTGGCCCACACACATCACTAATTAATTATCCAGTCGTGGAGGGATATTCCAGCTTTCGACGGACAACAACACGATAAAAATCAGACGTTCAGTGACCTGGAGTTCAGATTCTTCAGGACAGCGGATGTTATTAGAACTCTGGAAAGCACATTAAGATACAAGTATTTCACTAGATTAAATATGTGACTTCACCTGCCGTGCCTATATCTCAATTTAGTAGGAATCTTCTCAAGTAAATTTTCCATGATGAACGGGGAAAGAAACATCCCCCTTCCATTAATCAAGACTTTGTAAATATTAGTATTTCTGATAAAAATGGAATGTCCTGTATCATAAATAAAAAAAACCTCCCCCCCCCTGTGCCGCCACGTGAAAAAGTGCCTGTCTGAAGATGAACTTGATACACATGTGGTTCACCTGCAGCTGGAACTTCTCCAGAGAATTAAATTGATGTGTGGTTCAAGAGAAAAAAAAAAAAGGAAAAAAAAAGCAGCTAGTGTGTATCTAACCTTGAGAAAGTGAAAAAAAAAGAAAAGAAAGCAACATAGGTCAGGTCAAAGTTAGCTGTTGCTACGTTCAGAATGAGAAAAAGGGAATGTTTTTGCACAATATTGCCACAGCAGAAGAAAATTCAATTATGTCCCCAACCTTGACAGAACAGCTTGGGTCAAGACTTTGCTAAAACTTGCGGAGCTACTAAACACTGAGCCTTTTGATTACCATGAATTATGCTCTGTACATGAAACACAGTGCTGCTTTTCATTAGCAAAATACACTCATGCACACATAGGGTCAAATAGTTAGTAGTAGAGAAAGCTTAAAGGTGAGGGTGGGGGGGTAGGGGCAGGTCGTCAGGTAGTATGTGACAATATATAGAAACATCTGTATTGTCAGAGAGGGTTTCACACACACACACACACACACACACACATACACACACACACACACACACACACACACACACTTCTCCTCTCTGACAGATAGGTAGGTGTCAAACTAAAGCTTTTCTACAGTTTTTGGATTCCATATCTTCCCTCATGTGTTATCCAGGTTTAACTGAGGCCTGCACCTACACAACCTGGACCCACAAATGATGAATAAATCTCATAGAGAGACTGACAGCTGGGTTCATGCATGAAGGCCCTGCAAAGACTTTGCATGGTCTGACAGGAAAGTTAAAAAAAAAAAAAAAAAAGAAAAGAAAAGAAAATGTGTCCTGATTGTTTTTCTTTTAGTCTGGAACAGCTGATGTGAATGTGTGCAAGATGCATTAGAGAAGGACAGTGTGTACTTTGAACACTGATGGAAAAACAACTAAATACAAGCACACACACACACAGGTTTCAAGCAACATCTGGACTCTTGTGGGTGCCAGTGTTTTTTAGGCCCAACTTACCTGCTGTAAACCAGACAATCCATGTGATTGATTTCTTTATCCGACCTGTGTCTTCTGTAGTCCTCCCATAGGTCTTTGATGGCAGTGACAGATAAGATGAAAACTACAGGAGCCAGAGCGAGTTCTGGCTGAAACGCATTGACAACTGGAACAAAATTCAGCAAGGCGATGAAGACAAAGTAAACATTGGCAAACCTATGAAACTGTTCAAAAAGGTTCTTTGGCAGGAAAGACAGCACAGTGTATTTGGTCGTCTTAATCTTGTTGTTTGCATAGTGTCGGTTTGGGTTTTCCTCTCCTTTGGCGTGATCATACAGTATGTTTGCGTGGACAGTCCTGGTTTTGTTCTCCTTAGTTTTCTTCTTTCTTTGCCTTTTGACTTTTGCAGCTTTGGCCATCCCGGCGTCTTCGCTCTGGCGCGCCATGGCCAGCTCTCCCCCCCCACCACCACCACCACCCCAGCTTCAAACTTCCCCACACTTTTAAAGCTTTTTTTCCCCCCTCACACACACAAACACAAACACACACAAACACAACACAACACCAAAGTAACGAGCTATGTGATCATTCTTTCAGCCGGCGGAGAAGAATCCCATCAGTCTTTGTTTCGTTTAGTCACACAAACTGCTCATTTTCATCCATGTCGACTCCTCTTTCCGCCAGTCAGAGGAAAACTTCTGCTTGTTTAGCTTCTCCCTTTTTTTTCTCCCCCTACTTGCTGGGAAGGATGCTGCGATAGTTGGACAGTCCCCCCCCTCACCCTCAACAGCTGGGCGGAAGATTTGTAAATCATGTGGATAGGCCTCCGCCAGCGATTGCAGGCTGCTGCTGCGTGCGTGGATCAGCGGATGCGCGCAGTTTCAGCACAGACAGGACGTCCGTCAGCGGGTCAGGGGTCGCACCCCCCAGGAAATCTGACCCGTTGGCCCCTCCTTTTATACGGGGCCCCTCCTCGATCCAACCTGGGTTTTTTTTTTTTTTTGTGCCTCCAAGTGCCACGCGGTGTTATTGGAGTTTATGCTGTCCCACAGGAAGCAGCCACATGTCAAAGGGTAAAAAGTTTGTTTTTTAAAATACAAGTAAAACAATATGGTGAGAAAGAAGAAATGACTCTTTTAAAAAGAGTATTTATTTTTTTTCTGAGCGTTTCCTGTTTGGAATGTGGACAGATTTATTATGTAGAAGTTCAATAACAACCACAGTGTGTGGTAAACAATTATTATAAGTATTATTTAATAAACAAATTCGAAAAAATAGTTAATATAATTACTATTATTACCATTTTTTGTTGTTTTGTCTGTTTTATTTATGTATTTATTTATTTTTGGTTTGTTTAAAAAAAAACTTTTTAATCAGTATTTTTGTCATGAATTTTGGACAAGACAGAGTGAGTGCTGTTTGTTTGTAAGATATCCAGTTTTAGTTCAATGGAGGCAATTTCTCTATTTCTCTGTTAACTGAATATTTTCTATGCTATTCTCTCAAGACCTTGAAATATGACATGATAATTACTATTACAGTAAACAAACATAAAACTGCATCAGCTGTTTCAGTCACACACCAATAAATTACTCATAACAAAATAACACTCACCTCATGCTAAAAACACATTGCACACAGCCCCATAATAAAACACCAAGAAACTATTGCACAATCCCTACAGGCCCAGCCAGGCAGCAATATTTAAAAGTTTGATAGAAGTAGGCACAAATTTACAGTGGAGGACTCTGAAATGAAGGGAAATGAGGCAGGGCTAGGGGTGGCTTTGGAGGCCAAAATTCCTTATTGTTATTTATTGATGTTATGTTTTTGTGAAATTGTTGATAAGGACCAAAATAAATCACTACTACTAATAATAACACTTGCAGCAGAGTCATAAAATGCAGTTAAATTAAAATCTGCGCATGTTAAAAACTGTCCTTGGCTCTGGGTGTTCTGGGATTAGCCCCGGATCTTGTCAACTCCTAAATCCACCCCTGAAATGAGATATTGACAAAAGTTTGCCAAGATCTCAAAAACAATTGTCTCACTGATGTTACTTTATGTATACAATGCCATATCTCATGTAGGTTGATAACATATAGAAGAGCAATAAGCAGTAAGGATTTAGCTGAGAAGGTTACACATACCTTGTGAAAAAGCATCAGCCACATTGATGTATTACATGAACCGGACCTTACAAGACCAAATATTGTGTGTCAGTTCAATGTATATGAAGGCAATTCTGGTAACACATTTGCTATTAAAACTATAACCTGGTATATAGTGGCTGTGAAAAGTCAGATTGTTTGGATGGGGTTTCTTTACTGCCCCCTAGAGGCCAGAACCAGATTAATTCAGCTTTAAATTGTAATTCAGACTGAAAACTATCCTAAACATTGGTGTTGGCTTATTATCTCTGGTACCAGCAAGACAATGAAATATGATCCCCAGTTTGTTTGCATGTATTTAATGGGCAGACATAGCACCTTGCTGGAAGATTTTGCAGTAAGCTGTAATAAATGTTGAGTCATGTTCTTTTTGTTACAAACTGATGTGGGAAGGAAGGAATGAGAAGGAATGAAGGAAGAAGGCAGGTATATGTAGGCTATGGGCCAGTACTAGCACAGGATTTTAGAGGAATATACTGTATATCTATAATAGCCATTTAATTACAGTATACACACCATTATCCCAACAAAGTTAAGTATCCACCTCTAAACAGTTGCTATTATCACTACTATTATTACATAGTGAGTCTAAAGTTACCATTTAAAGGCAAAGTCCCATTCACACTTTGAAAATTCTGCCCAGTCTCAGTGCAATGGTATGTTGTGAGAAGACATTCTTAAAGACAACATGGACTCATGAGCCCTGTACCACACTGAATGAACATGAGACTCATATCTCAGAAATAGTACCTCCAGAGTCAGACTGGCCACTTAGCCGGCAGGTTTCCCAGAGGAGATAAATCAAAGACTGATCCCAGAGCAGTCTGCAGCAATTTGCTACAGGAGCATCCAGCTGTTGGCTAAAAACTAATGGCTGATTGCACACTGTGGCATCTTGGCATGGAGAACAATTCAATTTCCCCATGATGAATGACCAGAGTGAGGTGGATCTCAGACAACAGGCCCGCCGCGACCCGAAAAAGCCAGCTATTGCCCGGCGTAAATAAAAAAGAAGAAGAAAAAAAATAAATCAGGTTGTGCTTCTCAGCAGAAAATAAGATCATCCTATACTTTTGCTCCTTTTTGGAAAACAGTTTTGTGATCCAGTTCAATTTCTTTCCTGAAGGACAAACGTCAGTGAAGAAGGTTGTCTGGAGTATGAGACTGCCACATGTAGGCTGATACCAAACCTTGGTGCTACAGGAATACGTGGAAATATGCTCAAATATATTTCCAAAGTTTTAGACCAAGTTTCTCCCACAGAGTCTGACTTCATATTGGTTTTTTTCTCTTTGTCATGGGGTTGGCTTTGAAATAGTGATTTCCCATAATTCTTTGTGATTCAAAGCAATAAAAATACCTTTAAAAATACCTTAAAATATTGGATACATTCTTGTGTGATTGTGAACATGGAGGCAAAACATTCAAACAATGCAAGCAATTGTATTGTTTAGTGTAAGAATCACAGTCTTTACAGACTTACACAAAACATGGCTTTATTAGAAGTAATGTCTGTTAGAAACTAATTTTGTGTCTCCATGGTGACAAGAGATGGCATGATGAGAGGCTGTCTGCTATCTCTGTCTTCACTTTGATTTCCTCCTGGTGCACTTTAATGTAACATGAAAACATCAACTGACACACACACACACAAACACACACACACACACACACACACACACACACACACACACACAGTGAGGCAAAGCTGAGGAGGAAAATCCACTCATCTGTAGAATCCTGTCCAAATGATATATTTTTATGATTCTCATGTAATGATATGATGACTATACAAGGATTGTATTTTCAGAGCATAGTGTTCAAGCTGTAACTGTGTAACACTAACAAACACATACACATACACACTGCAGTGCTTCAGACAGAGCCCAAGCTATTGAGGACAGTGAGGTCATGCCCCCTGTACTTCTGTTTCAGAGGTTTTAGTAACTTCAGTGAAGAACTTACATGTCTGAGGTATTTTTTGACCTAATATGTTTAAATATTCAACGTTCAACAAAATTGTAAATTAATGTTTAAGAATGTCAGAATTTACAGTTCAGGATTTTATTCTTCACAGCTTTGAATCTGCAAACATTCATGTTAGTAAATATATACTCTCTCTATATTCTATATATAGAAAATAATTTTCATGGATTAACATAAATGGTGTGTGTGGGGGGGGGGGGGCATTTTTATAGAAATCCTATTTTTGGTTTCAGTTTAAAATCTTCTGTGGTCTCAAAGACTACATTGGGGGAACTTTTTTAAAATACTTCCCAATTCCAAGCTATGGCTGCCATTCTTGATTCATATGGAGGGCAGAAAACAATGGTGACTGGAACTTGTGATAATAAAGTAGAGCTAATCAGTGGAAACATAATGATGTCATGAAGTCAGATGTTAAAGTACCCAGTCAGAAAATAATGGTGTATAGAAAATCATGTTATGGGTTGGGGGAGTGGTTGGAGTTTCAGCTCTACATTAGGAGGAATTAGGTAAAAACTATAAGTGAATACATTAGAGAGTTTGCTTCAGTTGTTTCTGAGTCCAGCTCAGTTTATTGTATATCTGCGTACACTCAATAAATCTAAATTATATCACAAGCAGTGGGACTACAGAATTTTCGTTTGGAATTACAGTTACAGTCTGAACTCATCTGGCCCATGTGAAGGTTTTATCTCCCACAGTAGCCTCTTTAAAAATGTTGGAGTTGTAGGTTAAATATAGGAAAATGAACCTCCCTCGCCAAATAAAAAAAAACTCACAACAAGACTGAAAAGAGAAGACTTGCATGTGAAGTATACACTGAGCAGACTGAAGGTTAACAGAGAGACAGAGCTGCACTTCACCCTCATTCAAAGACAGCAAGCAACCTGCCAGAAGAGGGCATGATACTCCAATCAGTACACACACTTGGCGCTTGGCTGCTCCCCATGCAATGTCTTAACTACTGTATGTGTCTGTGCACACATGCATGTGTGTGTGTATGTGCGAGAGTGAGTGGGTGGGTGCAGAGAAGGGAATGTTATAAATGGGCCTGCTGTAGTTGTTATGTGACAAATGTGACATCTTTAATCATAGGTCTTCCTTTAATTGCGCTGTTCACTCCCAGATTGTATTATGTCAAACCTCAATAAAGTCAGTGAGAGGACTATGTGATGAAAACACTAAACATGAGCTAAAGAGTGAATCTGATTAAATTGCCTAAGAGCATTCAGATCCACATCATATATGTAGATTATCAGAAAAGGAATAATTTACATTTCTTCACCTGTGGAACTTTTAGATTTCTTCTTTTGGCTTTATTGGGTAGAGGATAGTAAAGTGGAAGACAGGAAAAAATGGGTGGGAGATGAGTACAACAAGGTCACTGACTGTAATTGAACCAGAGATGTTGTTTATGTGGCACATGCAGTAACAATCCTACCAGAGCACTCCTCACTCATGTAACATTTGACCATGACAAATTAAGAGGCTTGGACATGAATTATTTGACTCTGGGCTCTGAAATCAGACAATGTCTATACTGAGAACAGCATACTCCTGTTGCCTAGAGACAGTGAGATGTTTGGCACCTCGGTTTTCTCTGAAGTGATCCGTAGGTGTTACAAAACCAAGAGGAAGCCATACATGCAAATGCAAAGACAGATATTAGCTCCAAATTCTTTCATGTCCGATAGCAAAGTAAGCTAAGTTTTTGGGTTGTAAAGAAAGAGGTAGAGTATACAGCAGGAAAATCTGATTCTAATATCTGTCTAGCTGCTCTCTTATTTAAATCGAAGTATGTCAGAATGTCGCAATTACACATTAAGGGGGTATCACACTTATCACACTTTCACTAGTAGCCTCAGACACATTCATATTACACCTCATGTATCTAAATCAGGCTGGACAGAAAATGCAGAAATACTGCAAACAAGATATCCAAAGTTAGTAGCAAGTCATTCACATACGGTGGTTACACATCAGTTTAATTCTGCCTTTTAAAAAATTCATGTTGGCATCTAAAAATATACAGCTAAGTCCAGTTTTACCAGCTACATACAAAAGGGCACGTTCTAAATCAGGACAATATTGCGTTTTTGAAAATACATAGTTTTAAATAGCAATAAGATTTTAAAAATGAACTAGACTTGAACTTACAAATATTTCCACTTTTTAAACATCGTGACAAGCAGTGCAGGATGAGAGACAGGAAGCAGCTCTCAGCGATGTCAGTCCTTTAATGACATTCAATGCAGGGGACAAAGACTCAAAAACACAGTAGCAATACAGCTGGTGTCAAGAAATGTAACAACCACCTCACTAACCAGCATCTTCTGACATAGACAGATTACAGACACTAACAAAAAGTAACATTTTGGAACATGAAACAGCAACAGAATCTCTATGAAACTGCAAAAAAAAAAACTCCAGCACTAGGTTAGACCTGAATCACAGAGATGCACCTAATTCCATGATGAGTATATCTGGATAGGGGTCACCTGTACCTCATAGGACCCACAAACTTTGTGTTTTTTATGTGGCAAACTGCTGGCTAACCTTAACCCTAACTCTAACCTGTACATCCAATGCTTGAAGTGTGCCGGTACAAACACTACATTTTACGCTTTAGTGAACCGTGTCTTCTTCTTGCGTACTGGAGCTAGCTTGCCGGTACTCTTTCCTGCCCTCTCTATATCAGGCTGTCTCATAATGGCCCTAAATAAACTGCATTACTCAGGGGACACTATTTGACACTCACCTGTTCCCCTTCTCACTTGCCTGCTTTTCTCTGTCGGTGGCTGGTCTAAGTAATGTTAAATTAACCTTACAATGATGTCGTAGTTCTCCATTGCAGGCCTGATGACTTAATTGCACCACACACCAAAACGAGCACAGATAGCCTGAAGGACAACTGGACATAGGCTACAGCATGGTGATCCAGGGGTGCTTTGCTTGTGTGACACACTAATGGGAGAGGAGAAAGTATCCAGGGATGTTGCCAGTTACATAAAGAACTAAAGGCATCCTGGCCTGATGACTTTATTGTACCACATACTTAAGCTAGTGTACATAGTCAATTCTTCTTTACTCTAACAGGCTAATTGATGTCCTATTGATCTTTTATTCACTGCAGAAATTCAGAATGTACTAATGATTAGCTGATACCAGCCAACACGCCAATGTGAATAAGTAGTACTTTCCACTTCAATTGCTGCATATGTTGGCACCTTGTTGAAGTTTTTTGGAGAAAACTCAATGAATTCAAGTATTCACATGGGAAAATGCAAAAGCCATAACAACATCAACAAAAGCCCTGGAAGCATAATATGCAGTGTCATTACTTTTGGCAAAAGCTAAGAAACTATTTAGCCTAACCTGAAGAACTGATTGTCCCAGCAGCAGCTGTACTCACAGAGACTATGGTGGACAAAGCCAAGATCAGGACTGTACCGCTGTCAAAGGAGAATTGACATGATGGGGACAGATTTTGTGTCACACGTTGTTGAGAAACTCATGAATGTTGAGTTTTCATTACAATTGTATGAGTCAGGCAAAGCTAGATATGTTCACAGTGATGTCATTAAGGAACACATTCCTTTTTATAAATGTCTAGAGGAGACAACAACTGGCCATGACATTTTTAACATTTTTCGCTTGTTCTTCTTGGACAATGGAATCGACTTGAAATCCTGCACCAGTGTGTGTACGGATGTAGCAACGACAGCCTCTGTCAAAAGACTCATCACACACACATAATGGAGGAAAACCTTGAAGTGTGATCCACAGGGAGGCCCGTGGCTTTATAGAGGAAGAGCTTCATTCTATTGGACTGTGTTCATACACTATTAAATATCATTGAATTGGGCTAAAAGAATAAACAAACCTCATGGCAATTCATTCAATAGTTGGGAAGACATTTCAATCTGAAGAACAAAGTTGGTGTCCGTTAATTCAGCCACCCTGCCAGTGAGACTAAAGGAGAAACAAAATCATGATTCTTCATTCACTGTAGAAAAAAATATATAAATACAGATGATATATAACAAATATCATTCCATGAACAATCTGGACTCTGTTTTTAGGAGATTTGTGTATCAAAAATAGGCTTTAGGTTGTCCTTTTCACCCTTGAGTTCTCTGAGTTCTATTATCTTTACTGGGATCAAACCTCTCAATCTGCTCTGCTATCAGTTGTATCTGATATAAGTTAACATCATACATATCATACATTTCAGATTATTGTTTTCTTAGTAAAATAAGAAAAGTTCTAGATTTCTTTCAAAATGATGACATTTTCTGCATTTAAAAATGTATTTTATATTAAATTGTGATAGCTTGTGATGCAGCTAAAAATAACATTCTTTTCAAAATAGCTGAAGTTGTGAAAAAAAGAGCAATGGAAAATGTTAGTGTTAAAATCAGATGATGATGTAGAAAGTGTTTTGTAGTTTTCAGGGTTAGGGTTGTGTCATGTACAATCACCAGACTGCTGGACAAAACTAGAGGTTTGTGCATTTCCATTAGAATGGCTGTGGAAAACATCTAATTTGGGTACTGATTAAATCTGGGACAAGAGGACAGTGTCACCTCTTGGCAGGGCATTCACTTGAACAGATAATTCTAATTTTAGTCAATAAGATAACTGGCCTGGGACCTTATGAGCCTCCATCAGTTTGGACACTGTATAAACACTAAGAGGACAATGTTGGCTTGCAGACACAGACATCTGAACTGTCCACCAGTCTGCCGTTAGCTGAGGTCTCCACTCCCAGGTTGACACTTATAGGCCTCAGGCTTCAAACCCAGTCACTGTGTAAATGGCAAGCTGTAAATAGTAACCTACGCGTTCACAGGCTGTACCTGCGTCTCCATCATTCAATCAATGATTGTGGATTATGATTATTGGAGACATCAGGGTTAGCGTGTCAGGAAACATCCAGACTGCTCCAGATCATCACACAAATAAGCAACAATTAGAAATCCTTCAGGCTGATTTCAAATAGCTGCACTGTTGATTGTAACAGAGAAGTGAGTCAAGACATATTACCACACTTGTCTGGGAACTGGAATGCGAATAATACCCTTTGGAGCTTTGGAGGTGATCTCAGCACCAGGAGAATACAGATGTCAAGATGCCATCATCATGTCCAGATAAACAGTTGTGGAAAATCCACTATCTGCAGTTCAAAGGAGACTATATATTTAGACGTTGTTTATTCAAAATAGGCCAATGCTTAACAATCTCCTTCATATGAGCTGCGTATCCTCTTCCTGGGCTTCAGTTGAATGACTGTGTTTACACTGTGTGGTCCTAAAATATAGAATAAAACATGCAATAGACAGAAAAACTAAAAAGCACCTGGTAGATTTGAAATTACAGTGAGTCAAATAGTAAATGGGCTGCATTATATAGAACTTTTCCAGTCTCTCTTACACTTTTACATTACAGGCCAGCATTCACCCATTCACACACACACAGTCATACACTAATGGCAGAGGCTGCCATGCTAAGTTCTAATTTTCAGAAGAGTTCTAGTCTGCTTATTCACAAACTGCAAGAACAAGAAGCTCAGATATCATTTAGGGGTTTCCTCTTGCCTCCCTGGAGCTAGAGCATCTATTCTCTCTAGTCCTGGTTCAGCTTTTCCTCACAGCTGGCACGGCCCAGTCTACTCACAAACAGAAGGAACCTGTGTGCCTTCCAATTAAGAGCAGATAAGGCACTTTGAGGTACCTTATCAGCTGCTTGCTTTCAAAATGTGAGTCTGAGCCCATTCTGTATCGGGGAGCCTCACAGCCAATTAAAAAAAGAGTCTTGTGTGTGACTTTGTGCACAGTTGCATCCTTGAAAGTCTAATAAATCTAAAAGATGCCTGAATGTGTCCAGACTGTCAGGAAAAAATATGAAATAGATCAGGGACAAGGGACATCCCTGTCTAATGCCCAATTTGAACAAGCTTAGGCTCTTACTGGGGGTATATAAGGACAGATAGACTCGCAGCAGCAGCTCTGGCACCTCATACTCCTCCTATGGGAAATCCTAAACACAGATAGAAAGCAAGCAAGCAAGATCTCATGACCTTTTATTATCTGTGAAAGCACAAAAATGAGAATCCAGGCAATGGGGAACCCAATATTTAATCCATATAATCATTATTTCAACTACACCTTCTCATCTGTGGTACCCACCCTCAACTTCTTGGGATGCCACATCATCAACACCTACTCATTTTAGACCAAATTGTCCCCAAATTGCTCTGGGAAACCGGAGAAGCTTGTTTGGAAATTAGCGTTGAAATCATCACAAACCACCGGGCATTACCAACACACCCTAAGGCACTGGCGGAGAGTCTGATTAACAGCATGACATTAACTTTAATAACGTCAGAGACTTCTTCTGCGTCTTCAGGGTGTTACAGCTGTAGTGTAGCATGCTTTTATCAGCAAATGTAAAGCACAGCAGCATTAGACGAACGCTTGTGTACAAAGAATGCGGGGGTCTGATTGGTGTTTAATGAGAAAGCTCATTGAATGAACATTTCTCCTGAGAGTTCATGAAGTGGATACTGGGCTACTTAATTAAAGAAACATGTTGCCATTTTGATGTAGATTAGTTTAAAATATCTAGTATCTCCCTTAGCTACGACCGAGCATCTCAATGTTGCGTTCTACAGCTTGGAGAATGTGAACTGATGTGACACAAACATAGTTAGAAAGTGCTGTAATAATTTGTTGGAAGAACATTTTTAAAGATGAATTTTGCAACTTCATGTTGTAATGTTGAACATGTTAAAGAAAGTTTAATGACACGCTGACGTCTAGATTAAAGAAATAAACATGACAACCTAGTATTTCAATACTAATTTGAGTTACTAGAAGTACATATGTTAATGAGCTACCAGTTGCACATACAAGGTTTGTTTTTTTTCTCTCACAAAAACCCACACTGCTTAATTATTCACACCACTTCTGTTTTGTTATTACTGTTGATCCATAGCACACGAACAAACACCAGTCACTCTCTGCTGTGCGTGTGCGATCTCGTTATCAAAGGATTTAGCTGACTGCTTCTTGAATGTATAATGCACTCAGAAGTTCACTGTGCAGAGGCCCAAATAAATCAAAGTAATTAACTCAATAATTGATTTGATGAATTTCCCCGCAAAACGAAAGGGTTTTTGCTACATCTGCAGAAATGTGCTGCTGGTGGGGCTTGGGGAAATCACACAGAGAGAGATCTTGCATAAACAATTGGCAAATTGTGCCAGAGGGGGTAAGTCACTTTTAATTACAAGACACTGGAATCTATGGCCACGAAAAGACCCTTTAATTAATGATTGAGTGGTGGATACATGCCAGCCAGATGTGAAAATTAAAAGAGAATGGATGGCACCTCCTGTCAAGCAGATAATGATCATTCTCAAATGTGATTTTCCTAAAATGAGCCTCTTCTTTATAATTACAACTGTAGATGCACACAGGCCTTACTTAATGGTTTGTATTGCTTAAAGAAGGAATATGAGAGAGGCAGAACTGATCATAGTTACAGTTCATTGCTACTGATTACTGCTTAATGATTTTTGTACTTATTCTGTATTATCAGGGCTTTTTTCAAATCAATGCAGCATGGCTAAAATATTTCAAAAACTATTGAATGCATTTCCATTAGATATTCATGATCTCAGGAGGATGAATCCTACTGATTCACAATGATTTAATGCATTGTGAGTAAATGTTCGATGTTCTCTTAGCAAATAATTACAATTTGGTGATCCCTAGACATCCAAGATTTACTTTTGTCCAATAGTTTTATATAATAGATAGAACAGATTTATTAACAAATACCCACAAGACATTAGCATTCTAACACACTAAACTAAGATGGTGAGGTGGTAGGCACTATTCTTCTGCCCATCCATGTCCTCTAGCTCTTTCTGGGGAATCCCTAGGTATTCCCAGGCCAGATGGGCTCCCTGTATTATTCTGGGTCTGCCCAAGGGTCTCCTCCCAGTTGGACATATTCAGAAAACTTCCAGGAATCCTTATCAGGTGCCCCAACCACATCAAATGGCTCCATTCAATGCAGATGAGTAATGGCTCCACCACAAGCGCCTTTTGGCCAAGGACACTCATATCACTGCTTGTATCCACAATCTTATACTGGAAGTTAGTACACCAGCTCATGACTACAGATGAAGGTTGGAGATTGATATATTGATTTAACCCTAATCAAGAGAAGCATCACCACATTACTACTGACACAGCACTGATATGCCTGACAATCCTGCCTTACATCTTACCCTCACTCAATGACAAGATCCTCCAAGATACCTGAAATCCTTCACTTGGGGTAAATGGCTGGCTCTAATCCCAACCCTTTTACATTGCTCCTTTTCATAGCATGCTTCATACTGTACCTGCTTGGGCATGTTAGCATTATTAACATACTGACCCTGGTATTTCACTCAAAGCAAAGCATGCCAAGTATCCCTGGGAATAGCATCTGCATTAGATCCCCATACTACCTGTAATGAATAAACATTGGGGTATGATGAATTGAAATGTTACTTAAGCTATTTTTCAAATGAGAAATAGCAGGAGCACTGTTGAATCCCATGACATTGTTGAGTAACTTAAATCAATATTTAATTCCAAATTAACAGCAGTTTGTTCTTGGGCAGCTATTGATTTTAATGGCCTGAAGAAGAGTTATTGCACACAAATCATTAAAAATTATTTGCTGACCCATTGGGACAGGGTATTTTGGATGTATTAGACACTGTAGTGACTTTCTGTTTCCAGGTTGAGGTATGAAAGTATGGAAAGGCTGGCGTCACATCCATCCAGAACAAGAATGTTTGACCCTGAGGGTAGAAAGACTGAAAAAAAGGTATTATTCACCACCAACGCTGAAGGAACATGTCATTAACATGAACGCCTACAAAATCAGTCAACTGATCTCATGATGAGGTTTGTGAATTTCACCCACTGGCTGTGCAGTGGGGCTAATAATTCAAACAAATTTCCCTTCTAAAGTTCTAACTGGTATATTCTCTATGGAGTACTGTGTTATATACTGTGGGGAGCCTCAACAGACCAAAGCCAGGTTGGATGATTACTTTGTCTGTCTGATCATCTGTCTTACTGGCTTGAATGTCAGTCTCACTTAATGACACTTTATATGTCATTATGGTTAATCTAACATAAAATTGCACAATCTCACTATAAGTCATACAGATGATGGAAGCTCTCCATTTTGAATGTCAGTGTAATGACTGGAAAATCCATGCTTCTGGTCTATGATAGGCTGTTGAGATCATAAATCACAACTACACCTTACTTAAGTTATATTCTCCCTCCCATTATAGTATGCACCTGAATATTTAACTGAAATATTTATGAATGAACATATCTGTTTGTGAAGGAGTTTCACTAAAACATATATTTTCATGTTTTTATTAGCTTATGGGTTATAGGCCTACAAGAAAGAGAAAATAGGCTATCGTAGTGATTTTAGTAAGGAATAAGTATATGTGCTCCCCCTTCTCTCTACGATTACTCAGTACAACCAACATAATTATATAGCAGCCTACAAATCACAATTGTACAATAGCCTTGCAGATGTTAGTAGAGACAATGTTTCTTTTTAAAAATCTTACTATACATACTTGAAAAAGACTTTGTTGCTGATACACTGGCAATACTAATAAATCATAGTGTCAGGCTATGAATTGCATCTGTGTTTTTTCCGTCCACAGTCAGCATGTCTTCAACACTGGTGCTCCGCTCCCCATCTGTCGTCTCTGTACAGCAGCTACAGTGTCACACATTGCTTCCTGTATATTGTGTTAAAGTACTTATAACAATAAAGACTGAGCCACAGTGATGCAGAGCTGGCTATCATGAGTAAAAAGCCGGTTATCCTAGAAACCAACGGCGAGGCTAAAAGGTAACAGTAAAACAATCATATTCCACATGTCTATGTCTGGATCACCACAACAAATGAAACCATGCAGTCTGTGTTTTGTGTTTTGTCGAATACTTGTAATAGGTGTATAATTCATTCACCAAATTTCACCAAGCTAAGAGGAAAGAGAACTAAATTCATCCTTAATTGGAAGTGAGTCCAACATAAAGGTCTGGTCCAGATCTCCACATGGTTAATAAACTGGACACATCCATGCAGGTGTGTAGGCTAAATATAGTGTACTGTAGGCTTCATGCTATCCAGTATGCATCATTTACTGTGTTGGTTATGATGGGAAACATAAATGCAGGAATAAACCTCAGTTTACAGTAAAAGCTGCTAAGGGCCATCAGTGTAAACTGGCCATCGCTACACTGATATGATCAGGCACACTCTCTGAATATCAATCAGTGATAAGGCAAAGCATATATTCAAAATGTTTGGAAGTATGGGTACTGAAGCCTGCATAATGTAGTAAAATTATAATGAAACTCATTTTACAGGACATTTATTGGCATAAAGTCGTTAATTAATGTCTGATTTATGAGCCAAAGGGCATATCTTGCATTAATTTCTCTTTCCCCACCTCTCTGTGCTCTACTCTTCTCTAGTCCTCACCTCTCCTTCATTAATTCCTAATAGGTGAAGGAGTAAAAGAAAAGACAACATTTTATTTTTTCATACTTAGAATTAACAACAATCTCAGGGTCATTTTAATATATTTTCTCTGTGTTGTGTTGTGTGGTGTCATGTAATGTAGATAGCCAATCTGAAGCATGGCTGGATGAATAAAGATATTAGGGGCAAAGTGTCACACTAGGGAGAGACCTGACCCTCGGGGGAATGTTGTAATCCTTGTTTCTCAGTGCTTCCCAGGGGCTGAGCTTACGTACAACAGCAGGATGGAGATTCAAAGTGTTTCATGTTAAACAGAAAAACAGAAATGTTTTATCAAGAGTAAAATATGCAAATCCATAATTATAATACTCTGGCTTCCCTGGACAGGGATGCCAGTAGCTGATTTGTGAAGGAAATCATTCAGACACTCTTGACACTCTGCTCTCTTCTCTAAAGAGACACGGAGGCCAGGGTTTTGCCTCGGGGGTTTTCAGCCTGCAAGTCCTCCATGCGAAGGGTCATAGAGCAAGTGATGCAGCATAGGAGAAATGTGGAAAACAGTATTGGCGAGGGTCTCAATTTCCCTACATGAGACCTTTGTTAAAGGTCCTTCACACTTCTAACATGACGCCTCTGGCTCTGTTGTCTGTGCCTCCTCAGAGGAAACACTGGACATACAGTAACTTGCATAGAGTAAACCTCTGTAAGGACTTGGTTTGACACATCCCAGAGGAGAGGGAAGGAGAAAAGAAGCTCTGTCAGTTGCAGATCTCATAAACAAGTAACTTTATAAAAGAGATTGTTTTTTCAAAGTTTAGCTGATCAGGTATTTTTGAGCTCAGCAGTGAACACTGTAAAATGTTTTTACCCATCCTGTATTCCTAATAAAAAATGTAACTTTAAACAATATTGTCAGCATGGATATAGACAAACACTATCCTCCTGTATAATAATAATAATGTCCTGACAATGCATTAAGTTTATGTTATAGCCATACTGAAAAATCAAGTTTTGTGTGTTGGTTGATGATTGGCTCGTGGTGGACGGCTGCTGTTGCAATGGAGAACTGGCCATCTGATCAGAGGCATGAATCAGAGCTGTAGTCAAATCAAAATGCTTCGTCATTGCAGTCGGGAACCAAACAATTTGCCCTTTTTTTATCAAAGAATCTGTTATTTTCTAACACAGCTGTTCATCCTTTGTGCTGATGATTCAATCTAGAAAGTTTCATACCAATCTAAGCCATAGAAGTGCTTCAGGTTTGAGTCACGAAATATTACCCTAGCCAAAAATCAATGAAGCTTTTACATCACGAACTAGGGGAACCTACAATAGCTTCCTACTTTGGTACACCTGTAACTACACCCAACATTGATGTCAAGCTGGTCTTGGAGTATACCTGTGCTACCACTTTAGTAAAGTGACAGGTTAAACCACTGGGGGTCATTAGTACATTTGAGTTATGGTATGGGGTGACTCTGCAGCTGTAGTTGGCAACCTTTTAGGAAGCTGCTTATATGTTTATGAGTGATAGTTCCCTCTTAAATAGGTCTACTTATTACAGCCTATTTTAAAAGGACAAAGAAAATAATGTAATTAACACAATAAGTTTTTAGCCATGTTAGTGGCATGGCTCAAGGAATGGCGCCACCATGAGGTTCACATTTGTGGTTTTGAGTGAAGTGTCTCAAAAGCTATTGGACTGTGATTAAGTTTAGAAATCATCAAGTTTTAACTAACTAACCTCAGCCCTACTATGTATTCAGTGCTAATTAGCAAATGTAACATGCTAACATACTAAACTCAGATATTACACTTGTGCAACATCAGCATAATTACAGTCTCATTGTGAGCACGTCAGCAGGCTTCTCTTCTTTCCTGGCCTATTATTCCACAAACCCTCCGATTTGTCTTGACATCCTCTCTCTCTCCCAAAGCCCTACTTTCTCTGTTTCTGAGCCTACATGCAAGTCTCAACCTGATAATTGACGTGTAAATTCTCAAAGTGCAAAGCGAACCCTGAGGCCAAGTGGAGCTGCAGGAGAAGTGAGTGCTTGCAGTATCAGTGCTGGCCCAGAGAGAAATCAGGTGAACACAGCATATGTAAGAGTTATCTCATTAAATTTAAAGGGTTTCTGATCGTCCTGCCAGCTCAGAGTAGGTATGCCAAGCTAGTGGAGCATCGCAGAGCTAATATTATTTAGAAATATTACAATGATCTACAGTATGCTTCATTACAAGCAGGGTTAAGAGTGCGTGTTGTACAGGGATGACTTGGGTAAGTTGGCTGACTCCTTCGGTGCTGGCATTTGCAGGTAGGGTGGTAGCATGGGTTTAACATCATCCAGTTATTTGGCGTTGTGGGACCATTTAAAGACAAGAGGACAAATCTGTGATCTTGAGTGTGTTGAGCAGTCTTTCATCTTCTAAATCAGAGAGAGTGGGAAACCTTTCAGCAGGAAATCCTCTCCCTGGACCCAGGATTACATAAATGAGGCCGTAGGCAGGGCAAGCCTCAGCTAAGCAGTTGATGTAGACTGTAGACTGCCTTTGAGCTTTAAGGTTTTATAGTATCAGACACAAAGTGGACCCTGAGACAAGCTAGATTACACACTAGAACTACTGTATGTGTGTGCTGTTCATTCATATTTTTAACTGATGTATTGTTTTAATTCACGCTTCAGGCTCAGAGACAGCATGAATCAGTATCCTCGCCTACATTACAGGCATGGGATGTTAAACTATGGAGCAAAAATACAATCTAAAACATAATTCACATAATGCTATTCCATTTTTTGAGACAGAAAACCAATGACTAAGCTCAGTCAACTCGGCCAAGCCAGAAATCAGATGATCAAGGCTTGAATTGATGATGGCATTAGGTGAAACTTTTGTTTGTTGGTCCACAAACACTGAATTATTGACTGACTGTTGGCTGAGTGAGTTCATGTGTCAGGTATTACATTTGAGTGCTTCTGGAGGTTGGCCAAGCATACAAATACACCTGAAGCAACTGTTTAAACTCCAGCCTTCTGTTCGCTCTGAGTTGCTGTGTCATTGCTACAGAGATGTGTCATGTGTTTGGCCCCAGTGTACCTTGTTATTGTCATTATATGTTATAATTATGATATTATACTGGTTACATGCATATTATTATATAAGTATATCCTAGAAATACATCAAAACCTAGGCACATAAAACATGCATGGCTGGATACTGCTAGAGGTAAGAGTGTATATGTATATATAGTATGTTTTTTTACTCTAGTGAGAGTGCTGCATACAGGTCAATGATGTTTTTGTGTGTCCGTGTGGTTTAGTCAAAATTAAAGGGGTTGAAATTTGAAAATAAACATATGAATAACTTGCACACATTCTTTTTTTGTGGACCCAGCATACAATTTCTGCTTTTGAGATAATATATTCGAGGATTATGGCAAAAATGTCTAAGTGGTGTAACCATAAAAACTACTAAATAATTAAACTTGCTTACAAACACTAAAAATGCCATATCAACTAGTTTGGATTATAACTATTTTATAATATATTAAATAATGGTAATGAAATACAATTGTTTTATATATTAAATTTAATCTGGAGAATTACGTCAATCAGGAACCAGTCCACTTAAATACACTGTAGGTGGATAAAATATTTAATATCTATAATTCTTTTTTGGTTACACCATTTGACATTTTTGGTTAAAAAAAATGGTGCAAATGTCATTTCAAATGACATAAAACCAACAGAAATACAAAATGTACATTTTAACAAACCTGATGCTGCTTTTAAAACATTTTAAAGATATTTTTGAGTTGCTCATTTTGCCGACCCTTATTTGTCACTGACCCCAATATAAAACGTATATTCTATTTTAGTGGATGGATTTTGCCTTGAGATAAGAACCTTGCTAGAATAAAATGTTGGCTTTAAGCTTTATAAGCTGGATGTTTGTAGGACAAGACTTATTAATTTTGTCACAAATATTGAAGCAGCTCTTGCTGTACATGATACAGTTAATAATTTAACTCATTATGGTACGTGGGTGTGCATTCCTAGATGCATGAATTCATTATTTAGAAACACTTGACTAATCAAATTCACTGCCTCCTGCCAGAATCAGGTCCCACACATACACACAAATGTATAAATGTCTGGGCAAGACAGTCTCAAAGACCTGGGCATTAGTCCTGATTGTAATAATGATTGTATCGTTAAAAGTGGGAGGGAGACAAAGTGGGATAGAAAGGATGTAGTGAAAAGCTGAGCTGCTGCGCTTGCCAAAGACTGCTGACAGTGCACAGTCAAGTCCAGAAAGGTTCCAGTCAGAGATATCTAATCAATTGTAAAGAAAAAAGGGGGAAATAAATCACAGCAGCAGTGTGTTGGAGAGGTGTTGTGTGCTGTCAAATCTTGTATTAAGATAATCTCCTCTTAATTCCACATGAAACTGAACAACAGCTCACAGACTGACTGCAATCATTTAAAAACAAGACCACCACCGCTAATCTATTATAAACCAATTTAAATCCTACAACTATTGATCATCATTCATGTTTCCTCATCACTGAATTGTGTATGAATTTCATTATGAATATCCACCATCATAGTCCGCTCCCTATGTTGGTCACTGACCTTGAACTAATGGCAAAGCTTTCTGGAGCGCACCAACTGCTTATCATGCCCTTTTTTTCTTCTTTTTTTTTGGACTTCAAACTGAGGTGAACACAAAAACCACTGATATTTTGTTTTTGTGCTCTGACTGCACATGAAACACTAACTCCGCAAAATAACACACTCGCTGTGTTGCACACTCGCTTTTTAATGCCACACCATTTCACTCCAGCTTGAATTTTTCAGTATGATGAACACGTTTCTCACATTGTTCATCGTGCAAAGCGAGAAAACACATGTGTAAGAGTTAACCTTTGAGTCACATGGGAGATTGTCCATATATAAACTACCAAATTTAGCGAACTGAGCAGTTTTTATACTGTGAAGACATCCTTCATCGTAAGATATTGAGCTTTTTTCTAACAATATTCTATATAAGTGTAATCCTATGAATCGGACGAGTAGAAAATAAAAAAATGAGGCCTGAAAAATGTCTTCCTGTCTATTTTTGAGCAAGATGCAGTTTTTGCACCACTGAAGAAAAGATTTGTTTTTGATTTTTTTGTTTTTCTCACCACTTTTTGAACACGTGTAATAATGTTTTCATAGTACTGTACATCACATCTGTGCTGCAGTAGGGTTGATTGACCCTCATTGACATTGACTCATGCCTTTTTCAGAACATAAGTTTTATTTACTCATACCGTTCCCCAGGTTTGATCAATCCTGAGGCAAGTAAAATAGAACAGGTTGAAAAAATAGCTAACTCATTATGAAGTATTAAATGCACTAATATATTTATTTATCTGCAGTTACTCTTGATTAAAGTTGTGTCTGCTTAATTGACTTTATGGATGTATGAAAATGTGCATACTATAAATATCCCATTTTCACTTCCTTTACAAATACAATGTCCACACAGACCTGGACTGAGGGCTTTGATTAAATCAGTGCCAGTGGAAACATGACTGAGGCATGACCTTTGACCTCTTCACTGTAGCAATTCTAGATCAAAGTTTCTCTCAAATGAGACATTCCAGCTCCTTACAAGATCATAAGACTTGCACACTCTGCTATCACCCAGAATGGATGCATATCAATATTCATATTAAAGCATTACAAACCCTCAGAGTATAGAGTTTTCAGTATCCTCAGAGGTCTTTAAATACACCATTGCAGTAGTTCAGCCCACTATAAATAAATTCATGAATTAGTTCTCTAATTTTTTGAGACATAAATCTCTTAAATGTATCACCTCTGACCACAGTGTGGGTTGCAATGGCAGAGTAGAGCTGTCTGTATTTCTGCTTGTTGAACAAAAAGTAAATCAATGTTTCTTATGAGGTATTTCTAAATATTTCCAGAGGACCGCTAATTTAAACAACTTCACAATTGACACTGAACCTTGTATTCCTTTAGTCCCCAGCAATAGCCTACACCTGCATGAAGTCTATCAGGTGACCGGTTCTTATACAAAGGACATATATACACATACATACAGACATACTGTATACATACAGATATTCCTTCCTTTGATAGAGAAATAGATGGGAGACTAGTCTGTTTAACCCTAACCATTAGTAACCCTAACCCTAACCCTAACCCTTTTTTGCAAAAATGTATTTAAAAGTTTATCTGAAGATTATATGAGGCTTCAACTTTCTATCAAATGGCTATCTTCCAAGTCTTAAATCCCTGTTTGTGTCTTGATGGACAGTATTCTCCTGTTGAGCTGCAGTGAAGGAATAGTAACAAAAACAGAGAATTTGGCATTAGAAAGACTGTAACTTTGATATCTATGATTTGATTTGGATGTCTGAAGGCTTATATTAGCTTCAAGGAAACTTTTAACTTTTTGCATGGAAAAAGCAAAATTGATGGATTTTGGCCTCCATCACTTCCATTGTGATAACATTATGATGGAATCTTTTATGATTACAGCAAGAAAGAAAACTGTTTTAGTGATTATTTGGTTTTAAGAAAATTGTGAACCTATCCTTTAAGGGTATAGCAGGCTGATTCTGCATCTGTCCTGATATGTTTGATATTCATTGAGAGGGGTGATGTGTCATAAGATAAATATCAGTGCAGGGTTCATGCCTCAAGTTGAAATGTTGATTGTATAATTTATGTGACCACTATGGATATGTGATCATGTTTGATTCAACCCTTATGCAACTCTGTGTGCATGAATATTTTAGCCCTGACACATTTGATGAAGTGAAGGTTACAAGTTGTTTGAGTGAATGTAGTCAGTGTCACATAAACCCATACAAAGAAACACCTTTTCTTTACCCAGCCACTACAAAGAGACTAATAGTTATGAAATAAGATGATTTATATTGCATCGGTTTGCATGATAATATAACACATTTATTAGAATAAAATTTCATTCGACTCTCTATGCATCCATGAACGATGGGCTATATATTATCTTAGTGTGAATGCAGCAGAACCATCTGGACACACTTCAGCCCAGCTGGTGAGCAGCACTGCATTGCTAACAGCCAGCTGAGGTGTGCTAATAAAAGTGATGAGTTCAGGTGGTTAGCTGTAACCAGCATGACAGTGCAACTGTGAATCTGTGGGTGTTTGAATAGTTTATTTCTTGTCAGCTTAATGGTTCTTTGTAATAGGGGGGCGGACTCCACTTTGTTGGTCATTTGCATCAGTCACATAAGGACACAAAGAGTTTTGATTAAAGCTTTAGTGCAGCCAAGATACTTTGGAAGTCATCTCTTAATATCTTAATCATCTTAATATTACTTTGCTTCACTTTTCTGTGATTTCTAGCACAGATTGATACTCTAAAACTCAAAAACGATGCAAGATGAAACTGTCTTTCATTAGACCTTCCCTGTCTGTTACAGTAAATGCCTACGTTTCTCAAACTCCACACTTGTTAACACAGGCTTTATTAGGAACTTTGTGGTTTTTTGTAGCCAAAACTAAGATAGCTGATGACTGCATCTGGGTTCTTTTCTCAGACTTTGGAAAGACATTAGACCTTACACAGCTGTTTTCACAGTAAATATTGACACACAGACGCAGAGTTTTAGACTTTTAAGGAGGGTCAGCTGGCCATTGTTGATTTTCTAAAAGAAAGGGGCACAAAAAACAGGCATTCTAATAATAACAGGCCTTGAGGTCAACATGAGGTCTAATCTGCCTACAAGTTATCATAGTCTAGTTCTTATACTGTTAAATATGTTGTGATATATGCAATATACTTCTGAGTTAAATGGGTTTGAAGGATTGTAAATAATATTTACTAAACATGGAATATGACACTCAATGACACTCTAGCATGTTGTTCATTTCCACTGTTGACTCTTGACTGTCTGACAAGTCCAAACCATGACGACACGTTTGCCAAAAGGTGTAGGTAATCAACAAATACTGAAGTGGTGTCACGTCATGTTACAATGAAATGAAATACACATGTGAATAAGACATGGATGAAGAGAATATTAGATTTTTACGGTGTATGAAACCATTGGTGCAAACTTCAAAACTAATAAAGCATAGCATTAGTTCTGGCCAAGTGCTGAACGCTTGCATCGGCTGTTTCATTTGTGCGTCACAATCACTGGCTCACTCACAACTGTCCACTGATATCCAACACATTCATGCATGTGTAGGTTACAACCTTACACTTCTATTACTTTACTCTATCCTCCACCAACCTGACCTCCTCTCTTTCTGTTTAGAGGGCCCTACTTCTTTAGCTGAATACTTATTGCTGCTCGGATCTTTGAGAGCAGAGAGAAGAGCGTTTCCTGCCAAATCTAACTTTATAACCATTTGTGATAAATGCAACTTGTTGGTTCAATCTTTGAACCAACAAGTTGCATTAACCTGTTTAATTGATGGGGTCTTCTATTGGCAGCGTTTAAAATGAAGCAGTCTGGGCTGTTGCATTATTCATTAAATGTATGAACTCTGTCTTTGCAGGTGAGGCGCAGTGGATGCAGATTCTCTTCAGTCTGGATGACCTCTGCAATGTGAATGAGTGTAATTCCTATTCTGGTCATTTCTGGCCAATTATGTCATTTTGTAGTCAACTGAAAGGACACCCATTGGGCAGAATAAATGACAATTCAGATTTGATCTGCATTAGAAGAATAAGGAGTAGAGTAAGCCAGTGTTGGAAAGTTACTAGTTACATGTAACGCGTTACGTAAATAAATGTAACTCTAATCTGTTACAGTTGCTAGAAAAAAATGTGAAATTAAATTACAGTTACTTACAGTTACATGAAAATGTTGATGATTACAAAAGGGGGTTACATCTGAAGTCAGACCTTTCCCTCATTATATGCACCATATTACTGAATACATATATAACTGTTTTTAATTCTTAAATGGTGTCACAGTACCAATTAAGTTCATGCCAGACTTTTGACTGTTTCATAAAATATCTTTATTTTATATTCCAAAATCTACATGAACTAATGAATACATTTTACAATGAGAGATAAATCTTGCTTCATAAGAAATGATCTCCCTTATAAATCATGTCAGTATCCATGAAAAACACCTTAACTAACTAACATTTGTTAGAAAATTGGAAAAGTAATCTAATGTAATAAGTTACATTACTTTGATAAAGTAATTGGAATAGTTACATTACTTATTACAGTTTAAATAAGGTAACTAGTAATCTGTAACCTATTACATTTCCAAAGTAACCTTCCCAACCCTGAGAACAACAATAATAAGTGAAAAGGTATGTAAAGGCCAATTATTATAGTCTGTGTAATATCAACAATGACTGTTAAATTGGACTAGGATTGAAAGATCCCATATGAGATTACATGATTGCATCATGACTCTCATAGCAACAGTAGCTGGTGTGCTTTGGAGATTTGGCTGTGTGCAAAAAAACAGCACAGAAAGAGCCATCAAAGCTGCATACTTTGGGTATATAGACGGTTCTTCGAGCATTCTGAGATAAGACATTTGTGTAGGTCAAAACACAACATCAAGTGTAAGTGAAGCATCTGGTAATATATTTTGAACTATTGTGGTAGATCTCTCACCATATTCTTTTAACAAGTGCTCTACAATGTATCACCGAGCAGGCGGGACGAGGCTGCTGGGTGGTGATATCAATACCATACATCTTTGTTGAGCCCTCACACTCCGTTGGTGATAAAGAGCTTTTTTGATGAACCTGGAGATCCAATTTGTGTTGGCAACCTTGGCTCCTAGTTATGGGTCCACCTGCTCTTAGAGGATTACTCACAACACACAGCAGCTGTTGTTCCTCCCGCCTCCAGTTTTAATATCACTCATTTAGATTAATTATCCTGTGCAAATGTACAGATATTCAAACTCCCTGTACTCATTACACACAGAAATGTATTATTGCCTCAGTCTAATTACAGTCCTCATACTTTCCCAAAAGAAGCCCAATCGAGTCTCTGATTTGTTTCCTTTATTGCTTTTATTGCACATTTGCTCCCTGGGGTTCATTAGGAGAGTATCTGAGGACATGAAGGTGAGAAACAGGAAGGACTTTTTTGTTTTTAATTCCAACAATAATTTCCTCAGTCCTCTATCTACAGTATTATGTTTTCATCTCATCTTTAAAAAAAAACAACCTATATTATATCTCAGTGTATACTTTCACTCCAGTCATAACACAAAGATTCCCTGAGGAGCACTCTCTGTTTTCTAGCCTTGTACCATTTGATCTCTGATTTACATACCATTTACTGAACAAATCTGTATTTTTTGTTTTGTTTTGTTTTTTTAATGAAGTTAATGAGTGACATTCTCTCACCCACCCATGTGACAGTTAAAAACCTTAATTATACAGTCAAATCCTTTACAGCAGCATTTTCTTTTAGGAGGATTTGCAGTCCGGCGTCCTCTGGGATTTAATCAGGCACGAAGCTTTTTGTTTCTCCACGAGTTGTCATCTCTGAATATACTGCCCACCTGCTTTCATGTGGTAACTATCAGGCACAAACTAATAACGGAGCCAAAAAGCAGACTTCAGGCAAGAACAAGTTTGAGGGGTTTTAATCAGAACCAGGTCGGTACACAGATAATCAGTCAAAGGTATCCACATCGGCATGCAAAAGGTAGATAAGACAAGAGGTCAAAACACAGTAGGAACACAATACAAAAAAACACTCTCACATTAAAGCAAAGAAGATATCTGGAACAGAAGGAGGGGAAGACACAGACTAAATACAGTAGGAGAGGGAAGACAAAGAGACACAGGTGCAACATATTAGGGCATGCGGGAAACTTGACAGGAAGTGGATCTGAAATTAGACAAGAGGTAAGTGACCAAAATAAAACAGGAAACACAATTAGATATTGAAAATCACAGAGTGTGACCTTATATGGCTGGACAGACTATGACAGTCATTATGTTGCAGTTTCATTGTCATTGTGGTGTAACTGGTTAACATCTTTCAAGGCTTGCTGTGTGCTTTAATCATATGTTACACCAAAAACTTTAGACACTTGTCTTGTTTTTGTTCTACTCTCATTTCTTACAAACAGCACAACATATTACCAATGAAACGGTGCATAACAGGCACATTTATGTCCATTATACATTTAGACATTGAATGACGATGATGTTATTTGAACATCCAATCATGACTTCCTGTTATGGTTTCTAAAATAGTTCAAAAATGGAAGTTGCTGACATCCAGGACATTACCTGATCATCATGGATGTCCTGACTGAGCGTTCCAGCAAAGTTGCAATATGTTGTTACAATGAACAGACCTATTCATCTCTCCTGCTAAGGTTTATGTACACAGTTTGCCCATTTTAAATGTAATAAAGCTGATAATGTGAATACTTGCCAATAATCTGAACCAATAACATAATAAGTTTTTGCCAATAATGTCATCACTTATAACATTCTTGGCAAGTTATTACATCATTGGCTTTTTTGCATTAAAAACGGGTAAAATTATTACATTATTATGTTAGTGTTGTTATTACGTTATTGGCTGCTACAAGCGGTCTGAAGAAGTACTTAATATACACAGTGGTGCTTTGAGCTGTATAGTAATGTTAGCATGCTCAAATGAAGGTAAACAATGCAAACATGCCTATGTTTAGCATACAATTTCAACAATCTTGTAACATGTTAGCATCTTAAGATTAGCTAATAAGAAATAAACACCACATACAGATGAGGCAGTGCTTACTGTTTGGTGCTGATTATGGAATGTCATTGGTCTGGCAAAGTATTGGACAATTAAATGTTTTGATTTTATGATAGAGATAGATGATGATCTCAGAAGACATTAATGATGACAGTAATGATGATGATGAATATGAATCTTGGTTCCAAATTATAGCATTATATCCTCTAATTATTGAGATATTTCACTTTAGACCACAAACTCCATGGTGGTGCTGAAGGTCAGTCAAGGAATCAAATCATAAATATTCATCCCCTGAAAAGTAATGGAATTAAAATAATGAAAATCTCATTCAAGTGAATGGTGTGAATGGGAAGGTGTATCAAAACTTTCAACTGGTACTCAAAAGGTGGACATGGACAGTTTGGTGTACATGGACCCCAAAGCATCACACTTATAGTCACTTTTTAAACATCTCATTAAATATCTCCAAACCGTGGGCATTCACTATAACTTCTCCCAATCCTTCTGAGAAGACTTTACACCAGACTTTGGAACACTGGATTCAAGGTTTCGCTTTCTTTCAGCCACAAAAACATTCCTGAGGTGAGATCGCGACTGATGTTGGGCCTGGCTTGCAGTCGGCATTCCAGTTCATCCACAAGGTGTTGGATGAGGTTGAGGCCAGTCTTCCGCACCAAACTGGGAAAAATTTTAATTTCTTTATGAAGCTCACTTTGTGGGCAGGGGCTCTCTCTAAACAAAGCTTGAACCACAGTATTACAAATATTTAGAAAAAAAATTGAAATATTATTGCATGCAATATAAAATTTCCCTTAACTGGAACTTAGAGCCTGGACCAAAAAATGAAAAACAACCTGAGACCAAAAGGTCACAAAAGTACGTAAAAGAGGCTGTCCAGATACTTTCAGCCACGTGAAATTAACATCAAACAATTAATCATCAGCTGGACAACTTGAGAGCCTGTCTGTTTTCCCTCTTCATTTTGGAAAAGAAAGAGAACTATCAGGAACTAACCTTAGCTCTCAATGAATGAAAGGCAGTATGGGACTGTCTAATATCCCTGTTTAATTTAATCATTATTAGTCATTACATCCAAGAACTGTTCCAGTGCTTTGATTAATCTCATCTGTCACCAGAACAAAGTCATTTAATCAGAGTGGGGAGAGGTTGCAGAATTCAGATTTCATGGTAATGTAAGTAAAAGAGAGAGAAAGAGAGAGAGAGAGAGAGAGAGAGAGAGAGAGAGAGAGAGAGAGAGAGAGAGAGAGAGATTTCACTCCTGAAACCTGGCGCTTGTGTGTCACAGCATCATAATGTACAGCACACAGCCAAACACACATCTGCTGCTCATTTATCTCAAGTGCACGACTATAAATCAGCTGTAATTTGCGGATTGAATTATTGCAGCCCCAGCATATCACGCAGCTGAATTCTCAAACCCATTCATCCCACACTACACCAATCACAACATTAACACGAGCGGGGGAATAAGGAACAAACAGGCGTGGTGACAGAAATTAGATTAGAGTGACGAACGTTTGCCGAAATATAATACAGCGGAGAAGAGGACGGAGAGAATGAATGAAGAATGTAGATGACTAATGAATGATTAAGGGCATGGTTATGGTTGTCTTGCAGGTTATGAAAATGATAACAGCGTCACTCTTTTGAGAGGCGCAGTGCCATGACCTCACTGGTGTTGATACATACACAATAAAACAGGGATCATATCACTGTTACGGTTGTTTCAGTTCTGTTTGTGCTGATGTGGTCCTGGAGGAAAATTGCCTTGTCTTGCTCAGCTTATGATATTCAACCCTGCAGGAGATCATTTATTCTTTGACTTTATTATCCTGTAACATAAACAACATGACATTATGAAGTATATTTGAGATGTTGGTTCAAGTGGATTTTCAGCCATGCTAGTGTCGCCCACTCCATTTGGTCCAGACTGAAATATCTTAACAACTATTGGGTGGACTGCCATGAAATGAGGCATTTTTGGTTTTGATAATGACTTCAAAGTTATATATAGATTGCAGAAGACACTTGGTTCAATAAGAGGAACATTCAGGTTCAGCTTTGGTGATCCCTTTCACTAAATGTTCATCTAAACAAAACTTGATGTTTAAAGATCCCCTCTAGGCATATACATATAAAAATACTCTGCTTTGAACAATAATGTGTGTCTGATAGGGCTGGGTGTTGAAATAAATCGATACAAAGTGGCATCGAAATATCATTTTTGCACCCAGAGCTGGAAAATATGACTATTTGTATGGACTTGCTCACAGCCAATCAACACAAGCATTCTTCGATTTAATGCAACGTGATTGGCCTACTGCCACAGCAGCTACAACCCATCTGTGGTGGTGAAGTCCTGGTGAATTTGAGTTAGCACGATTAGCAGTTCAGCAGCCAACATTCCACCTAAGCACTCTAAAGTGTGGTTACACTACACGCCTGTTACACCGGATAAAGGCAAGTGCACAAAATGTATAATGGGTATCAGATGAAGTACTCAATTGGTATTGGTGTCACTTTAAGGTACTGGATTGGTACTGGTATCATAATGTTTTAAACAATACCCAACCCTAGTGTCTGATATTGTTTAGCTGCAGAAACATTTAAAAATTCTTAAAATGGCATCTACTCCTAAAATCCACAATCTACAAATATGGAAATTAATTTTAATCTCAGAACTGCTGGGCACAAGTTTACATATCACACGTGTGTAAGTTTAATATTGGACCTGGATTGGCTCCAAACTATTTGTAATGTCACAAATGATGCTATCAGCTCCATCCATTAAAATTAGATCTTTACTGAGCGCAGAAAAACTTTCCACTTTCAGCAGATGAATGTAAAAACAACCTTAGTGTCAAACTCTCCACATAGCTACATCATTCTGCACAGTGAAGCTCAAACACCCGACTGTAGGAATAAGAAGAAAAACACATTTTTGAATGGAGCCACAGCTGTACTTTGTGTTCAGTACTGATTCTGAAAGTGTTGTCTTGCTAACATGGTAAAATAGAGTGGTGAACATGGTTAACATTACCATTTAAATATGACTTATGTTAGTAATGTCATTGTGAGCAAGACTTGATTTCAGAACAAGGTAAAGCCATTTTCAATACGATCTTATCTTTATATTTTTATATCTATTTCCGCTCAGTTTTCAGGACAGCTGAGGCTCTTTTGGTCACTGACACCATATTCATTGTTATTCAGCATTCTGTTTGACTCTGTTGAGTGCATTTCATTTCATCCCAAGATGATAACACTTCAAAACCAATCAAACCTCTCATAGCATTTATAAGTAATATATAAACAATTAATGTTTATAACACTTTTATTATGAGTCTTATATATGTAGTTTTGAGCAGATATCAACTACTAGCCATTTACTCTTCCGGTGGAACACCCACAACCCAAAATTGAACATTGTTGTAATCCTATATAATATAGAGAAAAATAAATGTCAGCATATTCGCCATGTGATATGTACTATTTATACTTTTTTAATATAGCCTGATAGGTTGGAAGGAAATCTAGTAGTGCCCTTCAAGTTAGGAACATTTTGTGTGACTATTATTTCCAAGTTTTGGAATGGACCCTTCAAGCTCAGCATGTTTTAAACCCATCTGTGAAGGTTTTCGTCATGTGTGTTTGTTCATATATTACTGTACAGTATCAGCCAAAAGTCTGGACACACCTTCTCACCAGACTGGTACTGTATGTGATCACTGACATAGATGCAGAGTCAGTGGGATTAAATAAAGTCCTCATTGTTAAAGCCTTTTTGGCAATGACTATGTACTGTATATTAACCACAATGTTAAACAAAAATATCAAGCCTTCACACCTAGGAAAGGAAAGTCTTGTAGACTGCTGGTACACTATTTATGCGTTTTCATTTGATTTGTTACAGGATGTTGGACTTCATCAGGCAGTTCTGCATGGGTGTCGCTGAGCTGAGTGGACTTCTGACAGGTGGTGTCACTCCTACGCGCTGCAAGTCGCTCAACCAAGTGGTGCAGATGGTGCATGGCAAGCTGTGTATGCCGACAGTTGTTGTTTTGGAGATACCGTGTACCCCCTAGTCTCTCTTCACTTATTCTATTTCACATGATCGTCTCCTTTGGGAAAGAATGGAAATAATCACAGGCTGTGATATTGTGTTTTATATTTACAACACATATAAAGAAATTATAATGTTGTGTAAAGACTAACAAACAAAACAGCGAGGCCAGAAATTACTGAGCAAAACACTGTTGACAACATAGCCATGTAATTAATGTGAGCTGATAAAATTGAAAATGCGTAGTCACAGTATGTACATCAAATTTTAGGGAAAACTGAGTAATGTCAGTGTGAAAGTTGATCCACAAGTCCCCAATACAACATGCAGTCTGAAAGAAAAAAAACAAATCACCATATGAATTATGCTGTATTGAATATGCGTTTCACAAAATCAATAAAATACTGTGACAGCAGTCCTGAAAGTACAATAACAAGGAGACATTGTGGCATTGTGTAAACTGATCAGATACTGTAACTTCACTAAGAAAGCCTACAACCCTTTTTTCTACTGTCATGTGATGCATACATTTCCATTCACTGGGTATATAACATTTATTTTTAATACTGCACCGCAATAGTAAATGGGTAATTGTAAACGTTAAAAGGTTAACATGTTGGGAAAGACACTTATTTGCTTCCTTGCCCAGAGTTAGTTAAGAAGATTGGTTCCATTCTCATGTTTGTGTTTTCAATATGAAACTAGCTAACTTAGCTTAGCATAAATGATGGAAACAGGGGGAAACAGTTAGTAAAAGAAAAAACATCTGCCAACAAATACCAAAGCTAACTAATAACTCTAACGTATTATATGTTGTTTGTATAATCTGTACACAAAAAGGGTAGAAATGACAAGTCACAGTGTCCGGCCAAGGCATAGTTAGTGAAACACAATGTGTCGTTTTTACATTTCTGTTTTTGTACTGATTAAATAAATAAGATATAACATGTTAGTGAGCTATAATTGTGGTGCTGGGCAGATTTTGTTTTTCTTAATTGGCTAGAACCAGGATAGTTGTTCCCCTCAGCTTTCAGTCTTTATTCTAAGTAAAGCTAATCGTCTATTAGCTCTAACTTCACACTTAAAACACAGAACAGAGAATGACTTGAATCTTCTAGTATAATCTTCAAAAAGGGAGCGGATGAGTGCATTTCCCCTTTTAAAAAAATTGTAATGGCAGTGATGACAGAATGGCAGTTGTATAAAACGCTGGTAGCCTTTCACTTGCTAATAGAAACTGGGCTTTGAAATCAAAGTGACATTTTGACATCCTTACACAGTGTTGAATCCCCTGTTAATCACAGGGAACAAGGTCACAGCAGTAACAGTGTGCATTTGAGAACAAGAAGTGAGTAGTTTGTAGCATAAACTCCAAGGCAAATTAAAAGAACAGTTTGACATTTTGGCAAATATGCTTATTAGCTTTCTTGTCGAGAGTTAGATGAGAATCAGTTCTGCTCGCTGTCACTATCTCAGTTTCTTGGCCGGGTGCAGTGACTTTCTGGATTCTGCTTTGGTTGTCTGGCAACCTCATGCTGATAATAAGACAACAGGAAGACACAAGATACATTGTGTTAATTAGTGAGCTGTAGAACTGCCATTAGGCTGTTATTGTTACCTTCAGACAGAACAAGACTAGCTCACAGGCATTATGCTAAGCTAAGCTAATCAGCTTGGTGTTGAGCTTCTCATCAAACTCGTGGCATGAAAGTCGATTTCCCAAAATGTCGAACTAATCCTGTAAGTCTGGTTTCTTTGCATTTTGTTCACTGATCATAGACTCAGAAGTTTGCATGTGATAAAATGTGTCCATGTGCAGATTGATGGACAGCGGGACAAGGAATAATACTATAAATCTTTGTCAATTGTCTTTTCATTAGCAATATGTTGTAATAGACTGACTGCATTTTATACTGAAGTCATGGATATAGTTGTAATAATTAATCTAAAGCAGTGTAAGTTAAATCCATCACCGCGAAATGTCTGTGCTTCAACCCATGAGATAAAATGTCCCAGGTCGACACAGGGGTCAGAACAGAGAGTCACTTACAGTACAGGAAAGTCTCTGTAAAACAAACGTCCTGTAGATCAATCCTTGTGACAGTGCATGAACAAATGCACACTGTCTAAGTATTCTTCCATCAAAGTCTGAACTCTGAATTTAAAAAATGTTCGCAAGGATTTGACCATATAGAAGTTGTCCTCTCTCATTCAAAAACAAAAATGAGACAAGAGATGGGTTTTAAAAAAACATCAGTGCATTATTTCACATAATAAAGCCAGTAGATTACATTGAAGAAGCAGAAGGTGAAGGGGAATATTATCCGTGACCATCTGTCGATGGTGTTCACATCAGTGAGGTCTGGGATTTTGATTTTGAGTTGGGAGGATCGTCTCCGCAGACGGGTCTTCTTGAAATGTGCGTTCCTGTCCAGGCTGTGGCGGCACGAGTCACGCGTCCCGCTCGGCTTCCTGTACTGGACCCCCGAGTTGTCGAACACCATGGAGGTGGAGGTGGAGTTGTGAGTCTCGCTCACGGAGGTTGTGATTTCATTTCCTCCCACCTCGTTGTGGATCTCCAAGGTTGTCAGCAAAATGTTCCCCTGGGAGTCGACCTAGGCACAACAGACAGGAGCCGTGTTAAAAATGGGCTGTGAGCTGAGGCTTCAGTGACTGATGACACATGTGCAGCATGCGTCAGGCCCCTGGGCTGACGTCTTGCAGGAGGCTGACAGATTACAGCTCGGGAACCAGAGAGCGGCCTTCAAAACCAGGTTTCCTATCCCAAAGTTAAATCATATCTCACAAATCAGTTCAAGGTTGGGCCGGGTGGCTCTAATACTAATGTCATGACAGCTCCTCCTGCCTACACAAAAACATATAAATCTTTAAAACTTATGTGACAAAAATAGAGGTACAACATGTACACAGTAATGCAACAATGTGGTTACAGGACATGAGAGGGAGGAAGTGTAAATGTATTTTGCACTCTGTCAACACTGCTGCAAGCTAATGACAGAAACTGATCTTATTCCAAAATGCTACTCATAAAAGCTCAAACACATACCACACACACACACACACACACACACACACACACACACACACACACACACACACACACACACACACACACACACACACACACACACACACACACACAGAACACTATTATATAATGTACATACCAGCTCAAAGTCAAGTCTATTAAGTTCTTCCACCAATTCTTAGGTTGGAAACAGACCATATGTATAATATTTTATCACATTTAGGAATTTCAACAAATCTCTAAACCTCATAACATCTTCACCTACAGGTTAGGAATAAGTCTTCATTATAGTGTTTTGCTTGCATTCACTGTATAGGATATATAGATTATATTATATACTGTATACAGCAGGTTAGTGTTGGAAATGACAGTACAGGAGAGGGAGGGGCAAGAGAGCCACAAAGACAGAAATCAATTAAAGCACAACTCAGGAAAGGCCAACATTGAGGGGAATGGTGTGGTTAGGAGCGTTCCTTTGTAAAACTTTGCATGCAGCAGCAAAGTTTCAGTGGGTGTGGGGGGGGGGGGGTTCACAGATGACACACAACAGGCAGTGACAGACACTCACCCCTCGTGAGTGACGACGCCCTTGTACCTGATTGGACTGTTTAATAGACGAAGACTTGCAATTGCCTCCTTCCAGAATGGACTACGTACGAGAAAGACACAAACACAAACCCCTTTGTCTGAGCTGTGGTCAGCCTTGCACCTGCATGTGATGTATGTATGACTACACACTATGAGTCAGACAGTTGTCAAACAGTACGGACCAGTCAAGTCCAGGCTCGATGATTCATTTATGCACATTGAGCGAAAATTAAGATGAGTAATACACACTGTAAATGTTCATTATTCATTAAGTGGTATACAATGGTAAATCCACAGTTAATCCCAGTTAATCCCTTACACATCTGATACTTTTCACTGGTGTAATATCAAGCTTCATTCAAGATGAAAGAAGACTGGATGGACCTGAGTGTTTTCCACGTTGTTTTATTTTTGATACCAGGCTTTGTTGATCTGATGTAATGTAACAGTGGAAAACAGCTCATTTAAGGTTATTTGCACAATCTGTATCTATATTTGACAAAAATTCTTACCATCAGCATCATATTCCTTTGAGCTATAACATTCAGCCCTGGAATAAATATTATCCCCTAGACCCAACAGAACCTCAGAACCTCCCGTTGTTCAGATCTTTCCAGCAGTTCTATCTGAAATAATCAGATTCAACTTGATTCTGTGGCGTTTCGAAAGTGATTCTTACCTTGGGCCTCTCAAATTTATTCCGTTCTTCAGTTGCCTTCTGCGCCTTCTCAGCCAGCTTCTTCTGCATCTGAGGACCTCGTCCAAAGAAGATGTAGTTGACGAAAGCGTACTCCAGCAGAGCCAGGAAGACAAAGACGAAGCAGCCCATCAGATACATGTCTATAGCTTTGACGTAGGGGATCTTGGGTAGCGTCTCTCTCAGATGGGTGTTGATGGTTGTCATGGTCAGCACAGTGGTAATCCCTAGAAGAAGAAAAAAAGAATTAGAATCACCATGTTACAAATAAAAAACACAACAAATCTGGAATATAACAGCATTGGTAATGAAAAAACCCAGCAATCGTTCAGGGACAACCTCCTTAAACAAAGATGTGATGGGGTGGAGCTATCATCAGAGCTGCAACAAGTATCAAAGAATCGGTTAGTCCATTGACAGAAAATAACGTATCAATTTACGTTTTTTTTTCTTCCTCTATGAGAGTCAACTAAATATCGCTGTTATAGATGTCATATAGAGCTATCGATTTCATACAGAGAAATGTGCTTTACATAAAAACAAAAAATTGAACACTAAAAATTGGAAACATTAAAACATATAATAAAAAAAATCAAATTATAATGAAAATAAAACAATAAAGAAAAAATAAAAATAGAGCAAGAAAAGAAAAGGGTAGACTAAAATAGAGCCTCAAATGCATTAAAAATGATTAAAAGAACATACAGTGCAAATGAAAGATTAAAGTGCTTTAAGAGAGCTCAATCATAGCACATGAAAAAAGGAACATTTGGGGCTGATGATAGTTTGTTCAAGCTATGTGCAGCATAACAGCTGAATGCTGCTTCACCATGTTTAGTTCAACTCTTTTATAGACCAAAGAAGTAACTAATTATCAAGAAAATAATCATCAAATCAACTGATAATGAAAATAATCATTAGTTGTAGCCCCAGCTATCACTAACTTGTATTAATGTCATTTAAAGCAGTTCAGATCAAATGTGGTTTTAGATTTCTGCACAACCCAATCACTCACCAGAATATTTCATGGACTTCATTTGGTTTTGCTCGTTTGTTATTTGACTTTTCTTTTAAGGACTTTCTGGAATTCTTGGTTGTTGTGTTTTCTTGTGTTTTGGTTTTTCCTGTGTGCTCTCATTCAATGCATTGTCCTCATTTGCCCTGCCCTGTTCCTTATGTCTTCCCCATCCAATCAGCTCCCAGCCTGGCCTTGCATTGTACCACCTGTTCCCTGTTGCTCCATTAGTTTGGTTTGAATTTACCTCTTGCTTTGCTATTTAGTCTTTGTTGGATCCTTTGTGTGTTTTCGTCATGTTTCGTCAGTTCTTGCCAGTTCTTGTCAGGTTCTTATCAATTTTTTTGTCAGTTGCGTTCTGCTCAGAGCTACTCTTGTTTTTTTCTACACACATCCAAATAATAAAAACCTTTTTCTACAGCCATGCCTTCAATATCTTGAATTTGGATCCACCTGGGGGAGGGCGAGATCCCTGACTTGTATGAGTTAAGCTCCAAAAAACACTGCATCCTACATTTCCCATAATGCAAATCAATAGGATTTTTTTTATAAGATGTAAACACCCACATCTTTCAATTCCTACAGTTTTATAACACAGCCTTTTTTTCCCTCAGACAAAAATGAACAAAGTAGACAATTTAAAATGAAGGTCAATCTGCTGATGAGTAATGTGTCAGTCAGATTAGCGTGGACACCAACTGCTGTGGTGTGAATTCACATTGTTAAGTTACCTGTCAGTCATTGCACTCGAGGCCTGGAGTGAGTGTACAATTCACAGCTTGTATTCCTACATCCATGTGAGAAAATTGCAGCTAGGTACAGTCTCTATAAGAGTTTTTGCTTTTTAATTAAAACAATTACAGGGGCGAAAAAGCCAGGACCCAATCTTAAGAAACTTAAGAACGCTGTTAACTCATCAGGAGAGAAAACTGTATCCTGCTAGTCTAATTGTGAGTCATTTTCATCAGCTGCAGGTACAAACACTTCCATTAAACTTGATGACTTAACAGCTAAATCGAAGTCAAAGTCAAAGTATTCAGAATGTTCTTAGTTTGGCTTAGAAGAAAATGTTCCTTTTTATATGGGAGCACATAAAGAGTGAACAGTCTCAGCAAATACACCAAATAAATAAACATCAGTGCAGTAATTCTCTAAATAATGTGCAACACCAACAATAAATGTGTCTGTGTTGTTTTTGTGTCTCGTGGACGCCTCACCAACCTGGACTCTGTGTCTGTTTCTGTCTTTTCAGGCTTACATAATTAAACCAAAAATGTTGCACCATACAGTGTGTGTGTGTGTGTGTGTGCGTGTGTGTGTATGTGGGGGTGTCAAGAGCGCTGTGGGTACATTTCATCGATTCCTGCATAACAAAGGGAAGCGCAAGAATCTAAACTCACTCAGAGCTCAAAGGAGAGAGTTACTCAACAAACCCCCGAAAATACATTTCAGCACGCCGCTTTAGAGTTTACAGATGTCTCCGAGATGACATCAGTGAGAAGTACATGGGCACAGATGTTATTGCAAGACACATTGTAGATAACAACTCCAACTGTCAATTACCTGATATACTATATAGAGAGAGAGTGAAAGAGAGAGAGAGCATGTGTCGGCAGTGTGATACACAGTAAATACACTGTGTGACCTCCTTCAAACATCATTTTCCACTGCTCTTGTATGAAGTCTGATCCCAGTAAATGTATTTTTGCATGGGATACTTAGGCCACCATAATGGCACAGAGAATGGAAACCTATAGTGAATTATCACATGGAGCGTGATTGAATTTGGATGGTCCAGTAAGTGTAAATGCTTTCTAACTTGCATTGATCTCAGAGTGTCTCAAACAGCCGTCCCTTGAATGAGAAGGCCTTACAGCTGACGAACTGGAGAAGTGGGTCCCCTGAAGAGGTCTGACCCTGAAGAGATGCTTCCAAATGTGACAGCTCAGCAAATGTATTGAAATGTGCAATATTCATCTTTAAATCCCAGTCTATGTGCGACTGGTATTTAATGAACGGGATAATAATGAACGGGGATGACGTGCTCTATCTTACACGGGCAGTGCTTTGAGTGCATAGTGGCTGAATGAGGATTTCCATTAAGGCAAATACTCAAGCAGAGATCAATGCAGTCAGGGGAGGCCGGGTGATTTCCAATGATGAGCCAAGCCCCGTATTTGTTTCATTCCCACAGGCCAGTGGAAAATGTGAGTCTTAGATCCAGTTCAGTCTTCTGTTACACTACAGAGCAGAGGCCTTATACGCAGCCTATATTATTTATCTGTTCACATATGACAAAAATGTAGGAACAATTCAGAATTGAGTGTAATGTCAATTATGTCACATCTCAATCTTTTTCCTGTTTCTTCTGTCCACTTCCTAAGGCTGGGTATCATTTGAAATGTTGTCTTGTGCTGACCGCTCACCTCAGCTGTGGTACTGATATCACAACAATCTCTGTTTTGATACCTTAGTTTGAGAAAATTGAATGCTTTTTCACAAGAGAACTTCTTGAATGTTTAACATAGTCTAAAAAATAGCTGGCAAGCATTAACTTTAGCCTAAATATAATACAGATCAATCACATACTATCATAAAGTAAAGAAGTGTAAGTGCTTTTGGTCCGTCACTTTTTTTGCTACATTTTTCCCGCAACTACAGCAAAAGTATTGATGTTTGATACACAGCACCATTTATGAAAATACTTTTCATACAGATTTTTGTCACGTAAGAGCAGCATAGCAATCTGTAAACACAATGCCGACAAAGTATCACCTTATAAAGTTTATATAGTAGCCTGCTGTAGCAAATTGATGCCTACACGTGGCAAATGTACATCCATTATTAACTCCCTTTTTAGCTACGTTTTGGTCTCCTCCACCAATTTAGCTGCCAAATGCTAATGTGTTCACTAGCTAGTTTTTCTGTCTGCTATTTGGTGCTGATATAAAGTAGTGTACACTGGGTTCTTCATACATACAGTATTTTTAGCTGAAAACATCTGCCTGCTGCAGCTGTAAAGTATGCTAATGAGAGCCATGAGAGTGAAAACAAATTCTTTTGTTTGATGATGATAAAATGCTTTATAGGGCAAAAGGGATTTGAGTGACCCATTTTACATTAAACATAGTTTTTCTTGACCCCAAGGACTCATTCATCCTCATCAAAATTTCCACTCACTCCACTTGGAGAACTACTGCTCTAAAAATATTAAGTAGGATTTTCCCAAAGATCAAACAAACACTGCAAAGATCACTGAAAGTCAGTTTTAAAAACATAAATAAAACCAAATCGGAAAGGTCAGATCTCCTGTTTATGTCCTCTGCTGGCCAACATTATCCAACCTATCATCCTCTAAGGTCACAGTCCGGTAAATTTAGTGAGGTGGACATGAGTTCGCCACAAACACTTCATCTACTGTACAGTGTCTCTGAGAGGGGAGAGATGCCATCAATCAGAAATGAATCTCACATAAAAACTCAGTCACATTTTCTGCCTCACAGCCATCCATTCAGAACATCCTCATTACCTACCACCTCCTACATACCATATTTTTTTATTTTCTTTCTATCTCCTGTTTTTAAATTTTAATGCTTATTACCAAGATGGTTTGCAACTGTAGTAAAGTACCAGAAGACGAGTGAGAAATGTTTTTTTAAATATATTTTTTCTATTGACACATGATGTTATGTGTACACCTGTTTAGTAAAATAGACTGTAGACTATACGTTGGGCATTATGCACAAATAATAGCAAATCAGAAGCTGTGCTTATAAATAAGTTATCTCTTCAGCTGAATTGCTTATCTCATACCTGCCAATCACCGGCTGCCACAGTGTAACATGGGATCAGTAAAGGAATAGACTGGTGCAGACTGGTTCCCCAAAGTAGGAAATTAAATATTTATCATGAAGGTTTGGGATAGCAATGTGCAAAACACAGAGACCAAACTATGTAGCAAAAAAATCAAATTCATATCTATAGAAGTATTCAACTGACACTAAATAATCATATTTGTACTTACTAACTGATAAATGTTAAATTAAAGTGGGTTGAGCATAGCTCAGCGGGTAGAGCACCCGCCCCATGTGTTGAGGCTATAGTCCTCGTTGCAGGCGACCCCGGTTCGAATCCCGATCCGAGCGGTCTTATCCTGCGTGTCATTCCCCCTCTCTCATGCTCTCCTGTTTCCTGTCTCTCTACACTGTCCTGAACATTAAAGGCAAAAAAGCCCAAAAAAAAAATAAAAAAAAAAATTAAAGTAATAATGTACATATATATATATATAACACAATATTTTAAAGGTGATCTTCATGTTTGTTTGTTTGTCTTTGTCTCAACTTCATACTGCATACATAAATAATACATAGTAATTGATATTTGTGTATTTTGTGAGGCAAAAAGCTTTTTTACCTTTGGCTTAATTCAACAGATCAACATATTAGATTCTCAGCTCACCTTTTTTAGAGGGCCTTACCCTCTACAGAAGGCACACACCAAGTGCTATGTGTCTCACACCAAGTGCTCTGAAATCTTGTGTCACATCATATTTGATCTTTTAATGACCAAATTAGATTTTTCTTTAATTCCCTGAACCAGAGATTGTAAAAAGATTCCCAGAAAATTCATCTGTGACTCATTTACCATAAATCACAAATTAATTCACTGTGTAACTGCAGAGTCTCCACTTTGATGAAATCCCATTTTAATGTCTCCTGCCTGACTTCTAGCTTTGGGGCAGAGGTGATCACTGTTCACAAGCCTGCATGGCGAAACTATAAAACACAAAGGACATCTAACTGAAGGTGATACTACAGACCTGAGATCAATCTACTGCACGGGACACATTATACCTAATGCAACTCTGGCAGCCGAGGCGTCATAATTTATCCAGAACGACACCCAGGATAGGATGGTGATGAGAGTGGAGGGCATGTACGTCTGCAGGATGAAGTATCCGATGTTTCGCTTCAGCTTAAAGCTCAGAGAGAGTCGAGGGTAGGCACCTGCAGGGGAGACAGAGAAGAAGAAATACCCCTCTTTAATTTAAGAGGAACACAGGGCTCTCTGGCTCTTTGTTTCAGTTCCTATGGCGATGGCTTCATGTACTGATTTCATCACTATGGAAACAAACAAGCATGGCTCAAACTGTAAATCTGATGAAACTCAGCCTTGACCTTATCTATGTGCTAACACAGATGAAACAATATATAAAACAGCTGTTTACACTCACACTATGTTAAAGAAGCTTTTCATCATTTTGGGAAATGCTTAATTGCTTTCTTGCTTGAGAGTTAAATGAGAAAATTGATACCACCCTCACTGAATATGAAGCTACTGTACAACTAGCAGGCTAGCTTAGCTTAGCACAAAGACTGAAAATGAAGGGAAAGAGCTCGCCTGGTTCTGTTATGTTTGCACTTCTGTTTTTGTGCAATTTACACAAACAAGATATGATGATTTAAGTAGTGAGTTTTAGAGGTTCCGGCGTATTTCTTCAGGCACATTTTTGTCTTTACGCTAAGCTAAGCTAAGCTAAACTAAGCTAAGCTATGCAGCTGTTGGCTGTAGCTTCATACTAATTGTAAAACATGAGAATTCTATCTTCTATTTTCATCTAACTCTCAGCAAGAAAGAAAATTAATGCATTTTCCAAATGGCAAATTATACCTTTAACTTAGTAGATTTTTGACATGAATATGCAATATTTTTACTTGCTGAACTAATTCAAAAATTCATACTTTTTATGTTATACTTTATAGTTCTCAGAAGTAGAAGTATAAAGATAAACTTATACTACGCACTTATAGAAGAGAACTATAACTGCTGAACTGCTACAATAACCACCGCTACTATGTTTCATATTCAGTTACACCTCAACAGGGACAAAGTTGAGATCTGAAAACAAGAAATGTATATTTTATCTTTACTTTTTTACAGTATCTGCATCTCTCTTTTAACAGGAATCCTTGTAAACACTAGGTGACCTTGTTGCCCTGTGATAGTTACCTGTTAACTAACTGACTGATTAAATATACTATAGCTTCCTGTGTGCTAGATCCATCTACTGGCAAGATGTTAAGAGCATCTGCATCTACTTTTTACAGTTTATTTGTATCAAGAGTTGACCCTGATTGTAATTAACTCTAATAGTCCTCTCAGTATTATCTTCTCAGAAATATTAGTATAGGACAGATATACTAGTTCCTATATGTTATTAATTCAGCAGTGGGAATAATTACTGTTTTGGTGCCTCTGAGTTTTTGTATTGTAAGAGAATAATTTATGCTGTCGATGTTCTGCTGCATGAATACATTGTGTTACTGCCCCCTTTCATTTTCCAAGGGGCTTAAAGAAACAGAGTTGGCTCTATGTTATTATTCTCTGTTCTGGTATGGTCAGAGAAGTCGAGGTGCAATCCAAATTCTTTAAAATAGTCTAATACGTATGTATATGTAGGGAACTAAAGTAAAGAGGATTTATTGATGGGATGCTTCTTGTGAAACTTTTTGCCAAAGAGTGCCCTTGGATGTTATTCCATACCTTAAATAAGACATTAAAACAATTATAGAGCATGTGAGAAGCATTATTGTTCATCCTCTTCCATAACGGCTGTATATTCACCTGTGGAAAAGACAACATTCCTGGAGACCAGTTTGTAGTCCACTATGGAGAACTGAGGGAGCTCAATACGCGTCACCCCGGTCACAGCATTGTCTCCTCCTTTCCAGTAGAACTCGATATCATCTGTTGTGTAACCGTCTGCAAACATGCACACAGAGAACAAGGTATGGTGTGAGAAAGCACAGAAAGCACTGCAGTCTCATTTTGTTGGAGGGTTCAAATTAATTATGCATTTTTATTTGCTTAAGTGAAATCTGGGGGCCTAATAGCTACGCTTGATTTACAGTAAGCCCTATGAATCACATAGACTCAACTGGCTGTAAGTGCTGATTGCATGAGATGTAAATCTTCGCAGTGATGTGTGTCACTGCAGGCAGACAGGCTTATACCACATGCATGGGATCCATAACCGCCAATAGTTTTATAACAGCTCAGGTAGCCAAACATGTCGAGAGGACTGATGAAGTTACACTGCAATGGAAATCACTGCCTGGTTAAAATTTTTGTGGGTACACAGACACAGTAGCTTGAACTGGAGAGGGTGAAGCAAGCAATCTCATTGAGGTATGACAGCTTAATAAATCGAGGGCAATTCAGCAGCCTGTGCACTTTCTGTCTCCATGAAATGAGGAGTATGAGAAGTTTTTTATGACAATCACAGCGCTATTCATATTTTTAAGTGATGAAAAAGCAGAGCTGTCCGCAGTATTTCTTTACTAAGCGCAAGACGTGGGGCTGGGAACTTACAACTCTCAATTTCCAGGGTGCAGTTCTGTTCGTCCAGCGGGTATCTCCTCAGATCCATCATGCAGGCTGCTGTTGTTGTGATCCTGAATCCAAACAAGGCCGAAAAAGAGGCACACAGGGTTATTTGTTTAAAGTGCAGCACAAGTTCATGAGGAAATATTGTCAAAGCATTGTGTCAAATGGGTGAAGACAGAAGAACAAATGCACAGAGAGACACACTCTCTTTCAGTCTGAAACAAGAACTCATTCCAAATGGAACAAATTATTAAGACACAAGCATCTTGGCAATGCAATGACATTCATTATTATTTGTTTGAAAGTCACACTGTGTGCCAGTTCCTGCTAATGGCACTTCCAGGCTTTGCAGAGCTGCAGCGTTATATTGAGAATCCAATCTTGAGCCGTGGTCCAAATAAACATATGAGATGAGTTATGAGATATAATTTGATTTGAGACCTGCCGTATTAGCATTAAACTGTGAGAATTGCAGCTTAAATGGCTTCAACAAAACAAATAAAACACTCACACTTAGCCATTTATTGTGTCTTGGGCATATTGGATAGCTATGTGATAGCATAAAAGCTAAGAGTAATTGCAACCAATAAGCATTAGAGATAGATTGCTGGCTAGTTACTGGAGCCACCACAGGAGGTAGAGTGAAACACATTTGTTTCTTCGGGCTGCTTACGTTATTTTTACTGATTGGATCAGACTTGAGTGTGTGAAGGCAAAAGAACGCCAAGATGGTGGATTTCTTATCTTGCTGATGTAGATGCATATAGGAAATGTTTGTAGTAGTAATAAAAGTGTATCAGGATATAAGACACTTGAACTGTAAGTGTAAATAGAGTCTTTATCTGCAATCAATGCTTAAATCTGTCTCGTAGCTCCAGTGTTGCAGCTCATAGTGCAGGACTGGGAATGAAGGGAGATGTCAACAGCAGAGAATAGAGCTCACCTGAGGCCATAAAGAACAGTGCCGTCCGGGTGAAGTCGAATCATTCTGTTTTTCACTGTGACGCCGTGCACAAAGGACTTCTTGTCATTGAGGAAGTAGGTGTCTGGTACCCAGAGCTGGTCTGCTACTCTGTTGTCCAGCGTCAGGTTGAGAGGGATCCCTAAATAGGCCAGTCTCTTATCTCTCCAATACTGCTGGAAGTACATAGTCAACGTGTAGTCCTGTAGGGATGGAAACAGCACATAAATAATGTCATTTTGTTTCAGATATTTGCACTTTCTTCACTCAAACATAATCAACACAGTTTGCCCAAACTGAAACCAGACTTGTCTTTCTTACAAGGTTATCAAGTTCGGCACTGCACGTCTACAGCCTAAAGCTGGGGATGGATTTTTGTTTGTAACGAAAAGTGATATTTATAGAATCGTCAAACAACTCTGATTCTCATCGGTCTGCTGCGGGCGACCGTATTTCAAGAACCTGCCTCAACGAGAAACCCTTCTCAGCTGTTCTGGGCACAAGACTGGCATTACTAGCCCTCAGACTATAGATTTCCATTTCTGTCAGCACAGCATCAGTGCAATGTTTCAGCTCAATGCCTGACTGCTTTTTACAGCACGCCAAAACTCCACCGCATATCTCAAGAACATAGATAGATAGATAGATGGATAGATAGATAGATAGATAGATAGATAGATAGATAGATAGATAGATAGATAGATAGATAGATAGATAGATAGATAGATAGATAGATAGATAGATAGATAGATAGATAGATAGATAGATAGATAGATAGATAGATAGAATGGTTGGTTGGTTGGTTGGTTGGATGGATGGATGGATGGATGGATGGATGGATGGATGGATGGATGGATGGATGGATGGATAGATAGATAGATAGATAGATAGATAGATAGATAGATAGATAGATAGATAGATAGATAGATAGATAGATAGATAGATAGATAGATAGAATGGTTGGTTGGTTGGTTGGATGGATAAATGCATAGATAGATGGATGGATGGATGGATGGATGAATGGATAGATAGATAGATAGATAGATAGATAGATAGATAGATAGATAGATAGATAGATAGATAGATAGATATCATTACATATTACCAACCATCCATGCTATGACTTAAGGCTGTCAATAATTCATTGGGCATTCATTCAGTGGATCCATCAAACACAAAAGCTTTTCCCGGCCTTTAATGGAGCTCTTTACTTGCTCACTTGCCTTTGTTCTGCTGACTAATGTTCTCTTAAATAAATAAGCAGATCTCAGGAAATATGCTGAAAATGCCTACATTTCAATCCTCCGGTGCAATCGTGTATTCATAATAAATTGTTCAAACTGCCACGTTTCTTTTTGGATATATAAAATCAATATCTTCTTCCGTCAACACTAAACTAATAGGTTAGTGTGTGTGCAGCTCCTCACCTCGGAAACTGCTGACCTGATTTTGATGAAATAAAGAATTGCATTATTTTTGTTGTTGATTCTCTCATTACTCTGTAAACAACATAACTGGTGCAAAGGGGCAGCTGCATCACGCATGGTTGACAAAGTGTGGGCTTGTTTTCTGTTTGGAATGAATTACACAACATGATTTGACTGACAGTAGAATATAATGTAATATTGATTCCTATGAATAATTCAGTGTGCATGCACAATCAGAGGATGTATTTATTCTTACCCTAGGTTTAAAAGTTGCTTATAGTTTCTGTATCTGTGTGGGTTTTCTACTGTCAGTAAGTCATCCATAAAATGTCTTTAGTATTTTGCTTCCTAACAAAAGTAAAATAAATCATATCCGTGATTACATTTCTCCAAAATTTGCATCCAAACAAAGAAAGATAGATATTTTTGAAGTTGGGAAATGAAATGTAGGTTTTGTAGTAAATAATATTGGTACGTTTCCAGAAAATCCCTGGCTTGAGGTTTGGCTGTGGTTTTTTAGAGATGCCTTCACCCTCCCAATTCTTTCACCCCTGTGAAAACGAGATGGCCTCATTACACTCTCCCACACACAGCAGAGGTGTGGGCTGGGTGAATCAGCTTTACACAACACTTCTTATACTACAGAGAAGGAGCTCATCTACAATACCAACCCCCTCACTCCATGTCTGGACCACGACTATTTTAGTCTGTTTTAGTTCTTCAGATCCCACTTCAGCTGTTTCCCTCCACCGCCTTAGACAATGTTGTAGCTTCTCAGATATAAAGCTTAACAGAGCACGCACTGTACAGTACGCCCTCCTGCTCCCAGTACCCTGAGCAACCTGCAGAGTCCCACAGGGCTCTATTCCAGGCCTTAGCTTATTCCCCACTGAGGGTTTTCACTTTGTGTACAGGGAGACACCTTCTGAGGTCAGCATTGCTAGCTCTTGTCCAATAATATTCTATTTGCTGCTCAGAAAGCTTCAGATTATGTCATGTAATAATTCACTTGGAAAAAATATCTGAAATATCTTTCTATAGCACAGCATTTACTCTATGAACGCAGGTATGACAGTGTTTGTGAATGCATTCAGTCATATACATACTGAGATTATGTATATATACTTTATGTTCCTTGTATTTTTCTATATGCAGCAGTATGCAACACTTCAGCCCAATACAAAGTTCCCCTTCGAGACAATAAAATATATCTTATCTTATCTTAAACTGAAAGCAAGCATACTTTTTGCAACAATTACATTTTTCTCACCAGTACATTTTGTGTTTTGTATTTCATTTAAGGTGAAGCCTGTCATACTTGTTTGTTCCTATGCTCCATACATCTTTCAACATTTTTAAAAGCCTTGAAAAAGAATTACAGAAAGAAAAACAAGTAGTCAACTAACTAATTAGTCATATCCAACAAATCCATAACAATCAGCACTTCTTTAGGTAATGGTGTTGGTCATTTTTCAAGCAAAAACATTGTCTTCAATGTGAGCACTTGCTACTTTCATTGTCTTATGTGATGAGTTTACTGCATATTTTTGAGTTTTAGATTGTTAGACTTATGACAGTATGAAGACAATATCTTAAGCTTTGAGAAACTGGCATTTTTCACTATTTTGTGACATTTTATAGACCAAGACCAATTTACAACATAGTTATGACTGCCACAGTCACTTTGCATATGTTAAAAATTTAGCTTTCTATAGTCATAATGTTTATTTTTATTTTATTTGACTTTATTTAACCATGCCAATCATTAAGAACTTATTTACAGTGGCGGCCTGGCAAAAGGCAAAGTCCCGTGAGATAAGGGGGTAAAGACTAAAAAGAAAAGTCAAAAGTTACAAAGACAAAAGCACACATCCAAGCATTTCCAACACACCCACTGATAGACTGCACTATGACATGCAGTCTAGCACACAAGCATTAGGCAGGTAGCTATCAGACAACAGCAATACCACAACAGAACAAGAGCAGCATACACAAGCAGTAAGGTGAACAGGCGAAGCAAAACAGCAGCAGCAAGAGAGAAAGAATATGCATCAGACAGACGAGGGATGGGGAATATTAGTGTGTAAACGGCAGCATGTATCACTGAGAATGTCTGTAATACAGTTCTTGAAGGCTGACATGGGGATAAAATTGTCCAGTTATGGTGTTTTTTGCAGATTGCTCCAGTCTCTGGCAGAATGATGAAAGACTGGTATAACATTTATTAATTTAGACCAAATATGTATGTGGTATTATACCACGATATAATTAACATTGGTAGTATTTGACAAGAAATATTAATCTTACAACAGAGGAAATATCTCTAAAAAATTTAATTAAATTAAAAGTTTTTAAAATTATAATTATAAATGATTAAAAAAACTTTTACTACAGCTTCAACTTTTGCTGTTACAGATTCTACAAGTGTCTGATCTGAGGAGAAAAGCAAGTGCTCTAATCATCATATTTCAACATTCAAAATCTATTCTTAATGCATAATATAATAGCTCAAATGTGAAATGGTTCAAATCAGTATAATGAAATAACCTGCATGAATGTGATTGGCTGTGACTAGTCAGCTGGTGAATGAGCCAGTGATTGTATAGCAACAATGAAACAGCTGATGCTTCATTTATAGTTACATTTTGCTCACAACCACAAAGTTTTGTATAACACAAACATGATTCCACTGAAAGTCATTAAGGGTCATATTGAATTATGGTCCAACCCTATTGGAAATGAGTTTGGCTAGAGGATGACTGTTTGTAATATCCACTCATTTGGCAATTACATTATCAATAGCTATATCTGATAACCAGAAGCTTTCACAGAGCATTCTATGGAGGACTTTCACAATGTTATCATCACACTGTGAATCCACTGACTAAGAGAAACACTTTAATAATACTTGTAGATGCTCTTTGCTCTGTTTAGTGTTCAGGCACACTGAAGGTAAAGGGTGGTGTTTTTGTTGTCAGATATGTAGACCACAAGAGACAGAAAGGGGTTTGTTCTCAGCACCAGTGAGTAAATGAGGCCCAGTGGGAGGATGAGACTGTCGTGTCATCTTCGGCTCATATGGTTCACAGTCTCATACTCAGACATGGTTACTGTGTGCCAGTCAAACATCGTCTACGTCAACTTAACACCGAAATATCTGCTGGGAATACAGGAATAGCACTCAGAGATGCTTGCCCTGCGCAAGTGGGGGGCTTTTCATCACTTCATAAGACAGTTAAGTGTTCCCAGTAGGATTCAAAAGTGTACTATGCATGTTTTACAAACCATGCGTTTAATAATTTCAGTCTCTGCATCCTCCCACGCAGCATTTTTACAAGCCTTTCATGAAATGATTTCATCCCTTTCACCATCTCAAAAACATGCCGCCTTATAAATACTATTATCTCTTGAGAGCAATGTTGCAGGGGGAGACATGTTTTGTATAGGGGGTGGGTGGAGGACGTGGGAGGGAGGGTTGTCAAGAAGAAACTTTTTTCTCCATTTAATTTTGAGATGTGTTCAATCAGAAATGATTCTCTGTATACAGCCTCCACAGATTTAAACTTAACAACAAATCTTCTAAATATGACATTAGATCTGACGAGCTGAAAGAGAATACATCTGTTTGATCCCATAATGATGGTTGAGGGGAAAACAACATATAAAGATAGTATTTGACAACTATTGCATGACAAATGGACAAAAATAAACATCGCCTCTATGGATGAACCAAATAATATCAGATGACTTGTGTCACTTTCGATGATTAGCATTTCACCATCCTTTACGAATAACCGCACATTAAGCAGCTTGATGATGTATTTATAGTGCTTTTTTAAAATACAGTACATTAAAAGACTGAAGACATAATGGAGCATCATAAGATATGTCTTTAATATATCAATAACTAAAATAGAAAAACATTAACCAAGATTAAACTCACAAAGGCTTATTTATGTCTAAATGCCTGGTTCTTCAGTCTGGTTGAAGGAGTTCTATGAATATGATGGAAAAATAAGAAATCATGAAACTGGAAAAAGTAATACTAATTTGCAATCCAAAATTGTGATTCAGATTTATTTATGCAGCATGTTAATTAGCCACTATGATAAGTAGTGCTGATATGATGATTGAGGAGTTTGGCTGGAGATGATGATAAAAACAGACAACTTATGACAGTAGTCCAAAAGATTCTGAGCTGCTTTGAGTATTTTTTTTCCCTTTTTGGCCACTTGCAATGCAACAACCTGTAAAGCTTTTAAAGTTTTATGATGAACCTATTAAAAAACTATTTCTTATTTACTCATCCAGTAGATGCAGGGCAACAACTTCATCCCACTGGCTTTTCTGGCTACATGAAGTCCAATATTCTCTCTCCTTCCAGCTCTAGTTTGTTCTTCACCACATCCGTAGGGAAATGTTTGGCAGCTGAACTCTCCACAATTTTACCAGCTTGTTACTAACTTTGTCTGTCTGTAGTTTTGGTGCTGTTGCTGGAAACGATACTAATGAAAGCGGCGATACTGAAGCAAAATGTAAAGTTGTGGGCTGTTAAACCAAAACAGTGAGCTGAAAGATGCTACAAGGACCCGTAGAGTTGAGGGGAACCACAGAGTCTGAGAATAATTATTTAAGGGTTTGCCACAAAAAGCCAAGCCTTTCACATTACATGCAGTCATTTGATCCATTGTTAATATAAACACATTGATTATTGCAGCTTTAAAGATGCAGTGTGTAGAATATGGTGGCATTTATCTGAACAGACTTGTCAGAAATGGAATATGATATTCATAAGTATGTTTTAATTAGTGTATAACCACCTAAAGATAAGAATCTTTTTTTTGTGACCTTAGAATGCATCATTTATATCTACATAGGGAGTGGGTCCACAGAGCCTGCCATGTTGCACCACCAACCTCTAGAGAGGGTCTTTCACATTGATTCTACCTGAGTGGAGGGACCCTCTGTGTGTTTTTTTGCTAACCATGAAGCTTATCAGGCATTTAGATGTATAATGAGGCTGGTAGCCTGTCACAATCACTACTTTTGTTGGACGATATATTGTCTCAGATACAGTATAGTCACGATAAACAATATTATTGTCATTTGAAGATTATTTTACACCACTGATATAATTATAATATAATATAATAATATATATAATAATAATGCAAGGGGGCAGGTGGTGGGATTGGAGAGTGTGCACTACATTTGTGTAAAAATACACGACTGTCATTATGGTTGGGGACAGAGTTATTTACCTTTAATTCTTCAGCAGTCTCCACTCAGGACTTATACAGTGAGGAATGGAGGACACTACTTGCTTAGCTAATGTGACATGAATAGCCTCTTAGCTGCTAATGTGAAGTGTGGCAATATTGAGGTCAAAAAATTATCAGGGCAATTTCCATGTATCATATGATAAGTGGAGACATGATGATGATGATAATTACGTTATTGTATGATAAGTTGATAGTGTAATTATTGTGCCAGGTCCAGAGGCTGTTGTGTTGACTGTGTATACTGTAGTGTATAATGGGATGGTTCAAACATATTATTGTCCTAAAACTATGAATAAACTCCTCTACTGTATGCCATTTCCAGGGTCACCTCAGCTTATTTAAGGTACTCATAACATTTCCTCACACAGCACACCCACAAATGTAAGTGACTGCATACAACAAAAGTTCTTCAAGCACAATTAGCCTCACCTGGAATCAGGTGTATCAGCTCAATAAAAGCTCTTGACGCTCCATTTTTATTTTAAGCATCCTGTTAAAGTAGAATAAATTTGTACTGCACACAGAGGTTATATTACTGTAGGGTCACATCCTTCTATTGTATTACACTTCAGTGAGCGCAGTATTGTTCCAGCAAGATGTAGAACTCAGCATGTTGTATATAGAGGATGACACTAGTATATCTAGCTGAGTTTTCCTTGTAAGTAGCTGGAGCCTGAGGCTGTTTGGTGTGTTAGGTGTCTGACTTATCAACTAAAGCCTTCGATATAAATCTGGGAGAACATCTGTAGTTTGAGTTTTTTTAAGGGTAACACTTCTTTCAGGCAGAAGGTGGATAATGTTAAAGTGTCAAAACTGTTGGGTGTTTTAGCACATGATGGATTCTTCCAGCTGACTCATGCCGTGGTGACTGAATAAATGTGTAACAACACCGCTGGGAGGATCTGCTTTACAGCTTAAGGTGCTTTATGTGCCCTGGACAGGTGTTGCTCTGCAACGTATAGCAACCCTAGTAGTTTTCACAACTGGGAGCGATTCATCATAGATAAACACATACTACATTTTGCTCATAGACTGACTGACTAGGATTATTAAAAATAACAACATAATGGAAAAGGACACTAAGCGATTCAAATTTGCAAGCTAAAAATAAAGGAGTGAGAGCAAGTAAAGTCAGAGATATATTAATAATCTCATCTCCTAGACAACAAGCTCTGCAGCTCGCCCACACAGGCTATAACGGGCCAATACCTTGTGTGACTCTGGCGGTTTGAAAGCACGCTGCCAACACCTTTACGTTCTTCACTTCTCTGAGGGAGTGAGAGCAAGTTTTGCTTGGGCCTGTACAAGGACTATAACTGAGCAGTCATCACGGTCATGTAAATCCTGATTTATCGCTAAGGATTTATTATTAGTGCAAATAAATGTGGATGTGGAGGTCAAAACTGTTCTAAATCCTGCATTTTAGACTATAAAAATGAATGATAGGCAACTTTATGGTAAAACTTTGAGTACCAATCTCAGTGGCTGTCACATTACTTAAAAACAGTCTGTTAAAAGTCCATATTTTGTTTTTCAAAAGTAGATCAGTGAACTACTTTATGACTCCTTCAGTTCCACACAAAGTCAAATTTAAACTCAAGACACAAACTTTACCTCTAATGACATTTACACCTGTTTTTTTTTTCTTAATCATTTTGAGGAGTCAAAGTTGAGATATGAGAGATTTTATTAAACATTTTTAACAAGCTGAAGCTCCTGATGTGCGGTTCTAGAGGCTAAATAAAAGCTAAATCAACAGACTGGAAGGGTTTAGGGTGTCACTTGTTCCTTAAAAATGCCTCAAGTTTTGCTCTAAAACTACTTTCAGTAATGTCAAACAAATCCCAGTGGCGAGGGGGGAGGGGGGGCTTCAGCTAGGTAAAGGATAGTCCCGCTCTGTGTGAGATATGTGGAACAGAGCTGTGTATCATGTCGAAAAGCACGCAGCTATTTCTAAATGTCAGGCAGATGAACTTGATCTTGGGCCAAGTTTTCTGTTTTGTGCCCCTCTTCTCGCCACTTCATAACCTGCACTGCAGCACAGACCACCATTGCAGGTCTTACTCCTTGAACTTCATTTGTCAGGGTCTAGGCCAACATCACAGATCACACACACACACACACCAAAGACACATCGGTAACTTTGAAAGACAAATTTTGCTGTGTTTTTTAGACTAACCCTTTTCCATGGGAAATCACTGTTAAAATAAGTTATACTGACACACTAACCAGTTAAAGTCAACGATAAAGTCATATTTAGAAACAACAGGGTTCAGTGTAATAATGGCTATTACATAAGAAACACTGATCGCTGCTCAATAGTCACAGCGTGGTGCGAAAAGTGCGATTAGACTCCAGATAATTCAGAGAGACATGTGAAGACAGAAAGTCTTCCTTGTTGAAGCATATGAAAAGAGACAGACTTGCACTGCATTGCAGATCTAATCTGTCTGTCCAGCTCCTTATTCTCTTACAGCACCAGTCTACACTGAGCACCAACAACAGACAGTGATTTACTAAATGTGCTCTCTGATCCTGTTAACAGATTAAAAAGTTACCCTTAATAACACACTCACACACGCAATCATGCATGTACACACTAAAACACATATAACACATATTTAAAAGCAACCAATCAGCACTTGACATACCGTTTAATTTAGTTTAACTTTAAGTTTATTTCACCATGTTTTTTTGTTGTTGTGTTTTTGCAGTGTGGTCTGGTAAGGCTCAGGGTTTTGCTCAGAACAGATGTATCTTCAGTCAAGCTGTGTAATACATGAGTGACAGTTCTCCTCTTCAATCAGACATCAATATGAGCCCTCCTGTGATCTGACTGGACACCGGACACGCCGCTAACCAGGCTGTCATTGGTGCTTTTTAAACTGGAAAGACATAACTGTTCTGGAAATGTTTGATTTCCACCAACCATTGAATAAATCAGAGGGAGAAAAATATGACTATCAATGGAGGAATCCTGCTTTGTTTTCTAACATGTAATGTGAATGGAGCATTTAGCTTAAATGGTTTACAAGGGTTTTGAGTCATCTCAACGCTGCTCATATACTAGTTATAGATTTATCTTCAGGGCTCAACTGATTCCCATTAGATGTGTGTGGAAACTGAGTCTGTGAGCTAAAGTCTGGCTTTATGAGGCTACATTTTATAACCTAAGTTTATTAAACTGTTATGAGAAGAACTCAAAGGGCATTAGAAACATAGTTTTTAGTGGAATTATTTGGGGCCATGACAAAAAAAAAGGCAATAACTGAAACCTCATAAAGAGACACAGGAGGCCCGAGAAGTTCTGTTTAAAAAGTGTAATAAAGAGGAAAAGCCACTGTTATTGTCAATGAAGCTTCTACAGGTATAGTAAATCAGAGGAAATTAGGTCATCATCTCCAGAAATTCAAACCAATGCAAAGCTTCAATCATGACTAGGTATCTGCTTGAGGTGAATAATAGTCTCACAAATGTCACTTTAAAGGAGTCTACCACTATAAAACAGAGATTTTTAATTAAGTCCTGCTCATCTTTTCTAACCAAACCTAATTTTCATTACTTCAAAGTCATTGGTAATTTGTAAAAGAGGATAATAAACAAAACTCCAGTGCTTAACAATGCAAATTCTTTTGTACACTCCATTAACCCTCATAATCTCTCATTAGCAGCAAATATGGATGTACTGTTGCACTTTTTTTCTTTTGAAGAATAATCAGGACTATTTGAAAATGAATATTGTACACAGTTGCGCTCAAGTTTTATGATGGATTATATACATGTTGGACAAAATTCATTAGGTACAACAAGTAGCAAGTAACCAACTAGAGTCATAATTGTGATCATTTGCTTATGTTAATTGACAGATTAGTGTTGTGTGCAAGCGTCACTTAAACAGTGTGCAGAAGTCAGCTTCCAGCTTCACAGCAGCTGACCTACTGTAAATCTGAATCAAACACTTGCCTGGCAGGTTGTAAATTTACTTCAGCACTTCAGCAGGCTGCACAAATATAATCAATATATGGAAATTGCAGTGATTTCAGTGTATCTTCCTAAAGTAATAATCTGTATAGTGTTGTATATTGTGCAAAATGCAAAGTGAGGCATTGCAAGTGTTTTACAATACAATATAAAATGTATAGATGATTCTATAATCCCACAGAGGGAGGAGGATTCCCCTTGAGATGCTCTACTGACCAAAATGTGAGGAAAAATTATAAATGTCAAAGCCTTCTGGAGGAGAAATCAGAATTCAGTTTTGACAGAACAGGGAAGAACAAAACACTGTTTTTTTAGGACCACAGATCCGTTCCCAAAGCTCTGAATAAAAGTGATGTTGCTCCAGTGCTGATGTGAAGTAACTTTGCTTCCTGAGTCACAGCAGAGTCCACAATGCTCAAGCAGCCTGACCAGTGATCGCTGATCCTGTTTGATTTTGTGTGAATAATATTTAGTCTATTTCTTCACGTCATGTTTTGGACATCTGGAATAACGTGTGTAATGCCTCGTGAACAGGATGTGATCAACTCCTGATCATTTGTATTGCAAGCTAATGAATTTTTAACACATGCTCTGATGCTACTGGGAGTGTTTCCTAGATGTGTCCAAAGTCCTGTAGCCTGAGAGGGAGATGTGTTTCCTCTGTCCCGTCTGCATGCCCGAGCCATTGAAACATTTAGTCCGATACGATCGCCACTGAGGAGGCCAAATGCTTTCACTCTCAAGTTTAAAGCAGGTGTGGTCTCTAATATGAAAATTACATTTGGCCCATTAAGTGCTGAAATGTAGTTAACTGAATATAGATTTCCAAAGCTAACGAGAAAATACTGTGTGCATTTCTATTTTTACTCAAAGTCGAAAGCTTACATTTAAATAGTCTAAGTTAAGTAGTCCAATTTTGAACTTATACCCACAATAACTTGTGTTTATTGTATTAAGTAGGGACATCATTCATTGTTAGTATTGGAAAAATGAAGTTGGACTGTATTCTGCATATAAACAATTATTGTATATCTACTCATCAAAGTACACTATGGTTGCACACAAATAACTGGTGCTAACAGTAAAATGAGCATTGTCTTAATACAACCACGCTATTTAACATGACAAATGATGGCTACTTTAACCATTTCACTCATTTACAAAACATGAATCTCAACCGTCACTAGAAGCGAGTGGGTGGTTTCTCTGTGGGTCCCACTGAGCCTACACTCTGCTGCTGAGTGGAGATGCATTAAAATGCACCACGGGTACATTTCATCACACATACTTGTCAGGACAGCATGTCAGAGGCTATTTCCACTTGGTAGCATGAGATCAGGCATCAAGCTCTGTCAGCATTTCAGACCAATGATAGATGGCATACAGGCATTAAACTGTAGAGCCCATGGTGTGCCCACTATAACACACACACACACACACACACACACACACACACACACACACACACACACACACACACACACATACACACACGCTGGTGATCTAGCTTGTTTTTTCATGTTTTGAAAGGAGAGGGCATGGTAGCAGGACTTACTGACCTTATCTTCTATCTTGACTATTAGGGCATCACTGCTACAGTCACACAGCCAGTGAACCAGGATGTAAAACCATACAACTAACCATAATCTCATACAGCAGATGACCAAGTCACTCTAGACAATACAGGAGAGCCTCTATAAACAGTTTTTGTCTGGAGCAATGCACTATCTTGTAGAGATTATTGGGTGTTATAATTTACTTTGGTTACCTTTTTCTAAAATGTTCACCATCATCAAGGCTTAAAGGCTTATAAGTAGTAATTAGTGGCTTTATTATTGGTTAATACATCATTTACTATATCCTAATATTTATAAGCCATTAGCAAGAGCAGTTTTGAGTTGCCAGGTTCTGAAAATGGATTTTGACTGGTGTTTACCTCTTTCTAACAAGGCACAATGTTTAGAGGTTAAAAATTGCAACTATTGTTGTTCATTAGTGGTTTATCAATAATGTACCAATGCTTTATAGATCAGTTATTAAAAATGAAGAACAACTTTAGGGTTGTCAAATTGGCTAAAGCCCCAATGGACCCTCTGGCAAAAAAAGTGCAGAGCACCTGGAGCGATACTAATTTATAACAACTTATAAAGATTTACAGCTGCAGACTGGATGATTTACTGTAAATGACTTAGTGCCATAACTGCTGACATGACATCATTTTATGAGAAAGTGAGAAACCCATAATTTATTAATGGCTTACAAGGATTTACAAAATGCATTTTACCCAATGGACATCTACAAAAGTGCGTTTTCAACCCTGGAAAACCAAAGCTTAATCTTAATAATGACTTATAACTGATCAATAAAGCATTGATAAAGGGTTAATTCATCATTATTAAAGCCATAGGTTACAACTTTTAACCTTTTATAAAGAATATCATTAATTAGCCAAATTCGTGGTAAATAATGGTACAACAGTCCACAGAGGTTAACAAAACTGCAAAATGACTCAAATAATAATTAAAGATTTGTTTACAACTCACCATGTTGACTTCTGACACCATGTCTATACTTGCCACGTCTATACTCATGCCAACAGCAACCGGTGGACCTAAAAACAATACACAAAACAAAGTTAATAATCACCACGCTACTTCAGGGTAATAAAACGATGGTGCAACACCGAATGAGAGAGCCAAGTCATACCTCCAAAGTCCGGACGTAGACGAATATCATATCCCTTCAACAGTTTATCCACAGTCTCTTTAACAAAAGACATGTTTCCCGGCTCGTTGACGCTGAAAGACAGAAGACAACAAGGAAGGTAACTCTTTCTGAACACCCACACCCAGACTTGTGTCCGGTTTAACCCCCCCTCCCCACCATCACCACCACCACCACCACCACAGACTCTCACCTCTGGGCACAGCACATCACTGCCACGACCAGCGGCAATGATAAAAAGTCAACGAGCCCTGTTTTCTGGGGTCCCAACATCCCTTGTGTGCTGTCTGAGAGGATGGATGGAAGGATGGACGGATGGATGGGAGCTGTCCAGCGCTTAACTAATGACTAAGGAGAAGCCCCGGTGCTCACACACTCCCTGCCGAGCTTGGCTAAATCAGGTGAGACTTGTTCCACATTGTGCGTGCCTGTGGCGCAGCCTGCGTTATCATGCTTCATGGAGCAGAGACGCGCTCGCTTGCATGTCAGATGTGCTCATCGCTGCAGGAGGCTGCTCCGCATCTCCGGATGGCAGGTTCAGCCTTTAGTGCTCAGACACTAACAAACATGTTGGTTACATGTCCGTTAAAGCACCAGTGGCCTCTACAGCGGTATAAATCCACAGGTTCGCCGTCCATGTGAATGTGCTGATAGGCTGCATCCTGTCGCCTATACCGGGATCATAATAATAACCCCTCACACTCACAGAGACTGCTACCTCATAACTTTGAGTTCTGAGAATGAGTCTTCATGTCTGTGTGCTGGTCTGTCTGCTCTGGTAATGACAAAGGAGCACGTACTACAGCCTGCATATACAAGCCTATTTAAGTGCTTGTGCTTAATTGAGTTTTAGCTTGACCAGGAGTGCAATTATTTTGAAAGGCAGTGACGTGTAAAAGAGTGGGGGGTGAGACAGGGGGGGCTCCAGACCCCTTTTAGTAAGAGTCTACTCTGTGTGTGTTTACAGGACACTGCTGTGTTCATTTTAGCTCTAATGTCGGACAAGTAGAGGACTTAAGAGCCTCTCTGCTGGTCCCAAATGTGCTATTACCCCCATGGTTAGATACTCTGGCATGAAAAAAAAGAAAGTGGGACCCTTACTGAGTGTATCCCTTTTATCATCCCGTTCATATGCATGTTTCATGTTTGCCTCAAAGTCACAATTGAACAGCTTTTTCATTGTAACTCTAATACTGCTTTCTTATCTTAGCAGAGTTATTGTAATGTAAATAAAGTTCATGCCAGCATCCAAGTTGTAAATTGACTGAGTTGGAGTTGTTGGATTGTATCAGTCTGGCTTCACATGATGTACATAAATAATATGGTAGACTACAGAAAAGAGAGTACCTATCTGACTGAATTAAGAAAATAACTCATTCAACTCTACTTAACTCAGCTTGGGGCTGCTTGGTATGATCAGTAATTGTAGTGACTAATATTATAAAGCTTTAGCTAGCATTGAGTATATTGCTTTTATAAGTGACATTATTGAGACAGATTGCAAACTTTATTATTTTTGTCTATGTGCTACTGTTACACCAAGTTTTAGCATTTACCTGTATACTGTAACTGTCATTTGTGTCCTCAGCTGTAGCTATTCAGCCAATTAGGTTCACTTTAAACTCAGTTTCAGGGACTTGTTTTCTTTGGCAAATGTCGGTCAGGACAACAATGATAGATAGGAAATAGGGTGTTGGGGGATACAGTAACTTTGCTTATTTTAGAACTTTAGGATTGAGCTTTTTGAGACTATGAAAGCATCATTTAGGCCCATACAAATCTCCCATTTAGACCCTTGAAATCTATTCTGGGATCTTGCCTGCAGAGGTGAGAAAGAGCATTTGGATCTAGTGTGAAATACTGTTGTCACTCAGTTAAAGTTGCTCCTGTAATGATTTCATTAGAATGTTTTCTCTCTCTTTTTTTGTGTTTGCTTCAGTAATTGGCATTGAGGAAGAAGTTCAATATTACTGCAGGGAACAAGAGTGTGCCTGAACTGGACTCTTCCCAACACATTTCTCCTTCCACTTATTTACAGACACTGGTCTAGTGCTACATGTCAGAATGAATCCTCCTCTGCTACTTTTTACATAATATTCCTTAAGAAAACAGCATTTAGGGAGTGATTCTTACCTTGTGTCGTAGATAGCGTACAGCTTTTTATTCCCATCGACAGCATTCCTGTGAACACACACAAAAAAAGAAGGAATTACTTTAAGTGTTAATACTTAAACATATCCCACTTCTTAAACTTGTCCCTGCTGGAGATTTATCTCTGAAGTCACTTTTAATGTGCTGTGAGGAAGCAGAAGTGCAAGAGGGCTTTCACCCTGAGTCTAAATTTATAAAGGTGCTACACTTTCATAAACAACTATGTTTTGAAATTTTGAAAAGAAATCCTCCTTCATAACTGACTCAGCTGGAAGTGAGCTGACCCGAATCCTTTTGGAAATTGATGCAGAATGATGAAATATAGACTTGTATTAGTGCTGCTGGCAGGCTCGTGTGATATTGTCTCCTCCTGCAATCTGGACCATTAACCAAAAAATCAGGACTCTTTTTCAGGCTTGTGCCCCATTTAAGTCAGACCTACAATAGACTGTACTATTAACAATGAAGAAATGGATGAGGTTTATAGAAAGTAATTAGTTATAGAGCACCTAGCTGTCTCCTATGTACAGTCTGACATCCTCGCTTTACATTTTTGGCAATCGTGCTATGATTTGCCATTTAAACACTGCTAAACTAATTATATCAGTGCATTACTCATACTTGCTTGACTACATTTTTTCCCCCATTAAACACTACAATGCCAACAGTATACACTTAAATGTGATTGTTACATACAACCCCAACTCTTCTGGGATGGCTTTTCAAAAAATGTTGGAACCTGGCTGCAGGGATTTGGGATCTTTAGGGTGTTGGATGGAATCCAAGTCAAAGCTCTGTGCAAGTTCCTCCACAATAAACTGCAAAAAACCAGTATGTTGGGCCTTATTTTGAAGGATATGATATTATCCAATGCTATACTTTGTTGATTAAGAATTATTAAAAAGGTTATTAAATCAGTTAATATTGTTGTGGTTGCATTTGTACAACACTTTATCCTCTCCTTCTTTTCCTTCTCTCTTTCTCCTCATCACCCCCACCTCCCTCCCTCCCTTCTCTGCCTCCCCATCTCAGCCTCCCCATCTCAGTACAGCATCTCTCCTCCACTGGCCATATATCCTACCGCTTTACTGGCTTGCTCACACGGCTGCATTGTACTCTTTTTTTTCTCTCCCTCTCCAATTCGCACCAGAGTCCATTTGCATTGTAGCCACTCCGCCTTTTTGGATACAGTATTGGATTTTTTTTTTGTTGTGCGTGGCTTGCTGTGTGCTTGCGGCTCCTCAGAGACCTAACTAAAGGATGGTCAGTCAGCAGAAGTGTTGGGAAGCCTTTCTTTTTTCGCTGCCAACCTTTTAATCGCTGTGGGGCGAAATAAACCTCGCTGACAGTGAAATTGCTCCTCATCTTTTTTTATATTATTCTCTCTTTCTCTCATCGCTCTCTCTCTCTCTCTGTCTCTTTCTCTCTTTCTCTCTTTCCAATATGCAATCATTACGCTCGGACGGAGGTGACGTGCCTCAAAATTGATGCCAGATACTAAACAGTGCGATCTGCGTGTAAAGAGAGAGGATCTACGGAGCTGGGAGAAGTTTGACTGCGCATCGTCCTGTGTGGTAAGCTTTGGCAACTGCGGCTCAGCGACTGTGCAGCAGAGCGTTGTTACAGGCCAGCGTACAGTAAGAGATGTAGTGGGACGTGTGGGCATTGTAGGAGAGCAGGATACAATAGTGTGCTGCTGGTGCTGATGCTGATGCTGCTGCTGCTGCTGCTGGACACCGGGACACTGCACACTTGTGATGAAAGGCGGAGGAAGAGAGGTATTCACACTTTCCCTTTGGGTTTGTGTAGGGATGCAAAGTGCAGGAGCGAGTCGTGAATGAATGGGGTGGGTGGGTGGGTGGGGGGGGGGGTGCTGGAGGAGGAGGAGGTGGTGGGTTTTGGGGGGGGGGGGGGTGCAGTGCAGGGTGCGTTCAGTCACAGCATCACTGAAGGGATTTACTGTGCGTGAAGAGTCCAGCTGCGGTGCAGACGCGATTGCGGGATTACTAGTTGTGTGCTTGTGGAGACCGGAGCAGCCAGAGATGTATAATACAGGTAGATGCATTTCACACGTTTAGATTGGGAGTGTGATGGGGGGGGGGGGGGGGGGGGGGGGCACAGCTCAGTCTGTGTCCTGTCAGGAGTCATCAACTTACAGAGAGCCAACATTCATTAATGAAACTGAAAGGAGCCTCTTGCTGGAGGGAGATGGGTGGGCTATAAAAGAGGGGGTCCAACAAAGAAAGGGATGCACTGTTTGCAAGTCTAAACAGAGAGGAGAACTTCACTGTTTTTCAGCCCTTTGTTGACTTATGTGGACATCTGGTAACATCTGCATGTTCTTTACATTTTGCACTGTGTTGTTTGACTGTGTTTTGAAAGGCAGATAAGAAGTAAACAGTATATGTAGTACACATGTGAGTACATGGAGATTGCTGCATTGGGCTTTGTAATACTGTCAGCACATGTGTGGGCATTGTGTGATGGTGAACATTTGTGCATCTGATAAAGATTTATTTACAGTCAAAAGCATGCAGTGATGGTCCAATATGAGAAGCTGCTAATTAACGCCTACAACTACAGCTGATTGCATTAGGTTACATTGCTGTACTTTGATATGATGACAAATACAGTATGTGATTTACTATTAATGATTCAATTTCTACGATAGGAACTGCTCAGACAAAGGAGCTAATTAACGCTTGCAACAAATCATCACAAAATTAAATACAATTTTAAACGCTGCTTTAATTTCACATGTGAACAGCCAACAACTTAAAAAAAACAACTAAAAAAATCAGTTAATGCAGTTTTAAAAGAGTGAGCATGTCTTGTTTCAGGAATGGGCGATGGAATGTGTTACAGCTTTGCAATGAGACGTCTGTGGGTCTGTGTCTTGCTTGTGAGCATCACCTGCCGTCTGAGGTAAGGAACTGACTCCTGTAACTGTGTCAGGACAACAGACTCACCACATACTACATAAACATACACTGCTTTATTTGCTTGAATGATTCATATTTCATTTTTAAATAACTTTTTGGTGTGAATACAAATCCGGTTATTTTGAGGTTATTGCTCATTTATTTGTGCTTCTCTGTTTCATATTATTTGAAAACACTGTTTTTTTTATGCAGCCTCTCCCAGGATGTGACTGGAACTCCCAAAGAGGCAGAGTTAAATGACAATATTACCATATTCACACGCATTCTGGATGGACTGCTGGACGGTTATGACAACAGACTCCGCCCTGGACTGGGAGGTATGACCGTTGAATATATAAACTTCAACACTTCTGCCATTTTAGTAATTAATACAGTCACACATACGCTAGGTGAGAACAGATTAAGGGCTTTATAAAAATGTCCAGGTGTTCTTCTTTGGACTATATTTATAATACAGAAAACTCTGCTTTGGATACACTGTAGATAAAAAGAGAAATGTGTTCAGCTTCTGTATCAATTGCTCAGCGTGAAAGATTACAGCCTCTCAGTCCACACTGAGAACAATGCTCTGCACTGCAACATCTGTCTCCTAGTCACTCCACACTGAGAGGATGTGTTTGTATTCATAAAGCTTTCATCAAGTCAATGACTAAGAGAAATGATCGGCTGTTTAGACCTACTAAGTATGATTTAATGGTACTATGAATGCACGCTGAAGCGCGTAGTACGCTGGTGTGACCTTGAGGAAATCATTGTTCTTCTCATCGAACAGCAGCTCCATTGTTCTCAGTAGTTGCAAGGCCAAAGTGGATGAGAACTTTTCAGCCCTAATCATGAAGGAGAAATGAACCCCCGATGTAAAGATGCTGAATCTGGTCAATACGAAAAAGGAGAGAACATGTTTTTCTGCTGCTCAGCAATTCTAGTATTACAATACTTTTTATGAAACAATACAAGTTCAGAACTTTGTGGATAAACATGATTAAATAATGTACCATGAACTTTATTTGTCCCTATTAAAGTGTAGATTCTGCACCTTAAGGTCAGCATAGTGCTGTTCACACTCTGTCTGTCTGCTGCAGATGTTTGTCCTGCTGCAGATGTTTGTCCCGCAGGGCTCTGAGCTACTCTGATAGCTTCAGGGTGTCAAGGCTGTTGAGGACATGCTGCATGTGTCTGGAGTGTGCCTCTGAATGCAAAATACTTTTACAGTCAAACCAGGACTCATGCTAAATAGCTTCCAACATATGTCTAATTATAACATTAGGTTATAAATAGCTTAGCAGACTGGAGGCAGGAGTTTTATTTACCCTGTATCTTTTAAAGCCCATAAAAAGTTACAGCATTTAGTCAGTGTTATTTTAAAAAATCTGTGAGGGGTGAAGAGGCTTTTCTTTTAAAGAAGACCATCTTTTATTTGTTAATGTACTTGAAACATCAGAAATACGATGTCACCACTAGGAGTGACCAAAGATAGGGTTTTTTAAGACTTTCTTCTGAGAAAAAACAGATTAGTTGTTTCAGCAAGCGCCTCAAAACTGCATATATTTACTGTCAAGTGACAAAGCCCTCTAGTGGTTGTAGTAATTATAACAGAACCAACAACATGTTTTGTCATTTATTTCAGAAGACTCATTGAACTTTTCAAATCCTTCCCATAGGGGCTTGAATTATAAAGATATGAGTTGACACTGTGCACAAGTTTGATATCCAAGCGACAACTTTACTTCAAGTCAAATGTTAAAAGTGACTCCTCATACCATAAATGCTTGAGTAGAGGTGTTTGTTTGCTTTACATGTGGGATGTTTCATCTGATCCTCTCAAACAGACAGTGGTCTATACATGCAGCCTTCTTCTGTCATTTTTATATCTATTTTTGTAAATCTGAGTCAGAAAGCCATCAGTGTATCAGCGATTGGAAACAGTGTATCGGTTAGTACAGTCTAAGTGAGCACTTATTCTCTTTTTCACATTGCTAAGTGGGAATTTGCTTTGTCCAATTTCCTCTGTATGCTGTATAATATTTCATGAACATTTGTATCAGTTGGAGTTTCAAAATCTGAGCCTGGAAGTTGCATTGTGGTAAATGTGACAGACTCCTGAGTGTCATTTCATTTCACAGGTTCTTAACTAATACAACTCTGCAGTCCTCAGCTGATCATTGTTATTATTAGTAACTATTAGCAAGTGTTAATGTCTTGAGAAGCTCTTAAACAACATCTAATGAACTTCTTAAGGGAATGCCAAGTTCAGGACAAACATATGTCTTAATCCACATGTAGTTTCTGTAATGTCACAGGAAGCATAAAACTTGAATCAGGCCTTCATACAGTATTTTGGAATAGACGTTGCTCTGAGTAATAATGCATGGACTAATCAACCTAATAATGTATTGTAAAGGCTCACATTGTTCTATATATTCTTACAGAAAAGGTGACAGAGATCAAAACTAACATCTTTGTCACAAGTTTTGGTCCAGTCTCTGACACTGAAATGGTAAGAACCCTTTTTTAAATTCATTTATATTTACAGTTTAAACAACACATCTGAAGTAATGAAATGTATTGATTAAAATCCAGCCTTAATGTGACGTGAATTTTACAAAATCTGTATCAATAATTATTTAAAAATTCTAAAAGTCATTTAAACATTCTTAACACATCAAAATCATTTTTATTAGGACCATTTTCACAACGCTACAGTTATGTTAAAAATGTGTATATGTATAATGATGTTCTAACTTAACTTAATGAATTGAAAACTTATCGAAGAATCTTTTATACACAGCTCCAAATTACACCCACGTTCACTGCAGATCATCATGCTATTATACACCATTAACAATAAAGATAATCGTCTCTGAAAATGACTCCACATCAGCAGCGTGTCACATGCTCATTTGTAACATACTGTGGATATACAGTATTGATTATACTCATAATGTGTTCAGATACTTCTCGCATCATTACCTTTTATTACATTATACTCTATATATTTATAGGTCAATAAACAATGAACGTGTGCTGTGTTTATTGTTCTATTTGTCTCTATAGGAATACACTATCGATGTGTTCTTTCGTCAAAGCTGGAAAGATGAAAGACTTTGCTTTAAAGGCCCAATGGAGATGCTTCCTCTGAATAACCTTCTGGCCAGTAACATCTGGACTCCGGACACTTTCTTCCTCAACGGGAAGAAATCCATCGCTCATAATATGACTACACCGAACAAGCTGCTCCGGCTGAAAGACGATGGGACTCTTCTTTATACCATGAGGTAAACTCTCCCGAGGTTAACTGTTCATCCAGCTTTGGACCAGGATAAACATTTATTTTCCCATCAGTCGCACAACTAAAAAAGATGAATCATAAGAGCTGACTAGTGTGGTTTAGAAATGTTGTGTAATCCAATTAGAGCTGGAAAGATGACTAAAACGACCGTCAGCCTCTAATACTTCTTTAGTAATGGATTTTAAGACCCCTGCTGCACTAATACAGCCCACACACACACACACACACACACACACACACACACACATATACTGTATACTACATGTCTCAGTGGTGCATTGATGCGTCATCTAAACTCATGTTGTTCTCGCACTGTATACTCCAGGTCAGAGGATCTTGAAAGCATAATGTTTGCTTTGACCCAGCGCTCTGACACAGGGAATTGGGTGTTTTCAGAAAATGGAGGGTTTGTGTGTCTCACTCCTCCTCCCTCCTTCTCTTCCTCCTCCTCCTCACACTGTGAACCCCCACCATTAACCATGTCGACACATCACAGAAGCCTTTACTTTGGCAGAAAAACAGCACGACCTATTCTGCTTATTACTGCTCCAGCACTCAGTCCCTGTCTCCATTTCACAAATTGCAGCCATGATTTGACTGATGGAATAATGTATAATTATATGAGTTGCTGTGGACAAGTGTAAAGTACATCTTGGTTGCAGTTCTATTACAAAAAGGTCACTTAACGGTTGACAAGTGATTTATTTGTACTAATCTATTAGATATTAGTGTTGAGAATGACCTATAAGTGCAATTTAGAGATTTAGAGATGTGTAATTCATTAAAGTTCTCACTGTAGAAGGAGAAATTATAGCCTGTATAGAAATATCTCATTTACATCCTGACACTACTTTCATTTCAGTGCTCTGTCATCATCTTATCAGGACAATATATCCTCCAAATCAAATATTAACAAAGGAAGTCAGAGGAAATGGACGTGGGTGCATGTCAAAAATGACTATTGATCCACTGACTTTAAAATTGCTACAAATCTACAGTACATTTGCTAACACTACAAGCCATTAGAAATGGGTTCACAATGGTCCGTTAATGCGTCTGTGTTCTGGGAACAAGGTTATTAGAGAAACATTTTATGCATGCATTACTTCCCTACATTGGCTGTTCACAGAACAAGTAGTGTGCAGTGCCCAAGCTACTGTACCATGAAAACATCTCTCAGAGGAAAGACAGAGTTTCCATCCGAGCAGTGTGAGCCTTGCAGTATATTTCACAGACTGTAATACACAATAGAGCCTTACTAAAATTTTAAAAACTTACTAAAACATAACTTGTACTTGTGTGAAATAACATTGATGGCAGCAATTTTCCTTTCTTTGTTTCAGCTCATAATTCATCTGCTAGTCCGCACTGTCCTTATTGGTCATTATGATTTATTAAGAAGCTAGTAGCCTATACATTTGACTTCACTAATTAGTGCCATTCAGTGCTACCCATTTACTGTGAAATCCCTTTGTGGACATTAGTCATCTGCAGAAAAGTGTCAGAAATATGCAAAGCTAGACTTACACACTTTAATGATAGCATATTTTATGTCAGTAATTCATTTTATGCAAACACTGATTTAAATTTAAAAGACATTCTGCTATGAATCTGCAAACAGTGCCAGTGGAATGAAGAGAAGCAGCTCATTTCAGTGGTAGATGTTGTTAATAAATGGAGATACTTTCTAATAGCGATATGAAAATGTCTTGAGTAGAAAATAAGGATAAATGGCAGAGACACTTTGCAGTACACACACACACACACACACACACACACACACACACACACACAATGAAATTTAAATTCTATGGTTAAGCTTTGCATAATAGTCCACTAGAGGGTGATATCATATCAAGAGACCCACTGAATAGGCCAGTAAGCAATGACTGACTTGACTATCATGCAGTATAATATTGTGCTTTATACTATAACACATTCGGTATAATTCAATAAATCCCAGACTCATCAGTATTTCTATTCTCTTTCCCTGTATTTACATATCAAGGCCAGGGTGTGTTGATGTGTGGGAGCATATATTCCCTAAAACTGCTGAGGCAGCAGATGGCCTTTAATATACTGAAATCCCACTCCTGTGGTCCATTTAAATCTTATTTATGCATTGTATTTGTATAATACAGTATGAGGGATTGTCAGAGGTGGAAGATGTACTCAGATCAAAGTAGCAACACTACAGTATAAAAATAGTTCCTTACAAGTGAAAATCCTGCATTCAGATTGTGACTTAATCCATAATTATTACAAGCAAAATATAAAGTATATAGTAATATAGTTTTCCATTGTTTGATCATCATTATTGATGCATTTACATATAAATGAAGTGAACTTTTAAGGCTTTAGTTTGTCCATATGAAGCTATTTTGGCTACTTCATGTATACTCTTCAGATAACGTTGAGCTCCCCTGTAGGTTCACTAGTTAAAAATGATCTCATTCCACAATCCACACTGTCCAACAGTATCTAAGTTTGTTTCAGGTTTTTCATTTAAGCTTTGTGATGTTTAGAATCCATGTTTTTTCGTGGTTGCACCATTCCATCAAACAGAAAGATTTTAGGTGTCACATCAACATTTTATACAATTTTACCCAAAATACATCCTGACATCTTGGGAACATTTAGGATCCCCACTAGAAGTAAAGTTGTGTGGGCTTGCATGTTAATATGATTTGTATGTCAGATCTCAATCTCATTCAAACTCAAATAACTAGACACAGACAGTTAATTGTAGTGGAGCAAAAATTACAAAACTTCCCTCTGAAATATAGTGAAGTACAAGTAGAAAGAAACATAAAATTTAAATACTCAAGTGAAGTACAATGGGACCACAAGGCATCCTTTAGGGTGTTTCAGGGAGTCCGGGGAAAATGCGAAATTTTAATTATTTTAATTTAACTGTTATTTCATTGATTAAAGGTCAGCCCAATAAGATGTGTGAGAATGACCCGTTTCACATTCCTCACTGTTAATCTGCAAGTCAACTGTACTGACAGTTATGGAATAAATAAATCTTATCATATGTGAATCCCTGAGACTATCATGTATCAATCTGGGAGTCCTTGACACCAAAAAGGTTGAGAATCATTTATTATTATTTATTAACTCATTCAGTGTCATTTCATTCAATCTCACATTTCCTCCCATTTTGTCCGGTGGAATGGCTTTGTGTTTGCTTGCACAGACTGACTGTTATAGTGATGACAGCAGCACTGGCTATTATAAGTATGGCCAGCAGAGGGCAGTATATACTACTGTGTGGTTCACGGTTGCCTGTGTGTATGGGTAGTGTTAATATATTAGACCTACTAAAGGACATCTTTTGTATTGTCTTTTGTTTCCAATAAAACAAATGGTGCTTTATTTCATTCCACAGGCAGGTGGCAGTCTTACTCCACAAAATATGTATTAATTGCTTTCTCAAATCATTCTAAAGCTCGTTTTTATACACATCACTGCATCACTCTTCCTAGATGAGTATCATCATAGGTCCCTCTGGTGGTTCATTTTGCTATTGCTCTGTAGTTAAAAAATGACATTTTACTTTGGCTGTCAACTATGTGAGACACACTAATGAAGACAGAATATGATTTTCATTGGCTAATGGCTGTATGCAAAATCACACACAACCGAAATGAATGAATTATTTATAATAAGGAGATATATTAAATTATGAAAATGGTGATTACAACGATAATGAAGGTGATGATGTCTCATCTCACGCAGTCATTTATTATCTGACTTTGGATGCTTGGCTTCTTTCAGACTGACTATATCAGCAGAATGCCCCATGCAACTGGAGGATTTCCCAATGGATGCCCATGCTTGCCCCCTGAAATTTGGAAGCTGTGAGTAAACATGTCATTAAGCAAATTCACACAATGAATAACAGCATTTAATAATGCAGGAAAAGGTAAAGTGTAGATGTTTCATGTCTATGACTTGGACATCAGCGACACATGGGAACTAAAAGTGGCAAACCTTTCTTAAAACACTCAAGTTTACTAGTCAGAAAAGTAGCATGTCATTTTCACATGGCAGTTTCAGAGTCTTTATCCATGCAGAGGATGGATGGGAGATGGATGTACCTGGGTGTGTTTGACAGCCTGTGTCCCTCAGGTGCTGAGCTATTGTTGTGGCGGTGCAGGAGATAGCCATGTAGACACTGACACACTGCTCCTCATTAAGTCATTAATCAACATGTCAGGGCTGCTCTGCTGCATCCTTCACTGCCTCAGCTACATTTAATAGGAAATACTTAAACCAGATACACACACAATGGTAACAGCTACAAGCGCGCGCACACACACACACACACACACACACACACACACACACACACACACACACACACACACACCAAACCTACATTTTCCACCAAGGTAACCTTTAAAAATGAAATTCTTCACCTTGCACATGCACAGATAACCATACTTGTGGCTCCTGCCTAGCCTTACCCCATGACTTCTAAGCTAGTTAGGTTTACTCACACAGCTCTAATGGTACAAAAATACCTGGGGAGGTCCTGTAACGAAAGCTTAAGATTAGCATTTAAGGTCTTCCCTGCAGCTGACGTATGAAGGGTTATCTTAGGGCTCGACACTCCTTGGGCTCAGAGACAGAGCTACAATATGCTGCTTGCTCAGGGTCACGACATTTACTCATTCCAACACCTGCTTCGTCAGACAACTAATGCATACTACATTGGATTGGATGTACCTGAGCAGCTAACTTATCAGCAAGTGCAGATCAGATCTGATTTAGTTAATTACACTGTAGTTTAAATATCGAGGTCATTGACTGAGTTAACACAACTTCATCTGTCCCTAAAAATAACCAAAGGCTTATGTGATAAGTTGGAAAACTACATGTAGAATTGGTAATAAATAGTTTAAGAAATGAATGTAAATATACATAAACATCTAAGTAAGTAATGAAACCACACAAAAACTAATATGCTAGAATTTACAGTCTATTATAATAGAGGTGACATAGAGAACATCACATTATTCAACAAAAATTAACTTGTGAAGTACATCATTGGCCATAGAATCATTTTTAAAACTTGGTGTGACAGTAAAAAAAAATACAGTCCATGTGAGAGTCTAAGCTGTAAAGGTTAGACTGGTGCAGTATATCCTGTTTTCTCCGACTCCATTAACCCTAGCTAATCCTTGACCTAATGGACAGCACTCACCCATGAGCTCAAGGCTTTCAAAGCTATAGCAGACCTGTCCTTTGCTGTTGTGTTAATCACCTCTCATGGACTGCACTATCTGTCCCGTTCTCTGCCTCATACTGTATAGCTAAAGCTCTAAAACATTCATGGCATACTGTATGCAGTGGTTGTGTCTTTGACACCGTTAAAAGGAATTAAATCAAGTGTACAATGATGGAAATAGACTGCAATGATATGAGAAATGTTATTTGCTGCTATATCTGCGTCAGGGTGCTCAAGCTAGCCACTACTAGGTCTGGGTAATCTTCTTGTGCATTTGTTTTATTTACTGGTTTACATTTCATTTCTGACATTCGCTTTTTGGATTGTAAATTACAAAAAAGGTACACATGATTAAGTGTCATTTTCATATACAGTAAACATCTCAATTTACTACAACTTCACTGTCAACTGTCTTTTCAGTTGTCCGCCTCTGCTTTGTTATTATGCTAATGTTGTCACTTGTCCCTATTTAACTATCCACTGTGATTCTTTGCCTTATCTGCCTTCACACTTACTTACTTTTTTGCCAAGAGTTACTTGAAAATATTGATACCACTCTAATGTTTTTATGTTGAATATGAAGCCACAGCCAGTAGACGTTAGCTTAGTTTAGGATAAAGACTGGAAACAGCTAGTCTGGTGCTATCCAAAGCTAAAACAAACAATCAAACAACTATAACAGTCCCTATGAACTCACTGATTAACATTTTTATATATAGTTTCTTTAGCCTGTATAAAAACCAAAGCGTAAAAACAAGAAGTTATGGTCTATGTGCAGGACTATTTCTTTGCTTGGTAGCTTCTAGTTGTCATGCTAAAATAAGCTAAGCTAAAATAACTGTAGCTTCATACACAAAGAGTGATATGCATCATCAAACTCTCAGCAGTGTATTTGTAAAAAAATAGAACTAATCCTATAATCCTTACAAGCAATAACGCTGAGGTCTCACATTGTAACTACACTCTCTGTAAAAAAAAAAAAAAAAAACATACTTTGATATTTAGGCAGATTGAATATATTCTCCTTGTTAATAGTGTATTGACTGGAATTTAAAATACACTAACCACCATGTGTTTCATTTATTTTTTGCAGATACTTAGGCAGTTGTAAATTTGCATTGGTTTATTTCTATAACTGTTAAAACAACAAGGTGGTCCTCTGGAGCATATTGATCTGTTTGTAGGACTGGTAAGCCTTTCTCAGAAGTCTCTCATTCATAGCTGATAATAATAGCTTGCATCTCACAAATGAATAGTCTGCTTCATACACCTTTAAACAACCTGAAAGGCAAATAGAGAGCAACTTGAGACAGAGAATTGTCTCATTGTCCAATAGTCTGTTGAGTCAAGTCTAATAGCTTCCTTTATATTTTAGATCACATCCTGTTGATGATTAAAATTAGTTTTTTAATGAAATTATGCTGATATGTTGCTGTTTTGTTTTTGTTGTTTTGAAGGCCCACATGTCTCTTTTCACTTGATAATCAAGAAAAAAGGTGGGCAGAAATGTAACACATATATCGTCATTTACAACAGCTGGAGCAAAGACAGGTTTAACTATTCACTGAGATGTGTTCTGAAATAGCCTGTTGGGAAATGGAGGGAATTACCAAAAGGGCACACAGCAGGAAAAAGACTCGATATAAGGCAGGGGGCTAGAAAAAAGCTGTGGGTCTACAGATTCACAAGTGTCCACAATCACTTTGGCTTGTAAACCAATGTGCAGTAGACAAAGTCATGTGTTATGATCGGGTTAGGGTTAGGGTTAGGGTTTAAGGTTAGGGTTAGTGAAATGCTAACAATGCTCTTCTAATTTGTCAAACATCACAAACATGCCTGTCAACTAAAGGTTACCAATGATGTTAGACTTCTTTGTATTAGAATCATAGTAAATGACCACAGCTGCTAAGGACTGAGCCCTTTAGGGGCTGTCACTACATGGCAATGACACACCATAGGAGACAGCATATGGTATTTCAAGTGTACAGTACACATTGCAAACAATTACTGCATCAAGCAGATCACAGCATTATGTGAAGTACTTATTACTTAAATAGTTATTACTTAGTACTTAAAAATGTGTTGATACAGGTGGTGGACTCAGACCAGTTGACATATATTCACTCTTAATGGTGTATATTTAGGCATCATTTGGGAAATATATGGATGGACAGTGAAGAGGTGCACGAGTGGTTTAAAAAGTGTGTGTACATTTGCAAAACTTGCTACTGTTACTAGCTTCTCCAATAGACAATGTCATATATCAAACTTTAACAATTTCTGAGTTATTACATGAAAAAAGGACAGACCCAAATCTCTGATATCCTTGTTCAGCTGAATGGCAGAAATATCTGAACAAAACATTTCTTAATCTCAAAAGGTGATGCTTCTAAATTTGTATATACTTACATATGACCTGGGGGTGTAAATGATATAAAAACAGCTTGTTTCTTTTCTTGTTCTGCAAACACTTGCAAACACAAATACATTTACAGAATAACTGTAGCAGGATGTGAATCAGATATATTTATTTTAATGTTTATCTAGCCAGCCAGTGGCCCACCAGAGGAATGTGAATCCATAAAATGTATTATTTAACTCTTCAAATCTTTAACTCTCGTTATTCCTTCCTGGTCATTCTGTAGATGAAGGTTGTGTATATCATAGAGAATTAATATAAAAAGATCTACAGTTGCAGGATTTCTCTGAAGCCAGCATTTGGTGACATGCAACCAAGAAAATCTTTAGGAGATAGGCATCACCTTTACATAAGCCTCCATACTCCAAGACAGAAAAATGACACATCAATGTTAAAGCCCAGGATTCTAGACATTTAACATCCCACATTTTCCCAAAGAGGTTGAATAAGTGGACACAAAAGAAATATGTGGGCATGGTCCACTTGCATTGATCCAAACAAGCAAGGGTGTTGAGTCAAATTAACTTGGTTTCCTGCTTTGGTGTTATAAAGAACCAAATCAAGCTTTCAACCAAAATCCCTCAGGTCAGTGAGTCAGCGGTGGAGTTTCCCTGGCATGTAAACACCTCCTCAGGTATTTCCACCCTCACATCTTCCTCTTAGCACTGTCTTAGATCAGTTGAGATTGTGTTCATTGAGGTAATAGCCTTGTATAGAATGCCTATAACCCCTTCGTTACTTTCACCCTTACAAGTGTCTATAGAAAATATCATGGGTGGTGCCTTTGATCTCCTTTAGAAAGAAAATGATGGACCTGTAAATAAAACAATTCTGTCTACTGAGTTCAAAGAATTGGCAAAGGTTCTGGAAGCTATCAAGTTCTCTGTTTGATATGATTCTGCACAGAGCAGTAATGCCATGCTGGGTCCATTGCCTATATCTGTGATTGTACAGTGCTGGCATGAAGTGTGGATTGTAGGCTGGCCAGCTTAATACTTTTACCTCTCTATGAAGCTGGAATCATTTAACCACCTCTCGCACATCTTAATAGAAAGACTGACACATTGATTCTGTAATTTAAAGATTTCTTTCACCCTGTCGGGTCCACCCAGGACTAACAGTAAGGAAAAATTCTGTCTTTCTATTCAGCTTCCTAGGTCGAATTACACTAAAGTACTAGTGATCTTAACTGAGCAGATAAATAATAATCCCTCTAGCACAGTAGTGCCATACCTCCCCCCTCCCTCGACAGCTGCAGGGTTGAGTATTTTTCTCGAGGTCTCTATTTGTTCCATATAAACCTAGAAATGTGTTTATCCCATTCTCTGAGCTGTTTAAAAAGACCTCTTCTGGCATAGCTGTGAATAGATACAATCATTTGGGAAGGATATTCTATATGAAGAGGGAATAACGCCTACTTGCTCATATAATTTTTTTTTTTTTGTCAACCTGAATATAATTTGTTGCATACAGAGAGGACATATCTTATGGTAAAAAGGCCCCAAGGTACTGAATATATGGTAAATGCCAGTTTAAAATATAGTTATTTGCCAGTTCTTGGGTGGGGGTGTAGTTAAATGTCAGGGCCTGTGTTTTGTGAATATTAAGTACATATTCAGAGTATCTCCCATACATCTTGAAGATATTCATCAGCAATGGGACCCCTGAATCTGCAATTTGTAGTCACCAATACATCATCTGCATACAGTCATGTTCTTTCCTTCCCGTTTCCTAGTCTGTAGCTGTATTTCCATTCCACAGTCACTCCAATGACTTCTGACATATGCTCCTCAGCACAGTAAAGCTTTGGAGTACCTCAAGGATTCATTTTGGGCCCGGTTTCAGTCTCTTTCCACAATGTAAACCCATTTGATCTCATAATTCACATACAAAGCTTATTCTTGGGTAAAAGATGCTGGTACAAACAACCTTGATCCTATAAAAGACTGTCACATATTGCCTACAAGATGCTTCTCTGAGAAATAAGACTTAAAAGTGTCTTGTTAGAAGTTAAGTATCTACTGGTATATAAACCACACTCTTTGATACACTGACTTAAGTGTAATTGTAGGATCTTATAAAATACTTGTAAGACAATAAAAAAATGATGTACAAGTGCAGTACTAAGTGCAGTCTTAGATAGAGCTCTTTGGACTGGTCTTGAGTGAAGACCAAGTCATTATGTTGAGTTCTTATGGATTTTAGATGCCTCCTATTTAATTTCACACAATCTGAAAATAAAGTATATTTATGATCAGAATAATGTTGAGGATGTGCTTATGTAACGCAGTTCTAAAAAGACTGGTTTGAGACAATGCAGAGTGTCTTTGAGACGATAATCCACAGACTAGTTGACAGGGGTCAATCTAAATTGCTGTGAAGTCTTCTAACACCACAGTTGCTGGATTAATGCAATACTGTTAGATTGGACGCTGCACTGCAGTACGATTGAGTGAGAGGGAGAGAGAGAGAGAGAGAGAGAGAGAGAGAGAGAGAGAGAGAGAGAGAGAGAGACTCACACACACAGATTTAGTGCATATATAGTAATGGTGGGGTTTATTCTACACTATGAGCAAGTGAGAGTGTTGTTTTTTTCATTTCACAGGCATTTCTTGTTTTCTAAATGGATTTGTGAATTAAAAACAAGTGTGTTTGAAATACCCATAAAAGAGGAAAGGGAAAAGGAGGAAAGACTTATCGACTGCATTTTATACTCACAGTAACTTTGAAGCTAAATGGAAAAACCCTGTAAGCAAAATCTACAATAAAATCCTTCATGGCAATCTGTCAAACTGCGTCAATACTCACACTTGACATCATACTATTAGTAACATCTGCATATTGTGACACACTTACAACTGATTACATCAGATCCAAACACACGCTCTTAACAGTGACACCAAGTTAATCTCTGTGTAATGAAGGAAAGTAGGTGAAAGGTCAAGTGTTTTATCACAGCCACACCATATTTCTTAGCTAATAGCATTTGAGAAGCAGAAGAATAGAGTGACAGCACGTAACAATTTACAATCAACGGGCAGATGCTGCTTCTGCTGGACAATATTTGATAGAAGTATTCTGTAAAGTGCTTTGGAGATCTAAGACACCACTTCCTGTTCTCTGAAATACTGTATGGACACAGCAGCAAAAACAGTTCTTAAAGGATAATGTTGGCATTATCTTTATCTTTTAGCTTTTACCAACAAATCCCCTGCAGAGACCAAAACCAGCAATATATGTATCTTACCAAAAGAGTATTGTATGTTTAACAAACTTATATAACTAACAGTATGCCTCCATGTTACAGAACTCCACTGCTGTTCAAAAAGTAAAAAGATTTTTTTTTTTTTTTGCTTTGGGTGACATATTCATGTTGTGGGCAGATATAACTGAACATGCTCAGGGATATGGTCCCTCGTTTATGCTTTTGTTGATTGATGAGTTCAGAGGAATAAAGTGGCTGGTTAGGTTTTTTTAAAAAGAGGAAAAAAGGTTGGCAAAAGTGAACAATGTGCAGCTAAACAGTGTATACATGTGAGTATTTCTGTGTTGTCAAATTTCAGAGAGGGACAGAAAACTGATACGAATTAAAACCTGTAAAAACAAAAGCTCATAAAGAACATGATGATAATGTACTGAATATGCAGGAGGGAATTTTTGTTCACTTAAGCGCCTGTTTGAAATCAAGAAATCATCCAGCGGTTTTACTTTGATCCACCACCTAAAGTAACATTACTTTATTTACACTCATCTAGCAAGAGCTTTTGTCTAAAGCACCTTCAAATTTTTCTGTACAAACATCAGGAGCTGTGTCTTCCTCAAAAGCACTTTAACATGAAGACAGGCAGAAGAATGTAACTACCAATGTGACACTTAATGGTACCTGAACCACTGCTGCATTTATATCCCATGCCTGTAAATAATTGTTATTTCAGTTCAAACTCAAGAACTTTCAGCAAGTAGACAAGAATATTGAAGGAAAGTGCTAGCAATATGTGCCATTAATGGTCCATTTTTCATTATAGGAGGAACTTTATGTATCATTTAGTAATGCACTGAGCCGATATACACTAGATCAGAATCTGAATCAGGTACTATCAGTAAGTTGTACATAGTGTAGTGATACCTTTTGCAAGATGTAAAGTCAAGGTCCATTTACTCAGTGATTTGATAGTGGGATATATGTCAAAAGCTCTGGGAATAATAAATGCTGAATACGTTGATGTGTGTGAATCTCCAATTGTATTTATACACTAGCATCTTTAACATGCCAGTGTATAAAGTAAGATTTAAACTTTTTTGTCATGTTTTCTCTGTATTTGTTTGTCCTTAAATCAGGTGTGACCTGAAGGCCTTTGGGGGAACTGCCTGATATCACTTTTAAACAGTTGCATTTAAAATTGAATTTCCTGGTAATGCAAAAACTAAGTTTGTACATTGTACTGTCTTGTGTTCTTAGATGCGTATCCAGTCTCGGAGGTGGTCTACACGTGGACCCAGGGAGCAGCCAAGTCAGTGGTGGTGGCAGAGGAAGGCTCACGACTCAATCAGTATCACCTGATAGGTCAGACAGCGGGGACAGAGGACATTTACACCAGCCGAGGTAAAGCGATGCCAGAGTAAACGTCACCCCCCCTATCAGCGCCAATGACCTCTCCTGCAATATTACACACACAAAGCATCTACTTCTTTGCTAGAATTCATGTAGCTCCAACCCCTCCATTTGCTTTTATCACTCAGTTATTTTCTCCCTTACAACACTAGTCATACAGTAGATTCAGGCGGGAGCATGGGACGTTAAGCTCCGGCTTCAACCCTATTATTCAGCTCTGTGTTATTACAGTGTGTGCCATCCAAAGATGTTGTGAGAAGAAAATGTTTTCAAATCAAGCTGGATAGAGACAATGAATGAATCACAAGGATTTGAGAATGCCTCCCACACATAGCCAGCTGTCTCTAGGGCTGCCAAGAGAAGAGGGGGGGGTGGAGGGGGGGTGAAAAAAAAAATCACTTATCCGTGGTCTGAGCTACTGGGTCTGTAGGGTTAATCCGTATGCAGGCCCATCAGTTGTGCTTTTACTGAGTGACGTCACAGCTCACCGATTGGCTACAGCGGGAGTGACACGTGGGGAGGGGGGCGAGCAGCATCTGCTTAATTCTGTTATGTAAAGAAGTATGATAATACATTTCTACTGCATATCTGTAGTAAGTTTATTACAGGGGAGGGGTTCCTATATCTGTAATGTATACAGAGATAGTTGCTTTATCCTGTATCTGCTGGGGGAAGTTGATGTTTACACTGGATAATGTAAGAGAACTAAACATTCACTGCTAAGTATGCCACGGTGCTTTTTAAGCGCAGGAGAAAATCCTGCCGTGCTACTGGTGGAAGACCCTACCATCAACTTGCTCCCCCCACTCCCAACCCCTCCCAATAGAAACACTCAGCAAGTTCAGGCTAACATACATACAGGTTAGTATATTTTTCTGTGTGTAACTCTCTCCCCACCTGGCACTGCTCAGACTGGGTTATGAGGGAATACTCACAGAGCCCTGATGGTCTTAATTAGCACTGCTAATCTGAGGTACAAACCCTCTTTAACAAGCCAAGAATAGCTCAGCAAATGCTAACACTGTGCATATGCAACCTTTGACCTTACAGGTTAAACCGAAGAGGATAAAAATACAGGCGCAGGAAGTGTATCGAGGTGATCGGCGAAACCTTGTCATTTCATTACATCACACACACACGCATTAGCACTTTGAGATCAAAAGAGAAAGCGACAAAGCTCAACAGATGGTTTAACTGTACAAGTGCGTTTCGATCTGTACTCACCAGTTGACCAACATAGCTGCATTGTTCTCTGCTATGAATGGCAGTTCCCCACAGACACTCCAAAAACCAAACAGTAAAATCCACCACAACCGCATTTTTCACACTGCGGAGATTTCCATCCACTTCCAGGCCCAGCAGGCAGTCAGATCTGAGTGGGGTTCGCCCAGTCGTGCCACCACAGAGCAGGGCTGCTGGCTAGTAGTCCTCGGAGCGAAGGCAGCACTGGTGCCCTTTTCATTAAGGACATGATGCTTGTTGCAGCATAGCACAGACCATCCAAACTTTCCTCCAGTCCCTCTCTCAACCCCCCTCTACCTCAGTCATCTGTGCACCTGCTTGTAATCACCGTTGATCCAAGTCTGTTTTAGTGTTCTAGCTCAGGCAAGGATGTATGTCCCCAATCAAGTGTGGCCTGGCCTGACAGAATGGGATGGACTGTCTGTTGCCCTGGGACAAACACAGATACACACACATACACACACTCACACTAACACTCATAGAAAGAGAGAGAGAGACAGAGGGAGGGAGAGAGAGAGAGAGAGAGAGAGAGAGAGAGAGAGGGAGGGAGGGAGAGAGAGAGAGAGAGAGAGAGAGAGAGAGCGAAAGAGAGCGAGAGAGATATACAGGATGCAGATTGTGACAAGGGATTAGTGAGACAGAAAAATCCGATTTTGCCAGGAGAAAGCAGCAGTCATCTGTGGATTTTCTATAGTTTATCAGACTCCATGGCTCGACAGGATTTTTGAGAAAAAAAATCCTTCAAATGCAATCTTCAGTTGGTTAACAGGATATGATGATTTCCCCACCAACCTGTTTTTCAATAATTTTGCTCTTGCTTTCACATTTGGAGTTGTCTGTCCTTGTTGTAAAGTTTATTTGTACAGACCTTAATCACACTCACAGCCTCAAAGGATTGAACAACACTCACGGATTGAAGGAAATGAAAACAACACAGTCCAAAACATAGATTTTTAATGATAGAAAGCACAAGTCACGATTTTTTTAGAATGGTTTCAGAGAGGAAACATTTTAGGACAAGAAATTATCAAAAGACACATTAACACAAACAACCTAAGTTGGAAAAAGAAGGAGTCAAACTCATCTTCTGACATTACTTGCAGTTTGATATATAGGCCAAATGACACCAGAGAGGACTATAAACCATGCAGGTTGATTTATAGTGATGTATTGGTCAAAACATTATTCTTGATGAAAAAATTTCAGATGCATCAGGAATTCATGTTTTTTCAATGAGTTTATGACCTCGCCCAATAGAATCTCTTGTTGTTTTCAGCAGAATGTGTTAGCCTTTTAATTTGTAATTTGTTAAATATGAACTTTTGGCTACTGAGGAGGATTTCAGTCCAGTTGAAAGCTGTTTATGTTGCACTAGAGTCATAGACCTTTTGTGCTTTCTTTTTTCTTGTAATAACCCATCTAGTTGATTTAACACTGCACAAATCAATATTTACATTAATCATTTATGTTTGTATCTAGTCATCCAATGACTACAGTATGTTTCATATGAATGGGGTTACTTACAGTGACAAACCTGCCCATGTTTGCTGGGTGTGGAGTGTGAGAAGCAACTGTTAGCCAACTCATAACAACCTTATACTGTACATGTTGTGTTTGTAACAGTCATTTGCAAGACGCTAAACAGAAATGTTAACTCAACCTGAGATTTAACAGATTAATGGTTACAGAAGGTCCAGACCAGACTGATCCTGTTAATGTTTAATGCAGAGTTTCATGGAAGAACTGAGCAAAATGAAAAGTATCAGTTGTATTCACTTGGCTGTGACAATATTGTTTTTAAGTGAAACTGCATCTCAAATAGTAACTTTTTCCTACCTATATGTCTTGCATGAGGCTGCAACTACAACAGTTATTTTCAGGAGCAATGTATCTGCCCATTATGTTCTCAATTAAACTTCTGGTCTATAAAGATGTTACTGTATACTGCTATTTCCAAGATACTTTTCTGGGCAATTTTGTGTCAGATCAAATCACACTCAACCACCATCTATTGTATGTCTCATTCCTTCTCCTTCAGCATTTCTGTATGTTGTGTTCTCACCATGCCATATAACACCTCCTTTTCTACTCTGCTGTTTTCCACAGGTCAATACACCGTGATGATGGCTCACTTTTACCTGAAGAGGAAGATTGGCTACTTTGTCATTCAGACCTACATGCCTTGCTTCATGACTGTAATCCTGTCCCAAGTTTCCTTTTGGCTCAACAGGGAGTCTGTGCCAGCGCGGACAGTCTTTGGTGAGTTCGGAAACCACAGACATGTAAGCCGGTAGAATATCATAAACCTTTGGAAACGCACAAATATATAGGCATAAAAAGAATAATATGTCTGGTTAATAAAACTGACCTAGTTTTCTCCACTACCAGGTGTGACCACAGTCCTGACCATGACCACTCTCAGCATCAGCGCTCGAAACTCACTGCCTAAGGTGGCTTACGCTACTGCCATGGACTGGTTCATTGCAGTGTGCTATGCCTTTGTCTTCTCTGCCCTCATTGAATTCGCCACAGTTAACTACTTCACAAAGAGGAGCTGGGCCTGGGATGGAAAAAAGGCAATGGAGGCCCAACAACCCAAGGTATGTGTCTGTGTGTTCTTGTTGTTATCAAATTGTGAGGACCTGGTGGTTGTGGGGACTGAAAAGATTGTCCTCATAAGCTTAATGGTTTGTATTGGAGGTTAGAGATTAAATTCAATCAATGGATAGTCCCAATGATAATACTGTAGCTGGTTTACTGTATTTTTCACCTTAGTATGAAGGTGGTTATATTGACATGTTGCAATATTTGCTGCCACTTGTACCCTTAAAGTTATACTTAGGGATCCCATTGTTTTGTTTCCAAGTGACTAATGGGGACAACAATTCTTGAAATTGGTCCAGTATTGAGCGTGAGTAATGCAGCCAGCAGCCGTGAAGCAGGCTGCAATGTAATCCTTCGGGCCACTTTCAGTGGACATACAGTACCAGTCAAAAGTTTGGACCCACTTTTTCATTCAAGGGAATAGGAAGGTGTGTTCAAACTTTTGACCGGTACTGTATGTCCACTGAAAGTGTTTGTTTTTGCCACTCACTGGTTCAAATTTTTATTTGAAGTGTCTGACAACATTATGGAAAGAAGCATTGAGATAAATAAAATGTTTTTCTTCACCTTACGCTTGGTCCAGTCTGTTATTGTGTCTAACCAAGTCTTGGAAAAGTTGAGTTATTAGTTAATGTTACTATGGCTTCCGATAATACTGTGGGTTCATACTGTGTCAGTAGCACATTCCACTTTCCCTCCTTCCTTTCCACTTTGTTCTTCTTTTCTCCTGCATGTTACTTTGTTTTAGTATACGAGTGGTAGTGTGGGAAGAAAAGGAAGGAAGGGGAGTGAAAAAAAAGTCCATGCCACACATAATAATAAAGTAAGAGATAAATTAAGCAAGACACTGAAAAGCAGTGGATCAATAGTTCATAGTCTGGCCAACATTGTGGCCCTGTGCCGTTTCTTTTCTCTCTATTGTAGATGCTGTGTAAGTGTTTACTTGTATTATTAAGTACCTGTTTTATTATGGGTGTGCAGGACCTCTTCTATTCAGTATTATGCCTGCGCTCAATTGACAAATTATTTTTTTCCCCACAGAAAAAGGACCCTCTGGGTCTTTCTAAAAAACCAAACAACAGCTGTTCAGCTGGTGTGAATTACACAACCAACCTTACGAAGGACGCATCCATCTCTACCATTTCAAATAGCACGGCTGTTCAGCTAAAGCCATCTGAAACCAAGGCCCCAGACCCCAAAAAGACTTACAACAGCGTGAGCAAGATTGACAAGATGTCGAGGATAGTGTTTCCGGTACTGTTTGGGACCTTCAACCTTGTGTACTGGGCCACGTATCTCAATAGGGAACCAGTGATCAAAGGAGCCGAGTAAGCTCCATGATGAAGGTCATTCATCCTCCTGACAACCACTTCAGGATTTGATAACTGGAACGCAATCAAAAACAATGCCAAGCACTTAGTCCTTGTATCATAGATGTGTTTTTTTGGGTCGTTGGTTACATTGCATGTGTGTCGCTTCAGGAAAATGTTGCCATGTTTGCCTTGAGTTTGTACATGTAGGATATGCGACTTTTCCTTAAAAGGCAGTTTAATTTATCTCGTTTTAGAACTCCAGTGACACATTAGTTTCTGCCAAATTAAATAACTTTAGCATTTGGCATTTATAATTTCTCCTCGAGTCTACGGTAGGTGGTGTGCAGAAGTACAGCAAGGCCAAATGCTATGCAAAACATTTTTACTGTTATTACTCAAAACCGGCTTTTATCTTTGTAACCCTTACTTTGTACAAATGGGCTGGAGGTCCAGATATGCGAGGCTGGACCCAGGCACATGGAACTTTGCTTCCTTGTTAAAAGCAGATGAATAGCCATGCTAAATGTGATGCCTTCAGAGTGTGATAACTCATTATGAATGCACTGAAATCTCTTGCAATTACTGTTTTCAGAAACCAGTTTTACAACTTTCATTGAATAGTTGAATCTTTAAGTTTTTCAGTTTTGCTCCTTTTGTCTCAATTTAGAATGGCCAGTTTTCCATAAATGTTGTTTTTCTGTTTATGTAGGTTACACGGGGACAGATTTCAAGCTAAAGTGAATAGTGGCAGCTTCTGTTTCCAGGTTACCATGTTGAAAATCCTGTATGTATGTATGTATGTATGATCATAGTTTAAGAAACGTGTATATATGCCCTGCTTTTAGACCACTAAGCCAGTAAGGTTAGCTTCTATGTTATGCATATACAGCAACACAGTGTTACTCTAGTCTAGTGCTTCATTGACTGGATATTGGGAAATTAGCAGAATAGCTTGAGCTTTTAGCAGTTTTGACAGAATATATGATGCTTTTTTAACATTTTGTTTTTTAGATAAGTTTGTCGTTTCTATACGCTTGGATGATAACTTGCAAATGTTCTTGATAAACATTTGGATGCTTTGAGCAGGATCACTTTTTGTCATGATTTTAAGTAACTGCTATAATTAAAAAATGTCAGACTTGATTTTATCAAGTTATTAGGCTTATAACAGAGGCAAAAAGTCACAATGACCAGGTTGTTGCATTTGGGCCATTAGCATTTTTAAACAATGTTGCATTTACACATTTTAAAACTTCCAAAACTTGAATTATTGATATAAATGTGTCATGAAATAGGTAGAATGTTTAATGTGGGAAATGCACTTATCTGTTTTGTTGCTGAGAGTTAGCTAGATGAGAAGAGTGATACTGTACACTATATATGGAGCTACAGCCAGTAGAAAGTTAGCTTAGGTTAGCATAACTAGCTGTAAGTAAATGTACCTGTTATCCAGCAAACGTCACTTTCAAATGTTCAAAACCCATTTTTCTGAATGTCTGAATTGAGTGTGTTAATTTATCCAGCACATAAACGCCCCTAGCACCACAACTTTAGTTCAAGTCTTCGGCTTTTGTACATATTTCTGTTAAAAAAAAATAATAATAAAATAAGCTAACTGTCCTTTGGCTGTAGCCTCATATTTAAAATATAAAAAGCACGAAAGTGAATAAGCATATTTCTCCAAAAGTAAAACTTTTAATTCAATGTAAAAATCCTAAATTAAAGCACTTTTGAGGTCACCATGAAACCACATAAAGCTTTTTACATGATACTGCATGCACTAATACAGTAGGTTTGCAGTCTTCACAGCTCTCTCAAAATAAAACCCATGACATTTTTAGCCTCTTGTCTCTTTGGCTAAAGGATGAAGAGTTTAAATATGAACGTGATCTATCCATGTGACTTTATGCCTTCTGTGTGGCCCGTCACTATTTAATACATTAATGGAGCACACCAGTTGTATTGTATTGTAACATTTAAGTGCATTTTAGGTACAGGCTGTTCTTTAAATGCAAATATCTGAAGCAATAAATAATGCTCACATGAATAATGACTTCTGTTTATAATACTATGTGATCATTTGACCTTCAAATTTTGATGTCTTTTTATGTAATCAAGATTAGTTATTATTAGGTTGATTATTTTTTTGGATATTATGTATATTATGGCTATATCCTGATTAATTTGAGCACAGCCCTTCCTTCTTTGGAAGCACAGTGCACCTGGACAATAGATTTTAATTTTATTTACGTATTTATTTATTTTTGGTTATTTATATTTTATTTTATATTTAAAAAATTTTGATGACTGATGTCTTGGCCACTATTTTCTTTTTCTTTTATGTCCGTTTCCTTTTTCTTAATTGTTATGCATACCTAATTCCAAATAAAGCTTCACTGACTCCAACTGTCTGCTGTTAGTATTCAAAAAGCTCAGTGATAATGAAATATGAAAAGCCTTCAGCGTCAGTCATGGCATGACAGTTATGACATGGAGTGTCATGTTATAGCTGTCAAATCATCATTGACACTGATCTGGGATTTTCATATTCCATCACTTTTCTCTCCTGTGAGATTCCAGAGAGGGACACCGTATGACACTACATGAGTCTGCAGTACATATTAGGATACATTTATGCCGTGGACGTGATAAAACGCTGGCTTAATCTTGCTTGATGGAACAACAGTCCGCACGTGCTGTTTCTGCTTTGATTATACACATGCACATCTAGATCATGCAGCCTCTACAGTTGGTGGACTGTTAAATCCATCTTGGGGGTCTCTGTGGCAGTAACATCTGGCTCACATCTGTTTGTCAAGGATTTAGCTCCATTTAAGTTGCTTTTTCCATTCAGCAGGCCCATACTCTGCACCAAATTAAGCTGTCACTGATGGCGCCAAATGACATCAATCATAGTATATGGCTTGAGAGGCGAAGATGGGCCACAGTATATGCTGCTGAAGCATCACCAAACTATGAAAACTCTTGCTTGCTGACCTTTATACACACATTTACACATCAAGCCAAAGACAAAAGTGGCAGTTCTGTTATTTTCGCTGTGAATTATTAAAAAATAAAAATAGTTGGTGACATATTGAATAAATTGCAGCACGTGCAGCGGCATTTAGAAAGAAAATCTGCAAAGTGATAAAAATACAAAAAACTGAAAATACAACCAATTACAGAAATGTTGAAAGCACATTTGTATATTTGGCTATAATTTCTGTCTTTGCAGCACGTTTGTGTATATGGTTGGGTTTATATGCTTTTGTACTATTTTTATAAATGCTGCACGTGTGTTGTGTTGCTTTCCTAGGAGACAGGAGCGAAAGAAAGAATACACCATGTAAGTAAATGCTGTGGTGATGCAGGCCCAGTGGATGAACTGGGAAAGTCTTCAGAGTAAAAAAACTTGTATGTATGCAGCTGTTATATAAGATTCTTTTCATTATGGGTCCTATCTATGAAATGCTTGAAAAACTGCTTAGTCAGTAGAGACGAAAGGACACTCGCTGTACCCGATGTTCAAACATATATAGCAGCTACTTTATCACTATACAAAATATCTGTAGCCCATGTGTGTACCTCACTGCTCAGTGATGCGATTCGATTGATTTCTGGATTGCTGAGCAAGCACTCTCACTATTACTAGAGATACAAGTGTGAATCCACAGAGGCTGTCTCCTCTGCAATGGCACACAGAGTTGTAACATTGTAAAATGTAAATTGGGTATGTTGTATCAGTTTTTGCATTTAACCGTCCTTATCTTTCCCTGAAATATATTATATCTTAGCCACGTGCACCGCATCAAAATACAAGAATCAAACTCTTTTGTTGATTATAACTCCATATTGATTTTAGAGAGATATTACACAAGTGAGTACTTATTTTAATTTTTCATCACACCACATATTCCTCTTGGTGTTGTGTGCAAATGAGGCGTGTGAAATACTGTAAGGTGCTATTACAGACATATTTAATAAAAGTGAATTATTATTTTGGAAAATCAGTAAGTGACTTTGATTTCCTGCCTGCAATTTCATGTGTGTAGGATGAAAGCACAGATTTGACAGCAAAGAAATAAAGTGAGAGTGAAATATTTAAAAAAAATCAAGGCAAGCATCATAAAAGCAAAGTCCAAAACAAGAAAGGACATTACTCAAAAACAAGACTACAGAGGGGAGATTAAAGCAGTCGTTTGAAAATTTGATGGAAATCATTCAGCCTTAGTTTCTCTTCTATATTGTTTCCAAGTCCAAAGTCTATAAATGATAATGACAAGCCAACTTCACTTCACTTCACTCATGCTGCAATAACAAACACAACCATATTTGGGGTTTTGTGAAGTTTTCTGTTTAGAGATACTGGGGTGTCTTTTTAATCCCAGTATTTTACACATTTTCTCATGTTCTGAGATTATCTGTGTGACCTTTAATTTTATCAACACAATACAATTCCACTCTATTGTCAATTAATGCACACTGTGTCACCATCAATTAATCATTAAAACATGCACCATGCAGATCTGTAATCTTAGTGCACTGACAGTTCATACAGATGGCCTTTAAAAGGTCAGCAGAAAAAATTGTGAAATAGTATGAATAGATTTTACTGCTGCATGACAGCAAATGTCTCCCGCTGGCTAAATGATTTAATTTAGGTCTGTTAGCTTTCACACTTTCATGTCATTTCTAGCATTTTTGATTTATTTTTTTGGCTCGGTTTACAGTTTAAATTCGCCACAAGCAACACAAAATATTACACTTTTATTACACTTTACAGACTTTGGATACAAAATCTCACATAGCACCGAAAAAGAACACATCTCAGATATCAGAATAGGTAATTATTCACACAGTCTATCAGAGAATCACAACATTGTTTGTATTTGTCACTGAATTTTAATCATTATTGCATTTCAGATTAACATGGTGATTATCCATAATTGCTGTGAGCAGTAATTCTTATTCATTCTCATCACGTTGATGTTTGCAGTTGTCATTTATGAAAGATAAATGTGCAGTTTATGCAAAACTAGAGTCTGACTTTACAGTACACAAGACAAAATGATGATTGTAATGTTCTGTATCAACATTAAACATTAATGAATAGAGTAATGCTGGAATGTACAGGAAAGACTCACTACAATATACTGACAGTACTGGTAGAGTAAGTAGCAATGATGTGTTTATTCTGAGGACTGGCCATGTGATTTTGAGCTTGACATGTAAACACTACATTTATCTTTAAAAGGTAAGAATTTAGCTCCTTGCGGTTAGAGCTGTTATGGGAGTGTTGAATCTGCAAAGATTTAAAGTTTTTTCATATAACACAACTTAACATGTGGTGACTGACATATGTTTATTTTCTGTTTGGCATTCATATAAATATACTGGCATGCAAAGACACACAATCAACACAAAAATACCTGAATTATTATTAGTGTACTATTATAGTTTTACAGTGCTTATGTGCTTAACGCAGTCATAGGAAAACATATTTAGAATCCATCCATTTGTTAAAGTAAGAAAAGTCGTGTGAATAAATATGTCAGACAGAAAGCATGACATCATCTGTCATAATGACTTGGCTGAATCATACCAGCTTTCCATTCAGCTCTGATGAGAATTAATATGCACAACATTTCAACTCATTTTAAATATGTGGGCCTGATTATACTAAAAGTTAAGGTAATGGCACAGAAAAAAAGGCAAATTAGGTACTATTTAAAAGTTCAACTACATTCTGAGTCCATAATGCCTAACGATATAAGTTAAAAAAAAAAAAAAAGTCAAGATGTACTTAATCACCTCATATGGGTCAGTTGAGACCACTTAACCAAGCAGTTGATTCATGTGGATAATGTATGTATGAACTTCTCCAGCTGCTCTGGTGCCCTCCCTCTTCTATCTGTAGAGTAAGAACTGTTGACAGTTAACACCACACTGTGTGCATTTCTCTTTTTAACCAGCAGAGGATGACAGCAGCCAGCTACAGCACCGGCACTGCATACAGGATCGATGTCAGAGGGTCACACTGTCTGTTAAACTGTATAAAAAGTCTATGGAGGCCATTGCCTGCAGGCCTGTACTGAACAGCCGTGTAAGTCTCTTAAAGGAGCTGTAAGTTTGCCCTCAGAGTGCAAAGCAATGAGACAACACAGAATTAATGAGAGGAGACTATTTCACATTCAACGTTCAGTATTTGGGGGTTTAATGCTATTTTTTGGCTAGTTTTCAAAAACCTTTGTGGACTTTGTGACATAATTCACATAGTTCTGCACCATCAGAACACAATTTGTGAGACACTGTGGGATTTGAATGTCATGTGGGGATTACCTCAGCCCTTAAATTCTACCCTTCAAGAATCTGTGTCATAGTGAGAAGACGAGGGGGAGAAATTGCTGTCGTCCCTTTCGTTCTCGGCGCACTAAAGCTCAACCAGTGTTTCCCCCAGAGTTGTCCGTTTATTTGAAGTGATAGCTAAGAAGGGCCGAGCAGCAGTCACATCATTCTCCCAAGAAAAACCTCAGAGTGACCCCTGATGGAGGCTGCTGAGACTTGCCGTTTCATCTTGCCATTCACTAGAATAGCTGCATTTCAACACGATCTTTATTTCTCTGTGGAGCACATTTCTGAAAATAGGACCATTTTTATTCAAATTTCGGCACTCAACCGATTAAATTCAGTTTTTTGTGTGATGAGAAATGCTGCTCAGTCTGTGAAAATAGTTGTATAATGTTGGCTGTGTGTACTGGATGTGTTGGGGTCTTTAGGGGGCAGGGAGGGTCTAACGACAGGTGCTATTCAGGCACATAATAGGAGATAGGATTCATTGTTTTTGTAGCTTGACTCATACTTCAGTTTTTAATGTTTTGTAGAAATCCATCTCTTGTGAGTGCCCCAACTTACTTAATATAGTGAATCGCAGGAGTACAGCAGAATGTGCTTACCCTTTAATAAATCTCCACTCTGATTGTGCTCGCCATTTCTAGGCACAGGAAGCAGAGCACTGACAATTACAATTGCGAACACCTCCACAAAGGTGGCTAGATAATAGGTTGCATGTCAATTAGCAGCATTTAGCGGCTATAAATGAGCTCTTGTAACATTTTGATAGGCGAAGCTTTTAAAATTAAAATGAGGCAGCTAACAAAAGCTGAAAAGAGGAGACAGCATGAATGGTCAAACTGCAGGTGCATCAACAAAAAAAGAAGAGGAAGAAGAAAAAATGCATATTTGCCATTACCCTTTTCTTTTCATCCTTTATTTATTGGCAAATACTGATAATTAGCATGTAATTTATAATAATAGAAGTAGGCTATATATCTATGGAGTTTGAAGTTGAAATGAATGACCTGTCTACTAGTATATAGGCTACATTATTAAAATATTGTCCCAAAGTCTTCTAGTCTCAACCTTTTTGTTTCTATTTAAATGTTTGGGTCAGGCATGTTGTATCTTTATTTGGCACAAATTCAAAATAATTAGTAAGAAAGAAATAGAAAAAGTCTTTACAAAGTCTGTTTATGCTTGTATAACATTTATTTTGGGGAATTGCAAAGTATTCCTTGAGAAAGTGACGCAGACTTACCCATAGAGGAGTTTTTGATGAATTGGGGGGCTTTCAGAGGATGCATTCAGAGTGTGCGCACCTGCGTAAGACCAGCAGTGTCCGCAATCAAGGATCCAACTGCAACCCCTTTATACAGTAGGAGAAGCTGCTCCACCGCCTGCAAAACGGCCGTGAAAGAGGATTTTTGATCTGAACAATGACTAACATTTCTTTTGGATTAAGAACTATGAAGTGCTTTTCACTCGCTTTCTCCTCTGAGCAGCTGTGACCACCGTGTCCAGACACCGATACGCACCGTCCTCTGTTGTCATCCTTCCAAAAAAAAAAAAAAAAATGTCATCCAAATTATTGGCTTATATTTTACTCCTGTCAGTTCTTCATACGTGGTAAGTTTCGCATTTAAAACAGCTCTATAAAGTGATAACATGTGTTGAGGATGTTGCTTGATCAGATAAACGTAATGCTCACTGCGGTAATGTGACCAGCTGTTTGCTGAAGAAAACTTTGAAGTTTCAAGTTCATTATGTTTAGTTGCATGTCTGCAGAAATCTGGCATCCTTTTGCTTTAGAGTCTGTATCAGTACCTCTTCTGTCTTCTACCATCCTGCTTTCATTTTTACCTTTCCAGCTCTCTAACAATCGAGTACGAAGAGGACTATGAGGATGTCACTGTGAACCAAATGCTGGCTCCCAAATCACAGGAGACCGACGCCACGGAAATACTCAACAATTTACTGAAAGAATATGATAAGAAACTGCGGCCGGATATCGGAGGTAATAATAAGTCACTTTTGTGTCAGTCACTGTCATATATCATCAGAGATGGTGAATAAGTCCAGCTGCACACTGTAAAACCATCATATGTAAGTCAGCTGGTTAATGCTCGTGTAGCCTATATGATCATTTATGACTTGAACTGACTTATGACACCAGCAGATTCATTTGCTATTATAATCTAATAAATGAGCAAATAGTGTCTGCCAGACATTTAAATGAACACCTAATCATTAGATGAGTATTAGATAATATGATGCATGTCAAAACCTGCATAACACCCTTTAGGCTTTAAACTGCAATGTAAGAGTTGTTGTAAGTGTTTATAATGCATTCAGATGTCTTATAATAACAGTCATTTGGCACTATGGGTACGGTTCTAATACTTCACAAGGTCAGGCATCACATAAATCTGCTCCCCCATTTTGGAAGTAAGGCTTCCAGGAACATTACTGAGCTCTTTGTCATGTGGTTGTGACAAGCTGTAACCCCTTTGTGACAGCTCATTGTTTTTTTTCAGGTGAAGTGATTTAATATCTATAACATGTTTAACCCTCAGAGGCATACGTCATTTGAGCCAATACTCTTCCATAAGTAGGTAAAATTGAATCTTTAAAAAAAAAAAAAAAAGAATATACAGGATAATTGATTAATACAGAATTAATTAATGACACTATTTAAATAATTATTTGTATTTGATACATGCACACTTTAAAAGAGAAGAGTAAGAAAAAAAATGCATTCCAGACAAACCTGCTCCTGGCTTTTATCATTGCACACTGGTATATCACCTTTTACACAATTTCTTACTTTACAGTCATTTTAACTTGGGCTGATCTGACAGTCCGTTAACCAGACTCTGTTTGCTTCCCTCCTGTTGGATGTGGTTTTTGTCACCTAACACCTCCCCTGTGTCTCAATGGACTAGCTTCCAGTTAGTGGTGTTACAAGCTACTCAGTGAGCTCCTGGAGGAAATGCTGTGGTCATCTGTTGGTACTCTGGGTAGTCTTCTAACACTATTACTGATCTCCCATCCAGCGCTTATAAGACTTTCAGCTGTGTATCTAGCAGCTATGACAACACTGCATGTTAAAAAAATACAAATTAAAGAGTGTGAATGGCACATCTATTGTTTAATATTCACTTCAACATTTAATTGCCATGTCAACACGGTTGAAGGACAGCTCTTAAAAACAAACACAAATCAAGTCGAAAAACAGTTATCACATTTAGACATTCAAGCATACATAATATAATAATTAACAGCACCATGTCATCTTGGGGGCAAAAAAAAAAAAAAAAAAAATCAATTTTAAAGTGCTTGTTGTTTTGTGCAGCAACCTACTGTACCTACTTTTAAAGTGCTTGTTTTGCCAATGCTTGCTGTGCTACTACAATTCCTTGTGCATCAGAGTATCGAACAGCCTCATGGTGTGTGCTGTTCCTGAGGTGAGATGTGCTATACTTAAGACTCTGGAGTCTCTTTCCCTGAGAGGAGGGGTTTGAAGTGGGAACTAGCAGGGTGAGAAGGTCAGCAATCACCTTCTGCACCTTGCGTCTGATATGTGTGGCATACATGGAGGAGACAGAGGGAAGGTCACAGCTAATGATCTTAGACGCTGTGCATGCCACACTTTTCCAACTGTCCCCTCTCAAGGGTGGTTGTATTGCTTTACCACACTGTGACTAAGGACGTGAGGACACTCTCTCTTTAATAGCATTGTAAAAGTGCAGCCTCGCCTCCCCAGTCACACCAAACTTTTTAAGCTGGCCAAGAAAGTCAAGCCTCAGGTGGACCTTATTAATTTTGTGGCTCATATTAACCTCCCACTTCAAACTGTGGCATATAGTGGTACCAAGGAATTTAAAGGTGTCCACCCTCTCCACTATCTGCTCATTGATGACCAATGAAGGGAGAACGTCCTTACCCCTCCAGAAGTCGATGATCATTTCTTTTGTCCTTGCAATATTTAAAACCAGGTTGTTTGCCTTGCTTTGCACCACTTCAGTAGGGCCCCACTTCAGCCCTGTATGCTGATTCATGACTGTTCCTTATCATGCCTGCCACTCTTGTGTCATCTGCAAATGTAATAATCTGCACAGGTCCAGAATGGGACATACAATATTATATAGTATAGTGAGAGAACACCAGGTGAGAGAACACCTTGCTTGTTATGTATCAAGAACTGCGTATGTCTTTATCAATTGACAAACACACCAGTTAACCTTAATTCCCTGACAGAAACTTCACCAGTGAGACTAAACAGAGGTTGACTCAAACCTTTGCTTTTTTTTCTACCCTGTGTGCTCGTTCTTCTTTCTCACACAGTTTAAATGAGTGGGGCGCTGCCTTTGTCCAGCATAGCCTAGCCAGAAGCCCCACCCCGCTGTGATGTGATGGTTTTTGTATCAAACAGCCCCCATTACAATCCGACAGAGAGCTGAGCAGCTTGCTGTTTGCTTGTTTATTCAAAGTTAATTAAACATGTCGCGTGTCCAAATTGCACCAAATTTGACACTGCACGTCCTTGAGTCCCCAGCAATACAGATGTCGAATGTCTAAGTCGATTGGATGAATGTTTATATTCAAAGGATGCACAGACAGAAAGACAAACAGACAGACAAACCAACAGACAGATATCCTTGCTTTCAAAACATTGAAAGCAAGGATACATTCAAAACATGTCTGAAACGTCCTGGAGTAAGTCTCAAACATACATACCAAGATTCAACCACTTAACACAGTTCAATTGTAGAGCTTGAGTCTCTTAGACCTTAGTAATTATCATTATGGGTGTAATACCACCTCTAACCACAATGTGGATTGCAATGGCAGAGTGGTGTTGTCCGTCTTTCTGCTCATTGACCTTATGGGTAGAAGAAGAAGAAGAAGAAGAAGAAGAAGAAGAAGAAGAAGAAGAAGAAGAAGAAAATCAACATTGGTATTTACATATAGTTATCAAGAACAGCTCATCCAAAGAACATACTCAACACTCTACTTCCTTGAGTCCCCAGTAATACACCTGCCAGATATGGAGTAGATCAGGTGAATGGTTCTTGAGATATGAAAAGTACAAACAGACATACAGAGATTTCTTGCTTTGAATAGAGAGATAGTGTAAAGATAGATGGTAGGGGCCTCCAGGTGCTGCAGGATACTGTGTAGACACAGAGCCACAGCAATAGACCTCTACAGACCTGTTAGCCCAATAGACAAACTAAAACATGTCATGCTGTTATATAAATGGTTACAGACCAGTTGCTTTAACACCTTAGATTCAGAGTTTAGGACTTTTGTCCCGATTTTCAGTCCCAGACAACACCGAGACTAATTTTCCAGTATAATCTTGAAAAAAAATCCTGAGTCTGTCAGCTTTAACAGTCCTGTAGTGCGAGATGCTCAATGACAGGATTATTATCTGTCCCGGTCCATCTGGAATTTGTCTGACCAAAGGATTATTTCAAACTGTTTTGATTTTGTGGGACATGCAGTGACGCAACAGCCAACGAATGAGTTGACAACAATAAACAACAATGGCTTGAAAGCCAAAAAGCACTCAGCAGGAGGGAAAGTTGGTAGAGCTGTGGCAGCAGCATGACTGCTCTCTTTGGACAGGATTTTAAAAAGGTTTGAAAAGTCCTACAGTGTACACTCGGCTTTAGATTTCTTTGGTAAATGGATGACAAAAGCTGATTCAAAACCTGCAGGGACTTTGCATAGCCTGAGAGACCAGTTAAAGCTATCTGTGGAAAGACAGGCGCAGTACCTTAAAGTGAATGTGGATACATGGTCTGGTCCTGTTGCCACTAAAGGAGGATTTTGAGTTGTTCATCTGACTGCAAATCAAATCTGCAATAGAATTTATTCAACTTAGCTGAGAGTGGGGGATCCTCATCCTGAGCTGTCAGTTTGTTCTTTTACCCTGTAATCATCTGCACACCCTGCCAGACCCCCCTGCTGTCTTTGACTTGTAGTTTAGCTGTTCTCATGGCCAACTTGAATTCATATGGGTACCTTAGAGAGATCTCTGTCTCTGCTCTTAAAAGCCTGATAGGCAGCTATATACAGTATATATATATATATATATAGATACATACAACAAAGTAAAATAATGAACAGTATGTTACCTATCGCAATCATCAAATTATTAAACTTGCATAGAAAGGGTGTACTGTATCTCTCTAAAATGGAAATATTTTGTCAAAAGAAAACTGAGCGGGGTCAATGTTTTCACCTATGCATCTAGGGCTAATAGGTATAGAGTTTTTATAAAGTTGTGATTTATATAATTACATTTCTAGTTGTTTGTTTCACTTACTTGCTGACCTACAGTAACAAAGGTTAAGATGCGACTCATCAGCATATCCTCATGAATATAAATTACATTTGGAGGTTGTAGCTTTGAGTAGAGGCGAGAGATGTGAAAAGTTGTGTAATACACTGAGATGATTATATATGAGATGACTGGAGAGTGTGTTGTTTGTTGGTCACATTGAACCAGGGTTCCCCATCAGTTCCTTCAACAAGGGTCTGCTTCTGTTTCCAGCCACAATAAGAGCTCAGAGTGGGCTCAGAGCTGAAGGGCAGGTTTTATCCACAGGAGAAACTGAAACATAGCAGCACATATACCAGCAGGTCACAGAGACGTTCAGCTGACACTTACAATTTCAAAAGCCTGTTTTGTTTCAGAGTCACAGTCTTGACAGGATGCACTGCCTCAGGTCACATGATTGTTATATCAGCTTCAATGTGTGACCACCATCTTTCTTATCTCATGTAGCTTGTCTGACCTTTAACATTCATTGTTGTGATTGTCATCATGTCTGTGATGTATTTTGCAATTCTGCACTGTCTATCTCTGATGAGGCTGTATACCAGCTGACAACTGGTAATTGTGCCATAAGGATGTCATAAAATCCCCTTATCCTCCAGTTAATGTCACATTATTTTGATGGCATTCTTGTGTTTTTTGAGAGGTTAGTATACATATAATAACTGAGTCTTTAAAGCTGCTTTAAGCTATTTAAATATTAACAAAGGATCAAATAACTATGTGTGATATGACAAGGTAGTCGCTCATAGGGATGAACCCACAGGGACTTGAAATTAATTTTTCCTCAGCTCTGCAGGGTATTTTACTGTCTTTCAGCTCATTGTTTTGGTTTTACAGGCCTGCAGTGTTTTCCGATGCAGCAGGAAACTGTTTTCACCAAAAAGCAATGATTACTGAATGCTACCTACAGTATGAACAATTTGGAAGGCCCTCTTCAGAGTCAGTTTGTCCTACTGTAGAAACATGGGGGTGCAACATGGCGGGCCCTATGATATAAAGGGATCATTTTAAAGTAACAACAGCACAACTACTCTTATCTTCAGGTATTATTCATCCTTATAATATGAAATTACATTTCTGCCAAGTCCGTTCCACTTGATGTGACTACATTTTACACACTGTAACTTTAAACCTTAAAAACACTAATCATATACAGTATGATGTGCAGATATGATATTGTAGGTCACTGCAGTAGCATTCGCAAGAGTTACTTAGACATTACCTATATTTCACAGCATGATAGTTATGTCAGGGCCAGGTTAACCTGCTAGGTTGTTGGTGTTAGCCACCCTGTTACTATTGCTATAAACACCTGTCCACTGTGTATGTATCTTTTTGCCTTTAAGCCTCCATTAACCTTTACTTTGAACCTCAGACACCAACCAGCTCTTCCATGCTAGAATGCAACTATGTATCAGTTAGTTTGCAGTGATTTGATTAAACACAAAATCATTAAGGGCTGTGTACCAGCACAATATCATTAAAATAATTAAGGTATTATAACTAGATTTTGACATAAGGTCTGCCTACAAGAAATAGCATTAGGATTAGGTTCAAATTTAAGAGCCACCTTAAGGCCCTCATCATTTCAGCTTATTAGTCATGCATATTACCAAAGAAATGTGCAGTTAATCAAATTACCACCCAGGAATTGCCACACACTCAACCTTGAGCCTTTGGGGCCTCTGGGCTCTGGGCTCACTTTAACAGATTTGTAACTTAAGCAGTAAATATTCATGCTTAAAAAGTACTTAGGATGAAAGCAAATTGGCAACTTCATATTAACAATATTTTATCAGAAGTTGTCAGACTAATATAAGTAGTAGGTGCAACTTTCAAAAGCAAGTTAGTACTATTTTAGCCTCTGGATCTTGAGGCAGTGGTTGCCTGTATGCTACATACATCAGTTACTATGGATACCAGTTCAGGAAAGCTCTGGGTTCTTTTTGGCCTGACAGAAAGGCAATGGAGTTATTGGTACAAAGATTGTCAGTGAGGGGCTGCACTCATACACTAAATTGTGAAAAATACCTTTTGATTCTGTCCTGAGAGAGACAATCCCACTTTTATGTCCTAAGTGCCACTTCCTGGATGTCAGTTTCTCCTTTTGTCATTTCGACTAAATAACCCTAGCTTGTCACTCTTCTCACTTTTATAGTATGTCCACTATTTTCTGTTCTTCCACTCACCCTGTGACTGCTTTCATGTACTTTTGTTAACTCCACATAGTGCCCTAACTCTTCTGCTGTCTCTTCCAGCACACACGTGGATAATTGACTATAATTAGTTAAAGATTTTCTGGTGACATCTGCAGTGTACCACCCAAGCATTTATGGTGATAAATCTGGTGGTAGACTCTTCATGCCTGCTGATGCTTTCCATGAGCTAAAATAATAGCTAGGCTATCCTTCAGAGTCACACAGTGCACAAGAAAAATGTGTGTTGCAGTAGCCTATCTGAAATGTAATTTTTGTCAAAATGGTATTAAAGAGATAGTTCAACATTAAGTTAACTATTGTTATTTGCTGAGTGTTTAAATGACTTAAGTGACTAAATTATTATTTCTATAATGTCTTGGAGATCTGTATGCTCTCCCTGCCCGGTAAAAGCTGACTAAATTACCTGGTATGGAAAATTTCACAGAAGCAATGATAAATCGGATGACGGCAATTAGCTTCTTTTTTTTCCAATTCCCCTGACCGCAAACCACAGATAAGTAAATTAGGAACTCATTTGTTGTGATGCTGCCCCTTTGATGGCAGATGGTGCACTAAAGGCAATTTGACCTTGGCCACTTGAGCATTAATGAATGTGACTTTTTAAATGGACCATTTTCATTTTATGGCTTGAATGTAATGTGATGTTAATAGACAGAACATTTACAGATAAAAAACTAAGAAAAGATACCTGCATGACATTTTTCAAAACATCTACATGTGAGATTTTGTCAATCGTCTTTGTCACCTAAATGTACCTGAACATCCCCTTTATCAAAGCATGGACTGTTGGACTGATTGTAGGAATTAACTTCAGATGTCTGACCTTTTGCTGACTTTTACTCTATCATCACTCAAGAACGCTGCTTTCTGAAACTTATTAAAGTTGAAAACTGTAAAAACTGAACAGCAAATAGAAGTTAGGTCCATGAGTACCTGCGCCTTCACCTGACAAACTTTGAAATTATCCCCTTATAATTAAGAGGTGTGTTTTTTATGCATAACACTTAGCAAGCAGTTTAAAACTGACTCCATCACAGCACAATAGACTTTCAAAGAGTAATTGTAAAACAGAACACAGAAATCAGCCTGAAAAGAAGTACAATAGAAGTACTAAAGAAGTGCACAAGAAAAGTGCTGTTTTAAATGGTAAAAATGATTGAGGCTTTTGTTTGGACCGTCATAGTATATAAGTTGATCACAAAAGATGCCGTCAGGATCCGTCAGAATCAGTTCAGCCAATGACAGTGATTGATCGATCAGGCTTACACATGGTATGTTTGGTTCGCTGTAATTAATCAGAGCTGCACGTTGCAGTGTCTGGGGAAAAAGGAGCAAATATTTAGAGTTTTCTTCTTGAAATGTTGAAGCTCAGTCAGTCACAATCAAATGAGGTGTGTGAGGATTGAGAAATAAGTCATGGCACACCCACAAGTTTGATGTGTATTTTACACAAAGCATCAGACTGAAGTTAACATTTATGTTTGTCACTTTGCTGTACCTGTTTTTCCTTGAACAGATCATCCACTGTAAAGCTGGCTGATTGAAAATGTATTATTGTCAAAAAATGTCTGGGCATGTTCCATGTTATAGAATTGACTGTTATAGACTGGTGACAATTTAAATGAAAAACTGGTACAGGTCTGAATGCTTGACCCCTACAGTGAGGTGGCTTTGTTGAATGGTGGGGGGTATTTTGCCTGCATGGTTTGTCCCCTTAGAGGAAAGGGTCATTGCAAATCAATACAAAGCTGTTCTGAGGAAAGATTTCCATCCTAATGGAAGTGGTCCCTTTCAGGATGACAATGCCACCATCCATAGGGTACGAGTGGAGTTGCTTAGTGGTTTAATGAGTATGAAAATGATGTGAATCATGCTATGGGGGCTGATGTGTTAGACAGTGCTGTCCTTCACCATCATCAAAACACCAAATAAGAGAATATCTTTTGGAATAATTGTGTTCATCCCTCCGGTAGTTCCGAGTTCAGAGACAGTAGATTCAATGCCAAGGATCACTGAAACTGTTTGGCAGCACATGGTAGCCCAACACCTTCCTAAGACATTCCATATTTGTATACTTTAGGTTTTTCCTTTTATTTGACCGCCACCTGTATATTCTTTGTCTGTGTGACATAATGAGGCCACATTAGCAGACCTGTGCCCCTGTAAAATAAGATAACTCTGATCAGGAGTAAAACTAGAAAGCACTCAGAGCACAGGCTGCACAATCCTCGGAGTATATTGTAATTCTCATAGAAATTGTTTATTTGCACATGGGTTTGGATAAGCATCAAAATATGGACAGTGATGCTGATTTGAATGACAGACTCATGCAATCACCAGTCACAATAACTAAATGTTGCGTAATTGCATACCGTGTCTCTGACATTGAAAATATATCATATTCTGTAGCTAGCACTGCATGAAAAGTGGGATTTTCGTCCCCTTACATGCCAGTAAATTGCTGCAGAACAACCCAATTTTCGCCAGTTAATGTCAACTGACACGTCGCATCACGCCATGTGTTCAGTGCCGCATATCGATGGTTAATTAAGTAATCATTAGCTGCTTACACAATAACTACTCTGATATGTTATAATTAGCTCTTGCTTGTGAGTGTTAGTTTGCATCTAAAGTTTGAAGTATTAAAATTGTAACAATATACTTTATTGATGATCCCTAAAGATTCAAAACACTGGATGGAAGTTTTTTGACAAATGAATTGTCTTTAAATTAAACACACTACAGTATGTTTGATGGACTTGTCTCGACCTGGGAAACTTGTAAGAGAAACATGTACTGGTAAATAGGGAATTTTAATGAGTTAGAGGCCAAGATGTGAGTGGGCTGATGATTGTAGAAAGATAATTGCATCAACTTCTTCAACTGATGTCTATCAGTGTGGCAAGAACAAAAACTGAAGTCTGATAGGCTGCCACCCACATGCGCTGTAGAAAAAAGTTAACAAAAATCATCAATTTGCTTTTGGTGCTTCGCTGCGTAAATATGCATTATCTCCTCCTCTGTTTGTGAAATGAATAAACAGGATATCAAAGACTCAGCAGTTCTTTGTTGTTTTATGATGCTATCATCTCTGTGGCTTCATCACTCTGTGATCTCTAATATTTACATGAGTTGTACATTCACAGAATAGAAGTGCTTGTGCCCACTGGAAGAACGGCCACAATTTACCACTTGATCAACATGTCAAAGTGCGCCCCTTTCCAATTTAACTCTATATCTGATATTTTATGCTTTTCTAGATGTATGTTCCAGATGTACTGAACACTGGGCTGATGAAAAATGTGCAAAAAAATCCAAAAAAGAATCCATTGTGTTTTCAGAGGTTTTGGTAGAAGATTTTTGTGCCCTATGTCTGGCTACATATATTAAATATCTACAGATGTATTTGTTAGTATCAATTTATTAATTATTTAACTTTATTTCAAATTTCATAGACCAACCACACTGCAATCCAGAGTGCTCAAAATACTTTACATTTACACAAGACACAAAAGACTAGTGTAATTCCTCTCTTTGTAAATATGACAAGTTTACTATATTCTACACTTATCTCCTGACACAGATGAAAAGTTGTAAATACACTTAAGTCCCAACTCCCATATTTAACTCAGACCTGAGTTGCAGTGGTTATTATTCATTAAAAATCCCTCCTTAAACTAGCTTTGGTGTCTCACTACTTACTGGGTGACAGATGATCGGCTGTGGTACAGTCAGCCGGAGGGAGGTGATCTGTTCTGCTTTCTGAATATTTCAGAGCTCTTGGCATTTCTTCTAGTAATGAGCCTGGACAGTCAGAGGAGAAGTCGAATTCCTTACGCCATCAGTCATTATGCTACAGCTCGGAGTATGTAGATGCTAACCAAGAATAGGCTGAGACTCTCCCACATGTAGTTATGTCATTGGGACTTCCTGCTAGCTAATGTGATTAATGAGTAGACAAAAATGTGCAATGTTGGAGACCAGTTATCCCAGCAATGGGGGAAAGACGAGAAACAAATCCCAATTTGAAAAAGCAGACAATGATAAAATGCTGCTTTGGAGGTTTAAACTATTTACTGCGTATGAAATAAAAGTAACATTACGGATATGGTACACTTAATTTGAACACATTAGGGCAGGTGTAGATAAGTATTTCTATTTATCTTTTCATGTTTGAAAAAGATCTTAATTTGTAATGTCATTAGTTCCCAATCAGGAGGTGTTAGGTTGTAGATATATCTGTATCCACACAAGAAGTATGTCAACAGATAAGTACCAAGAAAATGAAGTTCAGATGCGAAAAACATGTTTACAAGGTAATACTTTACTTTAAGTGTTCCTATTTACCAATTATAGGCGGTAGATAAATATAATACATGATGTAGTTGTAATGCATAAGGACATCAATATACAACTATGTTTTACTACTGAATATTGTCTTTTATTATTTCTTTATACATCAGCCTGCACTATTAGGTAGAGGAGTTACAAAAACTAAAAAGTAACAGCTTTTTATAAAGATAAATGTAAGGGATCCTTGAAGTACAGATAAGGAGGAGGTCTTATCTTTTCTGTCCCTCTACTTTACTGTTTTGGGTATGATTGTCATGTTGGTCACAGCAGGCAGCTGTTTTCATTAAACACGCTCTGATAAACTCAGTGTACACTTCCTGCTTAGTGCCAAACAGCTAACAGACGAAGTTAGCAAGTAGCTGGTTAATATAGTGATGCATTTGGCAGCTAATGAGACAGATATTTAGGGGTCGGAAAACAGAGCTGTAATAAGAGTGAACATTAGACTTATGTTTGCCTGTTGGATAGAAACATTTTTTATTGTATTGTGTGAATAAGCAACAAGGAGTTCATCATAGTCATCAAGGTAATGACATGTCAGATGTTGTGTTTCTACTGCCCCCAGGTGACAAAAAACAGTTATTGCAGGTTTATTACTGATTTTTTTTATCATATGTAATGTGAAAGGTCACAGTGTCAAGCCCATAGAGAATGATCAGCCAACTCTTTTTTAGCACATTTGGGCTAATTTTTTTGGTTTTTCATGTGCAACTTATTGTGTATTATTTATGTTTTTCAGTCTAACTGCTCATTATCAGGAACATCAAATACACTGTAATCGCAGACAAAATTAATGGCTAGCTGGTAAACATGGCAAAACATTTATTAAGAGAAACAAAGATAGCTACTTAATCTATAGCTGATATATATTGTTTTTGTATCCAGTATCGGAAAAGCTACAATGATCATATTATGTACTCTTTTACAAAAGAGTGTTGCCACATGTATTTTTTATTTGATATAATGCATAACAGTGGAATGAAGTTTGTTAGAATGAAGATTAGTCTGATTATTTTATGTGATTTTGCTACATTATGATATATGTTATTAAAAAAGATCAGATAAATATTTGTATTAATATTGTGACACCGATTTCAACCATGTCATCCTCTATTTGGTATCCAAAGGGAAAAGTTAATCCTCTTTATTCCAGCATCAGCCAACCCTCACTAATGTGCAGTGTAGGCAACACCTACTCCCTGACGTGTACCTTTTTGTGATAGTTGATGAGGAATTATTGAAAATCAAAGTTGGATTATCCTCATGACTGAGGAGCAGTTCAGGAGAGGATGAAGTAGACAGATCCAAGTCCACTCAGGATAACGTTCAGGGCATCAGAGGTCAAAAGACATGAATCAGTTTGATTAAATTTCAATGAAAGTTTAATCAACACATTAAATATTACAGCCCTTTATAAACAAGAGACTCACCCTTGGTGAGGACACAGACACTGAATCTGCATATAAAGTGCATTTTTTGTTGGGAAACATAACACAAAGTCTTGCAGGTTTCAAACTCCACAACTTATAAATTATAAATGTTGAATATTTTAATGATTTGTTTTGTCTATGCCATCTATGGTATGTATCTCCCTTGTGTTCTTCCTTTTCCTCTTTTTCACTTAAACTAAGTCTCGTTGATTGACAGGTTAACGTGGCCTGACACCGACATACCCAATTTTATTTTCCCAGAAGAAGGCACATATCTATGCTACAGTATGGTCACATGTTATTGTTTTCCATAAATATCACTGTCAGTATGTCAAATCAAGAGCAAAGTCTGCAGTTTGTCCCTGCTCTACACTTGCAACTAATATACATCCATTCATCAGGCAAGGCCAGGCTCCAGTGCAAACCTGGAGAGAGATTAGCTGATGTCTCCATGGATCTGTTCATCATCCTCTGCCCACCCTAATGACAAATAAATCTCACAAGAGGTTATAGCTTCCCTCTCCCCCTCACCAGATGATTTTATAAATGTCTCTAAGTGCTTGTTCACCATTGCAGAGCAGATTATACTCTCTCCTGAGAGAATTCATTCACAGTTATTCTCTTGTCTTCCTGTCGTTATTTAAACTGCGCACCTTCAGAGAAGATAGGTTTATTGTATTAGTACCTGAGGAGATAACATCATTAACAGTACAGTAGTAGATGACCATTCACAATGTTTCAATGATAGATTTACTTATAACTGGTAATAACCCAAGCACAACTGCTAATTAATTTCTAGTTCATGTTATCTATTTTCCTAAATTTAATGAGCTGTCCCTATTTACTGAATGACTAGTCACAGTAACTGCTGCACTGTAGGCAGGTGCAGAATTATAGCCTGCAAAACAATTAGCAACTGTGTAATGAAGAAAGTAATGTTATGCAGCTTCAATTCCAAAGGTGCCAATCTTCAAAGGGTCATAATAACTGAGCTACTTATTGTCTTTTCTCTTTCTGTTACAGCCCACACCAAGGTGACAATAAAAGATCTATTCTATTCTATCTATTCTATTTTTGTTCTAGCACAGACTAACATAAGCAGCGCTACAACCATGTTGGTTCTTTTCTGACCATGAAATGTGCTTTTTGGCTCTTTTTGAATATTTATGGCAAATATAACATCATGAGAGTTTGGGTGAGTTGATGGTATTTTGGTGAATACTGGTTCACTGTGTGGACAGTTGGCCCTGCTGCTGTGCCAATCAAGCTTTCTTTTTAAACATGCTACTAATGCAGTTAACAGTGACACCTTTACTAAGTGACATTCTTGAAAATTGGTCCTTGATTTCAGACACAATCAGATAAAAGCAAGCTTCTCAACATCAAAATGTGCCGACTGAAACGATGACTGTCGCTAGCAGATCTTAGCAGCTAAGCTAGCAAGTTGGCAAGATGACGTTAACTTTGTGAGATGACTGATAATGCTGTCTCTGGCTGACTTGTGTTTAAAATGACAACTCCATAAAAAGCGTCTTAATACATAATGACCCTTAAAGAATGTCCGAGACAAAATAGTCAGCTTCCTCATCATTTGATAATCCATGTAAAAACATGGACAATAGGAGAAGTATCAGTCTTGTATTAAAGGATAGCTAGTTAACCATGTTTGGGTGGCTATTATACAGTTGAACCTTGTGGCCAAAGCATGATGGGTATTCCGTGACTACTTATTTGCTAAGCTATGATTTGACATTCACTTTGTTGTCAAGTTGTATGATAACTGAGTTGGTGTGAATGACTGTTTAAAGTACTGTACTGTACTGACTATATGACTTAAAATCCATTTAATTTGGGATTAATTACAGTGAATGACTGTGTCTTTTCAGGCACTTATGTGTTATTAAGTGCCAAGACGGCTATATAGGAACTTTCAGAGCTTTTCAGAAAAAATCTATATTGTCCATCTCAATTACAATGAGGCTGTCACGAATGCTATTTACAAGTTGAAAACTCATAATTATGGTAACTCAGATATGACATTAAAAGCGATGGTAAATTGATGCCCAAACAGATCTCTTCTTAGTTCATAGTTAATTAGAGCCACTATGTGCAGCATTTGTATGTGATTTCAGCATTGTTAAAATGATAGTATAGTAATAATCTGTCATAGTGTCCGTTTTGATTTGATCACTGAGTGGCACCAAAATCTGAAATTTAAAAATACTACACATAGTGGCTTTAATACTGCCTGCTGCAAGTACAAACTAAATATCTGGGTGCTAGCTATAATACATAATGATGCTGAATACTGTAAAGAGCTTTTATTAAAAAACATTAAACATAAATATCAAGGTTAATGTGATTTACATGGGAATACAATAGTATTCAGTCAGTAAAATGTATAAAATGATTACAATGTGGATGAATGTGTTGCAAATTTAGAATCTACACTATAAAGCACAGATTTTATGAGTCAACCCTGAACATCCACCATTTTTCTACCTGTAAAGCTTTTAGTGAGCCATTTTTTTCCACATGCTACTAAACCTGTAAGGTAATGAATAAACAACACGCCCTCTAATTTATACTCCCCTGACTCTGGACACGCAGTCAGAGTGCCCATACAGTATGAATTAAATAGCTGGGACATTTGCATATGCTGTCATTGACCATGAAGCACAGGACGTCAACCTAGATGTGGATATCCTGCTGACCTTTTCTCTGTAGATTTGATTTACAAGTTGTAGATGTAGCTGCTCCTGCTGTCATCTTTGTATAACTGTATAGATGTATATGATTTTAAATTGGGTTCTCATCTAAAAAGACAGTAGATAATTCAAAGGTAATGTGTGCATGAAGATGAAAAATGCTCCTTGTATTTCATGAAAGTCCTTTTGTACCCATCCCCTAGATTAACATACTGTTCCTTGCACCTCATGATTGTGCCACTACCTGCTGGATGTAAATTACTAACCCAAATTAGCTGAATATGGGCCTAAATTATAGGAGAGCGGGTTACACAACAGTGTACCTTCTCTAATATGCTTTTGTAACTTTTTAAATCTGAATTCAGTTAAAGCCTTTTCAGTGCTTGTGGTATTATTATTGGAAACAATGTAATGAACCAGTTAAGAAAACAATCTCTCTAGTGGGATCACAACAAATCAAAGATGTTCTTGTAGTCTTTGTCTGTCTGGAAAATGAGATTGTAATTATTTGACGAAGCATGGAGGCACCATTAAAATGTCCTACCTTTATTTCTTCAGTTAAGTTACTAAAATGCAATTTAAGAAACAAGATGAAATAATGACAAAGGTTCTTCAGACCAAATCATTTTATTGTGTGAAACCCTGATAATGTAAGACTCTGCTATACAGATACTACTCCAGGGAAGTGACCTGCTGAAACATTTTGAGATTCCTGTGGACATTATTGATCTCTATTAATTAAAGCATCCATCAAGTTACACCACCAGTCTTTCTGCATATGGATAAACTCTGTTTGGAAGAGAGTGGGAAAAAGAAGAGCTCAGGGCCAACCAGCAGGGTTGATTGTCTCCAATTACTTCCTTGTCTTAGTGGCTACTGCTGCTGCAGGAGCTGACATTATTACCTGACAGCTTACACACAATGAGCTGTTAACTTACTCGTAGGAGTATGTTTGAAGTGTTTGCAGCCCCGTCCCATCTGTGGTTATATGGCATGAAATGGGTGCTGATTAAATTGCGATGCACAGAAATGTTCAAATGACTACAAATGAGTTATCATAAAAGGTCTTAGAATGATTTTCAAAATATTACATTCAGATCTTTAACACTGTTTTTTGTCTTATTTTATTTTTAGTAGCTCATACAGTAGAGCCATGCAATTTGCTCACCAGGTGTTGTGTAGTTATGAATATTGTGTTTTCGAAAAGCTGCCTCAGCAGGGACTCTCCAGAAATGTTCTCTAGTGTGCCATCTGTTAGCACGTGAACTGAACGCTGGAATAGAGAGTGGCAGGTGGAGAAATTCTCGCTGTGGATTTAATTGGCCAAGACACGAAGGCTCTAAAGACAGGTAATGCAAAATGATGGAGGAGCTCTTTGCTATGCAAATGTAAATGCTCATGGCAGCAGTACGTCACAGCTGTCACTTAGCCAGTTTAAATGTTCAAGTTTTAAGTGACACTTTTACACTGAGCATGAAATCCTTGAGAGCAGCAGAAGTTGGGAAAGCCAGGGGTATTCCACCATGAGAAAAGATCCCTGAACTGGAAAGAGGAAGTAGATTGTGGACAATAGTGGGGGGTTATTTATTTTTAAATTTTGATGTATATGTGCCGTGAGGAGTGTGATGGTGTATGACAATATGGTGCTGCAGGCAGTGGGATATTGGTAGGCAGTGTGGCAGACTTCTCTCTTTATCTTGCCAGCACCTTCTTAGTGGAGATGGGGGTTTTTTTACTAAGTGTTGATTTATGTGTAACTAGACTACAATACCTTTAAACTAAATATCTAACACCATTACCTTGCTAAGCCTTCAACCTTTATCACAGACAGGTCATCATATTTGACTCATTTAATTTTTTTTGTCCCCTACTACCTGAAGATTTTCTCTTTCTTTCTTATGTCATTAAACTAAAGCTGAACTTATCAATAATTTCATGCAATGAAAAAATGACTACATATAATGTGAAAGAACCCAGAGAAGATTATTATGACTGCAGTTCCTCATTGGTGCCATTGTTTTGGTTTTACCTCATGCAACTTTATTGTTTTGGTTCACTCTCACTGCTCTTATCAACCAGAGAAAAAGTGAAGAGAAAGTTTGTTTCAATTCACAACACAGTGCTCATTGTTCATAACACATATTTTGTTATCATAGTTTGACTACAGTGACACTAGAAACTTATTTATTCATTCCTTTTTAGTTATAAAACAAGATAATGTTGACATCAAGATGATAACTTGAAGCCTGATGGATGATCTCAATAATGTGGGTGAAATAACTGTGATTCAATTTCTTGATATCAGTAGTTTATAAAGAGTAGTGCACAGACAAACCACTACAGCTCATACATTTCAGTCTGTTAGCTATGTGCCAACTGTACTGATTTGCTTTGTGTCAAACATGTGTTGATAACTGTTATGACTCACACTGAAGGCCTTGGCCTTTGTAATATGTGGAATTATCTTCCATCTTCAGGTTATCAAGAAAACATTGGCATTAGGGGACAGGACATAGACCACCGCAGTGTTTCATCTTGGTCCAATCAGAGATAGAAATACTGCTGGATTATCAGTTAATTGCATTCATCTGGCATCCCAGGTGTAAATCTGTTCATGATTAGTTGCTTGAAAGAAACCAGCAGGGATAAGTAGGATTGAGAGCAAGCTGACTACTCTGATGCTTCTCTGATAATCTTCATGGAGCTGTCATGTGACATTAAGATGTAATAGTATGTTGCATTATGATGCCATCTATGTCCTGTACTGCTTTCAAGAGAACACTAATAGAGGTGTTTTATGAAAGCAGTTTATTTAATAAAGGCTAATGTGTGATCACTGATCATTATTAACAGCCACAACCCCTCCAAGACTGCTTCATTCATTCAGCTATTTGCTCTTCAAAGCATTCTGAATAATAACGTCTCATTGGTCCACCTTCACTTTGGATCTCTTTGATTTACAAAAGCAGTAGCTGTGGTGCTTAAATACATTCTTAATCAATAATTATTGTAATGTTTTTTTCCCTACAGTTAAACCAACTGTCATAGATGTCGACATATTTGTGAACAGCATTGGACCAGTATCATCAATAAACATGGTAAGTCCTTATACAGTACTTGTCCTCCACATTTTGTTTGGTTGTTGAGTACACACACTCTTTTCAGGTGTCTGTTTCTGTGACATTTTCATGTCTGAGATCGAACAATGTGTTTTTTTCTTCCCTGTAAAACGAACATGGTGGGAAGGTGGGTGAAAAATTGCACCCAGCCGAGACTGTTTTTACCATTTACTTTTGGTAAAAACTGAGTAATGTGGTCTGAATGATCACCCAAGGAGCAGGTTTACAAAATGTCAATGAATTACATAAAAATGCTGAATGTGAATAAACACCTGAATGGACAAACTCCAGTAGACAGTATAGGTTAAGATGAAAAACACAAGTTTAATGGGATTACAGCAAGAGTACAAGTAATAGAATAATCTTAGTAGAATATTTTATCCACAACATTGATGGGGCGGCTGTGTAGAGGAGGCGGAGCGGTCATCCACCAATTAAAGGAATCCCAGCTTCTCCAGTCCACATGTGGATGTGTCCTTGGGCAAGATACTTAACCCCAAATTGTTCCTGTTGGTGTGTGAATTTGTATGAATGGTTAGTTTCCTCCTGATGAACAGGTTGGCACCGTGTATGGTAGCCCCTGTCATCAGTGTATGAATGGGTGAATGAGACATGTCGTGTAAAAGCCCTTTGTGTGTGGTCATAATGACTAGAAAAGAGCTATACAAGTACAGTCCATTTACCATTTGATGCATCTGCCCTGATTGCTTCCATATACACATTCATATTTCATCTTAAAATTAAAGTACAATTTTAAAGCTAGGAATGAATGGTTTATTACATTCATTATTACAAATGGTAACCTTGATAAAGTTACTTCTGAAGGATTTGAAGTCACATTTAAATGTTTAAAAGGCAATAGTCCATATAATGTCCATATTTGTCAAGCAGAATGATATAGGACAATAAACTGCTGTAAACATCAATAAAACCCTGCCTCAATCTGAAACCAGAAAAGACTGAAATAAATTCTTAACTGTCACCAGAGTGAGATAGCAGATTTAGTAGAACTGACTGCGAGTGGCAGCTTTAATTGGCCAAAAATGCACCCAAACTATCTTCATGCTGTTAGATTTTAGGGTATCTGAATTTGCAGGATTAAATGGAAGAAGGTGAAGAGAAGCTTTGACTTACTGGCTGAAAAAATGGAATAGGATAAGTCCAAGTGAAAGAGAGAGAGATCAGAGGGGATGAGGGAGTCTAGGACAGACATCGGTCAGGAGGAAAAGAGCAGAGATTGGTAAGAGATGGGTGAGAGGCAGGAGATTTTAGGATACTTAGAAGTGAGTGCATTCTCATATATGACATGAGAAACAGCAAAACAAGCATGTGTGTTAGTGAATTGTTTTGGCAAAGGAGTGGAATATGTTTCTTGTCAAAAAACTATGGTCTACTTATACACTAATGCTTCTGCAGCTGCTTGTGAATACATTATTTAGCTGCTCCTCGGCCGGCTTGTTCACACAATCTTCACAGCAGCATCTTATTGTCATTCCTACGGCTGAGAGGAATAGTTTGACATTTTCGGTTAACTGTGATGATGCTAATGATAATTTTTTTAGCAAATATAGGCTTTAAACCATTAAAACAAAATGTAATTACCGGAAAAAACTGGACATCTGACTCCCTGTACTTTTAGTACAACCAAATGCTGAACACTTTTTTAAGGCAACCAAATGTTACAATTAATTTCACATCGCATTGAAGAAAACTTTAAACTAATGGTAGTAGGGACCATAAACTCATTGGGAAAATGTTTACTGAGGTAATAATCAAGTGAAAAGTAGGGCAATTTTCTCATAGACTTCAATACAATCAGACTTCTTTTTGGAGCCAGTGGAGTAGCCCCCTGCTGGCCATTAGAGAGAATGCAAATTTGAGTCATTTCAAAATTGGCTTCACTTTTCAGACCTGGAGCTACCTGCTTAGGTAAAACAACTAGTCTGTTGGTAAAGTTGGAGAATACCCCAAAACTAAACCCTAAACTGGCACTTATAGATGGCTCCTAACTTACTCTAAAATCCCAACTAGTTGTTTTTACAGTTGTATGTGGACTTATTGAGCAACATATATCAGCAAGTTGCAACGTAATTAGCTGAGGTGTTGGTAGGTTGGAGATAACCAGTTAGCAGTTTCTCACAGCCTCCAGTTTTATGTTAAGCTGAGCTAATTGTCCTCTGCTCTGGCTCCATCAATGCGCAGGCAAGTCTTTTGACTTCCCTTAGTTAAGTCTCGAGTAGCAAGTGAAAAAGTGAAAGCGAATAATCTCCTAACATGTTGAACTGTTCCTTTCAGTGACTTTGGTGCTATGAGGTCAAAGAAGTTGTTTTCTGTTATTCTAGAGAGGGCTGAAATGTTCAGGAAACAAGGCTTAGCTACTCTTAAACTCAGTTGTGACTTTTAGCTTCATGATAAAGTTTGAATGTTAACATTTAAATGTTTATGTGACCTTTAAGGCTCTGCTAAAAAAAAGTCTTCTCCGGTTTTTGGGTGATTAAACCTTCTTCCAGGTTTAATATGGGTGTTACATACATGTGTAAGTAGTTCCACCGTGACATTTGCAACATAATAAACAAAACTGTGCACACCCACACACTGAAACTGTCTAATCAGCCAAAATAATTGAAAGTGTGGTTTTAATTGCCTTGCAGACATTGCTGTCGTTTGCATGACTTTGTCTCTGGAGTTAAAACATTTTTGGATCCATTTCGTGACTTTATGGCTGTGCAAGCTGAAAGCCACATTTGGTCAGATGGCCAAGATAGCCCTAAAACACATAAGCTTCCCCATCCAACACACATATAATTGACCATTTAAATACATTTTTGTATTGTCAAGGATGACACTCTGAGCCAAATGCTCTATCTTTAATAACAAGACAAATCACGTTATACGTGGTTGCTTAACTGTGTCATTGGAAACCAGTGCAGTTAATCCTGTCAGATATTGTGCTTGTAAACATGGTATTATTTCTGCACAATATGCAACATATGAAAAGCATAGTCCTGTGCTTAATTTGGCATTCCTGGAATATTCAGCATACATGACAGCCTTGCTTTAATTTGAATCATCTCTAGTATTTTAATGCATATTTGATGCTGCTACAGCAAATACTTTAAGCACCCTGTTCTACTGCATGACAAGCTAATTTTAAGCCACATTGTTAGAGAGAAATTCAAAACAATATCAGTTGTCATACTTGTATTGTTTCTAATTACAATGCAGTGTATAATTCTGGGTGTCATGACTTCTCCAGAAGACAGACGGTGATTAATTTCCTTCGCTTTAGGAATAAAATAGAAATGAAATGAGGTCATTTTCACATCAAATGTACAAGCAAAGAGAAACCTAATCTGCGCACCTATGGAAAAATTTGAATTTTAAACTTCAGTTAATTGGCCTAATTAATCTTCTTTAGCCCATTTAACTGTTGTCTTTGACAAAAAATGCCACTGCCTACATATAGAACCTGAGCGGTTTGAGTTAAGTAGAGACCACTACAGAAAATGAGCTTGCATTCAAGCTCCATCACAGTGACATTTGTATTGTTCTTTAATAAAAGGTGGCATCACTTTCATGCCTGAATGGCTAAAACAGCAAGTGATCGAACAACCCATTATTTCATCCATCCTTCCATCCATTCATCCAGGCATCCACATGAACTTGAAAAGTCAAAGTCAATTTTTATTGCTCTTTCTCACGGAGATCCATTGCTTTTTTTTAAGGGTTATATACATTTATTATTCATTAAAATGATATTACTATTCCCTGAAGCAAAGAAGCACACTGCATCACAATCAAACAAGCCAACACCTGCAAACCACAGTACCTGCAGCTATTTGAAATTCTTGATGCTTGGTTGCAAAAGATAAACTTGCAGATGTTTCACTACACATTATGTGTGTGTCAATGTTGGGATGACGGTAAAATTATTACTCAAGGCAACAACATTAGATTCAACAATATGCACACAGTTAGTTGCTTATTGGAGAATAAAATAAAAGCTGCATTTTATATCCAAACCCATATCAAATTTAATTATGACTAACAGCTGCTAAGATCCTGACTGAACATAGTTGCATTATAAAATACCTTAAATCAATCAGCATTGATCATTAAGACTGCAAAAACTGTTACACAACTATTCTAGCTCTACACCATGAACACAGGCTGAGCTGTCTTATACTCTTCTGGCCTCCATCTGCACAAAAACATCCTCCACTTGATTAAAATTTGAGGCTGATTCATTCCCCTTATGACAGACCTTGGGATGTTTTTGTGCTTAACTTCTTAGTTCTCAGTTCATTGTTCATACATCTCACCTTGGAAAACGAGTGCTGTCCCTCTGATTGGATTAGCCAGTTAGAATTTTAAAACCAGTATTAGAATAAATAAAAAGGTGCTGTCTGCTACTGTAGCTGATTCGTTCTCTCCTCCATGCTGCCTGTTAATGAAAGATCACCTGGAGGCTTGGTGGCTCATTCAGTCCAGTTCAATATCTACACTGGTCTCAGAAAAGAACTGGCGTGACTCAGTGCACAGAGACCCAATCTAGCTGCTACAATGACAACCTCACTAGACAGTGTAAATATACTTCTCTTCCCGTTTGGTCCCCTGAGACTTAATCAATACACAGTAGATACACTGAAAAGTTTACAGTCTGGACTATAGAGTAACAATGGGTCTCATGACTCATGGTTGTAGTTCTAGGCATGGTGTTTATAACAGACAGACAGACGGACTAACTAACAAGTCTCATCTAGAATAGTCAACTCAAGTATTATGTGCAGTCCATGGTGTGAAATAACACTGAGTGACTTATTATCATTGACAAATATATTTAAAAATTAGTAGACAACTTCCAAAACAATAATGAGGCAGGCAGTCCATGAAGATTACATCCTTGGACACAACATAGAGCTCAGGTAAGACTCTGTTTATTTTCCAAAACATTAAATTCATTATTATTGCAATGCAAATGCAGCAAATATGGACGGACTTAAATGTTAGTGTCCATATGCCTTGGAGTTGGAAACATTGATTGATTGCACACAGAATAAACTCTATATCATGTTGTTGGTGAGAGCTCTTAGTCGGCTGTTTATTGAATCTGCAGAGAAAATGCCAGAGCTGATAAATTACCTCTGTCTTTAACGCCTACAGGTGCAAGCAAGTCCTCACAACAGACTGCATGTCATGTTGCTATTGCCATAATGAAGTAAGGACAGGGCGACAGCTTATACGGACTCATTTAAAGATAATTCTGCACGACATGTACCATAACCTTCTTGTGTTCACAAACATTACAGCACTTCATAGTTCAGTTCTAATTTTTTTTTCAACAAATGTATCACAAAGTTTTACAAATTCCTCCGATGCGTTCTACTAGAGGAAAAAGACAAAACTAAGTAAAAGTTCCCTCTTTATGAATGGCTGATGGTACATTCAAAAACCAATATTCTTGATTAAGATTCAAACATCAAACACCATCTCAACTCATTATGTGATTATTCAAAAAGGCAATTAAAAGCTTATATTTTAATAGAGTGAAATATGTACATAAATCTATAAATCTTAAGCTTTCTAGTAGTTTAGTTTTTTAGTTTAGTTTAGTCACCGAACTCTAATACACACGTGCAAACAAAGCAAACAATCATGTCCCTGTATCTCATCCTTCATCTCCACCAGAACTAGTGACAAGCCAAAAGGTAAAAACAAAAGTAAAAATAAATAAATTAATGAATGAATGGATAAAGCAGTTTCTAACCGAAAAGGTATTTGCTGAAGCATTTGTTTACCCTTCTTGTATTGGTCATTCATTAGATCTCAATGTAAATACAGGCACACTGGCAATTTTAAATGCAGTATGTTAAGAAGAAATCCATTCTCAGCAGCAGAAAAAATGGAATGATGATTAGATAATGAGTGGATTTATTCATTAGTTTATTTTTTTGTCTGTTTATTCATGTGTTTGTGGTGTCATATTTATTCAGTTTTGGCTGTTTGGATTTTGTGAAGCTGGTAAATTTATGCTGAGTCCCAATTTACAGTAAGGGACACACACAGCATGAAATGACTCAAAGTCTGAACCTGCACCTCCTCCCAGAAAGAGAGTTTGAAGATTTACAAAAACATAGAGGAGAAAACAGGGTAAACATTCTGTTTGCTGAGCCTTAATGACTTCCCCACACCTGTGCACAAATGACCTGGTCTCTATCATTTGCATGGCTGAAGATACCTGAACATAACATGATTTAACATAGAGGTGATATGAAAAGTGATTCAGTTAAACGCAACCTGACTAAAAACAATATGTTTTCCTCAAATAAAGTAATGCAGAAATATTTATCTTCATATGAAAAGTAATGCTCTGCTTCCTTCATTTCTCTTCATTTAGCACAGTGACAATGAAAAGCAGACCCATGCATGACCCATTCAGAAGAAACAATACACCGGTCTATGTTTTAATGAGAAATAAACAATATGCTTAGTTGGAGAAGGCAGCATCTTTGTAATTATAAAGAAGTTGCTATTTTTGTACTTGTGGGTCATGTGGTGTCCTAGGCAACCTCATGTAATCCAGGAATTCCTGCCAAAACAAAGGCCAGTGCCAGCGGGGTCCCCGATGCTATTCTCACCCTGTGGATAGAGCAACCCACTCAACATGTCTATAATACACTGGATACCAAGACAAATACAACATTCATGCCAGTTCATTTCCCATTGCTGGCAGAACTACTGCAGCATTCTTGGTACTGCTGTTTTGTTTCGCTCCCAGCAGAATATTAATTTGTAATCTTCCTGAAATGTGCAGCCTACTGTAATTGTTCGGCTCATACCTGCTGCGATACAAAATGGCCTTGATCGCTTTTACTTCACATCATAAAAAATCTTTGTGCAATACAATAAGTGGGTTGGCAGGTTCAACTTAGTTACAAGATGACTGTAACTATTCTCACACCCTCCAACTCTGATGAAAAGATGAAAAGTATGCTTTGACTTAATAAGCATGATTGCTGCATCTCTCGCTCTCTTTTTTTTTTCTGGGCGGAAGATTTGGGTAATGAAGTCATCAGCTTGAGGATCATATAATGAGACTCTTGGTAACACCACTACGGAACAGATCTCAGTGGGATATTAAGATGCTGCGAGTTTGTTTCAATCACCATGTAATGAGGTAACAGAAAAAAAAAATCCTTTCCTGTTTTGACAATGTTCATAACTTTCATGATACCTCTGTGACCACTGCGCAGAGCATGCTTAGTCTGTTTTATAGTGTCGGCAGACAGACGCACAATGATGCAATTATAATGTGTGAGGAGAACTGCACCTCAACTGCAGAATAATGGTTTCATTTTGGACTGGATGTAATGTATTACCACTGTCTTGCCTTCTGCCATTAAAGACTTACAGTAATGTATTACTAATTGGTGTTTGAAAGCTGATACTGTACGGGGAAAAAAGGTAACATTTCAGTAGCTTGAGATTGCATTTGAATGAGCTATTAACACACAATTAGATTTAGGGCAACACTAATGTATATCCTGTTGTTATAATATAACTTTTAGCGTTGCTTATGTAGAACATCTTATGCAGATAACTGTTACAGCAGGGGTTTCCAACCCTCTCTAATCCTGTCAAACTGGCAATGCTTTAGTTTTTTACAAGTTGGTAAGAATGATTATGGACTGATAACCTGACAACAGCTGTTATAATTGGACTGATAGGGAGGAATGAGAAAGGTTGTGCTTTTTTTGCTTAAGCATAAACAATTGGCCTTCTTTTGGTTTATGGCCTGAGGGGAATGGAATTTTCTGTGGTACACTTGTTGTGTTATCTGTATCTTTTCTGAAGAAATAGTATCAAGAACTAATCATTTTTTGGCTGGTCAGAACTTGCACTGTTTGCTAAAGCTCACAAGCAAACCAATATCTCTCAGTATCTCCATAAATATAAGTTGACAGCATATTTGCATAGCTGTATATTATCCTCGTTATACAGGCTGCACCTTGCTCATCTAAAAGCAATATCAGTTTATCTACTTGGACAGCCAGTGTGGACTCTCCTCTCCATTCAATGAGCCAGTTGCATCATGTGTCGTTAATAACATGATGTTATTAAGTGTTCATAAGAATATTTTGTTTCACACAAAGTCCTGATGACATGCTTCAAGACACATGTTTCCCTTACATCGAGACATTCAAACACAGCAGCGAGGTCAAAGGCTTCAGTTACTGTTAACTGAGTCGCAGCACTGAAATTAAACTTGACATAAAATTTAAAAAAAAATAAGGATAGCCTTTTATATCCATTGTATATATTGGTCTCTGTGCTCTGTCTACATTTTGAAATATGGATTCAATGGTCACTGAAGCCAGAAAACCTTATTTGGGTATAGCAGCTCTACACAGGCTCTGCTGTGTGATAGGTATGCAGAGCAAATAAGAAATTTTGTTAGAGAGCTTGTTTATTTTTGTTGGAATTAACTGAGCTGTGAAACATTAAAAATACACAACACAACAAGTAGAGCATGTTGTTAACAACCAACAACCATCCGCTTTCTTTACACCTTTAACCTGTGCAGGGTCATGGGGGGCTAGAGCGTATCCCAGCATGCACTGGATGAGAGGTGAAGTACATTCGATAGCCAATTTAGAAATTCCAGTTCACTAGATTCAGATTTCTTCAGACTGTGGGAGAAAACTCACACAGATAGGACTTGTTTACCTTATAATACTTTAATTTATAGTAAAAGTGATGGTTGGACTATTCATATTTTTTTTAAACATACATAAGTCATAAGTGGATGATGGGTGTCTCCTCGCTCTAGGTCACCTTTAGCTTAATCTAATGAGGACACAAGAAGAGACTCTGAGATAACAACTAGGAACAAGGTACACAACAACATATCTCTATGCACAGGCCAGATACAGTATGTACTGTAAGCCTTTTGCTGCATGATGATTCAGTACCAGCTTCATACTGCAGAGCATGCTTTGCCCTAGTTTATCTGGTGCAGCGACCAGTACTGGACTTCTGACAGAAATAAACTGTCTAACTTTAATATATCACAGAATTTGCCGGGAAGATGTTTATTTGAAAATAATGGGAATGCTATATTTAATTTTCTGAATTAGAATGGGTCATTTCTACATTGAACTACAGTGAAAAAAGGAGAAAGACGGATACATGGTAATAGATTATCTTTTGTTGGAGTGGAGGAATATTCAGTGTTGAAAAGAGAAAAAGAAGTAGTTCTTTGTTCAGCTATAGAAGGCGAAGGATTTATCCAAACCCTTGTGCTCATGGTCATGTCAGAAACATTTATGTGCAACTATTAAAAAACAAAAGTATGAATAAAAGAATGCTGTGAAAAGGTTGTTCAGGATGTTTTCACCAATGTGTTGCTCACCAATCCAACAAAGGCTATGTAACATAATGTCTTTTTAGTAAATATAGTATTTATAGACAGAGCAACTCTCAGACAACATAACCTGGACCAATGCTCATCTTTAAAATCCAGACGAACATTTTGGGAGCATTTAACTTCTGTATTTCAGAGTGAAACAGAATAGACAGTGGGGATGTAACATTTGATTTGAATGTTGAAAAGTGGATATGTCACTGTGAATCTCAGTGCTGTGCCATTAAAAATTGAAGATTGATTAGTGGGTGGATGTCATGATAGTATTGGTTGAAATTGGTTGCTTCGAGCCTACATAGGCACACTTCAGTAAGAAAACATGTTTGGAATTTGATATAAGAATACAAAGAAATAGATGTTTAGTATGTGCACCATATTACTGGGGATGTGATCTAAAAGGGTTAAAAAGGCCTTTTTCATTTAATCTCGACTTTAGAATGCTTCAACCTCAAATATCATTAATAATGCCTTATTTGCATAAGGAGACAGGAAGGTTAGGAGAATATGCCTCTGCTCACTTTTCACAGAAATGAATAGCTGCATCACTGCAGGCGGCACAGAGCTGCGGTGTCATCATGGGAGGTGGCTTCTGCCAGACTGTTTATCCCAGCTTGAGCCATTAGTCAGCCCAGTCATTTTCTGATTTGTATTCTGGCAAATTTAAAACATTGAATAAACTGTGGCAAAATGATTCCTCACATATCAGTCGACATTAAGCCATGTGCAGATTTTCAATAATGACTAATATTCCCAAGTGTGATTTTAAAAAATGGATGGGGAACTATTCCATTATAAGAGTAAATCTGCTCAGTGTGACCAGAGAAACAACTTTTAGACAGGAGAGTATGATGAATGATGAAATGAACTTTCCGCCAGCATTTTTTAAAAGTAAAACCACACTGAAAAGACAGAGAAAATGGGTGTTTTGCATTTACACTTAAAGTGTTGGACAATTTACTTGAAAAACATTTACAATTTACAGTACAGGGACCATTTACATACTACATATTGTTCATTAAAATGAATTACTACTTCAATAAGTTACTTACTCAACAGCAAATCTAATATCATTACTCTATACTGTACATCACTCAGTACTTTCATTACTCCATCCAGCGTTACATCTTCAGTCTACAGTTAGGAGGTATTTAGTCTACCGAGCATTAACAGCTATTTAAACAGTTGTCCCAGTGAGTTCGTTCATAAAGTCCCATCATCTCACTGTATCTGTGTTGCTTTCCCCTCCAACTCTGAATTTAATTGACTTTTTTCAGAGCAGACATTTTGCTATATCACAGCAAAAAAGACAACGGTGTAATCAGAATTATGGCTGCACATTACATACACATTTAGTGTAGTTTTGTCCCGTTAGCAACCAAGCTAACTGTGTACTTACTGTCCTGTTAGCTTGGTCGCTAACAGGACAGAAGAACAGGCATTCAAGAAACGTTTGTACCATCAACTGTTGTTTCATAACTGTCTGCAGACGCTCTAGTGTGAGCTAAATAAAAAGCAGCAAAGCTAATAAGACAGCATCCTCTATTTGGACCCTTAAAAGGTCAGCACTGTCAAGACTGCTTGCGATTGGCAAACAGTGTCCTTAAAGGTTAATGTTTCCTTTGTCTTATGTTCAAAAGGTTTAAACAAATTTAAACACAAAACTGTCATAGCATTAAACATTCAACTTATACTTATTATTACTAATAATTCATGTGATCCACAAGGTTCACTTCTATGATACAGATTGTACTTCCATACAATATTCAGGATATTCAGGATAATCTGTTTGGTGCTTCATTTTGAATGAATATATCATGTGAGGTTCATTTCTACTGTACAGTAGTACCTTTGATTTTACTGTGAGTTAATCACTAACCTTAATATAGCAGCTCTTCTGTTGAGGTGAAAGAGCCATTTTCTCCCAGCAGCGCCTGCTCTAGTGGCTGAAAGCAGCAGCAATCAGAGAGAGGAAGTGAGATCGATACTCTTTCAGCATAGTTAAAATCACCCTTCAATGTGAAATTTTATAAGAGATTACAATGCTGGAAATGTTGCTGTACTATACGAGATGGACCTCTCAGCCTCCATCTGCTGCTTGCTATTTACAGATGCGATTGCTTCAGCTCATTCTAACTTCTATTTATTTGATTTGCACCACTTTTCCTCCACTGGTCATTAAATCCTGGCTAATGTTCAGTTTTTTCAAATCCCCAGAGATCCAAACAATTAAAGGTCATAAGCACCCAGTGGTTCTCTTGATTATAGACTTCATTCTAATTGGTAAGCTATTCAAACTGTTGCAGAGAATGGGTAAAAGGTCAAATTTCAGGTGGTGGCAACAGTATAAAAGCTTGGGTTGCTGGAGAAGGGAAGACTATAATTAATTCAGTTGTATTGTATACCTTCAACCGTATTGTTGCTAGAGAGGACAATAAAAACTCAACATTTGTTTGTGTAGAGATTCAGCCAGATACTGTATATGTGCCCCATTGAGCTTGTACAGAAGCACTAGTTACAATACAGACTAGACATGTTTATTGGCATAATTAGTAACTTTAGTTGTTGCAACAAAGACGCCCATACAAATAGCAATAAGTGGCCACATATCTTGTCTCTTTTAATCACAACCCTGGTACATTTCTAAAACAAATTAAAGACTAGCAGATGTTTTAACTCACTCAGTTTTCTCAGTTAGCTTTTCCAGTAAAAATCCCCTAGCTACAAGGTTTTGTTTGGTACAAGCAGCTTCAGTAACCGGCATGTCAACATCCATTAAGGCTAAAGGGCAATACACACTGATGTTGTATGACGCACAGACTGTTTCCTAAGCCATTGTTGGTGAGTGGTTAACAAAGCCAAGCGTCAAACCATGTGCCTCCATCAAGTATATACTATACTACAACAAAAACAACTCAATGTATACTGGGACTGAACATTTACCCCTGGGTAATGGCGTGACCAACATGAATTGGCTTTACAGTGTCAATACCTCACACCTCAAGGTGCAAAAATCACTACAAGTAGCCTACCAACTGTCACATATGAAGGTTTACTGTCTCTATACGTTGACCTGTTTTTTCATGTCAATAACAGTGTACATGCTCAGAAATAGAAACAGGAAACATGAACAGTGAAAAATAACAGTAACACATACAGTATATACCCAACCTCATATGGTGGATTCATCAGTTGAAGCTTTCTGTAGAAGAGGCAAAATATTTCAACATTTCAAAGTGTAGTGGATAGTTACATTTTAATTGACATGTTGCTTCCTGAATTATTAAGATGCAGCAAATATACTTGGCATAGTTAGTAAATTGCCTAATCTGTCAGGCAAAGACTGAATATTACATCATGGGTAGACAAGTGCAGAATTTTTCAAGTATTTAAATGAATAGTGTGATTTAATTTTAGGAAATGAAGCTCCTCTACAGTAAATCTCACAAATTCACATGTAATATCTTCATATGAATACCAACATGTAAAAATGAATGGACATTACAACGCCCAGTCAAGAAATATTCTGGCTCCATGTTGTTTTCACACTGCAGTTTTTGTACATATTGAACAAACCTGTCTAACCAGCCCCTATGCTAAGCTAACATAATGTCAATACAACCAAGATGCATTCAAGTATTGAGTCTTGGTCACCTGCAAGAGTTATGGCAGAGCTCAGAACTGACACATCACTGCAGTAAAATGTGTAAAAGATCATTAAACAGGCATAAAAATAAGCTTCATTTCACATTTTAAAGCAAAAATGAGAATAAAATGTCAAACTATCCCTTTAATGGAATGTAAAAAAGTCAATCAGTGCCAGTTTGAATTATTAATTTTAAAGAACGGCATGTAAAGCTTGAATTCCACCTATGTTTCACTGAGGTAAAATAAACACCAGTTAGTTAAGTATTGAATATAACAGTGAGGATAATTTGTCACATTTAAAACAAGCAGAAATATGACAGCCTCAGAGAAGTTACTTCTTTTTTTAAATATTATTTTTCAAGTTTTTTTCTTTTTATTGGACCGTTGGTGGCAGAGAGGCCAACAGGAAACAAGGGTAGAGAGAGAGAGAGGGTATAACATGCTACAAAGGTCCCTTACCAGACTCAAAAACAGGTTGCAGGTATATGATGATGGCATGCGCTGTAACCACTCTGCTACAAGGGCACTCCAAGTTACCATAATTATGATACTGAACAGACTGTATGACTCCTCATCCGCACATCACTCATCCCTCTTGATGCTGTCGGTCACCTTACCCCTCTCCTCCCTGCACACCTGTGCCTCATCCTGTCATTACATAAATACTAGCCATTTTCTTTCTCTCATTTCCCCAATCATCTCTGTCGCTCTCCTGCTGTAGCAATTATTTCCTGCCTTCCTGTAAACCACCTGGGTTTGCATGTCTCTTTGGACTTGCTTTTCTCCATTTGCCCATTCAGATTTGTTTGCCTGATTCTACAGTTTCTACTAGTTATTATAAAGGGTCAACAGGTTGAGGTTGTCTAAAGCCACAAATATCTCTGTGTTTTTCTGGACAGTAAATTCAATTTGAAAAAGAACACTGAGGTGGAATTGAAGAAGGCTGAGTCAAATTGAGATCCTTTCACATTAGCAAGAACCTTTTACTCGTCTTCTATCAGGGGATCTTGGTTAGTGTCCTCTTTTATGCTGTGTTTGCTTGGGAGGCAACATCTGTGTTCTTTTAGTTGTTGCTCTGACCCATTGCTGTAGACCATGTTTGTATTGTATTTATTTATTCAATTGCATTGTTCATATTGTTGTATGTAAGAACTGTTTTGGTGGCAAATTAGTTTCTCTAATCTTATTTATCTAATTCAACCTGCCCTTTCCATGTTGCCCCTATTGAGTTTTGGTACAGGGGTCTCTAAAACCCTAATGGTTTTTAAACAAGTATGAATTCATGCATGTATTTTCTGCCTTTTCTTCTTTTCTTTTTTTTTTTTGGTTTTCCTCAATCCTTTGTGCTGAACCACTTTAACACAAAACCCCTTTCAGGATATCAAAAAGCAAATCAGTGGATGGATTGCCTTCAGATTTTGACTTGATGGTAGCCTGAAAAACAACAAAATGAAGGTTTGTACAAAAAGCTAAATTGATTCTGATTCAATAGATGTCAGATTTGGGCCAATGTACTCTTATTACTGCACCAAAACACAAGATGAACCACTGCTTTTGTCTGTATTTAGCAGCTCATAGATCATTGATAAAGTCCATCAGCAGCCCAACTGACTCTGAGTTGGACTGACTGTTTGCTTTCCAGAGCTGCAGTTGACCTGGGCATGGTCATTAACTTTACATTACCTATGAAATCTTTATCCATATAACACTTAATGACTGTAATAAATTATATTTCTTCAATTTTTTTTATTACTTCTGGTAACAAAAGTTGAAGTCGATGTGGAGTTGCTGACAGGAGCTCAAAGCCATAGTCTCACTGCCAGATGCTCTGCAGCCTTGGAGAGTTTGCTGTCAGTACAATGGTGAGTTAAGCAGATCACTGAGAGGTGCCAGGTGAGGTCTGTGCTGTACATACGGACCAGTGAACCAGTTAAATGATAAATGCTCTCGCTGGTGAAAATGATGAATGGTAAATGCTGTGCTGAGACGTGTTGCTGAAACTCATAATACTTTTATTCACTGTCATTTAAAAAGAAAATCAATACTCCTGGGAAGCAAGTGAAGCTGCATTTTTCTATCTTTCACCAAGCGAAGGATAGAAAACGTCATTAATGATGTTTGCTGAAATGAAATTTTAACTGCACTGTTAATCCACTCACGTCTTTTAATTTTCTTTTACAGGAATACCAAATCGACATCATCTTTGCTCAGACGTGGACAGACAGCCGCCTCAGATACAACAGCACAATGAAAATATTGACTTTGAACAGCAATATGGTGGGACTTATTTGGCTCCCAGATACTATCTTCAGAAACTCCAAGAATGCAGATTCCCACTGGATTACAATGCCAAACCAGCTCCTCAGAATATGGAATGATGGGAAGATACTTTACACCTTAAGGTAAGCACAGAAAAGCTTTTATTCTACTTCTCTTCAGTGTCTCAGTGAAGAAATACAATGCAGAGTTAAAGCTTTACAATGAATGTTCTTCCATACCCACATTTTAAATGAAAATATAATTATATCTTATATGATAATAATTATATTATATAGTACTATTGCTATAACCAGTACACAGTATTACAGTATGTTTTTATGCATCTGTATTATAAAATTACTTGTGTGGATCCACAGACTAAAATCCTGTGTTACTGAAGTAAGAGCTAGGTGTAGGGGTTCATTTTATGACTGGACACATGCCAGCCTCATTATAAAGGTAACAATAGTTGTAGTGTACAAATACCAAGTTAGTAGCTTGGACATGCTGTATTAAACAGTAAGAGTATTAACCATGATTTCATGTACTGTACCTTTGCTGTCTCTATTTGTCTGAATTCTGTCACATACAACATTTTTGATTTGGCTTCTTTTTCAGGCTATGCCCCCTGTGCTCAAAGACATGTTTTTCTTCCTTTTCCAAGAGTTGAATGTTTGAGCTTCACTGTGGAGAATGGTGTATGTGCAGAATTTGACACTAAAAGGCTGTTTTCACATTTATCTGCTGAGCTCACTGAAAATGCAATTTTTGGGGGCAGCCTATGAGAAACTATTTAATTTATTTGGACTTTGCAGTGAAGAAAGAGACATCTTGTGTCAAATAGCTAAAGTTCTGAAATGAACAATATTTACGTATTTATAGATTCAGGATTTTTAATGAGGAGAAGGACCAGATGTAATTTTAAGGATTTAAAAAAAGTATTGTCTTTACACTTTAAAACATGCCATGTGAAAAGTGTTTTTCACTCCATCAGGGTTAAAGTGAAAAACACTATGCTATAAAGACAGGTACAGAATGTAGTGCATACTATTCTGTAAGTATACAGTTGGAACTGGGACACAACTGTGGACTACTGTGGTTTGTGAAAATTCTTGGAAACAATCATAATTCCTACTATGAACATGTACTTACTGTAAATGTACAGTCTGAACTCTGCATCAACATTTCTTAGTGTGGATTTTATGATTAATTCCTCGGATCTCCATGCACAGCTTGGGAATCAATGAAGTTTATCAGTCAGTTTCAGATTATATAGTAGACTTCAGCAGTTGTATTCACCAAGAAATCTATGCAAAACACTTTGGGATGCCAACATGCCCCAAAAAGAGCAGTGGAAAAGCAATTAGCCTGTCATTACCAATTGTAAGTGCAAATTGCCTGCATGAGCTTTGAGACCAATTTACTAAGGCAGACCCTCTCATGCCCTAAAGCCCTCTTTGTAATCGGAGCACTCAACATTAATATAAACTGCCCCTCAAGTCATAAGAATCTCTGGACTGTCCCTCTGTCATTTTTTACCCTGTCCTGATGTTTAAGCGTAAGACGTTTACAGATTTTTTATTGATAATGTTTATAAGGACTTTTTATGTGGATAAATATATGATTCCACTGGCTATAAAAGTGAATATTGGACTCATGGAAATGTGACAATTCACAGACTGCAAGCACATTTCCGCAAGAACAAAAGAAGCGTCACATGTGTTATAAGCGAGTCAAGTCACAAGCAAAGCCCAGCGACATTCTCCCTCATGGACTTCTATTGATGTTGACTATTCAGGGGCGTGCAAACTTTGAGGAGTAATATCCGTTGATGGCATGAGAGAAAGACAATGAAATGTCATTTGGTATTAATTGAGCTATGGCTTGGCTGGAGTAAACAGAGATGACATTTTGTGATATCATGCCTCTCCCACATGCATGGCATTGTCCCAATTCCATGCTTTAATGAGGTTGAAAGATCATACTAGAATTATAGTACAAAGACTTTTTTTTCTCTCCTATTTCTTCTTATCTTTGTCCATTCATGCACATACTGATATCCCTTGTTCTTTTTCTCATATTGTGGACTTCATTTTGTAGCTGAGTGGACAAAGCCTATTGTTAAGAAGAACTACCAGCTTTTAACATGTTTTCCTTTCTTTTTCTTCTCTCTTTTTCTCAGTCAGGTAGTTGTAATTTCAAGGGAACCTATATTTGGAAATCCTTATCTTAAACCCTGTTAATTCAGACTGATCTGTCAAACCAGCCAGTTTGAGGTCAGGGCACTCTTAACACTGCCTGAAGCCTCTTATTCCAGGGAGATAAGAATTTTTACTTGCTTACTTTAACTGGTTTATAATTGAAGGTCAACGACATATTGGCTGCATGATTACATCCACAGTATTGTCTAGTCTTAAGAGCCAGCTGGCCTTTAGCACATGCTAATATCTGTGCTGTGTTTTAAAAAACAGAGTACTGTAGGTTTGTTGAGACATCATCCTTGTGGAAGCACACACAATGCCAGAGCAGTGGGAAATATAAAGATATACAGTGTCACATTGTCCCTCCACACCGGTGTTTCTCAGTCCTGGAGTGAATACAGCTGGTCACTCATCATCCTTGAAAATGTGTTTTTTATGAGCGTGGTGAATAGAGACCACCGAAGGCTGCCGATGGTCTGTCAGCAATGCAGTTCCTCGGTTGCTAGTGGAGGCTCATTAAAGTAATCCCTCTTTAATTTCTCCAAGTGAGAAAACAGATACTGAATGTCGTTTATAGCAACATTATAGCTGATTCATAGCTCAAGATACTTGAACAACTAACACAATTTATTGGGTTCTAATTTAGGATATTGATACTAGGGCTGCAACTAACAATTGTTTTCTTATCAATTATCTGTCTATTATTATTTCTTGGTTGCCTTGTTTTGTCAGAACAGAAGAAGTCCAAAGATATCAGATAGTTTACGATAATATAAAAATGCTCACAGGGGAGTTTCAATCAGAGAATGGTTATTGTTTTTGATTGAAAATGGCTGCAAGAATAATCAATTATGAAAGTATTGCAGATTAAAGATACCCTATGAGATTTCTTTTTTTTAACCTGCACTGCTTGCATCCAAGTTTACTACACTACACTTCTGTGCATTTTTCTGGCATATTCTCCCCACCTGTCAATTAGTAGAGTAGTGTGAAACCACTGCTCTGTGTATCGTGTCACTAGCATGGTCAAGTGTGTACAGGATACAAACACAATAGGGACCTAGTCATCAAAACATTTTTTCACAGCGCAGCTTGTGTTCAAATATTCTAACTTCTGTCAGCTGACAAATTGATTAATAAACTAATAGTTTTTTAGAATCAAATGCAACCTGGGTACACAGTCTGAAAAAGGAGAATGATCTTGTACAATTTTGTGTGTTTTTGTAACATTTCTTGTCTATAAACAGTCTTCAGAAGAATTCAATAAGTTGTACTGAGTAGATTATGCACCTGTATGACATGTTCTGTAACTTCTGTCATTTATTTATCTCTCACACCACCTGTTAGGAAATGCTACCACACTGGCTGTTGAGAAATATTTACCTAGATTTACTCCCATATTCACCCATTTATGCCCACTTACAGAAGGCTTCTTATGACACTTTGAAAGTCGGAACAAAGAAAAGTCCTGATTGTGTTGTTGTCTTTGCAGACTGACTATAAATGCAGAATGCCAGCTGCAGTTGCACAACTTTCCAATGGACGAGCACTCCTGCCCACTCATCTTCTCCAGCTGTGAGTACACTTTAGTATCTTGGTGCAACACAGTGCTCCATTTTCTCTGGTGTGTTTTAGGTTATTATATTTTGAATTGGGTTTTTTTCCTTTCCACATAGCAAGTACTCAAAGACAGTTATATGAGTATCTGCTCATCATTTACAATTGATTTTTTTAAACAGTAAAAGTAGCAATGGGGGGACAATGATGGCCAAGGGACTGAAGGACAATTCAAAAACATTAATGTAAGAGTGAGTAATGTTCCAGTGTTGATGCCATGCTGCACCACACTGTGTTCTGATACCTTAAAAAGGCATTTCTTTGAGTCAGTCTTTTTGCTTTGTTATATAACTCAATAAAGACAACATTTGAACACAGAGACAGAGACTGTATGGATTTAGTATACTTCCACAGGACAGATGCTGTTGTCTAACCAGTGTAAAATATGCTAACTTTGATGACTGTGCTGCATTGATGCCTTGACATATGAAGATCCTCATAACATGTACAATGATTGCTGCTTATTTTTCAAAACCTTCTCTAAATTGTGTTAATTCGGAAGCCATCATAGAGAAGCAGTATGTTGCATCCTCACTTTCACTCTCACATCCAGGTCAGTTTGCTGGTAGCTATGGCAACATTGGAGCAATCTGACTTGTGAGAGTTCATACAGAGGTATCTACTGAACTAAAGGAAAGATAAGTACAGTAACCTGAAGCTTAAGTGTATTTAAGTGCACCGAAGTTCTAAACTGCTTAAACACCAGCAACAGGTCTCTCCATTATGAGTCTCTCCATTATGAAGTAAGTATACAAGTACATAATAAGGCTCCATTAAAGACATCTGCATCACAAATGTATTCAGCTACTATGTAATTCAGTGTAGATGCAAATTCATGCAGATTCATTGATGTGTATATCATCAATATCTGGTTCCAGTGCAGACAGCTGATGAAGCAAAGTCATCCTAATCCTAATCCTAAATCCTAATTTGGTGAAATAATTTTACCTATAGAACAGAAACTACACTTTAAAAATCACATTGTGGGATTCATTCTCACTTTTTGATATTTGCAAGTGACAGGGTTTGGCAGTCTGGGTAGCAGGACATACAGTAAACAACATGATGCTCCGAGGAATAATGTAGTGTGTGGAGAATGAAGCATATGTGTTATCTGCTGTGGATCTAAAGCGTCCTCTCAGAGAGATGTATTATCAAGATTACGGATTGATTTAATTTGATAAGACCTTGCACCTTGTGCAGCCTATTAAAGTCGGTGGATCCTTGCCGCTGTAATCCATTAAACCAATTTCCTTACCTAGAAATTACCATGGTTTCCATGATGATGTCTCTGTCTTCTGATTAAGGTAGATTTGCTTATCTTTAAAGCCATCATGCCTCTGGGGCATTGGAATAATCAATGTACAATGATTCCCTTACCATAGCCTTGAACCTTGGACTTCCTTCCCTCCCGAAAAATAGAAACACATAGAGTGTGTTGTATTCATGGCTGTAATGGAGGTTATATGCATGTAATAGGGTTGTTTTGTTTTCTATTTGAACACTGTGTCCTTGTATGAGACCACAGACTGAATGAGACTCAAAGATGGCTGTTACAAAAAGGACCACAAACCATAGCTCGGTTGTACTACACAGATTTCACAACAAACAAACCCTCCGTGCTAAAGCCAGCAGACACACTGAAGCCATTTTCATGAGACAGAGAAATCAGAGGATCATATATGACATTAACTGATGTGCGGCATCAAATAATAATCTCTGAGACAAAATGAATAAAGTTAGTAGCTTGTAAGAACTCTTAAGTGGCGCTAAAGTTTCTCTAAATTGACAAAAGTGTTGTTTCAACTGTCCGATGTATCCGGTGCTGCTGCTTTACATGACAGTAATGTTAAAGCAGCTTGAAAGTTTGGATAGGTTGACTGCTGATGCATTCATACTGTGTGGTGTTTGTCCATAATTACTGTAATTAACACCATATGAGATCAAGTTCAGCTTTCAGAGTGAGTGAAGGAATCAGGAGAGAGGAGACGGAAGTGAGGAAGACAAATTACTGGTCTGTACATTTCTTTAAAAGCACTATCTAAATTAAAACGAAAGAATATTTCAACAAACAAAACACAAAGGACAAGATTAGAAGCCACTATGAAAGGACGCACAGGTACTAACACAGCACAACAACTGTTCTTAAAACAACACTAAACCTGACAGATGGCTTCAGTTCTGATTCATCTATCATTCAAACTGTTGATTTGGCTTTAAGTTTTAGCAAATGAAATCCACATACTGTTTGTCACTGTTGTAATTTGGTTATATTACAAACATTGAATCATATTAGGATAGACTGATTGGTCCATCTATCATCCATAAGGCTTACATTTATTTACTACAAACAATTATAGTGAGTACTTATTTGCCTAATTCATGTCCACTTATTCATTTTAGCTAAGTGTAGAGAAACCAATACGGACAACCCCTTTACTGTGCGTGTCTATGACAACACTGTTGACACCATGTATCCGTGACATGCCGACCCCCGTGACAAAAATAGTCATTTCAGGCACCTACCATCAAGTCTATTCTTTTTTTGCCAGCTTAATTGATGTTTTCTTCAGCCCATCATGTTCTCATTGCCTTATTGCCTGATGGGGAGCCTCTACAGTGTTACAGCGATGACATGGGACCATTATAATGTATCATCTCAAACTGCTATGATCACTTCCCCTCTGCTGCGATAATTACTTTTTTACTATTTTAGAATATGTTGTCCTCGATCTGCAGACCTCTGACTATTTACTTCCTTCTCATCATATTGGTTGGGTAAAGTAATAAGATGGAAGGATGCAGCAACTCCTACTCCCTGAAATTGCTATAATGTATAATATAAATACCTACTATTCATTCTTCAAGAGCAAAATAAATCAAAGTAATAGGCTGAACAGTGGCAGTTCTAGCTTGTACGGTGCCCCGGGCGAACCGCCCTTCAGCCCCCTCCCAGACTTTTGCCGAAGGCCAGTTTCATCAAATTCATAGCTGCTGTTCTCTTGAAACATGAACATATTTTTTGCCCACTATTTTTTTATTACAGACATGTTAGCTTTACAGTGAATGTGATTCAGTGAAAACATGAATTAAAAGTACTGAAATGCTTTTTTGTGAAGAATGAAGTACTTGGTGTAGTACCTCTACATACATCTACATTATAATACATTTTTGTAGTGAACTGTTGCAACACTCTCTTATGTAAAGCCAACTTGCTGGCTTTTAATATGATGTGTTTTGCCTCTTCATTTTCAGGTTGCTACTGAAGGCTATATAATTTCACACGGTTGTAAATTAATAATTCTCTTGTATGATCATGATAAACCTTTTCTTTTCTGCTGAAACTGCCACACTGAGACACTGGCCTTTTTCTTCTATAAGGGACCAGTGTATAGGATTAAATGGCATCTAACAGTGAGATGGCAAGATTGCAACAAACAGAATACCCCCACCCCCTTCCAAGTGTGTAGAAGAGTGAACAGTGGCCACAAAACTCATGACAAAACATGAAAGGCCCTCTCTAGAGCCAGTGTTTGGTTTGTCCATTCTGGGCTACTGTAGAAACATGGCGGTGCAATATGGTGGCCTCTGTGGAAGAGGACCTGCTCCCTATGTAGATATAAAGGGCTCATTCTAAGGTAAAGAAAACACAACAACTCTTATTGTCACGTGATTATACACTAAATAAAACATTCGTATACATACAGTACTAGGTCTGTTCACCTAGATGCCACTAAATTCTCACTCTGCACCTTTAATAGATGACTGGTCAAATCAAGATCATTCAATTTGTTTGTGTGAGCTACATAGAATCGGATTTATAGAACATGTAATTATATACGAGAATATATAAAAGACTTCAAAGAAAATACATTTAGAAGGTGTTTTATCTGTTAAGAAGTTCTTTGAGTAAAGAGATTGACACATTTTCAACTGGGATAACTCACTTTGAAAAGCCACTGTTATCACTGCTACCACAATCTTCAATAACAATCCACAGCTGAAAAGAAACACAAGCAAGCATGTGGAAAACCAAAAACTAAAGCAAAAGTAGATGAAGCAGACAGAGTTAAAGGATGTCCAAAAAAAGGGCAATTACAACATTTATCTCATGGAACATGCTGTAATCACAAAGATATTATGTTAAAGAGTATACCAGGGATACTCCTCTGGTATGACTTGAGTTTGCTGATATTGAGATCATCCTTAAATGTACATGTAATTTATGTAGATAAAGTAGATAAATGTATCATTATATTGACAAAGGTGTGACCTGGCCAGTGTAAACTCACTATTCCACCCATCTTGAGCACTGTTGTTTTGCTAACGTGTATTAAGTTCTATAAATGTTGTTAATTTGTAAATGCATCATGAATTGCGCATCGAGTTGTTTTATGCAAATGTACTACAGACTTTTTCCAATCCAATCATGCCATTCATAAGTTTGCTTATTTAAAAAGAGCTGTTTTCAACAACAAGCTGTTATTTTCTGAACATTTTGAATTCGAGTAGCAATTGCTGAATCTGTAATGACATCATTAATAGCAAATGAGAGAAGTGTGGCAAATGTTAATGGAATTCATTCATCAAGCATGTTTGAAAACAATTAGTAGTTTGGGCACCCCTCACAGTTAATGTTTTTGTTAATTGAAAGCTTATTACATCAAATTGAGATCAGGCAAGATCATCATTTTGTTAGCTTTTCTACTTAAAACGATTATGTGTCTGTTTTAAGACAGCAAAGATTCAGGCCAGCACAATACCAAAGTAGAAATGGAATCATTAACCCATCATTAACCTCACATGATCAATTGTAAAAGCACTCACAGGCTCTGTGTGCATCATGTGAAGGTCAGGCCCAACATCAAGATGGATTCAGTACATTATTGAACCAAAGCTTTCATTTAACTTACCTTCCTTCTGCCTCTGTCTTCATTCCAGACTGTCTTTTCATTAGCCAGCCTCCAGCATAAGACAAATGTTGCTTTGGGTGGCCCTAGGTCTGTGTGCATAGGGTATCAATCATTAGGATGTGCCATGTAGCACCAAGGGTCACACACACACACACACACATGCTCTGTGTAATTGCAGATGGATACCCACGAGATGAGATGATTTACAAGTGGAGGAAGAACTCTGTGGAGGCTGCTGACCAGAAGTCCTGGCGCCTCTACCAGTTTGATTTTATGGGCCTGAGAAATACTTCAGACATAATAAAGACTACAGCAGGTAAGAAGCACTGGTTCATTTGCATCCATTTTTCTAACAAGCTCAATTAGAACTTGTGGATATTTAGTGTCAAACAAACTTGTTTTGTAAGAGTGGCAGGAATCATTTTAAGTTCATTATTTCCATTTATTTATTGTGTTCAAAGTTGTGTTTGAAAGTTTTTAAAACACACATCTACCTCCCCGGTTCTCTATCTACCATTAAGCCACTTTAATTTGGTCTGCTCAGTGACTTTCTCAGTGATTGCTTTGCAGGTGCCCTGCTGAGCAACCTGTCCTTACTTGTCCCTCAATCATTACCCTCAGTTTTTATGAGAGCTGCTAAAAGAGTTCCTCTTCCTCATGAATAAAGAGTTTTTATATTTCAGATCTCCGACATATTTACGCTTACAGATAGTGAAAATTCTCTTTATCTGTAGAGTATTTTCAAAGGCTGTGTGCTTTACATGATGACACTTAACATGATTCAAAAATTCAAAAAACTTTCATGTCCACCAGGAGCAATTTGCTTTACACACAGCAAACCAACACAAATACATACAATACATCATACACAACATAACACAGGATCCACATCTCCTATACTGTCAACATGAATCATGGAATAAAAGAAAGAAACACATGATGACATCTGGGGTTAGTTTGTTTAAAAAAACCAATAGTCGATAGAACACAAGCTAGTCTGTATCTATTAGTGTGACCTTTGGGGACTAAACCTCTGCCCTGATGAAAGCATCTGGAACTCAGCATGTAAAGGGTCCAAAACATTAGTCTGAGCTTCTGAGATGACCCTCACTTCATACAGGTGATCCAATGGAATTAGATGTTCTAGTGGAAGAGGTTAACATATTGAGATACAGCAAAAAAATATTACAAAGTTAATGTCAGCAAAATTACCTTTGAGTTTGATAAATCGCAATGCGTGTGCTAAATAACCTTTGTACTGTATTACGTTTGCATTATCTCCTCCCTGTATTTTGCAAATTGGAGTAAAACTGCATTATGGCAAAAGTACTAAATGGACAACGCAACGTACTAAATGGACAACCCATATCAGCTTGCTTTTTGTGGGTAATGTGAAGTTTGCACACGTTTTTACCAGGCAGGGAGTTCCGGTCCTCTGAAATGAGGCCAACGCAGAAGTAACTTAGAGCTGCATTCTACCAAAAGGCCACCAGGGTGGCGACCGTTTTGTGTTCAAAAGGATTTCTGTCTCTATACAAGTCAATGGAGAATTCACAAATTTCTCACTTGATTTCTAACCTCAGTAAACGTTTTCAAAATGTGTTTATGGTCTCAATCGCTAGTTTAAAGCCTTCTTCAATGCAGTATGATGTTCATTTATGAAATTTTGGCCTCCCTGATTTCATATTTGACGATAAAGCAGGGTATGCATTGGGGCGTGGCTACGTCGTGATTGACAGGTTGAATGACCAATGTCCTCGAGATCCAGCCCTCGCAACCAATCGCAACCTCATGCCCATATAAGTAGAATCCATGTCCTTTTTTTCTCGGCATGCACCTGAAATTTTCAAGATGGCGCTGCCTAGTTTCGAAACTATTGGCTTCCGAGCAGCAGTCCACAAACCAATGGGTGACATCATGGATGTTACGTCCATTTCTTTTATACAGTCTATGGTTTTTACACATGCATACCTTCAGTAAATCAGGCTCTAAGACTGCCAAACGAGCAAATCAAAGGACAGAGTCAATCAGTTATCAGTGTCATCTCCACATTACAACTCTGCAACTTCCCTAAAAAGAACAACTCTTGACATATAGCATCTGTATTTGCATCACATTTAAATTTCTCATCTAGGACGGTGCCCAAATACTTATTTTGCTGCACTGCTGCCACTGGGTGACCCTTAATCAAGCAAGGAGAAGGGGGCTCCTCCAAAAATCAATACACATTTCTTCAGTCTTAGCCACATTTATTTGGAAGAAAGACTGGTCACACCAGTTAACACATTGATCAAAGACCAGGCGATGGTCTTGCTCCACACCCTGCAGAAGAGTCACAAAGTCATTGCATACTTAAGGACAAACCATGATAAATTATACTATATATGATGCCTATTTGTATATGAAACTAATAAAAGTGGTGAAAGCACACAGCCCTGAGGGAATCTAGTGGAAGATGAGAATTTACAGCACAGGATTACATTAATCTGGACCCTCTGAGATCTGTTTGTTATGAAGTCAGTGAGCCAACATGCTGTACCAAAATCCATATTAAAATTAGTTGAAGTTCTGTGTGCAAGGACATGTGGCTGAATACAATTAAAAGCAGAACAAAAATCAATAAAAAGCAAACGTGCACGTTTCTTATTTCTCTCTAGGTGTCTCAGTACAAGATATAACAGCTGCAGCATTCTCCCCTCCCCCTTCTTACCCTGTTGGACAAGAAGGGGCCATCAGGACCATGGCTTTTCCTCTCTTTAATATGACCAAAAGATTTACATAGAATAACCTCATCAATTTTAATCTCACTGTCTGAAAGTCCTGTTTCTAAAATTAGTAATCGTTGAAATTATAGATATCAAACCTAGAGTAGGATTTGTTTAACTCTTCTGTCAGTTGAGTTTATCAGGATAAAATACTCTCTACTTCTGTCATTGTTCTACATCCAGACCATGGACTTTATTTCTTCCCAAGCCAACCCTGAGTACCTTTTATTCAGCTCACCCTCCACTTGACTTTTATACCAGATTTTCATACCTTCTCCTTTTCATTGTTATCTCCCTCATAATAAGGCAGCTTCTTATTAAGAGTATGTTTAAATTATAGCAGGGGCTTATTAGTGAGGAAAGTAGTACATGTTTTGAAAGGAATCACCTTACTGTATTTGAACAAAAAGTGATCTAACTAGAGACCATGTCTGTGAGATCATCTCAGTCAGAAAATGAGTCTTTAAATAGATCTCAATCAGTACATACAAAGCAGTACTTCAGTTGCGGTGTAGACTCTTAAGTCCAGACACCGTGCTCAATTTTACCCCCCTTCAGGGACCATTGATAAGTGGAGACCAAATGAACACAGTTCTGGTCTGACAAACCCAGGGCAGTCATCACATAAGATATATAAGAATCACTAATGGTGCCGCTGGTCCCATACTTCACCTTGTATTGTTGGACAGGTGACGTACCGGAAGAAATGAGTCAGGGACTGATTAGAATCTCCCACGATAAAATTGTGACAGTCAGTAGACACTGCACAGTTTGGACTAGAGCTGCTGTCTCATTATCAACATTTGTTTTAGGGTGAATATAAGCAACTGTGACAATGCAATAGTTGCTGCATTGCACTGTTCACGTGGCAAATAAGAAAGTGAAACTTGATGTAGGCACCAGGGTTGGCCAAAACCTTCAAGTTCAAGATCAGAATCAAAGTTGTAGTCTATAAGCCAGGTTTCAGGACGGGAACCTCACTTAAAGACAACAATGTCTCAACTCTGAGCTTGCCTGTAGTTCTTTTATACCTTAATGACTGCACTTTGGCAAGTATGATGAAGGGCAGAAGAATACAATGCAACTGCTGTCTCTGTAGGCTGGCGCACTTCACCCCTCCTTCCTCGCTTCTTCAGTCAAACAGTTCTGTTGCATGAAGAGTTTGTGTTCGCTCCAAAATCTTTCTGGATTGCTGGTGGAATTATACTGTAATTTCAGGCTACAGTGCTGCTACTGTACATTAGTGTTGTAGCACTGAAGAAGTAGTAGAAGTCCATGAGGTTGGTTGAACTCTCACAAGGTGAACACAGTCACAAAAAGTGTCAGAAAACCAGGAAACAATGTGGCACATCCATGATATACAGATGATAGTGAGTTTAAACAGATCACTATACATTCACTGAAAAGCAGCCAAAAATCAACAATTAACATTACAGAAAGTAACAGATGCAACTACTTCTGTTGGTTACTTAGTGTAGCACCCCTAAAGCAAGGACATAACTGCCATTATGCCAGATTTCGGCACTCTGATATTCATGTCACTGGTTTATTATGCAATTATCTTATTCTACCTCTAATATTAACTGATCTCAGCGGAGGAGGAATCTGTTCTAAGAGGAAAAGGAAGGTGTATGCTATCTGCAAAGAGCTGACTCAGCTCTCTATTTTTAGAAATATTAAACACCATTTGCATATAGTATTAAATTTAACCTTCGCAGCAAGCCACCCAAAGCCAGACTAAACAACATGCAGCAAAATGTATATTATGTTGATGATGCAGTCATTTTACTCATAGATCCTTGAAAATGTTCTGTTTTCACACACAGGTGATTATGTGGTAATGACAGTGTACTTTGACCTGAGTAGAAGAATGGGTTACTTCACCATCCAGACTTACATCCCCTGCATCCTCACCGTGGTCCTCTCCTGGGTGTCCTTCTGGATCAAAAAAGACGCCACTCCAGCCAGAACAGCATTAGGTAAAGTACTGTGGGCTCGCTGCAGTTCAGAAGGGCCGTTCATACCGGAACGTACCACAGGCTCAGATGTGAATAATGGCTTGAATAGCTTTCATTAAAGCGTTCGAGATCATTAGAATCAATGTTGCAGACACCCCAACTTCCTACATTTGAGCTTTTTTTCCATTTATACATTTGAATCATGTTTTTCTTGCCTCTTTTGAATATGCTCTGTCATTATGTGCTGTTTTCTATATTGCATGGTTATTTGTTCATCACTTAACTTGAGTCACTGCTTCTGCTTTTTTCTGTTCTGTTATGCTTTTTCCCTCTTTTATACACGCTCTCTATTTGTTGTTGTGCAGTCCTGTGGAACATTTTGGTAAAGGTAATTGATTTCATAATTTTACTTTGCTTTTTCCCTGTTTACATGTTATCCATTGCTGACATGTTTTAATGTTTCCAGATCTTTAATGAAACATTTGGAGGTTAGAAATGCTACTTTCACCACAGCAATTTTAAACTTTTAGTAGAATGTTGCAGAAAATTTGAGGAAAGCATTTGCCGCAGCATAAGTGAAAAATAGTAAGCCATCTTTGCCAGTGTTGTGGGAAAATATATTTTTGGCTTGTAAGTAATTTGGGTAATTTTCCCTCAGCTCTTAGTAGAAGCACCCAACACATTTTACCCTCTCTCACCGGTGACCCAGTGTCACCAAAATGTTACATCAGCCAATGTAGCCCTGCCCTGCTGTTGTATCATCTGCTCAGAGATGCCGTGTGCAATACTATACATTCACGACTGATGAAAGGGACGAAGTAGAAAATGAATAACTAGCGCCATTAATCTGTCATCTTTGCTTTAAAGCTTCTGGATCAATTGCATGCAAATCAGGAGAAGGAATGACGATAATGGATGAATGGTAGATGTAGGCTGATTGTAAAAATACGGCAGCAAGGCAAGTCAGTGTGGGAATAAAAGGTAAAGCACTTCAGATGTAGCCTTAACCTGAATAAAGGAGGTGATTCAGCCTGTGACAGCACACCTTTCAGCTCAAGTCTGAGTCTCAATAGCATAGTTTCAGTAGCAAGTTAGCACACACTTTCATTAGATTTCAGCATAATTTTGCTGAATTCTTCTGGACAGACACATACATTGGGTCCTAAAGTAATTTATGTTTGACACATCACATACAGAACCTCACAATATCACCTGCATTAAGCTGTCAGTGAAGATAAATGCCTCTGAAAGTTTTCCTCTCTTCGAACCTGTTCATTCTATTATTTAGAGGAGAAACTCTAAAGTCGGTGCCACAGCATCGGCAAAAGGCAGGTGAGGGTAATCACTGTAGCAAGCAGAGGCTAAAGGAAAAGTGTGAGATGTCCGCCTGAAATAGATGGGGCCAGCTTGTTACCATGGAAACCTCAGTGAAACAGTCACAGATGGGTTTTCTTTTTTTTTTTCTTATGAGCATCTCTATAATGCTCATGGAGGAAGGAGATGGGAGAGGGCAACAAATGGATCATCCAGAGATACTTGAGGAACAGAGATCTTTAAGTCAGTTTCACATGTGATCAACAAAATCTGTCAAAGTTAAAATGGAGTTTTACTTGTAGGAAATCCAGGGAGCCTTGTAGTTTATCTAATCAATATTTTTTATGGAAACAATGGAACAAAGGAAATGAGAATCATTCCCCTAAGCTCTACAGAGAATTTTGGCATCTTTCAGCTCATTGTTTTGCTTTTACAGCCCACAACTGTATTGTTTTGGTTCAGCTCTTTTCAATCTTGTTTGCAGACACAGTAGGACGCTGTTTTAAATGAAAACATTTGAAAACCCAATGTACTTGTCCAGCCAAGCAACAACCAGCAGAACAGAAAAAGTCAGTGACTAGCATTGAGCAGCTTAAGAGCCAAATATTTCCCTCAGGAGTTGCTGGAGACCACTAAACACTAAAAATGATATCCTAATGAATGCCAATGTTGCTCTGTGTCAGCTGTATGTGTAGGCAACTATTTGCTAACATGTCAACTTTATAATGTGAAGGTGAAAATGTCTTGTACTGCTTTTTGCACTGCCCCCAAGTGGCCAAAAAAATCAATTGAGGCAAGTTGAAGGTGTTCTTTAAAATGAATGAATTTAAAATAAATCTACTTTGATAGCATTACTGATCACTGCTTTCCATATTGTTTATGAAGGGATCCTTTCCTAGTCTGACGATTCTCTACAAGGGAAGAGATGTAGTCATGTTAGGAAGGGTCCTCGTCTTTTTAGTATGCAATTCCCTCCTCATGGGGCCAAATGTGGGTCGTGCCAGTTTGCTTTGTTCCTCTTCTCTCTCTCACCTCATTTCCTGTCACCTCTCTGCTGTCTCTATTATAGAAATGGTTATAGTAAATGTAAAGGTATAAAATGCTCTGATATATATATGTATGGATTTTTGCAAAGAGCAAGGACTGTGGATTTTGTCACCAATCTTATCCATTGGAATGATTAGGTAGATTCAACTTTAGGCAAGATGGGATGGCTAAGTCTTTTTTTGTCAGGGAAAGCTGTAAGGAACACATCTCATATTTATGTACCTAACCCTGTCTTACAGATCCAAGTATCTTTGTGTGTGTTTTCCGATTGAAGGAACACACTGTGGTGGGACATACGTATTGTAACCTTCTGCATTTGGCTTTGGTTTTTCTTTCACTTTTCCTTCTTGAGATTTTATTTTTAATGGAACTACTATTACATTAAACAGAGAGTGAAAGAATTAAAAGAGTGTTATGGTCTGAGCTCCTTGTATTACAATAGCAATATCAGCTTTAGCTCTAGCTTCTTCCGACAGAGGGAACACTGCGAATAAAACCTTCAGCTCACTTCAGGGTCACAACCAAACTAAAAAAGAAATCCATGATAAACCTTCTGAATTTCCATCATTACTCGTGAGCAATCCCTAAGATGAGTTTGTCCTTTCTTCTGTCCCTTTAGGCATAACAACCGTGCTGACTATGACCACTCTGAGTACTGTGGCCCGGACGTCACTTCCCAGAGTGTCTTACATCACTGCCATGGATCTTTTTGTCACCGTCTGCTTCCTGTTTGTCTTTGCTGCTCTCATGGAGTACGCAACATTAAATTGGTACTCATACAGTACTCGAAGACCCAGTTGCATGGAAAATAAAAGACCAGTAAGTTGGCCTTGATTAACTGTTTTTTTTATATACAGAACTGTTAAATTTTCTAGCAGAAATATTTCTTAAAAGTGCCACAATATAGATTGAGGAGATGACCCTATGTACAGGATTACTGTCACTTGTTTCAAAGTAGCTTTTCTCTGATAGTGCTTTGGTTTTGTTATCACAAGATGGAAGCGAGAAAACCTTTCAGGGTTGAGATGATGTGATGCTGCCCTTTATAAGCTCTTCTGATAAGACTGTTACTATTTTAAGGGACACTGCATCAATCTCAACAAGACAGACGGGCCTTTTCTAGCCCGTCGACAACTGTGAGAAGTGAAGGCACTGCATTCTGTCACCTCATGTCTTCTTCAAAAAAATAAAAAACAAAGCTTTCATGTGTGATTTTAGACAGAGGATTGAAGTTTGATTCTCGATATTAGGGTGAGCTTTTCTTAGCTTATTTTTATTGCGTTGATGATTGCATTATGCCTATATCTGTAGTTAAACTTGAATCTGGTGTTTCACAGATTTGTTCTTTGGTTCACATTCAGAGGAATCACCACAGGGTTTATCAGTTGATAACCTGTCAAGAAACTTATTTGTATTTGCAAATATTCCTAAAGTTGTAATACATCCTCAAGCTGTGAACAACTTCGCTTTCATGCATCTATGTGTTTAAATTATAGATGAAGGATTAGGATTATAGATGGAATCTCCATAATGAATACAACATATTAGAGTGTAGCTTCTCTAAACCATTGTATCCATTTATTTCATTTGTGTCCAGTATTTTCCTGACAATACTTACATGCATATAGCTTATAAAGGTTGTCTAAACTGAAGTGCCCCAAACCAAAAAGGGCCTTAATAAATATCTTACAAGGGCACTTCACCTATCTTACACATGACGATTTAGTGTTTACTACTCAACCTGTGAAAAAAGTTGTATAATGTCTTCTGTGGCTCTTGAGAAGCTTTTGCAAGTTTGAGAAAATAGATTATATACTCGTTATTTTGGACTTGGGCTTGGAGATTACAGCTGATAACAGAGAATCTCCACTACAAACCGGAGACATGGAGTTTGGAAGATGTGGGAAGTCTAATGAAAAGACGCTACTCAGTTGCCTCATGGGAAATGTAGCATCCAACTTTTTAAAGATTGATTCATACTAGAGACTAAAGGTACATTGGTCCTCAAAAAATGGTCTGTTGAAAAAATATGTGTTGTCACAGTTCTGATGTGGACAATAAGCAGAACAATCACATGCTGTTAACAGTCTGAGAGCAAAATTGTACCGAACAAAGTGATACACACAACAGAATAATTACTTCTACATTTCCCAATTCTGTGCATCAGAGGCTTGACCGTGTACATGGACACAGTTAAAACTGAAACAAGGTCAACTCTGAACTGCAAGTCCATCTGAACTGGCCATGGGCTCAAACCCAAATAGGAAAGACATGCTTGAATTTGGGAACCTACTAATGTGATAAGTGAGCAATACTTAAACTCCAAAATGAGCTTTGTTTGTTGTGCTTCTATGTGACCGTCTCTTCGTCTTTTCAGAACTACTCTGTCCTGGATGTGAGACCTCCACACACCGTCATCGCTCTAAACAACTCCATGTACTGGCAGGACTTTGAGGACGCTTGTGTCTACGAGTGTCTGGATGGAAAAGACTGCCAGAGCTTCTTCTGCTGCTATGAGGAGTGTAAAGGAGGTGCGTGGAGAAAAGGACGTGTCCACATAGATTTACTTGAACTGGATGCTTACTCTCGCGTCTTTTTCCCCACCTCCTTCTTGCTGTTCAACGTCGTCTACTGGGTCGGCTATCTCTACCTTTAGCACACTGTGGATGCCTGTTACGTCACAACAGAAGGACAGATCAGTCTAACAGAGGAAGTTCAAGGTTCATTAAAGGTGACACCAAATAAACTCTATCCTGTGGTACCTGAAGCAATTATCTGGACATTAAACAGGCCAGTGTGTGTCTGCAGGTCTGTGCCTAGCAGATATTTCTGCCTTTGACTTCAGGCATGAGAATACAACACTTTCCTTACTCCCTTCATATGCTGTACACAGAGGGAGGACAGGATGGACTGTTTGCTGATGACAAAATGAAGACAAAGAAGGAAATGGGTTTTGCAAGTCTACCCTAAACTTCTCAGTCAGGAAGATGAGTTGCATTGTAGGGAACGTACTGGCGTGTTATTATCCAGCCATCAGTCAAACCCAGTTGATGAAAATCCAAGGACATTCAAACCATTCATAGTGCCTTCCTCTGGAGGGGTAGATATGATCTGCTACAATAATCAGGGAATAATGATTTATATTTAAAAAATCAAAGAGTCTGGCTTTGACTGATTGTGGCTGCTCTCATTCAGAGATTTGAGTTAAATTTATAAAACAACAGTTTGTGGTAACAAGTACATAAAGAATCATTAGGTTCTTATCTCTTCATAATGACTCTCAGCCATTAATAATGACTCATTCCTTCTGCTTGCAGCACTATTAGAACTCTACTGTATATGGTATAATAAATGAATGGGTTCCCAGGGAAGAGTATAAATATATGAATAATCTTACAGCAGAAAGAATCATTTTAGGTTGTGAAGTCAATTATTTATTTAATTTTAATGGTTATGTATAGCTTGTTTGTATTTGTGTGTGTACATTGCCAGATCTATCATCATGGAGTCCTGGGTGTGCACCCAGGGGCCCAAGAGGACATCAATTATAATGGGTACATAAGGCAATCCAGCACAGACACCTTTCCTTAAAGGGAATACATACGCTTGGTGGCTTTCTTGCCAAGAGTTAAATGAGGAGATTGGTACCACTCTCATGTCTGTACTCTAAATATGAAGCTAAAGCCAGCAGGCTGCAGTTTTGCCAACTTAGTGACTTTGTCACAAGATTTAGCAACTTTTCAGACTGCGACAAATCTAGCGACTTTTTGGCCGGACCTTAACGAGCCTATCTGATGACCAATCACTGATCCCCACTCCTAATTATTTAACCATATAATTCTGATTTAGTGTTGTCTAAATAGACAGTTAACAATAGTGAACTTATTCTGAAACAGTTTATGGTCATCTCTTTATTCATGATACTTAGAGGTTGGGTTAGGGTTAGGGTTGGAGGTTGTAAGTAGAACAGATATTGGGTTAAATACATCAATTAGGGTTAAAAACATACACTAGGTCTAACAAACTGTCACAAATGTAGGCCTTTTAAAATGAAACACCCAGGAAATAGTGTTACTTTTCTGTTTCATGTTACACATACTTGCACCTTAGATTGGTGCTGTTCTGCAGCCACTTCTTGTTGTTAATACACACCAGATAAAATGAATAGGCAAAGAATTACTTCTTTTGGCTGTTAAACTAACATCAGTGCGGCGGTCCTTTTCCTAACACAGTTGGTGAACAAGATGCCCAAATTGAATATTATGGGTATCATTTGTACATTACTGTAGGCACAAATATAATAATCCCACTCATTAGGATCACTCATCTTTGTTTGGCTGTTGACTCTTGTTTGCATGCAATGGACAATTAAACATTACCCTGAAGAAGTTGTAATATGTTTGGAGATAGAATTTTAGTTTTTAATATGGGACTGTTTGTATCATAATTTGATTTCCCTGTGTTTAGACTTGGCATTAGCAACCGTTGAATTGCCTTAGTGTAGCCTGCCCAGAGCTGAGATGAACACCAGAAATACATATTTACCTCTGATAATAACCTTACGTGGTGAAGACCACAGTTCAGCGAAGGCTACTCTTATGCCTTGGGCAGTATACTTAAGTGGAATTTTTTATATTCCTTAATGAGCTGTTTTCTTTTTATTATATTTGCTATGTATGTGCCAAATATTTCACATATGTGCCCAGTCATTTTTGTTTTCAACAAAGTTTGAACAACCCTTAAATGGTTATATGTTTAATATACTGCACATACATTATAATATGGTTTGTGTGTGTGTGTGTGTGTGTGTGTGTGTGTGTGTGTGTGTGGGTGCGTGTGCGTGCGTGTGTGTGTGCGCGTGCGTGCATGCATGTGTGTTTATTTGTTTAGACAGCAGATGTTGGAAGAAGAAAAATAATACATACAATGCTGGCTTTTGATTTCTACAGTACTTAACAAGTGCTGGGGTTGCTGCTGCATTCACATTGTGGCGGTAGGCAGTAGATGTGAAAGTGAATGGTCATTATTTCCAAAAGGAGAACAACAGTAAACTCTGCCAGCACTGGTGTTAAGTGCCGCTTACTGTGCCTGCACACAAACAAGATGCTGAATGAAAATGGATGTAGCCACATATGTATGTGCACCTGCTCATTGTGTCTCCTCAACAAATCCAAACTACTGACTGCACCTCTTCTGGCAGTCCTTTTGGGTCCTTTCTTTGACACTGTAGTCCTTAAATAAACAAAGTCCACAAAAACTAACCTGCCACATTCTATCCACAATGTGAATGCAAAACTATTAATTTATAGCACATTTTGTGATCAGTGTTTGTTTGCAGTGTTTGTTTGGGCAGCCCAGATGTTCTGATTCCCCTCTTCCAGCAGTTGAAGGGGGATGCAATAAGGTACTCTGAATGGTGCTATACTTTACAATAACTCTTGCATTTCCACTTTGGAATAAAAAAAGATCACACTCCAATTAAAGTAAAAGGTTAAAGCAACATACATATTTAGCCTCATTACACACTGTTTTGGGGCTTTTTTTTGCCTTTATTAGACAGGAATAAGAGAGGCAAGTGACAGAGACTTGACTGTTAAAATCATACTGATTGTCAATTAACCACATTCTTGTCTCACTCAGTATTATCAGGCAATAGTGTTTAAAACACACAGCAGCAACAGACACAGGAAAGGTTTTGCATCATTTAACTGAGTAGCTTTCCCTCTGTAATATTTAAATGTATAAGAGTTATTGTGAACATGGCTCCAGATGGTTTTATTTTGCATTGTATACTCTTCTCTAAAAAAGGCTTCTGTCATATGGCGGTTTATGGATTTACACAGGAAAAAGATCCGGTCAAGACTGCAATGTTGTTAAATATGGTTAAATAAAAGTTGTAGAGCTTTTTAGCACAGGCTTTACACTTGAAAAAGGAATTGACATAGAATGTTCATGGAGGTGAAAAGTTGGGATTTTATTTAACATTTGGACAAAATGAATGAAATGTGCCATTAAATTGATTTTCCACTGGCTGTCCCCACCACGGCCAACGTGCCATCTGGAGTTTAAAAAGTCAAATTTCCTCTCTTCTTTCATGATTTTACATTACATTTTTTCCAACTGGAGAGTCCACATTTTCTGGTAATTATCTTTCCAGACACTGGGAAAGCCAAGAGGGTAAACACAAGGAGGGATTCAGGCTGGGATTTGATCCCAGGCCAGTTTGGGCATGTGTGTGGCTCCAGACTGAACCAGTGAACCAGCTCTGGGCAGCGTGTCATCTGTGCAGAGGATCAGCAGGACTTATATGCAGATGGGGCATCTGAGGGACTCAGCCGGTGACAGACATTTAGACATGAAGCTTATCTGTCTGTCACTAACGTGCTATGTAAACCCCTTGCTAAGAACGTTCTGGTGTTTTTGTGATTTGGACATTTTTGTCACTTTAACTGTGATCAAATGTTCAGGCTGAATGCCGTTTTGGTAAGAGTACAATAAGTACAATAGTACAATAAACTCAGTGCACAGTACACATGCATTGATTCAGTAAATATTGTGATGAAAAAGCCAAAGACATTTTTGTTTGTGTTTATTCTTTGATAGTTGAAATCATGTTAGAGGAAATTGTTGTTTTTAGTCATGTATTGAGTACAGTATTGTGGAGTCACCTTGAACATGATTGGATGATTTGATAATCCATCTACTGTTGTATTATTTGTGGAAGAAAGAAGCTGGAGAGGGTTTTAAAAAGTGTCTCTGCTGCTGTGCAGAAAGTGTGTTTCTACCACAAGCTTTCATTCTGTAGCCAAACCTTTGCTATCTGCAGTGTATTTCAACAGTGGTGAATCACATTTTTATTAACATGTGTTATCTCCTATCTTAACTTACTGTACACTTTTTCCTGCTTTGTGTTTTTCATATTTGTGGAATCAGTGTGACATAGATATCTCATTACTCAGTGGTACAGTCAAGTGCAAGTGTTGAGATTGTATTCCTCAACAGCGTGGTGTCCAGTGAGTGGGGTTGCTCTCATAATATTGCTCCTTTGGCTACAGCATCTACAATCCATTTCTGATGCCCATGCTATTTTCATACCGATGGTTCTTTTTATATCTGAAATGTGCATTACTACAAAGGTCAAGAAAATATAAATAAAATAAAACTTTTCTTTGTCATAAATATATATAAGTGCAATCATTTTTTGTATTTAAAAGTGTTTTGTTTAAATGCAATTATGAAACTATTAAAGGCATTTTAGAAGTAGGATTTGATGTTTTTATTTGAAATTATGCTCATAATAGATATCTTACCTCAGCTGCTGTTTGTACATGACTGGTGTTTTGTTATAATACATTTTTGGGCAAATTGAGAAGCATAACAGGACCTATTGGGGTCACACACACACACACACACACACACACGTTTGAAGACATCTACGCCTTCTCCCTGATTAAAAATCCAGAATCTACACATATACAAATATTTCTAATTTCAACTGCTGGCCTCCTACCTCACTGTCCATTCTCAGTGTTTGGTCACTTGAGGCTTGAAGTTTCATAGTTAAGTTGCATATTGTACAACAATTGGCTCCAAGTAAGTTGTGATGTTTCAAGTCCTGCTCGTAGATACACACCTTTAACAGAGAGAAACCTTCCTCTATCAGCTGATGAAAGTGAAAACAGCCTTCTAGTGTTAATGTGTGCACATACATTATCCTGCACAGAGAAGCTCAAACATCCAACTGAAGGAAAAAGAAACTATTGAGTGGAGAGTGACTTTAAACCATTTGTTAGCTGTGAACCATTTTAGTCACTGAATGAGAAAATTCTTGTCTAAGGGAAACACAATGTCTGTGTATGTTTTACCTAAAATCAAAATAAATAGGTCCCAAGTCAGTCTTCAAATTCAATTGTACACCTCTAAAATTCAATAAGGTTTTTCAACCTAAAGGATTGGCCATGTAACACGATTGCGTGTCACTTAGGAAAGTGTTTGATCACAGCCAAAAAGAAATTATGGCTGTGTGTTGGTCCTGACACCTGAACACAAAACATCATCAGAATAGCTCTCAATGTAGAGACAAACTTGGTTCTGGGAAACCAGCTCAGACCTGGTCCAAATTATAGTCTAATCAGGTCTAGCAGGGTCTTGTTTTACTGCCACTGGTCTCGGGTGTGTGCTTTCATCATGGTGCACCATAATCATAGTGGAAGAAAATATTTTAAGAATTAGCCTATGTAAAAAGTAATACTATTAAATGACCACAGCATTATTGCTAGCACTGATTCATTATCTTCAGGTCTATCTGGGTCAGGTCTGACCAGCAGCATAACATCATGGTGATAGGCCCCGGTGCACCACCCCCGCCCTAAACACAAGCGCACGCGCACACACATGCTTGGACACACACACACGAGAGAATTAGAGAGAACTGCTATTGTCACTATGCAGGCTAACATTACAGGTGACTGGCCACACACTCATCCTGGACAGCAACCGAAGCTCCATATCAACACTTATCTAACAGCCTGCCCTGACCTGGGTTCAAACTACCACAGCCTGACGATGTCTCAAAACTATCAAACATTCAAATATAGCCAACACTAACAAAGCCACAAAGATATCTTGCACAGTATGTCCATAAGCATAACTACGGTGGCCCTAAAGTGCAAAACATAACAGCAAATCACAAAACACAACAGCAAATCACAAAACACAACAGCACACAACGAGCATGATGCCTCATGTTGTGAAGTACAATTGTGAGATCCGAAATACTGGACACCATATTCTGTATACGTGTTCAAATAAAAATATATAAATAAAAAGTCACCCGACACGGGATTTGAACCAACTGCAAAATGTTCTCAACCCAGTGATTTACCATTAGGCTACATATTCACACAGCAAATGTCATAAAGTCATACAATTACTGTTGAATTAAAAATGACGTTTGCATAGCCACAACTGTCAACACACCACGGCCAAATTAACTTGTGACCACTGTTATTGCAATGATAAAACTTTAACACTTTACAGGTCCAGCTTGTTGCACCCCTGAAAAACATTTCACAATGATCAAAGATCAAGTCTGGTGAAGATGGTCGAGGAAAATCATGCATTTGATGTTTTGGGCATGTTTACGTCCGTGTGTTGTAAATCATGTTGGAGCAACAGTGTGTAAAATAAAACAATTTGAATTCGAGCGGAGTAACGTGTGGCATATAGGATATCCACACATATTGGCACAGTCAGTTACAATACTCCATGTAATTGGAGCACACTTTCCATTAGAGCATGTGCAAGTGAGCAGCTGTAAACTGCGGTTTGCGCTGCGTTCTGTAGTTGGCAGTTACTTATTAGGCTGTATGTCCACAAGGACATCTAAAAATATAGGCTACGTTAAATAAAAAAATTCAACAAGATCTGTGGACAAAAAAACATAATCTAATAGAAATGAAAGAGAATAATATTTCTCAATTGCACAAATCCTTTATCAGAACAATTGAAAAACACAACAGAAATAAAATGATTGCAGCATAAAATAAATTAGCTTTAAAATCATTAAAAAGGACATAGAGTGCAAATGAAAGATTAAAATGTAAAGTGCTTTAGTAGAGCTCAATCATAAGCACAGGAGAAGAGAAATGTTTTTAACCTGGATTTAAAAGTGTTCACAGTTGGGGCTGATTTCAGTTCTGCTGGTAGTTTGTTCCAGTTGTGTGCAGCATAACAGCTAAAAGCTGCTTCACCATGTTTATTTTGAACTCTGGGCTCAACTATCTGACCTGAGTCAGTAGATCTCAGAGCTCTACTGGGTTTATATTCTACTAACATGTCATTCATGTATTCTGGACCTAAACCATTCAGTGATTTGTAGACCAGTAGCAGAACTTTAAAATCTATTCTATAGCTGACTGGGAGCCAGTGTAAAGACTGAAGAACTGGAGTAATGTTCTGGTTAAAACTCAAGCTGCAGCGTTCTGAATGAGCTGCAGCTGTTTAATGCTTTTTGTGGGAGTCCAGTCAGAAGACCGTTACAGTCGTCGAGTCTACTGGAGATGAAAGCATGAATCAACTTCTCCTGGTCTGTTTGAGACATAAAACCCTTCACTCTGGATATGTCCTTAAGCTGATAGAAGGCTGTTTTGGTGATTGATTTGATGTGACTGCTGAAGGTCAGAGTCTATCAGCACGCCAAGCCACTCGATCAGATTCATAACTTCCAATGGTCACAAAATAACAAAAAATACACAGTGACTTAATTTTAAAAAATTTAATTAAATTAAAGGGACTGCTACTGTACACAGACAGGGCAAAAGTACTCCTCATCCGTGGGAGGCTTCCCCACACACCCTCAGTGGTACCACCTCTGGCATAATGTGCATTGGATCTGAAAAAGAAATCATCTGTTAGGATCACAAAGTGAATGAAGTCAATATCATGAAGCAGAGCTGTGGTTTCTTACCCAGTCAATATGCCCACTAGTTGGACTGTGGCTCCTCTCCCCACAGCAGTGGCACAAGTCTTTCATGGAATCTGTCAGAATGAAGTCATTTAACTCACTATTAAAGTATTACCTTCTGTTAAGTATTTATGCAAGACAATCACTACCTGACTCTGCAATTAGGATGTTCGCCATCTCCAGCCTCATCTTTCTGACACTATCTGTGTCCACAGAAAAGTCTTGTGGCGTCCCCTTCATGATATTCTGCCATCTTGAATACAGATAGGATTAAGCTATCCCACTCAAAGACAGGGATTAATTGACACCACGAAACTTACTTTACACACTAGCACCCCGCATGATGTGGTGTCCTGTTGGTGGGGGTGGACAACCGTCCCACATGTCCACCGCAAGATGTTAATACTTCTTATGAAGGCTCTACATGAAGAAAGAGGTCAAAGTATGAGATGCTGCTTATTTAGCACACCAGATTTTTGGCCCACTAAGAGGGATCATTGAAGATTGGCTTACCTTGTCGTGTTGCAGCACTGTTGCAACTGGGAAGCTGTTGCCCCAAATGGGTCAATAAATACCGCTCTCCGTTCCCGTGGATACATCACCTGTGAAAAATACAGATGAGTCCTAAATGTGCATGACCGTTGCAAGTGTGCCAAAGATGAACATACCATTTTGGACAAAAGTGTACTCACCACTAGCATCCAGTGCCTCCCTTTACAAACAGCTCCAATCAATATGTCATATATTGATGTATCCAGCTACAAAGAGTGACAATAATGTTATTATTCTACACAAGTCGTTGTTTTCTCCGTTTTTGTCATTCTGGGCTGTGCTCATTTAGATAGTATCTGACGAGAAACAAAATGGGTGAGAGGGGAATGACCTGCAGCATAGGTCCCTGGCTGGATTCAAGTCAGGGACACTGCACCTCTGTGGTATGCACTTTGACCACTCAACCACCAACACACTCCACTATGTCAATCATTATTGCAATTAAAATGATGATGCTCACTTTCCGCAACCCACGGGAATTTCCATTCCATATGGCTGTCATCTCATATGTGTCGATCACAAATATCTCGAGTGGCACCTTCCTTGCCATCAGCAATAGGAATGCATTCAATATCTGCAAAGAGTTGACTCATTAATTAGATTTGGAACACCTGCTTAGGACTGAATACATACTTCACTCTCTACCTCCTGTCCAGGGGCAAGGCTTTGCAAATCTGCTGTAAAGATTTTGTATGGACCCAGTTTGGACCATAAGATCTCCCCCTTTCCCTGTGTCCATATGTTCATGACTGGAAAACAACATTGTATGTAAAGACAGAATGATGATACTACTACATGTACACATTTTACATTTACATACCATTACTGTGTAGAGGATCTGTTGCGGCTGGAGAATCAATTGTATGACCATCCTTGCTGGTGCATGAAACAGTGGATGGGGTGCCAGTGAGTGATGGGCTGCTGTCTGAAGCCAGAGGAGAGGGTCTTACCTCTCTTTTGAGTTTGGCTGATGTACCAAATGATCAATGTTTGCCATGATTGTGCCAGAAGTGCCCGTGAGAGGTCGAAGGTGTGTGACCTTGTTGTTCAGGTCCAAGATCTTATAGGGTCCCAGCATGTCCCTTTCAAGTTCCCCCCCCTTCCTCTGCTGTCCCCGGATGTTCTTCATGAGAACATGATCTCCAATGTGGAACTGGTCTTCCTGGCCCCTATCCTCCTTTCTTTTCTTCACTCGCCTCTGGGAGCTAGTGACATTGTCCCTCACCTCCTCGTACACTATGGGGAGGAGCTCAATACCCACGCAGACAGTCTCGCTCCCCACCAACTTTTCCACCTTCTCATCCGTAATCTACAAGAGCAGAAACATAAGTGCATGATTGATTGACACACACTATGATTGCCCTATGTTAAACATTTCAATACCTTGATGCCCTTACCTCATAATCGCTCAGGACCTCTGATGGGTATCGTGCCTCTCTCCCGAACATCAGATAATACGGACTGTACTTGGTCGTGTGGTGGACCTTTGTCCGAAGACCAAACATGGTCTGTCTCAAGAAATGGTCCCACTTTCCAGGCTTGTTATGTGTGAGCTTGCCCAGACATCTAACATGTGAGATACATGTGAGTATGACATCAACTGTATATATCTGCAATTAGTTATTGTGATGTGGTCCTGAGCATTATGAATGCAACTTACCTTTGAATACTGCTATTGAGCTTTTCTAACCTTGTTTCTGAACTCTGTCCCTTGATCTGTTAGCAGTCTTTGAGGTACCCCAAATTTGTATACAAAATCAAGAATACAATTGGTTACCTCGTCTGCTGTTTTGGTTTTAAGAGGATAGGCCTCTGCCCACTTCGTAAAGTAGTCAACCATTACACATATGTACTGATTACCACTCTCAGTGACAGCGAGCTTGAGAAGGTCCATTCCCACAAGCTCAAATGGCTCTGATACCTGAAAGATACAACTGAGGGTTAACCACAGTATGCTCTAGTGAAAATGTTAGTCAGCACATCCAGTCACACAAATCACCTCACCTCTATTGGGTTGTATTGGACTTTCTCCTTGAGGCTGATCCGCCTGGCCTGCTACTCTGGGCATTGACTGATCTGCCAGATGAATGGAAACTTATTCCACATGTCCTCATATCATAGTGACCACAATATTGTGCCTTAATCATAGATGCTAATAATCACATTGCCACATGGTAATCATTGAGTGGATTGTATGTGGTTAATGAGAAAATGAGGTATAGTGCTATATTCACTTACCCATTTTCTGATGTCCCCCCTCCATGCCAGGCCAGTAAAAACGTTGGATTATGGCATTATGTGTCTTATCAATGCCACAGTGGGCACCAATGTCACTGCTGTGTATGTCCGTGAACACCATGTCTGCCTCCTCCTTCAATTTGACCACCTTGGCCAAATGCTCTTGTCCATTTTGCCTTCTTCTACAAATGTAGAAGAGCTCTCCATCTACAGAGGGTGAGGTTCTTGAATTGACTGAGGACACACTTGGGCACTGCCAGGGATTTTGAGCCCATGCATAGACATGAAATTTGTCCAAACCACCAGGCACAGGCCGTATCAACCATGCATAATTGCTGTGACCACACCATTCAACAATTTAAATTACACTGTACATGGTGGCAAGTGTTGTGGTTCAACACTAACTGTGCAATATTTACTGACTAACCTCTACAGGACATGTGGTTCAGACTGTATTTTGAACTCTAAATGTAATGAACAATGACAATTTACAAACATGAATTTATGTTCTAGTGACCAAGGCCTCTGTCAGACATGGTCCTTTGGAAGCATCTTAACTTTTCACCCCCTTTTGCTGCCCATGGACCAACATGTCACTAATGAACACAGTTTGGAAAGGAATGGGGATATTTACCTTTGATTAGAGAATTGGATGCTCTTCTTTTTATGATGTAACACTCCTTTTTACCAGAGCCATCAGGAAATTTTTGGAGGATTAGGTAATCCTGTAACTCCTTCACTAAGTTGCTATCCATTGCTGTAGCCTAGCTGTTGAGTCCTGCTCAGTTCTCTTATATATGCTTTCTGCCTTCATTAGGTCCAACACATCATTAGGATCAACCCAATTACTCATGATGACACACAGCTGCTTAGTGTGGGCAAGTGATGTAATAAATTATATTTTAAATGTATCAAATTATATTTGGGTGTACCAATATGTGTGGATATCCTATATGCCACACGTTACTCCGCTCGACTTCAAATTGTTTTATTTTACACACTGTTGCTCCAACATGATTTACAACACACGGACGTAAACGTGCCCAAAACATCAAATGCGTGATTTTCCTCGACCATCTTCACCAGACTTGATCTTTGATCATCGTGAAATGTTTTTCAGGGGTGCAACAAGCTGGACCTGTAAAGTGTTAAAGTGTTATCATTGCAATAACAGTGGTCACAAGTTAATTTGGCCGTGGTGTGTTGACAGTCGTGGCTATGCAAACGTCATTTTTAATTCAACAGTAATTGTATGACTTTATGACAAGTACTTGCTGTGTGAATATGTAGCCTAACGGTAAATCACTGGGTTGAGAACATTTTGCAGTTGGTTCAAATCCCGTGTCGGGTGACTTTTTATTTATATATTTTTATTTGAACACGTACACAGAATATGGTGTCCAGTATTTCGGATCTCACAATTGTACTTCACAACATGAGGCATCATGCTCGGATTAAGCAGGTGAAGTGAGAGATCATCAGATATATATGTGGACGTGCATTCAGGCATTCGCAAGGTCAGCTACATTTTCTCTCCGTGACTGGAACATCTGCAGTAGCGGTGACAGAGGCCTAATGTTTACAAACAAAGGTAACCAGTTAACGTGAAAACCAGTTGATTGTAACACCGGAGAAGCGGGACGCGGCAGTAGGGTCAATGGCACTTCATTGGGATCATCCCTATGTTCCCCGGGTCATATGTTCCCCGCTTTGTATGTGACCGGGGAACATAGGGATGATCCCGTCTACAGTTAGCTGAGTTAGCAGATGAGTTAGCCGCCAAGCTAGCAACCGAGTTAGCCGCTGAGCTAGCAGGCGAATTAGCCGCCGAGTTAGCAGCAGAGTTAGCCGCCGAGCTAGCAACCGAGTTAGCCGCGATCGGGGAACATAGGACCCGGGGAACATAGGTACGCTCATGCTTCATTTATGGAGCTAGCTGGCAAGCTACCGCTAGCCTCCAGCGTCACGCTAGCTTTTGCCTGGGTTTGAGTAAAGAAAACGTGTCTAATTTGGTCATTTTAGCTTTACCCTCACCCTGCTTCTTTCTTTCCTTCCTCTTTTGCGCGCTGCTTTTTTGTTTTGGCTTGCTATACATGATATTTTTACCTTTTCTAGTCAACTTTCATCCACTTGCTTTTTTTCCTGCTGAAAGGAGAAACAACTACGTCACGTCATCGCGACTCATCATGACTGACAGCTATCAAGGTGATTGGACAAATTATCATTTCCTCCTCCCATACCAGCCACTCAGCTAGCCTACCTTACTGACCCGCCCTGAGCTATTTCATTCACAAAAACAATACAGCTGCTGGACAGCTGCTTTTTTTTTCTTCCTTCATGGGCCACTCATGTCCCTGTCAGATGGGGTGCCTCTTTTTAATAAATTAGATTATGCATGTGGAGTTCAGCTCAGGTGAAACATTTAAAACCCCCTCAATGATAAAATGTTGGAGGTTCACTGTATCAAATCACAATAAATAAATACATAGAAATAGGTTATTTGTTAGAAACCAGTGAACATTGTCCCGGATTCTCCACATTAGTAGTAGTACTTACAACACTTCCTGTTGAAAGAGATAAAGAGATTTTCTGGAAAGAGATGATGCTATTCTTTTCTTTTCTTTAATGTTTCAGTGCAGTGCACAATAAACTCAAATAAAATCACACAAATCTTGATTGCATATAAGTGGAAGAAATTCAGAAGTGGAACCACTTTTCTTAGCAGCAAAAAGAAGCTGTGACATTTTATTAGCTGTCTAAGGAGCAACATTAGCATTTGTTGTGTCTCTGTCCTCTTGTTGAATGTAACTCCAATAGTCACTCTCCTTCTCAATCTGTCTTGGTCTCCATTAAATGGAGACTTCAGTATTTTTCAACCTGGACCCTATTTTCCCATCTTTTTGTGTCTAAATGACTAATGGGGACAACAATTTATAAAATTGGTCCAGTATTGAACGAGAGACTGAAATGGCTTGTAATGTAATCCTTTGGGGCAATAGCATACTGTCAATGTATGTCTACTAAAAGTGCTTGTTTTTGCCTGTGACAGGCTCAGATTGCTATTATTAGTGTCTGACAACATTATGGAAAGAACCATACAGAGACATAAAACATTTTTTCTTCACATTTCGCTTGATCCAGTCTTTTTGTTATTGTGTCAAATCAAGGCTTGCTCAAGGAGAAGTGTTGCTCTGAAATCTTGTGAGTTGACTTGATGCCAGAAGACCACAGAGAAAATGTGAGTGAGAGGTTGAAAGAAAAGAGAAGAAGCTTGTTGTGAAGCTATATCGGCGTCACTGCTTACTGGATAGATGAAGAAACATTGGAAAGAAGATCTGCTGCACTTTCCTGCAAGAGGTTGAGAGGGTCTCGCAACTTTGATGTTCTAGCAGGTGGCCTCATTGACATTCGCTCACATAGGGCCGACAGCAGTTCAAACTTCATTAAAGCGTTCGGTGTGTTTGGCAATCAGAGTCAGTCTGAGGAAGCAGAGTTTGGATGAAGAGCCCCAAGCAGACTAACAGGACACAGTCAGCATCTCAGAAGAAGACAGTGGTCTTGAATACCAACTTCCTCCACATCAAACAGGCCAGCTCACCTGTTAAACTTAGTTGCCACAACATATGCTGCCCAGGAAGAAGAGTAAAAAGGAACATGGAACAAAACAGGCTGATCATATATGGCTGCAGACACTGACAGATGAATGCAAGGTCCAGCTTGACCAAATCTAACTCAGCAGAATTTAACATGACTGTAGAGAATCTTGCAGATCATGAAACAAGAAGGGAAAGACGCCATCAGGACTGTCTGTGAAAGGTTCTTTGTGACAATGTGAGTTTCTTCTTTAAGCTGATCCCTGTAATAACTACAAGGAAGTTAAATAGTGAAATCAATAGGGAATACTGGCTTTAATTTAATTCACCTGGGCTGTTTATGGAAGCTGCACAATTACCTATGTGGTCCATTACTAAATTATACTGTACTTGCTGCTCTTTTTTTACCTAATTAAAATCAAATGCTTAATATTGTTATGGTTCTGTCCGAGTCTGGCTCTATGTCCCTGCACCAGTCCACCTCTTCTCAGACTTTGGTAAGACTGGGCTGAGGGAGAGAAGGACAGATTAGAGGTTGTAAATTATATTGAAGGACCACATGAGATACTGTTGTTTGCTTCATTGACTCTCATAGAAACTAAGAGTCAAACTAACTAAACAGCCAAAGTAAACTGAAACTCAGAGCAGTCCAGCTTATCTCTTCATGGTAAAGGTTCCTTGGTTGGCAATGTAATGCTATGTTTGTTTTGTATGACTTGCATATAAAGTGGCAATTTTGAGGATCGATGCAGATTTTCATTATGCTAAGTCAGTATCTGACACTGAATGACGTAACATTGGCTATTGCCCTGATGACAGCCCTCGCATCTGCACTATTATCAGAGTATGAATATCATGACCAAGTATGATTATTAGAAAGTTCACAGTTCAGAGATAGTAAATGTGTTTTGCACAGGTACTCTCTGTTAATAAATATGTTGCACAAGTTTGAACCAGAGCTTCATTCTGAAACTGACACACTGAAGCTAACTGGCTACGATTTAGCATTAGTTAATCCCTGTAGCTTTGTTTATCAATCAACTTTTAATTTGATGTTAGTGACTAATTGTTAGTAACTCATACACTCACACTAACATTACAGCGTTTTTTATGTCAGTTCACATCCATTAATGTTATACAATCCCCCAGATAACTATAGCTTCCTAAAATATTTGACTGTGATATGACAATTACTGTTGATAACAGATGATATAACTGCACAATACACCCACTCCATTTTAGAATAGATTTACTCATGAACCACTACCTGTTTAAATATCACATGAAATATAATATTTAAACTCTGGAAGATCTTGGTGTTGTTATATCTCTGTAAATCAACAGTCCCAGAGCCTGCAGCAAGAGACAGAGCTGCATCACAGTGAGTGATGAAGACTGCAGAGAGGGGCAGACCTGCATCACAGTGAGTAATGAAGACCACAGCAGCAACATGGAATGCCTGAAGAGAGTGAAGCTTGATGCAGGACTGAAGCAGAAGCTGCAGGGCATCCATCAGCTGTTACTTAGATAAATATCAGCCTTTCAGTCTGCCCAGTCAGGAGAGACAGCATGATGGCACCCTGGGTTGGTGAGCTGATGGGAGCATCACCTTGGGTTGGACTGTGGCTGCTGGATATTAGTTTACTCCTTCACATGTCCCATCATACACTACCTGTACCTAAGTATTTAATGTGACATATAGAACTTATCAGTACCTATGAGTTTTGTATAAACATAATTGCAGGTGACTTGAACATAAATTCAGAGTGGGCAGACATTCAGACAATTAGATGTTTGAAATGGATTAGGTTTTGACATAAATATCGAGGGAAAAGAAGAGAGGAATCACAGCCAGGTGTGCTCGGCTAACAAGTACATTAATAAAATATAGATTTGTATGATATCTGTGAATCTTCAAACTCCTGTTCATCTCTATACAGACTGTGACAGAGTGGACATGAACAGTAGATGTGTCCTCATCTGCTACAATGTAAATACAATGCAATCACTTGTGTGAACTAATTAGATATAGCTCACTTTGAGCTCAATTTAAGTATATGTGACCACTGCCATTGCAAACCTGTCCATGCGCTTCTAGGGATTTGTAACTTTTTAACAATTTCAGCAACTTTTAAGCCAAACAAAATAAGTTTGCTTTTCACAAGTCATAAGTTTCATTAACATTAGAATTATCACAAACTGTAAATGCACCGTGCTAAACACGCTAGCATTAGGTCAGCTCCACCCTCTCATCCAAATATGGTAACTTCTGGTTCCAAATATCCAAGATGGCAACAGTCAAAATGCCAAACTCAAGGTTTCAAAAGGGGACATCATGAAGGCTACATTATTTTTTTTACATGCACTGAGCTCCTCTCTCCTCCTCCCTCTCTCTCTCTCTATCCATCCATCTATATCCATTAATATTCATGAACTATTAATTCATTCAATAAGCTAAACTTCTTCCCCGGAGTTGTCTGTGCTTTCTCGTCTCACAGGTAATCTGGGCCTGTAGACGTCCGGATGACAGATTCCAGTCCCGGACCTTCTAACTTCAATGTTGATTTTCAATGTGCTTCTGTCTCCTATCCTTCCTCTCTCTCCTCTCTACCCCAACCGGTCGAGGCAGATGGCCGCCCACTTTGAGTCTGGTTCTGCCTGAGGTTTCCTCGCGTTACAAAGGAGTTTTTTCTTGCCACTGTTGCCAAGTGCTTGCTCATGTGGGAATGTTGGGTCTCTTTAAAATTAAACTTGAAGAGTACAGTTTAGACCTGCTCTATGTGTAAAGTGCCTTGAGATGACTTTTGTTGTGATTTGGTGCTATACAAATAAAGATTGATTTATCTACAGTCATTGTCCTTTCCAGTCCTCTGTTGCATTTTTAAATGTGCTGGGAGAGAGAGAGAGCTAGCAGAATTTGAATGTGTATTTACTCTTTTAACGTTTTCTTTGTGAGTCCAGCTGAAATAGCCTTCGTGAACAAGTATTTTATTGCCATGAAGCTGTGGTCAAGGCTTTGAACATCTCTCAATCTGAGACAAACACACACATGGCTACTTTCTGTCATCTTCCTACAAGCAAAACTCTGAAGAATCAAAGCGTTCTCCAAGTGTGTGTCTTCCACTCATCAGAGCTGTGTGTCCAAAAATGCTTTTGTGGGATGATAGAAGACCCTGAGCTGTTTTTTCCAAAGTTCAAGACTACTTTGATATAGAGGCACATTTAGAGTAGGAATACAAGAGGCATCGATGTGTATCAATACATTGGCAAATTTTCCTCATGAAAATTGACATACTCCATCTTGAGAATGTAAGTAATATATTGATAACATATTGATGGTAAGTCTTTAGCATCTTGGAGCATACAGCACTTTTTTAATGTGCTGTACAAAGGAGCAGTCATGCAAGTAAATCACAGGGCTCTTACTGTCTGTCAGGGTGAAGAGCAGTCTGATCTCCATCACACTGAGCTGTCAGGTCATCAGGAGGTATGTCTTCCTGCTTAGCAGTATCTGTTCATGCTCAGGTAGTTGTCTATAATGAGGTATTAGTTAAAGGAATAGTTTAACATTTGCAGAGAGTTTGATTTAAAAAAAAAGATCAATACTGCTCTCAGGTCGGTGTGCTAATTTAGTATAAAGACTGGACACAGGGTGAAACCCCTCCTGTCCAAAGGTGAAACAAATCTGCTTTCTCTAAAATGTAATCATTACCATAATGTATCTCATTTGTTTCATTTGTACCAAAAGTGTAAAAGTCTAAGGGCTTATGGTTACTATTTCTTGACCAGTAGCAGTGTATAAGTTAAATTTGTGAGCTTCAGTGTAAAAGTAATAAAGCAAAATATTTGAGTAGATATACTAAACTAGTTTGCTTTGATTTCTAATCTTGTCTATGTATGGAATTGCATACTAAAGTACTACTCATGCTAGGTATGAAATCAAATGGATTATGTAGTGCATTCCACTCAAATAGTTTGTGGATTTTGTGTATAAATCAGAGAAATACCCAGATGTTTACCAAGAATTTCTAAATATGCAGTGTGAGCTTACTAGGCCGGATCCCTTTTTTTCCTAGGATGGCGAAGTCATGACCCACCCAACTCTGCCTCTTATTGGCTAGAAATAAGGCTTACTAGATGTAGCCAACTTCCCCAAATTGCATGGCATCTCTTCAGACTGCACAATAATGGACTGGGATACACTCATGTGATGCAGTCAGAGTCTGAGTGTACTTTAGTGTCCATAGTCTGCTGGTAATGGTGTCCTTAATCCTTCATTTAGCAGGCATGTATGCAGTACATACTGATTGAGTATATAGTAGGCAGAATGTTAGTATGCAATATGAAACATTGTCTACTTCCTGGTTGAGAAGGGTGCTCTCATGAACATGTGCACTTTAATGCCACTTTTTCCACCAGGTGTTTGCAACGTGAACCGTACAAATCAGAAGTTTTTATGAACGTTGGTAATAACTAAAGACAACAATGTTGGCCAAAACAGTTGCTGAACATTTAACCCTGCGTAACTTCAGCACTCAGACCAGCAGTCTGTTTCATCATGCACACAATGCCCAGATAAGAAATCCAATTAAGTCGATGCCAAGCAGTCTTTTTTCCCATTTCTGCAATCATCTCGTACATGTCTACAAACAATGAGCCACTGAGAGTGTGATGCATTTTTTGTCATAGATATGCAAATGCTCTATTATTAGGGGTTGGAACGGTAACAAGGCAAGTGGGCTTTGATCAGCTATGATCACAACTGAGGTGAAACCAGGACGAGACACTGCAGCTCCTGGTCTGTAAAACCTCTCGGCTGTTGGCTTGAAAAGAAAATAATGGCTCTTTTTGATGACTTTGTGATGTTTGAATGGTGCTGTGGCAGATTATTATCACCCCTAACCTGAACATAGTAGAGAGAGAAGCACCATTCAGTCTGAATCAGCGGAGTGAAGATATGTGCTTTGGAGGTCTGAGGGTGTGCAGGTTTTATACACCAGGTGATCTCTCTGATTACTTCTTCCTGTCTGGTTAAACATGCCAATCAGTGAAACCAGCTGCTTTAACATTTAGATAGAAAGAATACCTGCAGTTTCTTGACCCTCCATAGCAGCCGGCTACATGCTGTGCTCAATCACTGCACCCAGCAGTCATCCAGAAATCCTTCAGCTGAAGTTTTAACAAGTCTTTTATTTCTAACCATACTGGATGCACAAAGTTTTACTACAGCTTTGCCATTTTTGTTGTCCCTTTAGATGGAATTACACTATGATGTACAGACAGGTCATTTTGAACTTGATCTTTTTATGTTATTCTGGGTAAGACAAGTGCATTTAGCCAAATGTCAGATGATGCCATTAAATCACTTTTAATGAATGATAGTGATCCAAAGCTTGACTCTTAAAAAGGCCATGACAGTGATTTTAGATGTTTTCTTCCTGGAATGACAAATAGCACTTACTGTCATTATTTCCACAGTTACACCAGAATTCTTCCTATTGTTTCACTATCACATAGAAATTAACTTGTTTTTAGAGCTCTTTTCAAAATGAAGTAATTGGTCACAATGCAACATTTAGTAATTGAAAAAAAAAAACCTCATTAAAGGATGCTGCCAAAATATACTGCGTTCATGCTGTCAAATATAATTGAAAAGCAACGAACAGTATTGATTTCTGAAAGGGGAATAAGCTGATCAGGACATGCAATCTTACAATGTGAAAAAAAAGAATGAATTGTGATCTGAAGTTACCAGATGTCACAATAATGAGAAAAGACCATATTAGAATGATTTTCTGTTTGAACTAATTGAGTTATCATTTCATCACTATGAACCAGGTAACTCTATAGCGTGTGAAGCTGTGTATGTTTCTTCCTTTATGCTTGCACTGGTGTTGACTGATACCACCAGCTGAGCCGCATGGCAATAAGAGAAACTTGTCTCTAGAGGTGGCCAACATTGATAAGTCATTCAGTAAGTCAACAGTAAGTCCTGTTTAGAAACAAGCCAGCTGTATGCCAGCAATCTTTTTTTTCAATGGGCTTTGGAACAAGTTTACAATCTCACTTCAGTTGTTAATCAGGCTGAATACTTTTTCAGGGAAACCTGCAGGATTACATCCTCCCACTACAATAGCAAAGCTGCACCCAACGTGGGATTGTTGTTGTATAGTGATCATCTTGTGTCCTTTAACAATAGTCTGTCAGCAATACAAAAACTAATCAGTAACAAACCAAAAAGACACAGATGTTGATTTTTCACACTGGTGATATCAGCTTTATGTCAGTCACAGAGGGAATCAGCTGCCCTTTTTTTCTTTCTGTGAGACACTGAATAACTTAGTCTGTTTCATCTGCACTCAAAAAAAGGAAGAACCCCTTAGCACACACTTAAAGATGAAGCATGATAAAATCAGATGATTGTAATATAAAGCCTGAGAGGAGGTAATCTACCTTATTTCAGTCTTTTCAGGATGAAAAAGACTAATCAGTAACAATTGTTAAAGAACTCAGAAATCCTCAGGATGATGCATGATTATGTGCTTATGTGTCAGCAAGTGTTTCTACTTTTTTTCTCTACTGTTCAAACAACAAGCATACTCTCAGCCTGTTTGTCAAAATGTAGAAATGAGGAAATATATGAATTCAAGTCATTTACAGCCTGCTGACAGGTTTAGTGGTTTTCATATGATTAAACCAACATTCAATAATATGCATCATGTCATAAAGTTTCTTTCTTTGCTTCACTCTAATTGTAAGTACTCAAATATTGTGTTCCACTGAAGACCAGCATGGTACTGTATATAACAAACACATCATGACGTGAGTCCTTACAGCATCATTATGAATCACTGTGCAGCTTGTAGTTGAAGCTCTACCATAAGTATAGCTTAAAGTGCACAGCAGCACATAGCCATTATGTTTGTTCTCTTCTCTCATACTTCGTTCAGAACTTTTGATTTTGTTATTTCACGCTTGAAACTGTCATGTTTTCCACAGCTGCTACAATTACAACCCGCTAATCATCGGTAAATGTTAATCTAACAATAACATTGCACATAAAAGACCTCTTCCATATGGTATTTCATAAAGCGCCATTCAATTTTAACTCTCAGAGTAATTAAAATGAAAGACCTTGCATGAGGTCAGTCCCCGAAGTTAGGGTAATGTTTATTTCAGTCCGTATCATATTACTTTGTGTTGTAGCAGGAGGATGAGGCTTTTTAAAAATAGTCTTTAAAGTCAATCCTCTTAAGCCCCCTTCACCCCTCTTCTTAATTACGCAGGGCAGAACACATTTAATCCATTCTTGATGAAAAGGAGCATTAGCCGTGGAAAGAAGAGACTTCTTAGAGGAAATCGAATGAATTCTTATTGAACTGCTGTAATTAATTAGTTCAGATGGTCAGAGGAGCAATAGTGTCACTAGAAACCAAAATACAACATGTTCAGCAGTGAACACACCCTGTACGCTGGCCTTGTTGCCTGCATGATAAATGATTTCTCACTTCATTATCTATTTGTAAAGACTCAACTGGTACATTACCTGTGGAAATGAGATTTATGATGAATGATTAGGATGCATACATCCGTATTAAAGCAACAATTAACACAGTATAGTGTTGATGCATCGAATAGGGTTCAAATGTAATAAGATATAAATGATTTTACTCATCGCTCGTGTCAAGCCAATACATGTATTCTGGTTGCTTAATGTGCATTTAAATAGCAGATGATCTAATATCTTCATAAGACTTATTAAAATGTTTTTTCTCACAAAGAGGTACTGCTCCAATTATCTGTCACATTCAAATATCAGAGCAGAAATTGGATATAACCCAACATACATGTATGCCTTAATTCCAACACCAAAGCAACTATGTAACATCCAAGATAAGAGATAAAGACAGGCTGACAGAAGTGTTTTCCTCATAATAAGAAATCTTATTATAGTTGTCAGAGTATATTGATTATATATCACATTGCCTCTTCTGATCACATTGTTATACAGCAAAAAACATAATTTAATATTTATGTTGTCACAGAACAGGTACTGGTTTTACTAGTTTTCTCAGCATGGTGTACGTCTGCCCTGCTCATATTGAGTGAGATCCGCCTTCTTGAAGCTTAGCAACCAATCAAAATGATATAAATGTACAGTATATTGTGCATTCTTTATCTTGATGTTTTGAATTGTTTTTTGGCCACTGAAATTGATTGAAAGAGTAACTTATTAACACAGATGTCATGGAGAAACATGTAAAGTTGTGTTTGTGTCCACCTGATGACTTCAGCACATCTTGGTAGATACATCATTGGCTGATATCTGGATGGACACAATTGGTAATTTTTTGTATATTTTTTACCTTTTTGAATTTTTAACTACCCTTTTTAAATGCTTTTTGCAGTGTGTTTTACAGTATGATGACCTGAATGAAGGCTGTAAGCTAAAATACATTGATCTAACAATGTTGTTCTGTATACTTCAAGTGTTGCTGGAGCTTTGACCTTTTTATACTTTTTTCCTATTCTCCATGCAACTTGGAAGTAGGTGAAGTTGTGCCAGAAACCTCTACACTGCCACTCTTATTATTGTTCTCACTACTACACATCCTGTCAATGAGCAAAACAGGAAAAACAGCACTGACTAATTCCCAATGGCCTTGAAGCCTCACAGTAGTTTTCTTATTCAGGCAGTTGAAATATTTGCTCATTATCATTGATCTGAGACTGTGTTGCTTCCTTTTAGTGAAGATTGAATACTCACTGAGCTGTCTTAAGGGAAGCATTTGGGTCAGTGTCTAACTCGCTGGTGTTTTTGTAAAGCAAGGCCCATATCTGTGAATGTGAGGCCAAACCTAAGTGGCTCACAGAATTGCTGGATCTGCTCCAACTCCAACAAAATGTCAGCAGTTTTGCAAAAAAGCAAAGCAATCAAGGGAGAAAGTGCTCAGTAGGAGACATTTGACTCTGTTTTTCACAAGCTATCAAAGTACAGAGACAGTACAGCGCTACGTGTTGATGTGTGAGTTTAATAGATGAAATATTCTTATTGGTCTGAAAACATTAGCAGCAAAAATATGTTTTTCCTGGTATCGGTCCATCAGAACTAAAGGAAAATCTGCTCTCTTCCATTTTTTGTGCCAATGCTCGGTGATGGTACAGACGAATCCATCACAGAAGAGAGGAAAACACCAATAGCAGCTTCAAAATGTAGTTTGGACACCGGACTTTATTCTATCCTTTTCTTATTGTCGTCATATCCCATTAAAAGACTAAAACAAACAATGAGTTAGCTTTTCCTCAGTGCTGATGTCAACACTGTCTGGTTTTCAACACAAAGTCAATTTTTTCTTACTGATAACTACAATCTTTTAAAATAGGTTCCAAAAACAGAGTATAATTGAATCTAGAGGCTGAATCATTTTACGAAACATCTGGGCACTGCAGTGTTACACAAATGTTATTCTAACAAGAGAAAATAGTACAGATAATGGGGACTATTTTGAGCTGCGTAATAATACATATTTGGTATTGAGTGTCCCTGTTCATTGTCATAAAAGGAACATGTTATTTATTGTAACAGTGTCTCACGTTCATGTGTTTTACAAAATTGTTTGGACAACACACACAAACACACACACACACACACACGCGCACACACACACACACACACACACACACAGGAATATGATATATCAGACCTGAATATACAAACAGTCCTTGCTGCTACTGTACGATCAATTCATTGTTGGTTTTGGTCTTTAGAGAGTATCTGCTGATGCTATGTTGCCTATTGTTGTGTGGTGTAGTCTGACTTCGAGGCTCCTTGCAAACAATATGTGTAGGTTTGGATCATCCATTATGCATCTTTTCCTTCAAAACAGAATGATTTTATATTGTGCCACTAAATCTAAGACATTAAATCGATTCAAGACCTCACGATTCAGTAGTATTTGTCCAAACTGTGAAAGAATTTCAGCTTATACAAGAAATATGTTTGTAAGGCATGTAAGGGAGGGCTTGCTTTAGTGCAGAAGTAGAAAGAAAATAGTTGTTTAATTCACTGTAAATTACTCTTAACTCCTACATCACATTAAGTACATTAATGATGTATAATGTTGTCAAGTTCTCTGTGGGAGGAAATTTCTTTAATTAATTAGGTGCTAATTAATGCTGTGATCCAGAGCACAGCTCTGTAATGGCAGTAAAGTGGACAACACAAACAGATTTCCAATGACTGTAACAAACTGAGAGGTTTCACACCCCAAGCTGTCACGCTCCCCTGGGACTACACCTCAGAAACAACTCTGGCCTGTTGTTGAGTTGGTGTGGCCTATATTTTCAATCCCCAATTAGGTGCAATACCAAAAACTAAAAAAAGGGCTTTATGGCAAAAAATTGGCACCATGGCATATTGAAGGACAAGATCTTTAAGGACTTTATCTTCTACTTCTAATATTATATTACTTGTTTGTTTGCTTTAACTCACTAGAACCCTGGGTGGGTTCAAACCAACAACCCACTAACCTATTACGCCACCGAGACATCGCCGACCTGTTTTGAGTTGGTGTGGTCTATATATTTAAGCCCCAATTATGTGCATTACCGAAAACTTTGAAAAGGGCAATATGGCAGAAATTGGTACAATGTATAATGGAGCATTTATAAAGGAGCTTTAAATAAATGCCATTATTTTCTAACCATCAATCTTTTTTACCAATCCAACTCAATCGACAACACTTTGGCTACAAGTTTGTTTCTTTTACTACTACTTGTTGTGTTATTGGTTATTTAAGCACAACTTACTAAGTCGTTCAGTGATCTCAAACCACCAAGCATAGAGCCACTCTCAGTTCATGGAGACACTGTACCACCACTACAAGTTCCCACTGATCTGCATCCTCTACTTTATATTTAGCAATTTCCAGCATTTTACAAACATGTTGAGAACTCTTAAAGCTTGAGTGGGAAAGTGTAGGTGGACAGAACAATCCTGATAATGTCAACATAGTACAAGGATGACAACAGCAGGTGTTTCTCTCATCACAAGGACCACACAGTGAGAGTCACGTCTCTTGTACTAATCACAACATCAGTTTGGCTTAAACATAGAAGTGATGTTTAGCTGAGAAGTTTTCTGGCATTAAATCACATTGGTTGTTGTGGTGGAAATCAATAAAAATGAAAGTCATGCAGCAGGTACTGTGCCAAATTAAGTATATCCAGTGTTTATGGTGAATTATTCTTTTAAATTGACAGGTCTACCCCTGAAAAACAATGATTACTATATATACAATAGTAAAGGTGTACTCCAGCTATAGGACCTCTAAAAAGTTAGGGACTAGCATGATTAGAATGATCAAGTATAGTCACTACTAGGAGTTAAGCTACAAAAGCACTGGATCCTACATATCCCATAATGCAACTTACTTACTTACACCTTTAATTAGATGCTTTCTGCCTAGTGAATGCCCATTTCTTTTAGTTTGAAATGACCTTTTGCCATGAATTTGAAGCAAACCTAACTTAAGATACTGTAACTTGATGACATCATCAGAAATAATTGCATGCATAAAATCGGTGGAGCCCCCCCCCCCCCCCCTCGTTTTTTTAAAATAAAAAATGACAATCAAAAAAATTCCAGAAACTTCACAAACTTTATTATTCATGTTGATCTTAATGTTCTGAAAGTTCCAACCTTTGAACATACTTTAGATGTCCTGCAGGTTGTCAGGTTGTACAATAAATACAGGTAACAGTTTCAATTGGACAAGTTAAGAGGATGTTGTCCATTCCATGTAAGATCATTTACATGATTACATCTTTTCTACATTAAATATGGTTAACTGAAAAAAATCATGAGGTTATATAAGATCTCTGTGTACACAGTACAGTAGATAGTATACATTATTTGGTTAACAGTCTACACCTGTTTTACTTAATCATTGTTATTTTCCAATTTAATTGATGCTCCTTTAGTTATTTTCAGATTCAAGGCATTGATATTTGGGCATCTGACAAAAATATTAGACATTATAAAATCCCTTTCACTGGGTATTGTGGTTCCTTTAGAATATAAACATACGTTTGGTAAACCATGGGTGAAACATTTGCCTAAAACAAGTAATGATCAGTTCTACATGTCTCCAAAAGCAAATCAGTGTAATACATGTCTACAGGAATCAGTTGTTGCTTTTTGTAAACAGACCACATGGATTTCCAAAAGATTGAACAGTCTGATATCAGAGGTGATGGATGGAAACACTTACACCAGTTATACCCATTGAGGCAGTAGCACCATATTCAGCATTGTGGAGTGGGGCAATTTTCTTTCCAGTAAAGACACATCTCCTTCCCTTGGATTGAGTTCAAGTTTTAAAAAAGTTGGTAAAACTCAAAAAGGGTGACAAGGGACCAAGAACTTTATTCACATGCATCAGTATTAATAGATGTTTGATTCAAAGCTTTGGTCAATGAGTCAGTAATTCTGGTCCCTGCTGATCTGTACTTTAGAAAAAGACACTTATCCATACTAAATATGGCTGCTGTGCTTTCTATAGCGCCTGTAATCTGACCACACAATCAGGTTACATATCACATTACAGTCAGCTGAAACTCTAAATGCTTGAAGGAATGGTCACATGCACACACTTACACACTTACACACACACACACACACACACTTACACACACACACACACACATTCTTTGGCTCTGTGCAGCAGTTGTGGATTACATGTTCCATCCAAGTCCGATGTGGGTGGCCAGCAGGTAGCACATGCCTATCATGCATGTCATTATCATCATGGGGAATCCTAACCTGTAAAAAGCAAGAAAGCAAGACAACAATGTTATGAATTAATATTTTATTTTTACTCACACTTAAACTGAGCGTTTTGAGCCGAGCATTAGTACAGCTGAGCCTGACCACATACTGTAGAGCAAAGCATGAAAAGCACAGAAATGGCCTTCACACAGTGCACCGCTTTTATTTCAGCACTTTTCTTCAAATCCAACAATTGGGTTTTCTGGTGAGGGATGAGCTTTATAGCCTCATAGGATAGATGGTATATCATGTTAACACTATACTGTGGAGTATAGGTATTTTAACTCCTATGAGTAAGCAGCTTTTGCTCAGAGTGACATATAGGCAGGCATTTATCTGTTATCTGTATCTATGTATTGTACAACATTCATTAGGAATGCATACTACCAGTGTAATTACTATAAAAATAGCATCTTCACTGTAGTAATCTCCCCTGATAGTAAAAGCTTTTGACAGATACTATTCTGAAGAGGAAACAAACTCTCAAAGATAATAGTTTTGGAGCTTTTCACTTCAGAAGCAGGAAGCAGCTCTAAACCTGATTTATTAGGGGCCATACTAGTTTTTTTGCCCATTTTAGACTGTTTCCTAGACAACCTGCCTGAGGAAATAAAGCTGTCTGCGTCAGTACCTTGTTTCAAGTTCTCTTCTTGGAACGCACTTTTTTGGAAAGCATTTCCTGATTTTACCTAAGCTGCCTGCTCGTTTTCCTGGACTCTATCTGTTTTTAATTTTAAGTTATTTATTCATTCATTGCCATTACTGTATGAAAAAGTACTTGGAAATGCAGTTGGATCATCCGGAATGAATGAGTCAGAGGTTGTTGTTGTTGTTGTCAAAGTGTAGCCATTGTTGTGTGGTAATGTAATGCAGGCTTTTGTATGTTCAGCACATACAGTACATACCAATAACATAACTTAAGAGTGTTTACTGTTAAGTATACTGTAACTCAGGCATGCTTCATATCTCATACCTTAGTGGATAGTTGGCTACATTCTCTGAACATTTATCAAACCTCGCTTCACAATCCTAAAAAAATATGCAATCGCAGACACATTTGGCCATGTTTGCCTGCCCCAGGAGCAGCTTGTTCCTGAATAAATGTTTGAAAAGGCTGTTGGTGTTTTACAATGTCACTTGATTTTACAGCTTCCATCCACAGCTATTTTGTGTCTCTCCTCAAAAGAGTTCGGTTTAATGTTCATCTGGGATGCCAAAAGGTCGAGGAAGAAGCAATCGATGCAGAGTAAACACCGTGAGTTTAAGCAGATCCCGGCGAGACGACATTAATGAGACCACCTGATGGAACAGTATTTCCTGTAACTGAGATTTAGGAAGAGAACAGCCGGTAAATTGACTTCAGGGCGCCAAGAGACGAGCTGGATACAATTCAAACGCTATGAATATTAACAGTTGAGTAGTCATTTTTTGATAAGGGCATGGCCTAAAATATAAAAGATATTATATATTGTTCTTCTCTAATTTCTTTCATTGGACACCCCTGTTATGCAAATTCCAGGATTAACAGGTGGAACAACACTTAGTTTTAAATGGAGTAGCTGCCTGCATGCGGCTGACCTGACATTTATAATCAGGTATCTTTATGCTGTTGTCTTCTGAAGAAGCTTTTTTTTTAAATTGGTGGGAGTTCAATAGACCAGAAACAAATTACAATAAGCAGGAAATAACTGGCAATTTCAAGCAGGTGTCTATATAGACTACACCTCGAGGAGACCTATTGCATAATTTCAAATGGTTTAAAAGGTTATTTGAAAAATTCATTGAGATCGCTCGTCTTATTCTTTTACTGTCTCACGGCTGCTGGCTGCCTCTCTTTATTGAGCTCGTTTTTATGGTTCTGGTTTGTTTTTCGACCTACTTCGACCTTTTTTGGAGCCACGGACAGTCAAATTTCTCATATGTGCAAACTTTCTTGGACGGTTATACAGATTCTTGCTCTGATGTGTGAAACTTTATTTAGGCCCATAGGGGAAATTCTCTTTTCACTCAGCCGGCTGCACAGGAGGTCAGAGCTGCAGGACTGATTGAGCCGGTGCGAATTCAGAGTTTCGCTCAAGGACATCTGGGCCTGCAGAAGGTTTGTCTTCCTGCTACTCTGAGACAGTCCCCATAAGATTTTACAAAGGGGGTTGCATATTATTTGCCAAACAGAGACACGTCAACCTTGTCGAAAGAACCTGTAAAGCCCTGCAGTGCATACAAACCAGTCCAAAGTTTGACCCCTATGACAGGCCAAAGTTGGCTCAGAGCTCTTACGATAATGATAATGTGAAATTGTGATAATGCCTGGCATTTGTAAAGGCCAGCTCTGTCCTCATTGTAATGAATGAAATGTAGTTAGCTTTCTGATGCAACAGTGGCCATCACTGCCATAAAAATGATTACGGAAAACTGTATTAAGTAGTCTACAGATTGCTCTCCCAGTTTTTTATTCCCAAATTAGCATCATCAGTTTAAAATGTGTCCTTAGATGACCCCGGAGGTGCAGATGGTTTTGTCATTTGGATGTCTACCATGTCCTATATGGACACATGGCTGCTCCGAGGGCCAGAGATATGTTTGCCCCCAGTCACAGATCAGTGTTGGAGGATAGACAGAGAAGAGAAATGATGTGTGTATTTAGTTAGAAAGGCACTGATCTGTCTTTTTCAGTCCTGATGCCGATACCTGAACAGTACCAAGTACCAATCTGATACCGGTGTTCATACCTCACTGTGTGGAAAAGACTGGGATCATTCTTTTATGTGTATGTGTGACTAGACTTTACTTTCCTTACTTTGCTAAATAAAATGTAACAAATAAATAGGTTCAGAAACACAGAAACCTGAACAAATTCAACTTTTTAAGCCAACTGACAGAAACACCAAGAGACCATATATTTTTTATCTGACCCAACAGTGCCAGAGTGACAATGACACGACCAAGAAGGGAAAGTAATCCCACAGGGGGAAACCCAAAGTGAGCAGTGCTAATGCTGACTGCCAGCCATGGAAACTCCACTTTTATTAGTCCCTTACTTTGACATAATCACCACAGTTATAAAGCAGATATTCGGGGGATTTTGTTAAGTTCTATGTTGCATTGGATTTAATTAGCGGATGTGTTACATTTTATTATTTACATTTTATAGCAAACACGACTGGTTTTCTCTTCGCAGGATTAACTACAATAGCTGGTCTTATTGAGACTATACAGGCTCCTCAGGACAGCTGCTATTTACAAAAGAGAGCTTTCAAACAACTTCTCATAGTGTTAGAAAGTTCTTAAGGACCAGCCCCATTGTCACTGATACCTGATCCATCTATTTGAGTCAGTATTGGATCTGATATCTGATATTAGTGTCAGATTGATGCATCTCTCCATTTAGTGTGCTACTGGTTCATTTCTGTCAGAGTAGCATGAAGTAATTAAAGCTACAACACCCCTACTGAACAATGAAGGGAACCCATATCATTAAAATATCATTTAGAGCAGATGCTGCTTACAAGTGTTATGGTGCAGCAGGAGGTGTGAAGCCAAGTCATCGATAGACTCAATGAATAAGTCATGACCAAATAAACCAGAAAAATAACCATGAACCCGCTGCTTCCATAGCTCATGCTGATGATGGCTCACATCTGTGTTTATTAGCACTGCTAATCTCCCTATTGAGATTAATGACACAGTGATAAAAGTGAGTGATTTCTAATGCGTAGTCAATTATTATGATCATGAAGCATGATTACAACGGGGTGACAGTTGTTTGTTTGGCTAGAAACAAACAGAAACATAACTTTATATTTCACTTGTCCTAAATAGAGTTTTAACAATAGGCTTAGTTTTATTTTTTCAGTGAGACACAGGCTGATGCTCTGTATGTTTCATTAAAATAACTAGCACTCACAGGGAAAAGGCCTCACTGAAAATTATGTAAGATAGATATTATTGGTCTAGTCAGTGGTCTATTTAAAAAAACATGTTTTTATGGAGAAAAAGCACCTAGTTACAGCTGCACAAGTCATGGAAGAGGCACCTCTATCTTACTAAAATGGGGGGACAGCCTGGCCTTCCAAGGCAAATGCTGAGCATATAGTTGTGAGCTGTGACATCACAACCTTACTGAAGTCCAAACGGCTCATTTAAGATCACAGTTTCTGAATACAGGCTGTGTGCATTCTGCTTTCATAGTATTTATACAACACCTAGACTTGCTTTATAGTGAAGAAAAGAAATCTTCCTTTCTACAATATAGGACCTTTAACTTTCTCTTTAGCTCACTTAGCTATGAATGATAAATATTGATGGTCAGTAGCAGCCACAAAATTTGAGCATACTGGTTTTTGTCATTTGGGTTATCCAGAAAGAAATGTAGCAGGTTCTCCAATGACTGGATGACTTTTGACTACATGTTTAGTGTTAGACCACTTGAATTTAGTTTCCTGCTGCTGTCCCCACTTTTTTTTTTTTTTTACTGTAGTAATCTCCCCTGATAGTAAAGGGCCACACTGAATCTGATCATGGGTGTCAGAGTTACAGATATTAAATGGGTTAACACTTTAATTAAAGATAACCACATGTGTGTAATTAAGACTATATACTACATGAGTTCCTTATTTAATATGTTTTTGATATTGTGTGAGAAACGTTATATGTTTGGATGATTTAATATGTAACAGAAAAGAGTCAGGGGTTCAGCTCTCAGTGCAGTGCCCTAAAAACTAGTCATCGTTTTTATCCTCTATTATGGTGCATGATGAATATGCCGGATAAGAACTGTCTAATTAAATATCAATAGCAGAAATATCAAATTACAAATACGGGTTGTGGAAATGCTTTGCCAACAAACACACACACACACACAAAAACACTGTCAATATCAAAATACAGAGTTGTGAAGACTTAGCAGCTCTTGGCCTGTTATATGTGTTCACTCTCTCTTATATGAGGTCCTCTAAATCAGAAGCCCCATGTTAAGATGACCTTCCAGAAAGCTTTACTATGTATTGAATCGGCACAGAAAAAGCAAGGAAAATTCCAGAGGTCCTTAATAAAAGAGTACGTGGTCTATGTGTGAAAGCATGTCTGATAATTGCATGCCAATGTATTGCTCTTTATTGCATTATCTCTTTCTTCAGTCAGATGAATAAAATTAAGCACTTTCCATCTAATATGCATGTGGAAATGTCAAATTAGTATTTGAACTACAGATTAATGAGGATAGCCAAGCACTTAAGCTCATTAATAACACCTTCAATACGGCCTGGTGGTGTATTTAAAATGTAAGAGTCAGACTTTCCGAGTGGCCAGTTAAGTTGAGTTACAAAGGTCAGAGTCATCATTTTCTATTTACACATTAAAAGTTTAGTAAGGGCTGAAAAATGAAAGAAAACCTCCAACAAAAAGGTTTTGAGAACATTGAAACAAGAACCTGACCTTTCATTCCTTTATTACCAGAGGTCTGTCCTACTGATTGGTCCTATTTAAAGATTTTAGCCTCTAGTTAATATTTGGTCGCACAGATAGTCACCATTTGCCATTATTAGCTCAAAGTGTTGCAAAATTATTAGTGACTTCATGGATATTACACAAATGTACTGAAGTGTTATTTAAGCCTTTAGAGGTGCTGGTAGGTGGATTGTTTTACCTTCAGACAGAGCCAGGCTAGCTGTTTCCCCCTGTTTTCTGTCTTTATGCTAAGCTAAGCTAACCCGATGCCAGCTCCAGCTTCAGCTTCATGATGATATAATATTAGAGTGGTGTGGATATTCTTATCAAACTCTCTGCAAGGAAGCTCATAAGTGTGTTTCCAAAATTGTCAAATTACCACTTTAAATGCTAACAAACTGCTGCTATCAGTTTAAACACCACTGACAGGTCTTACAGTACTTATTTAACATTTGAAAAGGATCAAACCTATTTCATTTTCGGAAGTGGTTTGTAATACTTTTGGATGATGCAGACAATTGACGTCATCTTCCTGATATCTGCAGAAACTTTTCTATGTGTTGTTCTGTGTTTCATCAACCGGTGACACATCTTGTCTTTTAATGTGGAGGACTTGTTGAACATACTGCACTCCAGCTGTTCGAGGAGCTCAACTACTTTCTTTAGTTGCACACAATGGCGCAGAATGGCTGACTGAATGAAACTACTCGAAACTGCTGGTTTCTTTATGAGAGCACAGAACCCACACCTACATCAGACGATGATTATTAAACCTTTAAGCGAAGTGGGTCTACTACTGAGCAGAAAACTTCAGACCACTTAACCACTCGGCTCACCCTCCGGCTAAAGAATCAATGCTTAAAAAAACACTCCAGAGCCGGATAGTAATGCAGCATTCAGCAGTGTAGATGGAGGATCACAACAGCTCAGTGGTATATTGATCTGTAGTTGAACAATACAGTTATCTCTCTGCTGCACAAATGTTCCCTGTCTCTGCCACATTCACACATAATGGCATTTAAGTTCTACTTTATAAATTATATTTAAATTAAACATTTAAAATGGCAAATTTGGGTTGAGGACCTTGAAATACCCTTTATGTAGCTAAACTGTGACCATAGTCAGACCCAGGGTCACCTCTACATGACTTAATCCCTTTCTGCTGAGCAATACTTATTTCCCCGTCACGGGCACAGCATGAATGGACAGAGGGCAGATGAAAGAGTTGCCACAATACAGCAGTAGAAAAGAATAAGGTTCACCTTTTGTAAAAAAAAATCCCATCGTACCTTGTGATCTCACACATTGCTTTAATTGCATATGATAGGAGCTGTTTGAAAGTCCTGATGCAATCTCAAAGAGTCTCCTTAGATAAACCCCAGGGACATGTTCCTCTGGCTGTGGAGAGCAGTGCTACTGTCTATGACAAGGCTTGACCTGTGCTGTTCTATGAGCAATAAGATTTGCAAAATGCACAAACCTGTAGCGGAAAAATATTTATTTCTGTCATCGTGTAAGCTTTTGTCCCTGATTACTATGCATGTAGTTTCCTACAAATTAAGGTAACCCACCTGCAGTCTGTGGTGCAGGGGACCATTGTTCCCACACAACTCCCCTCTGCAGACTCAGAGAGGCGTATGAATGGGAATATTAATTCTGTCACATGGTGTTACAAAGGAAGGCAGCCCAAGGTGTGGAGAGAAACTGAAACTGAATAAAGCCCCCCCCCCCCCTCTCTCTCTCTTTCTCTTTCTGTCTCTATGAACCAGTTCACAATGTTTACTGTCATTTGATCAGGAGATTTGAGATTTGTTTATAGTAGCTGGTGGTCAGCACACAGGGAGTGACACAGCAGGATCTCTAACAAAGTAAAAATCAAAAACTGAAATGTGTTTCAGTGTGGTTATTCAATTTTTGATCAGAAGCCTCTCTTTATTGCTTTATGCGTCCTTCAAGGCTGAGGGCGGACATCCTGACATTGCCATTAATCTGCTGGGAGACAACTTGATTTAAAGAGCAGATGAGACTGTAATGACAGAATGAAACATCAGCGGTGGAAAGTAAGTTCACTAACTCAAGTACTAGACTTTGGTACAATTTTAAAGTACTTATCCTTCACTTGATTATTTCTATTTTAAGCTACTTTATACATCTACTCCAAAACATTTCATTTCATTTTTACTCCACTATATTTATTTGACATTAGTAGTTTCCAGTTACTTTTCAGTTCAGTTAAGATTTACATAGACATAAATACATAAGATTAAACAAGATCCCTAACAATGAGATACTAGTCTACCAGTCTAGTTACATTTAAGATGCCCATGATTGTTTTTTGGCCATTTTACCAAAGAGCATGTCATTTTTCATTGTTGTATTAGTGCATTTACTGCAGCATCTGTATATCTCTTCAATCACTGACATCACTGTGAAAATGCAACTGAATACCTTCAGGTATCAAGGTGTTAGATTGTAACAGTGGCTATTTCTCACTCTGAACAAAAGTGCTGTAGCAGTGGTTCATACCCTGTGGAGTTGCACTATGTAGAGTGGAGGCTGTTGCCATGCTCCCCGAGGTTAATGCTTTTAAAAGAAGATGATAACAGCCTAGATGCATGAAGGAAGCAACAGGGACCATACTATCTAACTGCTGAACTATTCAGGGCCACTCATTTTCCTTGGTGATGGTGTCCCTGTGGGCTCACCTGGACCTTGAATTTAAACCACCTGATTCAACACCAGTCAGTCCCAGCTGCTTGGAGTCACAGACAGACCTCTTTCCTCCTTACCTGTCTCTATGAACAGCTGTGACCCTTGCCACAGACAGCCAATTACAGGCAGCGCTTCAACTGAGAGCAAAGCTTCTACCCAGTCACTGTAAACAACAGCTACAGGGTGAAGGGAGTAAAGCTTAGATGGTGCAACTGTTCCTATCAATGTCAATGAAATCTGAAGTCATACCTTGATGTTGCAGTGCAGAGAAAGTATTATTTTATTGTTAAATGTTTGACTGATGGATGCTCACACCCTCATAATTATAAAATCTTCCACTAGTAAACATGATTGACATAACTAAATGAAGCTAGGAGGCAACACTACTATAATTAGGGCTGAAACTAACAATTATATTTATTTATTGGCAAATGAATCTCTTATTTTTCTGTTATTTATCTCTTTTTTTCAATGATTAGTTTCGCCATTAAAATAAAAATCTCTAAATCAGAGAAAAAAGTAATACATTTTTACTTCTAAGAAGCTAGAACCAGCAAATCTTTCTCATTTGGCATTTGTGAGGTTGCAGTTTGTTTTTACCTTTCTTTACAATAGTTGACATTTTGCTCAAAACCACAAATGTCAACCACCTAACCCATGCTGCTGTTGTGGCTAAAAAAGCTAATCTCACAATAGATAAAAAAAACCCAACAACATAAATGTGCAAAGAAGAGTTGTAGACAAATAATATGTCACTCATGTCAGCGCCAGGTGAAAAAGCTTCTCCGCAGATCTGTCCACAGATATCGATCCCCTGTCACCCGCTCCAATGATACTTTGATGTACATTTGGTGACGGTAATCTACAGACGGGCACATGTGTTACTGAATCTTTAGATGTATACCGGAGTATGGAGTGGTGCTCTTGAGAGGAAATCAATGTTTCAATGTGAAAATTCCACCTGCAGACATTCAAGTCACCAATTTTCTGTTACCGAACAGAATCCCTCAAGAAACAGGCCTCACTCAATCTCCTTTTATCTATTCCTCCTTGCAGTACATACAGAACACTCACTCTCATGAGTCTTATAACATGCTATTTTTGAGTGATTGCACATTACGCCTAATCAGACTTCTTTCAACATCACTGACCACTTCCTAACCTCCTACAAGCAAATTGCAAAGTACTTTGGGTGTGACGTCACCAGAATGAAAATTATTAGTGAGCAGGTGGCAACTTGGCAGGCGGCCTCGTTAACATCCTGTCTAATATATAATGCCATTTTTCGCCATTTATTTTTTTCTATTCATTTTTTTTTTAAATACCAGAGAGTTCTCAAATCAAGCTCTCCATGGGTGTTACATTTAGTGTCAATCACACATGCAGTTTGACTATAAAAATAGGGATATAGATATATATATATATATATATATATATATATATATATATATATATATACACACACACAGTATGTGCAGCTGCTGTACAAGTCCCAAGCAATGTCAGTTGGAAAACATAAAAAAAAAAAACCTGGTTCCTGCTTGGACAGATACCCACAATACCAGCAGCAGCCTTTGAGAGAGGAAAGCAACTTCTGGCACTTCATACACATTTCGATGAAACCTCAATGCTCATTTTTGGCATCTTCTATGATAACATATGACAGATTAACATGTAAGTACCTCTTTAGGCGGTTTAGCCTATAGTACAGGCTTCCCAGTAATGCGCAAGTCTGACATTTCCCCACGAGACCAACTAAAAATAAAAAGACTCATTGGGTCTTTTGAAAAATGATGCTAATGACCTTTTTCTAACTGTGAGCTGTGTGATATGTGCAGTGCTGTTACGTGAATGAGAGCTTACCTGAAAAACTCCATGAAGGAGAAACCGTAGCCGTGTTGCTCAGCAATTCCTGCGCATACGACGTTGGCTGATGCTCCTATCAATGTGCCGTTCCCTGAACAAAGAGAAAGACATAATAGAAAACTGTTAAATGAAATCTAACTCATTCTTTTCAACTAGATATTCAGGTCTGATCTCAATTATTCATACTTAAGCAAGAGAACATGAGCTCAAAAGGAGAATAAAATTACAATATTTAACATGTATTATCTGCTGTAGTAGGAGTAATAATAAAAAATCTTCATCATCTTTCAGCATTCTCTCAATATTTTTAACTTTAATCTAAGTTTTACTGTTTTTAATCTACTGTTGGCAGCATTTTGACAGTCATGGTGCGTACCCATGCTGCCGTTCGATACTGCTCACATCTCAAAAGGTGTCAGTGTGGGGATGGAGCCGGGCAGTGGCAACATCATACTGCCGATCGATAAGGACCTGTCACAGTGCAGTTGATTAAACTGAAACACTATGACAGCTCTCTCTCTTTGTGTCCTTCTCACCCAAACAGACACACTCTGCTGAGGGGGGGCGGCCGCTGGGCTGTGGTAGAGCCTGAATAAGGCACGTTTGGACGGCCTTGGGCTGCTTTGACAAAAAAAGCACACAGCCTGACCTCCCCGAAGAGTGACACAGCTGTACAAAGTGTGGCTGTCAGCTGAAGCACATGATGTCTCCTTCTGGCAGAGGATATCTATAAAGATCCACACCTTTCAAACAGGTATAAACTATAAAGTCTCCGGTGTCTGTCAGCAACTCTGGAAAGCTTGTTGTGTGTTTACCCAAAAAAATGTTTTTATTTTTATAATTTATACACCTTTTTTTTTTTTACGTGAGGATGATAAAATAGAGATGCTTACCCCCAAGACATGCGCCCATTGCCAAGGCAAAGATGAGAGGTTTTACTGGTAGGTTCACATCTGCATCCTGACTCAGGTTGATGAGAACTGGAATCTGTGGGCATGGAGACAGATTGAAAATCACTGAAAATGACAGTGATTTAGTGTGGACCAAAAATCATTTTAATAGGCAACTTTTCTCGTAAGAAATTTTCTAGTCATCTAATAGTCTGGTAGGATCACACTATGATGGCAGAACAGTGTGTACTCATCCGTGTCCCAACCGTTTTAGAATTTTCTGAAGATTTTACAAGGTTTTATTTTTCCCTGGCAATTTCTGAGTCCACAAATGAAACATTAAAGCTTTCATGTGCAGCATGGTGGAGAATATTTCCATTGGTGCCTGCTGGTGTTACCAGCTGCTGCATGACTGAGTGCTGCTGTGCGTCTCACTTTCACAAACCATACTAACAGAGCGTGTATACACTGTACATCGCCTTATATCAATCAAAATGTCTGCCCCTGGGTGGGAAAGCTAAGCCTCACTGAGTATTTACATGAGGGTGAAAAATATACTGTATCATAATGACTTCATGTTTTGTATTTGCTTAGCCGCTGTAGAATAGGCCAAGTTTGTACTTGAGGTTTAAAAACGATGCTTAAAGAGCTGCTTAATTGAGACAATTTATTTCCCTGCTCTGACTGAAATAAATCTCTCAGCTTTAGCTTTATTGTGACAATCAGGACATGTTTTCTTATCAGCTGTGGACTGTATTGAAAATGGATGCAGTCTGAAGTCTACCTTTTAGGTAGAACAATACTTGCATGGGGCCTGAAAATATGGAACATCTACAAAAAACCTCTGGATAAACTGTAAGGGGGGGGGGGGGGGGTCGGGGAAGACTAGTTAAAAAATCCGGCGTCTTAATTTTTGCAAGCCACATCTCATACTGTCAGTTGGATAACATCTTTTTCTTTTCTCACTGTCATTTTAATTGGGCACAGTGGCGCCCCTCTGAAACATTGATAGCCATACAATCTATTAATCTTCAGCAAAACAGACAGCTGAGAACAAAAAGTGGTGAGAAAGCAGTCAGTTTGATATTTGTAATAGAATTAACTGTATAATATGTCTGCCCCCACAAACTACAGTGTAATTCATGAGTGTCTGAATATCTTAAAAGGTAACAGCTGATGGTCAGATTACTGTCACCCCAACAAAAAATATAGCTAAATACTATTCCACACACAGAAAGTCATCTGCACCTGCAATATTTTTGGTCACATTCTTCCACTCAAAACACTCCATGCTGTTTGTATTGATCAAAATTACACAAGTCAAGTTTTTTAGTTTATCCAAAGCAAAATGAAGTAATACATGATGGTGAAGCCCATCTCAATTTAAATGACTTAAGACGTGTTTGAACTGTGTTTGTGTGCAGTTGTGTGATCTCGTAAATATATTCAGCAGGGTGAGATTAAAACATCAGGTTTACCATGGTGGCAGTGAAGGGAATGTTGTCAATGAGAGAAGACGCCAGAGCAGAGACCCACATCACCAAGATAATGGCTATTGCCAAACGCTGGTCTTCTGGCACTGCCTGAGAGAGGAGAGATAATGAGAGCGACAGATAACTACTACTTCCATTACCAGTCAGATGCCCATGCCCTCCACACCCGCACAGCTTCTCCACCACACACACATACACTCCCTCACATAGCCTGTCACTGATTTAAATCAAACCAATTATGTTTATTCTTTGACACTGAACCTCTCATCAGGGAGCGGAGGGCTGGGAGAGGATGAAGCTGTTTGAAAGTGTGACACAACCAAAAGTGGCGGTGGTGTCTTTGAGTTTTATCTCTGAGCTGTGCCGTACACACACACACACAAACACACACACACATTCTCCACATGTGACAAGCATGGTGTTGTTTGAACCTTCTTGATAGTTTGCTCTTAGGTGTGCACAGTCAGGTTAAAGGAGGCAATATCTCCTCCTATCAGCTGTCCACTACTTGTATCAAGAGAGAAAGGCCATGCGATGCTAACCAGCATGTTGTCCATTGTTCTGGGACATGGAGCAGGTCAGAAACCATGAATAGCACACCACCTGTCATGTGTGATTATTAGAGTTATAGAGGCCCACGGTCTAAACGCAAGCTGACATACCTATTTACTAGTGCAATTCTCAGCTGAGAGACACCTCACTTGCATGATGCACACAGGCCAGAATATTGGTGAAAAATTACCTCAGACCTCTTCATCCGCTGACAGAATCAGATGCAAACAAAATAATTGAATTCAGAGCCGTGCAGGATGAAGGATCTATATGCATGAAATGCAATATCATGTCACCTGTGCCCAATTATCAATTATAGTAGTCAGGTGCAGCCTTGGGAGATGAGTTTTAAGGCTGAGAATCAAATGGAAAAACTCACTTTTATAAGCAGTGCTGTCTGTTCTCCAATATAATCGATGAGCTGCAGCTGTGCTAAAGCCTGAAAAATGAAGAGGAGAAGATTAATTTAAAAAAAAGAAGGGAATTAGTTATAGGTGAGATTAAACGAAGAGAAGAAAGGCAATTTAGCAGCCATTTACTACACAAGAACACATCTATTCTTTTTATCATTATTGACACTGAAAACAACAAAAAATTGATATGACAGTCACCACTATACAATGTTTAATGCATCCAACAAAAAGCTTTGCCAGGGCCCCCATCTGTACCAAACACTCAGAGGAGAGAAACAACAACAGCAGACATTGTGCTGACATTACACTTTATCTCATCATTTCACTGGGAGGCTCATGGGTAAAGAAATAGATAATTACTTTTCAGATTGTAAAGTCACTGACAGGTTGAATTTGTGTTCTGCTGATAGATCTATGCAAAGATCCTGTTTTTCTTTAGTATCTTGTAAAGATGCTTGTCAGAGGTGAGTGCGGGTACCCAACATTAATCTTGGTTCTGGGTCACATTTTATTTCTTATAATTTTCTTGTGTGACAAATAGAAGTTGTAGTATGTTGAGTGGAGTCCAAAATCTTGCTTCACTGTCAAATGCAAAAAAAATCTAAATAAAAATGGACTGTATAATAAATACCTCCATCAAAACGAAAAGGCCAGCGAAAAACAATAACGTTGCCCACTCCACTCGGTGCAGGATGATCTCGAAATCCTGGATGTCAGCCAGAACCAAAAGCCACAGTGCACCCAGAATAGCAATCCAACCTGAGCAAGAGAAGAAGAAAAAACATTTGACATCTTCCTTTAAAGCCAGGAAACAAACTTATGTAAAGATGCTTTCATGACCTCATGAGAGTAAAACACACTAAGGAAAATATCACACACAATCCATGTGCATAGTTAGGAGACTACACTATAATGGGTTTCTATCTGCTATTCATTTACTTAATGTGTCTGTAATCACAACTCTCCAATGGTAGCTACAGATGCTAAATATCTTTACATCCAGGGCTAGTGCTCCTACTGTACCTTCAATTCTTTACATTGTCTTTGCTGACCCATATAAATGTATGAAAAATACATAAAACAAATGTGTATGTGAAAATGAAATTGCAAGGATTCAGCATATACCATCACTATAATCTAATAAACAGATCATACCATTAAGTGCTACATGACATAATTTGCATTAACTATCACAAATTTCAACACATTGTGGTCTAGAGGACACAATTTGGCACCGGCCCGCTGATATTTACAATTAGAGAGGGTTTTCTGAAAAGATGGAAGAGTGTGCATCCACTTGGAGAAAATTTGATTAAAAAGGTGAGCACCGGTAATTGCCTTGGCCCAGGCCTTTGGCGAAATAATTTCACAAGTGATGGGAATCAACAGAAGGACACAAAAAGGAGAGCCACAGAGGAAGATGGCAGACACAGACTGACTGATAAGAAGATCAAGACTGAAAAAGGAGGATCAACATTTTTGCTGGTTCACAGCATGTTTGCATGCTCAGAAACTGCTGAGTGGCTGCTGTTAGCCTCGGACAGAGTTAGGAAAGAGATCTGGGGCTGGATATTTGTGGGGGGGTTTCAATACTGGCTTTTCTCTCAAGGTGAAGATTCTGTACACAGTCTAAACTCCTAAAAACATCTTCAAAGTTATTCACTTCAATTTTATGACTATTTTATAATTGTTTAAGGTTTTTTTGTTGTTGCTGTTAAGATTGCAGCTAGCTTGATGTTGTTGCCCACCAAATCTCCTCAATGTCCGATGAATACTGTTTTCATAGTTGATCGTTTTTAATGAGAAAGTATTTTTGAGAAAGCTTTCTTTAAACTTTTTTTTTTTCTGGCAGATATGGGAGTAGCGCAACTTCGTACCTGTAAAAACAAAACACTGACATATCACACCATTAAATTGACGTAGCGAGCGTGTTAGCAGACAGTTCCTTATTCACACATAGCCTATAACAGACACACAAAGCAACATTAGCATTAATTTAAAGTTTCTAGCCACCAGTTTCCAGAAACATTTAGCTAACACTAAGCTAGCTCTGTGAGTGTAAAAAAAACTAAACAAGCCTAAAACAATGAACTGAAAGACACTAAAAAGGGCTGTTGAAGAAATGCAGAGTTATTTGAGTTATGAGCGACCCCCTCTTCTTTCAATTGTTCATGTAAAGTGCTTTAAAGCTTTATAAATGTCTGAAAACTTTGCCTGTGTATCATTAGCATACAAGGTCCAGCTATTTTCAACTGCATGTAGGAAACAAAGAAATGTCTTTAGAGGATTGTCCACAGTATTAGTGTATATCCGCCTGTTCATATACAGTATATCAATGAGTGGAAGTTCATCATATGAATGCAAACATGAAATCTTGACACATAAAACTAGTAAATAAAAAGAGAATTTCTATATTAACATATCTTAAGCTAAAGTTCTGCTTGTTAGCAGCAGATCTAAGGAGTCAGCAATACTCTTCATTTACATAATTTTTTACAGTCTTCAGAAGGAACAAAATGAGGTTGAAATGAAGAGTTTAGTACAAAGAAGAAACAAAGAGCGGGTCAGCAGGGTTAGAAAACACTACTGCCAGCTACACTCTCCCCACGGACAGCTGGTCTTCATTAGAGGAAAAGTGTGACATTTCTCTTGTTAGATGGAGTCTGTTCATACATCTTAAGCCAACTCTCAGCTGATATTTTCTAACAGCTTTTATGCTTCAGTGTGATACTGCAAAGAAATGTAAATGTAATGCAAATAAATTCAAATTTCATGTGATTCATTCTGATGCACGTCTCCTCCAGCAAATATTCTATTTTTCAGCAACTACTACTACTTCGATTAATAAAAGATATTAAACTCCCCTGTAGCATCTAGCAGATTATAACAACACACAGATGACTGCAAAGTTCTATGTTTCATTCGAGCAACATAAAACAATAAAAAAGACAAAAAATAGATGCAAGCAGCAGACAACAAACCTAAAGAGCTCTCCAATTAAAAAGAGCTCTTAGGCGGATCTGATCGGTTTATGATAGACTCATCTATCATTCACAAGACAGCAGCGTCTGATGCAGGAAATGTGCTGTGAAAGATGTCTCACCCCTGTTGTCTTTAAGGTACACAACAAAATTAATTAACACAAGGCCAAATTCAAATCATATAGAGATTTGTGCTCCAGCATGTGTAAACATATGTGTAAACATATGGTCAGAGAATAGCAGTGCAGTGCATGCATACCCGCAAGGTACCTGGTTCGAAACTGGCAAGGGACATTTGTTGCATGTCTCTCTCTCTGTCTCTCTCCTCGTTTCCTAACAGCCTTTATGCCACTAACTGTCTAATAATAAAGGCTAAAAAATATCATTTAAAAAACTCCTGCTGAAGTTTTTGAAAGTCATTCAAATGTCAAAATGTAACCGAAGACAGAATTTTAACATTAATCAGCCAGTATCTAAAGATCAATCTTAAATTTAGAAGATTTTTCAATATAAATAATTTATGTTCCAACCTCCTCTTCTTCATTTTTAGCCTTTCAGAAAAGCTATTTCTTTGCAGAACATTTTTCCTTGCGGCCACTTCTTTTTCATCCTTTTCTTTTTGTTTTTTCTTTCTTTTTGGCAGCCCCTGCTGATCTTTTGGTTACCATTAGCACTGTCCATTTTCCACAAGTTGGTCATTTTTCCCAAACACTCCATACAACCTAACCACAGTGCATTGATGCCTGTTAATCAATCATCGAATTGACAATAAAACTGTCAATTATGAGACTTAATTTTTTTTAAATTGTGATTGGATAATGCTGCTGTCAGGTGGAAACTATGCAACTCCATATTTCATTTTGGACATACAAGGTTTCCGACAGCCACAATAATTATCAGCATCAAGAGAATGGGTCAACTCTAATCTCATATTTCTGTGAAGCCTGACCAAAAAAGGGCCCGTATGGTAGATCCGGCCATGCTTGTTTTTTTAACATTATCTATGACTTTCATATACATTCCTGATTTCCACACAGGGATTAATGAGTTTTCATCCTAACCAAAGTTGTGCCTATATAAGTACAGTCACATAAGAAGGATCAAATGATCAGGCTATAATGAAACTGAAATTAAAGCTTACTGTGTGAAGGTAATTACATTTTAATGAGGCTCCATTCTTAAAACAAGTGTGAATAAACGGACTGGGCTTGTTGCAGTGATCAGCCTTGACTGTGAACTGCATGCATTAGCGAGAGTCATGTTTGGACAGGCGCCTATCCCTCCGCAGGGACCGAAAACACACCGATGTGGGGTCATTCCCATTTAATAAATGTCACAGAGAGGTAACCTGAGCAACGCCTGTAATTAACTGAGCATGTTTGGTGACTGAATGGCCCCTGCAGCGAGGGGAGAGATGACAGCGTGTGTATGAAGACGGTCATCTCCATTTAGGGATAGCTTCAGCATTAATGAGATGCTGTTAAGGTCATCTGCTGAGCATACATCAGAGACATCACAGTCAGAGGCAACAGACGGACAAGATGTAACCCTCACCCTAAACCACAGGTCCAGATTTACTAACATGAACAATATATGCAAGCAACATAGATTTAGAGGTTTGCATTTGTTCAGGCAGAGCGCTAACGTCATGCTTACATCAGCTGATTAGCGACTGATTGTCATATTCATACAGGTCTACAACCTTTAAGTAATGGATTTCTAATGGACACAGAATGAACCACTGAGATTTGTTACAAATTAATGATGAAGGCATGTTTTTTGGGGGGTGGGGGGGGGGGTTAATTGTATGTTTTAATGTTTCTCAAATTACATGTTTTTCTGTTTTATGTTAAGCACATTGAGTTGTCATTGTGTATGAAATGCGCTATATAAATAAAACTGCCTTGCCTTGCCTTGCCTTGCCTGGTTGCAGCAGAAACAAACTAAAAACAAAACACTGTTGCTTTTTTACACATCCAGCGGATATGGACTAACATTAGCATTCATTTGGAGTCATGTTTGTGTCCATCTGATGATTACAAGTCCAATATTCACTCTACTTTCAGCTCCACCGACATTTAGAGTAGAGAGGATTTTTAAAGTTTTTTGCTGAAAAATCCTTCCTGCTGCTGCTGCTGCTGCAAAAGTCGACCTTGCAGAGAGCTGTGAGAGTGTAAATAGGGAAAGTTAGGCTCCAGAAAACCAAAACAATAAGCTGAAGGATGCTATGGAGCTACGCAGAGCTGCAGGGAACAGCAGATTTAGGTAATAACCCTCTGTGGGATTGTCACTGCAAGCTCCAGCCTTCATATTATACAAGTCTTTTGATCCAGTCTCATTATTTTAAATTTGATTATGGCAGCTTAAAGACAATGTAAATCATTGATGTGTGAATTTGACAGTCTCATCTGGCTGCCAGTGCTTTGTTAGGACCTGCATTTCATAGGATTATGAAGTCACTGTATAATGGTTTTATACAGCATTTAAATTGCTTTTATGGTTGGAGATTTTATGTGATTCTTACTGGTGATTTTACAGCTCTGAGTTTAGTTTTAGATTAGTTTTATTGCTGCAAATCTCTGCAGAGAAACTCCCCAAAAAGAGAATTTAAAATAAGATTTTGGGAAAATACTGTATCAATGTTCCTAGTGTGGTCTTACCAGAACAATATTCATCAACAAATGTTTGAAGTTAGAGTGCATATATAGATGTAATATAATGGGGCTAAATGCAGCTCAATATCCATGTAATTTGGTGGTTGGATTTGCTAGCCAGCCCATTATTTGGGCTCATTTCAAATGCGAGGACAGAGGAAGCGGTTTTTCATAATTACATGACAGACCCTATAACCACCCTGTGGGGATTGCAAAAAACGGTGCGGTAATGAGACACTTCAGTGCTTACCGAGATCAAGATGAATGCTGGGAACAAAGGAGTTGAGAAAGAACATGAAGATCACCACGCCAAGAACGGACACGCACTTCACCAAGAGAACCTTGTCAGTTATTCTGTGCTGTGGAGGAGAAAATATATATTCTTTCTGAATAGGGGGAAAAGGCAGATTTTATCATATGTCTGACAGTATTTGTTTTAAAGGAAGTTTCAAAGACAGGGCCAACTCCATTATTGAGATAACATCAATGTGCCGCAATCCTAGAGGGTTACAATACGCCTGAGATGAAAGCTTACCTTCTTTTGCAGTTCCTGAATGTTTTGCTCCCAGTTCTTATCCTCTTGAGAAATTTGTCTGTGAGACACAGTAACATGTTAATCCTGTATTAATTTCATTTCTCATCATAAAAAAACAAATATTTAATTATACAGTCTAAAATATAGACCAATCATGTTCTTAAAAGGTTTAAAATATTAGTAAAAGCATGCATTGTATGAACAGTATATATGCTGTTTTTTATTTGTTTAATGTTATATATATATATTGATTTAGTTTGTATTTTCCAGTGTTATATATAGTGTATTTTTGGACTTGTGCTATAATTGCTGTGCGGATGCTACAAGGGCACAAATAAAGGAAACTATTATTGGACTATTCTCGGACTTCCTTGTCTTTTCAACAAAAAAGAAAAGAAAATGCTACGTGTCATGTTTTAAACTATCAAATTACCAATAATAAACTCAACAACATGAGCACACATAAAAAAAGGTCATATAATCATAATGAATGCAGTATGCAGTAATAATAATGTTGCTTCCTCTATAAAATGGGAAAAACAGTACAGAGATGTGTTTGTGTGTAAGGTGATAACAGTGTTTTCAGCAATAACAAGATATTTGTTTGTTTTTTTTGTTTGTCTTTTAACCTTTGGAAGGTTTTCATCATCTTGCGGAGCAGACTTTCCAGGTTGAGGACTTTTTGCATCAGCAGGCATTTCACAGCTGTCTCCTCTCGGCTGGCGGGGTTAATGCGCTGAGCTGTCTGCCTCCAGACCAGGATCTCATGCTTCAGCTCTGAAGGGAACAGAACAAACAGATCAGGAGAGAAAGATGCCTGTTTAGTGTCTGTTAAACACAGGAACTACACTGCCATTATAAAGGTGGAGCTCTATAGTAGTGTGTAGCATGTTTACAGTTGGGGATTTGATTGGTCATAGCTCCTACAGCTGAGGCTGACTGAGAGGATATTAATATGTTCTCAGTCAATACGCTGTGCGCCCCCATTGAGGGCCTAATGCAGCCAGGCAATGGACACATTGACCAGCTCAGGATCAGCCAGTGTTGAGGCAGAGATACGGCCTGAGGGAGCTGGACGCCTGCATAGATATCAGTAGGTGCTATCCTTTTTCAAGAAGGTTGCTAGGTGACCTTAATAGGATCTAACTGGATGTAAGCGAATCTGTACAATTACCAGACGTGGCAGGGGCTTTGAGCTGATTTAGCTTCACGCTCTCCCAGGTGGACTGGGTTGGCGGGGGAAGCGGAAACTCCACAGGGTGGGATTTACAGATGGGCTATCAGGCCCGCATTGAACAGTCACCACAGCGATCAGCAGTGACTTCCTTCAATCTGCCCGTGGCTCAGTGTGATGATGCAGTTCCAAACAGTCGATTTTGCTCCCTTCTTAAACGGGAGCTGCAGCGTGGTGACGACTGGGGAGCTCGGTGGTCTCTGTTTTAATGATCCCCTGCTGAGGTTGTCTCAGAGGGGGGACAGTGCAGTATTGTGGGTAAACACTGATAAGAGGTGACTGTATCTTTAGAAAAACTGAAAACATTTTTTTGCACAATTATCCCTGTTTATTAGTTTGGCCATTATGCAAATCCCTAGGGTCTCATATTCAAAATTCTGTAGTTGCACCATATAGATTCCAGGATGGACGACACAGCTACTATCCAAACCAAACAAACCATGTGGTTGTTAAATTACCTTATTTTACCTCTGGACAATCTAGCAAGTCTTGAGGGGAGGACCAAATCATTTTCTCTTTCGTTAATGGATAATTAAGAAGACATATTAAAGAGCTACGGTGTGCCAGATTAGTGGAATCGTTTACACAGCAGCACACTTTCAAAAGGAAATTCAGAGTGTGAGTTTTGGACTGCAGTAACAGTGAAACCAAGATGGAGACCCTGTGCTGCTCTCAGGCTGCTCTCTGGAAGAGTGAAGCCGTTTTTTTCGCTGCCAAATAGTCAAAGCCAACAGCTGAATGTCAGAGTCAGGGGCTTTTTCTGAGATGAGCCATATGGCACCGGGGACTCTGGGTGTTTCACCAGACTCTGGAGGGAGCGGAGCTGGTGAAAGAGGCAAAAGGTGAAAGTGTCTCACCCCAGTACATGATGTTGAACTTAAGAGTCTAACAGCATGAGCAACACAGGCACTGCACATACTTTAACTGAACCCGTTTTAAAACATGTCTGTGACCTAGTTATACATTTAAACCACTACCATTTTATCCATTACATCACAACTGCAGAAGGATCTTCCCCTTTACTAACTAGTACATGATGACAATGTCTGGAACACTGAGGAAACTACCTGAGACAGAGGGGGAAGTCTTCAGTTCAGAGGTCACTATACACTACATGTGGGAGTTAGAGAGCTGAGGCTCTAATACTCAGTTAATGAAGTTTCTATGAGGTCGTTGCATCGTCTGAGAAGGTGAGCTGCTGTAGTGTGAGGGTGGTAGCATTAAGTACACAGCTGTTATTGTGGAGTTATTACCCTTTATAATAATAAAATACCTTCATAATTGAGTGTAGATTGTGCTGCATCCATAGCACTTAGCCCCATGACATCATGATAACCCCATTACCCAACAGCAACCTTCATTGCCTCAAAAAATCAGTGTCTATGTGGAAAATTACTTTCGAAAAAAAATGTCTTGACTCACCAACAATTTCGATGGATTCTTTGTTGTAGAGTTTCTTGTTCCAGTAGAGCATCCGTAGGAAGGGAAATGAGGTGAAAAGGACGAGACATATTCCAAGGAACATGTAGCCGGTGAAACTGGCAAAATCAATCCCCTGTGAGAGGGTAATAAATAAATAAAGTAATAACATGTTAATAATATGAACAATAGAGTCTTTTGAAATAAAGACTGCTCCAAAATTCCCTTAATATATATAACCATCAGTGATAAAGGATAAAGCATCTAGTTAGTATAAGCTGAACTATTGATTCTCTGAGATATGCAGTAGAACAACAGGTGCATTTGACCTCTAATCAGTATGTTACATCACCATAATACATGATAATACATGAACTAAAACAGGTTTAGATGTGGCAGCAGTCTGAGGAAATGAAATGTGTTTATTGCACGCAACAGGCTGGTGATAACTGCTTCCTTAAGGTCTTTTTTAGGTTCACCAAGTTCCCATTTGGCATGAAGCATATCTTACCTCCTGTGTGATTTAGAAATAACAGCTCCCAGCTGGGCTTGTCCTCAAATTGAGAGCAAATCTTTTACACTGAATATAATTTGATCAGATGCATTATTAAAAATGTGTCCTCTTATGGCATCATCTACATAACATGCCAAATTAAATAAAGAAAGCCTTTAAAATGCATGTTATAATATCTGACTTTGGGCTGTGAGTGATTCTTACAGTCTTTATTTATTATACATGCACAGTGTCAAGACTGAAGCTACAGAGAGTCAGTGATAAAACTGGTTAATAGTGACCTCTACAGGATTTGCAATTTAAAGTTGCAGCAGAAGTCCAAGGTAAAGTAAGAGGAGGGCACTACAATGAAATAAGCTGCCATTAAACCATAACTCAAATCAACAAATACACTATTTAAAATAAAGGTACGGTTTGAGTGTGAAAAATAAAGCTTATGTCAGTGCTTTTGATTTCAAGGTACTCTATAGTAAGAGCTGTGTGCAGTAAACTTCCAGTCTAAAATGTGTTTTTCTTACTCTTAATTGAGTCGGGCATGACCCCTGGACTAACTGATGTTCAAGGTTTGACACTAGAAGGCTGTTTTCACAATTATCTGCTGAAAGAAGAAGATTTCTCCAAGGTGACTGAAGCTCTGAGATAAAGGCGTGTACTTTTGATAGTTATCTGTGAAATCACAGCTAGTTTGGAGCTGATCAAGGTGGTGTTACAGAACTGTGATGTGTAAACTTTCAACCTCCAGCAAACATTACACTGAGAATTGACCTTTTAGTGAAGTAGGAGACATCTTGTGTCCAACAGTCAAGCTTTTGGGACATGAAATATTTTATTATTCATAGATTTTGGTGTCATTCTAATTATTTTTTAACAAAATAAATGAATCTTCCTACTCAAAACAAAGTATTTTTATATATCACATAACACTTTTGGATGGGACCTTTAAAATACCTCATTAGTGTTACAACAGATTTGATGCCAATGATTCCCTTCATTCATGCAAACTCGTTTTGTCACTTTGCTCCCTCATTTCCTCTTATGCAGTACAAGTCTGACTGCCTCTTTATTCATGTCTCCAAAAGAGACCCGCCCTCAGTCCTATGTGGCCTTTGTGGGTCGAGGCTAGCAGCTCATGCAAACCGGCTTTAAATGAAAACTCTTATCACTTCAACGAATCTCTGTGACATCTCCGGTCACTGCTGCAAAGCGTAGGAAGGGACAAGAAACCTGAGAGCTAAAGAATCTAAGTTTTATCTATGTGTTTGCTGCTGTAATGTATCTCTGTTTGCTGCCATAAACTGTGACCCTGGTGTGTCCATATTTCAGAGCCAATGTCAACGACTCTTCTGACTGGTTGGAGGAGATCCATTTGGCACGGGGCACCACCAGAGTCGCTCAATGAAATTATACCAACAGGAGGCAGAGGTTTTGTATGCGCCATGCTACCGTGCTCTGTAACAAATCAAATACAAGGACACTCTGATGAGGGGCGGAATCACCTAAACACACACTTCACAGCTGTGCCATTCTTTCTATCTCTGAATTTCTCCCGAAATCCCCTTGACACAAACAAGCAGGATGCAAACAAACAAACAGGCGGGCAAACCATGCATGCACACACAAGCTGTGCTTATCAGAGGCCAGACATGACTGAGTGAGTGCGTCGCTGTGTCCCTGCGGTTCTGTCACCTGGGAAACGCAGCCAAGACAAACTGGACAGAGGATCGTGAGAGACCGATCCGGTAGAAGCTACTGTATACCGGAGGGGACCACATACTGCTGCACCCGCAAAGGCTAAAATGTCATGCACAGTGAACAGATGCCACATCAAGCAGCTGGGAAAATGTCATATCTTCTAGTGATGTAGCATTATGCCCCTGTGAGTATAAGAAGAGTGAAGGTTATGGGAAGAGCCTAGAAGTCATTGCCCTTTTCAGACACCAACAGACTGCTCTGATTATCGCTCCTATTATTCCCACTGCTGTCTGCTGACATCATTTTTATGTCACAATATGTAAACTAATTTTCATTTTAGTCCTAATTTCAGTGTCAATTACACTATCAAAACTAACATTAAATGTAGGTTCATGAGGCGTACCAATGAGACTTGGCTTTCTTAAGGCTTTAATTGATATGAGATGTCCTGTTCTGGTGGGAATCTACAATATATCAAACAACAGACTAAGTTGTAGATCTATATTTAAGACCTAAATCCAATCAGAGAAGTTTCCATGATGCATGTTCATCTCTTGGGTAGATTTTTCTATGAATCTACTTCTGCTTCTATATCTTCCATATTTACAAGGAGACTAGCTTACTGAAATGAAGAATTGTTAAATATAAACATTTTTAAATCCTTCTTTTTCACATGTTTCAAACATTATCAGACATACAGTGGGTTGTCAAAAAGGTCTCAACTAAGTGTGATATGCGTCATCCACAGACGGGCGTCCGGTTGCATGGTTTCATACATGATTGCATCAGGATTGAGACCGTCTCATCTTCAAGCTTTCAGATGAATTCCAAGAAAAGGGTCTGTGGTGTGCACCAGCATGCCACTTGTTACACACCTATGTAAGCAGCTGCTGCTGAGGTGTAGGTGAGTATTTCTCAGGAAAGGGGAAGCAGTAGGAAGGTGTTACTCCATGCAGGCTTCAGAAATGATCAAATGTGTCAGAGGAGAGCTGTTACGTTGCTTGTAATAAACCTCTCTGACTCTCTCCAGTACTGTACAGCTGGGTAATGTTTATCCTTATAATCGTTTGACAATAAGAAGCTCATGCTAGGTTTTTTTACCTTGAAACGGGAACGAGTTACAGTTTCTTCCTCTACTGTTTTGACATTGTTAATTCTGGTGATTTATGATGGCAGCAGCAAAAATAGAAATTGGTTTCCCTGCCACTATGTCTCCATTCATCAACTGTACATCAACATAAATAAGGGTCACGAGTCACACACACAGAGAAATCGTGCTGAACAGAGATAACACATGTACCACCCGACAAACACAGATTATTAAATCTATCCACTGTGTACACTCATGAGGCACAGGCATGTCTGCACCTGTCTAAGAGTGTGTGTGCAATGTCAAGCTTATATCAGAGCTTTTGAGAATATGACCACAAATGCTTTCAATGAAAAGCTTCCTATTCGGTATTTTAAAAAATCCAGAGAGAGAAATAAGTGCAGCTCACAACTTGTCATTGTCAGGTGAAAACCTCCAAATTCCCTTCACATATTTTTAACTTGAGTTGAAGGATAGAGCAGTACTTACTCTGATGAGGAGAGACAAAACAGTCCTTGAATTTATGAAACCCTTTTTCCCAGCTAACAGGAAAAAATCTCCAACATGCTACACTGCTTGTAACATCATGTCACAAACCAACAAATGGATTGGAACAATGTAAAATATGGCAGCAGTCTGAGATTTCTTCAGTAAAGCAGCTGGTAAGTTCTCATTTTGCAGGATAAACTCAGCCTGTTGGAGGAACTGTCATGTGTTTTGTTAGGTCAAGCTGCAATGAGGGTTTTTATGACCACTAGAGGGCAGAAATAATCATTGCGTCATTGCGTCTGATCTAGTTCTTATGACTGAAATGTTAGCAAACAGCTGCATATTTACACATCCAACATTCCCATAGCAACATGGACTTACAAATGGAGTACTTTGCTGTCAAACATAAATCAAGACCAGTAAACCTATAAAAGAAGAGCTAAAAGCTACATGCAGCTGCAGAGTTGGGTGGGACCGGCGTTACAGGAAGTCATTTGATATCATGTTAATATTCAGCTTTAAAGTGGTGCTTCAGCCCCAATCTGTCACTGCAGAGTTGTTTGGAATAATAACTGCCTGCCTCATTTCCCAATATGCATTTATTACTGCCACTGCTGTGATGCTCCTTTCATAATCACCTTGTCATAACATGAGGTTTTCAAAACAGTAGTCACACATATTATGGTATTATGAGTAGTAACGGGCCAACCACGCTGTCAAAGATGTTCATCTATTCATTCTGGCGTACAGTATGTATGTACAGGGTTGCACTCGACTGGCATTCAGTGTTTGCTTGTTTTTAGTCAGAGGCTTTGTGATATATTTAAGCACTTTTTCTTGTGGAAAATATCTCAATTCCTTGAGGGCAAGGGTAAAATGAATCAATACAAACACAATAAATCATAAGGGTATTAATTCATCTTTTGATTATGGCATTGACCTTAGTGACTGTCTGCTTTAAAATCTTCAAGCAACACTCAAGTGTAATTAAGCATTTGGAGTTGCTACAAAGTCCAAGGAATTAACCTAGCGCTGCTGCCTCTATTCAAAGGAACAGTTGATTATCAACACAAAAGAGCTTAATAAAGGGATAGAGGTGACGGTCATGACTAATATTTTCCCTTCATCTTATTATTCTCTCAACACATAAGGAGCATTATGTTTGCTTTACCAGGCATGTGGTTCATGTGTCAGATTACTCTGAGCCGATCTGTTATATTAGTGCAAGTTTAGTCAGAGAGCTGTGAAAGTGCCTACTTCTTTGCGCAGGTCCTGATTTGATACTATAATCACATTGGGTGGATCTCCGACAGCTGTGGCAGCCCCTCCAATATTGGTGAAGATTACTTCTGCAATCAGGACATGTCTGGGGTCTAGATTAAGCACCTCACACAACCTGCAAAATCAGATAGAGACAGAAAAGCCCTTTAGCCCCGATTAGATTGCAACGAGTGGGAGAAATAAACATAGGAATAAAAAAAAAAAAAAAGGATATTTGAATATTAAAAAAAAACATTGGTCCTTTAACATTGAGCTTGTGCAGGATAACCACAAATCTGTGCTGTGTGTATTTAGTGTAGTAATTTAAGTGGAATATCTTGTGACCTTCTTCAAGCAAGACTAGCTTTGAGAACTTAATAATGCTTCACTGTAAAGACTCAATTCAAGGGCAGAAAACAGAGATGCTAACAATGAGGGAGGGGCAGAGGTGGGCGGTATACACACACATGTGCAGTTGATTAATTACACTAGAGTAAATTGTAGCTTCTCTGTAGCAGTTTTGTTTTTTAGGAATGTGATGTGTGTTTCTTCTCTTTTTTAGGGAGTAGGTGTTGACCTCTGGATTGATGTTACTTTATATTAATTAACTGTTTGATACAAGTACTTTTAGGGGGAAAAATCATGGGAAAAATAAGCAAGCTTGTGTAAAAAAATATATATATTTCTCTATCAAACTGTCTAAATGTACTGTATAAGATGATACATTTACTCTAAGATATCAGTAGGGAGGAATAAGATTTACCTAGGGGTTAAGGGATAAGGGATTTAAATAAGTAAGTTATATAGAAGCAAAACAATGGAATAACAGCAGCTTGATAACTGAAACTTATTTCAAACTACAATACTACACAGCAAGAAAGTATTCTGTATAGCTGAATATAATTATTTTTCCTGAAGGTCTAAGATTTAAATGTTGAACCAGACCTTGAATATTGATTTTCTGCCTATTATGAAGTTACACAGCACACACAATGTCAGGTTACAGATGACTAAACTATAATTCTACTGCTCATAAAGGATTGTTGGAAAGAAATATCATAGCTAGTTTCTGTAACACATTTAACTGTGGAGTATAAAGACAGTCAGCTTTGTGAATTGAAGATTCTAAATTGGCCCTGAAATATAATCCACCTCTCACCTCATGTAACCAGTTTATAGGCTCCACCTATCCACTATGCAGCAGAGTACGGTAGATAATGGATGAATGGAACATTTAAATGGCTGTACCTTATGGTGACAGGGGTGAAGAGCATCATAGTGGTCACATTGTCCAGAAAAGCAGAGAGGATGGCGGCGATGAGACAGAGGATGATGATCATCGGCCACACTCTTCCTCTGGCTAGTTGGTAAGCCTGCAGACACAAGCACAATAATAGGATGATGAGTTGATGTTACTGGCAACTAGGAAATTGATGTGTTGATTCACTTTGAGCTTGAGTGCAGGACTGATTTCAAATCTAAGGAAACTGGGTTAAAGTAATGGTTGAGTGGTGTTACTGTCAGGAGTTCTGACACGTCTGAGATGTGTTTCAAGCTTTCAAAGCTTATCAAATATTATAAATGAACACTTGAAAGCATGTTAGATTTAAACCTAAATAATAAGTTTATAGGGAATATAACCACTCAGTAGGATAGCCATTAATGTCATGTTTTATGAGCTGGTGCTTTTTGTGGAAGAATAAAAAAATAAAACAAATCAAGAACCCAGCTGCTGATCTTAAATATGGCTTCAGACTTTCAGTGTGTCTATTTTTACTCAGTCAAACAAGTTATTTACTTCCTGACACATATAATCATATATCTATATACTGCTGCTGCTTTATCATGATTTTGAAAATTTAACTTTACATAAAAGTGTAATGACAAACAACAGAAAATACAATGAAGTGGTATTAGAAATGGTAGGATTCCAAAAATAGTCATTTGAGACAGAATTACGCCCAGATTCACTCACAAACACTACCTTCCTAAAGCCCCAAATCTTTAATGCTAATACCAGTGTTAAGCCCATGGGAGTGGCTCAGGATGGCCACCCTTTGTATGTCATGGCACAGTGTGTCAGAGCTGTTAAGCTGTTCCCTGAGAAGGTATTTCAATTTGGAGTGGCTACCCAACTCACACTTAAAATTCATGAGCCTGCATGATGTCTCTGTTCTCCAGGTCTGAGTGCTACTGTACCTGAAGGACAAAGACATTCACCCTCCTCCACTATCTATGAAGAATATTCAGGATTATATCTGAGCATTGCAGAGCTGTTTTTATAATGGTTGGAAATGTTGACCTTGTACAGGGAGGATGAAGGTCTTATCTTCTACTGTTGAATTACACACTCATTTGAGAATGTGCATGAGAGATATTACTGTTAATACTGTAGAGCAGATATAAGTCTGTGGTTAAATTCACTTCTACAGTATATCTATGAATTAAGAAACAGAGTATTAACAGGGATGTCTCTTAGGTCATGTTGAGAACACCTTCAGTAAGAAACATGTTTTCTGTTTCTCATAATAAGAAATACTGAACAAATTGAGCTTGTCTCAGTAGACAGTGCTGACCTAGTTTTCTGAACTTTCCCACAAAACAAAACACATGGCACTCATGTCAGCCAATTATATTACTGTACTTTTTTTATGTATATTTCTGGCCATGTTTTTATTTTTCATGTCTTTATTGGACAGTGTAAGTTTTTAGAGGTGACAGGAAACGAGATGAGAAGGAGACAGGGAATGACATGCAACAAAGGAATCAAACTGCAGATGTTGCAGTTACGTGGCATGCATCTTTAACCAGCAGGCTACTGGGGAGCGCCTATAGTGCTGTACTTTTGAGTCAGGATGTAAAGATGGGCATCAAAACTTGTTAGGTCATCTTATATTGTAAAGGCCTTTCTTATCTCAGGTATATCTTTTAAGTCAAAACAAAAAGTGCAGACATGCAAAAGACTGTCACCAGTCACAAGTTGGCCGCTATTTTCATACACTTGAAAAGCCACATTAACAATAAGTCACTCAAATTAATAATCAACAACAAATTATATATTACTAAAATGATATGTTGCTATCTCTATTATATTCCACAGATTGTTAAATTGTCTATGTTAGTGTTGTGACTCATCTTATTATCATTCAACCAAACTCACCTTCACAGCACAATAATCAAAGAAGCCAGTCTCTGAAAAAATGGCCACCAGTACCATCTGTAAGAAACAGGACACGTTGGTTAAAAAGAACATTATAATAATTTGAACTATCATAGACAGTGAGCAATTGCTTAAAATAATGTATAACATAAATAGTTCAATATGACTGATCTATATATAGTATAATGTGGTGTGTATAGGTACAGTGTAAATTAGGATAAATTGTCTTCAGTGTCAGCTGATGACAGTGGAATTTGTCCAAAGGGATATACCATTGGTGCTCATGCATCAATGTGAACTTTAGGTGTCACTAACCTCCATAATTATCTGAATAATGAGATCTGAATATTTAAACTGCTTTAAAGATAAAAATGTGCCTGTAGGATTGTCCAGTGTGATTTTAGGGTTCACAGCAGCTTCACAGGCTTACTTTTCAATTTTAAACCAAACTGGACATGTTTGTTTCCATGGGGACAAGATTTTATATTTTCACTTGCCTCCACAGAAACAGATGTCACTGCCAAGGGAAATTTAAAAATGTCCAGGAATACTAAATAAAGACGTAATGATGGAGTTCTGTCATGTATAACCAGACAAACCTGACTGTCCTAAGTGAGATATAATGAGTACATGTAAACAGGGACATCTGATACTTAAGAGTCGCACCATGCCGAAGAGAAGAGCCAGCGTCTCATAGTCGATCCACTCTACCACAGTAACCAGACTGGGTCGCTGTGGAACAAACAAACAAAATAGATTAGATTTGACAGCTGATAATTTAAAAGTTAACATATCTGTGAAGAAAAAGAACAAAATAAAGAGTCAATTATTTATTGTTAGATATATTAATGCCTTTCACCAGCAACACTACAGAGGGTAGTTGAGATCTGACAAACTGTTATTTTCAGTACAGTATAAAAAATGTTCAAAGTTCATAGCAAATGTATGTGTTAACTGTCTTTGAACACTGCTGTAACTCCTCTATGTCCCAGATCCTGCCTTTGGATGCTATACTGTAACTCTTTATCCACAGACAAGTTTTTGACTTGTCATAGGAAGTGGAACTAATGACACTAACAGTGGCTCTGCTCCACATTAGTGTCCTAGAGAGCCAGCATGCACACACCTTCAAACCTAAAAGGCAGCCAAATTAAATTAAGTTTGCCAACATATTTTGACAAAAATGTAGTGTCTGAATAAGCTAAGTACTGTAGTTCCAGGCATCAATCATTAATTAACAGCTCACTAAAAAATAAGAGTGTACAAGACTTACGTCTCCAATGATAGCCAGAGCAGCTAATGCTGCCAAAGATCCCAGCATGGCCGCCAATGTGCGATGTACAATCTGACAATTCAAATGACAAGAAAAACAAAATGTAATACCTGTAAATTGAAGAAAGCTACATTATCTAAATATTATAATATAAATACTGTATAGGTACAAATGATATTTTTCAATCTCACACACATACATCAAAATACACCCTTCACATTAACAGGCACAAAATCCACTGATTCACATATTCTTCATCTACATCCACCCTACATCAAGAAGATAATTGGTTGGAAGCTGATGTGCAGTGGTTTATGATGCAGTTTGAGAGGAAGCTGCAATAAAAATGTTGTTCCAGCAGACTGAATGTGAATGTCACATAAGAATAACAGCTACAGTAGGACTCATTGACTTCTGGATTCTAGTCCTGGTCTAAACCTTTCGTTTGTTCTAGGCCTCCATGAGACTGAAACAATGCTGATAATGTTACAACTTTGACCAGCTGGGATTGAAAACTCTTCAGTGTTCAGAGATGCTCTTTGGGGTACCCCAGGGGTCAGCTCGAGAACCGATTCCATTCTCTTTTTACCTACACCTCATTTACAGAGGTCATTTCAAAAAATATTCTAATTTAAATGAATTATTCTCAAACCATGTCTGGTCTACAGCTGCAATAACAAGAAAAAGAAATCTTGTTGAGACTTGTGCTCCATCAGGTCTGTGATGCTCCATCATTTAATCCTGTGTGAAATATTAAGAAATGCAAAGTGTCTGTGAGGTATTACAGCCCAACCCATGGTGCTGCTAGAAGTCGCTCTCTGCCAGGCTCCCTCCCCACACTCATGTATGATGCATCCCGTTATTAAAAATTGAGTCCTGTGATAAGCATGGATGTGTTATCAGAAAGCAGAGCTGCTCCTCTGACATTTATGCCATTGCAATGAATTCCAGGAAAGCAGGTCACTTCATGTATATTGGCAGATACTGAGACTGTTCCCGATGCTCATTTGTAAGTTTTAGGAAAAAATACTAGTACTAAAATACTGCCTGACACCCCTATAAAATAAGGTTATCCTATGCATAGATTAGACGTAACAATCAAACTACAAGGACAGATATGTTAAATTCAAAATCACAACAGGGCTAATAAAGAAAAGTTGAGGGAAGGAAAACATCTAAATATATCTATTGTGGCAGGAAGAAATTATTTTGTTACGTGTTAGTTGGACTGTCATTTATAAAAGATTTTTTTATAAGAACAATCACATGCCTTTAGTGCATATTGACCATGCTGAACTACTCAACACTAAACTGGGTCACTGAAGATGAGTAATAACTCTAGTCTACAGACTCTCAGAAACTTATTTTTGTCTGAATACATCTGCTCAGATAAAGGCGAACAAAAGCATCCGTGTTTTCTGCCTCCGCCTTTGTTAAAGACAACAAAAGAAAACTGCGATTCTTTAGACCTCTGTAAGAACATTTTACTGAAGTGCCCATTAAAAATAAGAAAATTGGTGTCCAATTACCACATCCCTTTGTTTGAATTTATCATACAGAAAATCACAATATCCTAAATGTGAGAGAAAATGTATGTGCTCACTCATTAAAAGGCTTGTCATGTTCTTATCAGACTAAAGTCTAATCGAGGAAAACAAACCTCTGCAGCCCGACAGAGCTGAATACAGATGACATCTTGACAATGTCTGAATAGCCATGTATGTATGTATTCTCTTGTACTTTAGAGACATTCCCCACACTCTCAATTACAGCCTCTGCAAGCAGGCCTGTCAGTAACTGAGCTGACACATGAGTGTGTGTGTCGAGCATAACTGTGCTGTCATCTCTCACGACCCGCTGTTGACTTTCACATCAACGTATTGCCCCCGCCGGCACACTTTAGTGAGTTCACACCTTGTCGCGCTCAGGGAGATTAGCCTGTCCAATTAAAACCAAACAGTGTCTGGAAATGAATGAAAATTACAGATGTTTGTCCAGAGAACACAAATCTCAACAAGTCTGTAAAATGAGAAGCTAGTGTGCAACACATCAAATTAATGATAGCTAGTGTGTGGGGAATTCATGATTACCTAATATCTAGTAAGTCATTAATTTAAATGGAATAATTAACTATCAACTAACTGATAATCAATCAATTACTTTTTACATTTTAGTTAGGACTACATTCAGAATTTACATTTAGCATTTCAAATTTAAATAGTCTGTTAATGATTCAGAAATGCAAACTATAAATAAGCTTTATGTGTCCTACTACAAAAATATAGTATAACAGTATCTATAGTACTATTATACTTTATAGCATAACTGTATGCTTTGCTTCTCAGTCCATGTATTGATGCTTTGTTCATCTCATATTATAGGAAAAATGACAGAAATGTGAAACACTCCCATCTATTTGACATGAAAGGATTTGGACTGTTTAAGACGATGCATGACTGCAAAAGTAGTGGTGTTAACACAATGCCAGGACCCTGAATCTGGATTAACTAAATGGAATTCAGGCATCATTCATTTAATTATATTCATATTCCTAGTATGACATGTAAAAATTACCACTGTGAAAAAGGCCTATTGTATTTTCTTTATTGTCAAAAACTAGTATTTAGAATGAATGTCCACTTTCTTTAGACCCATATTTGTTAGAAAATTACTATGAATATTGAGAAGGGGGAATTCTCAGAGAGCTGCCACCATTATCACCGTAAACTGCATATGTGCCATACTAGAAGGCACAGTTTAACAGATGTAGCAACAGTAAGTAAGGGGGCTGTCAATCACAGTTTCCAAACGCCCACAGACAGGAGGAGAGGTTTAATTACATAACGTGAAAACACCTGTGACAATGCACTATGGGTGTATACAACCTTTAATTTGTGCTCACTGTTAGACAAATGTCTCCACAGTGTAAGCATCACATGTCCATTTACCTCAAAGATAATGAGAACATAGACCCCAGCCAGAATCATTCCAGCGATGGCCACCTGTGTCTCCACGCTGACGTAGAGCGACTGGTGGGTCATGGATAACGGCACCACCTCATTATCCTGCATGAAGGCCTGGATCGTGATGACGATGGGGTCACTGTGCGGTAAAGGAAACGTCACGGCAGCAAGGGTGAATATGGATGCTTTTCCTTCATTATACATTAGTAATCCTAGTCCAAAAAATGCTGTGTATAATCTATTGTGTATATTGCTTTGATGCTGAAGTGTAGCAGCAGAGAGAAAATGCCATAAGAAAATTACAAAACTGAAGCAGCTAATTGGAATTCAGCCACTCATTTTATCATTTACATGTGCTTTATCTACTGAGACATGTTAACCTGTCCATAAAGATATGCCTATATGATGTGATCTTCTTATTGTGTAGCCATCCCCTATATAGCTTTGTCTTTTTACAGTGTTATGAATACCTGCTGAGCATCTCAAACGTTTTGGTCACCAGTATCTGGTCACTTCGTTCATTGTGGAGAGGAATGGTCCAATTATGAACCACCTGTTAACAAATGACAGTTGATAAATGAGTTAGCCTTCCAAAGCCATTAAACAAAAAAAAGATGCAAGATGTCCCACATAGACACTCTTACCTGCTGAGCCCTCCTCCTACGTTGTCCCGCTGGCTCGGTCTGCTCCACCTGGATCAAGATATACTCCTGGTTGGTTAGGTCAAACATCCCTTTTGTGAAAGGCCCTCCCACCTGTAGCTTTAGCAAAGCATTGTCCCGAAAATCTGTCAGATTCATTGCTGTTGGACGTAGACCGTTAAGAGAAAAATGTGAACGATGAATGTAATTTGTGTTTGTTTTGTAAAACCAAGAGCAGCACAGCAGATAGGAACAGATACAGTATTCTGCTTTATGGAGTCACTTTTTTCTCCCTGATATCAGAAGATGAAATGAAAATGATGCAGTACGAAAGGATACAGAAACTGTCTGTTGAAGAGACTGCCAACATCCTCCAGGGGTTGTCTCGATCTGGGTACATGCTGAAGAACAGCTGAAACCAGAATACATTCAACATCACATTACTCACTTATCCATACAGCTCATGCCATATATACTGTAGATACCGAGGAAAAAGAACCTATATATTTGTTTTTTAAATCTACGAAGATGAATGAAATGTATTCTAAATAGACTGTTTTCCCTTATGTTCAGTAAACACATTATAGAGAAGTTGGTATGCTAAACCACAGGTAATGGTAATAGAGTTCAGCCAGTGAAACTGACTCCGGGATCACTCTCATCATTTTAGGAGGTTTACATTCTAGGAATAGCTCTTGATGTATCAGGTCTTGGCACAGTTACTTTACAGGACACTGTGAGGTTAACCGCAAACCAGCCACAGTCAGATGCTAAATAGATAATAGCTAATATGTTGTATTCTTAGTATATAAGTCTACCATTTCTAGATTTAAGTGTTTATTAATGTGCTTGGTAGGTGTGTACAGTCTTTATGTGATGTTAAGCTAACCATCTCCTGGTTATATCGTAGCTTCATATTGAATGAACAGACATGAGTTGTATTAATCTTTTCATCTCACTCTAAGAAAGAAGGTTAATTAGCTGATTTCCCAAGATATTGAGATTGTTAATAGGAATGAACAAGAAATTAATAATACATAGAATCTGTACATTTTGTGACCCCAAGCTAAAGTTAATCATTGTTTATTTTTTTACAGTATCATTTTTGTCTTATTGCACCAATAGTGTCAGAGGATTAATATGACATCCACTTACACTGCAGAGCACTACTATAGTAAACATGGTGGCAATTTTGGAGGCTTTGAAGCAGCATCTGAAAAAAACAAAAAAGGATCATTTACATATTATGAAAGAAGAACAGAGGCCAGTATGATAGTATACTGTATACCAGTGGTTCCCAGTGTGGGAGATAATGAAAACTAAAGAATGGTTCACTATTCATTGATAAGGCATTGCAAGAAGACTAGGCTTTGTATTGAAGAACACATGAAAGGATAAAGAAAGAAAAGGTTGGGAACCATTGGTATATAAAATATTCCAGTCAGTCATAATGTTCCACTGTCAAAACAAGACCTCATCTGACAGGAGGCATCTCACCTCATACTACTGGTGAGTCTGAAGCTGAGGTTGAGGTTGTCCAGAGGATCATTCTTCTCTGAGGAGCTGGAGCGAGACAGGGAGAGGCTGGTGACCTCACTGCCCAGTCGGTACCTCTTCTCCATGTCCAGTGAGCTGTTATCCCAAAGTTCTTCCCCCCCAACGAAGCTGGGATCATGTAGGGTCATGTAGGTTATACTGAAAAAGAATAATCACTGTCAGCCTTCTGGCATGGACCACTATACTTTCAGTGACAGAAGCAGACACTACATTGGCATTAAGGACACCAGCTGTGGATTTAAGCTCTCAATTTGATTTTTTAAAAAGTACCTAATACTGGGCAGCAAGTAAATGTCTTTTAAAGAGAGGCAACCTATAATCATAATTTCATTGCATGCATTGTACTGTCAATTACATCGCTGTAAGGAGGGTTTTACAATCATGTTATTATGAGTTGTACCATTTATTAAACAGCACTGCTAACATGTCATCCTGATTCATGGCAACATGAATGAAAAATAGATTATCCTTTTTTCTTTTATTTTTAAGATCCAGTAACTAGATAACAGGTAGAAAAACAGATAACTGCAATACTGCTTCAATACAGATAAGTTACAGACACACATCTGAAGCCCCCAATTCAATATCAAATAAATAAATAAGACATTATGCAATAAAATGTGTGAAATATGTTAAATGGCAAATATATTGTGAAGTAACTACTGTAAGTCATTTTTATGAAATGTTATTTCATCATAATTATTTTAATAGCTAAAGTGTGTGGCAGTTGTTTTAGCTTGTTTGCTAAGACAAACCAGTGATACCAACACTGTTTTGAAAATGTACATTATGAAATTAAAAAGTAGGCTATATATATAATAAAATAATAACTAAATAAAAAGTTGAGTTTGTATACTTCTGATTCATTTATTTTGGTAAATACATTAAAACTGGTTAATTTATATATCTTACATTTATATACTAACTGCACAATATACAATGTATATATTGTACATATTTAGTCATATTGATTTATTTCAAAAGGTCTCATTTATTTATTTAATAAGACCTTGGGGCTCTATACCAGATCTATAATCTACAGCTGAGGATTTACTCACCTGTCATCTTGAGAGAATCTCAGCAGAGGCGATCTCTCTGTAAGGTTGGCTGAATTTGTTTTTCCTCTGAGAATATTAACCATGCTGAAACTGTGCCTGAAAAAAATGCAATGGAATACAATCAGAAAAAAAATAAAAATAAATAAAGAATGTGTGTGCTTTTCAAACACTGAAAAACAGTTTTCATGAACTATGACCCTAATGGAGAAGCCTTTCGCTGTCAACTCACAGCCATCATTCACTGGTTAAAGACCCTTTGTAAACCCACGGGTGGCAGAAAGGTGGTCGAGCAGCTGGTGACTTGACACCTGAGGAGATCATTAAAGGGTCTTTTGTCACCCTGCTGTTGCACTGTATCCCTGAGGCTCCTGGAGGCTGCCACCCTCAAGAGAATCACTGCTGGGTCTCAACCAACAATCAAATCCATGTGCACAAACACATCATTTCTCCATCAGTCTTCTTCTCATAAGATAAATGCACAGACACTCAAACATGTAAAGCTGGTGCAGGTGAGTATTATTTTCTTATGTTAAAAGTAGTAAATGAATAAAATAATTGAATTGGATTATTTTTTACTTGACATTAAGAAATACACCAATCCACTATTTCATCCGGCCCATTGTCATCTAAGCAATTACTTGGACAACATCAGTGACGTCATGAGGAGAGTTATGTAACACCCACTAAGCCAAAACTGTTAGATGGAAGTCTTTTTGAAAATTAGAGGCCCCCCTTTGCTAATCGTATAATCTTGAAGGGCTTTTACCCCCTGCCTGTCAAAATGGCCGAGTGCTTTAAAGGACCAGTGTGTAGGATTTAGTGGCATCTAGTGGTGACATTGCAGATTTCATCCAAACCAACTACCCCTCTCTTAGAATTCATAGTATTCACTGTATGTAGATATAAAGGGCTCATTCTAAGATCACAAAAACACAATGAATCTTATTTTCAAGAGATTATACACTGATTAAAACATACTTATGAATATAATATTTCATTTCTGCCAAAATTATACTGCTAGATGCCACTAATTCACTTAATTCACACCGTAAGCTCTTTTCTTCCATATTCTTAATATTTTTTATTTAATGAATTTCATTAGGGAACGACATTGGCTGTAACACAGTTTTGTGAGAAAACATGTTTTTTTCTTAACTTTCAGTAAACCTCACAGGTAATTCAGTTATTCATAATGTCTTACTTGTATTGTTATTGTCAAGTATGGCAGCTATTACCAAACTCCCCCCAGACAGCAGACTATTGGGTGCTTTGAATCAATGGACGTGGCAACGGAGTTGGATAAAGGAGTAGATTACATTAAGGAAGTCTGCCACGTTAATCCTCTTCAATACTCTTATACAACTATAAAGAGATTTACTGCATGTCTACAAATGTTTTCTTCCCTCATCTTTCTCTGACAAGACTCTGTTGCTGACCCCTGGATGTGACTTTGGCAGAGAGATTTCCTGGTCTCATTTTACTGAGGATATTGAGCCAAAGACAGAATATAAACAGAAGCTGAAATTAGACTGAATTATACAGAAGTCTTTTTAGGACACCTACAAGGACCAGTCACTGTGGTATTGATAATTAGAAAATAAGTCTTCAATTATGTTATATTAGAGTAGCTCATTTTCACTTCCAGAAAGACGTTTACCAATTTCCTACTTTATCTCCTGCAAAACAATTGTGTCAGGTCATAATATGAAATTTGGTTATCTTGTCTTATTAGGGTGCTATTGGAGGTTGCTTCCATTTTCTTTATAGACAATGCATTAATTAGTCATCGTGTGACTTTAAGCCTGTATTAAGTGATTTTGTTTGGCCTCTTGAGGGCAGCAGAAACAAGCTGCAAACACAACACTGACACATTATCACCACAGACTCTAGAGATGGAAATAGCAAGGTGTGACGTCATCCACTGGTTTGCATTAGGGCTGGTTTGTGTACACAGGGTAGGTATCATAATCAAGTAATATTACTGTAATATTAGGACAAGGATCCAGGAGAAAGTTTCTTATTTATACATGTAAGTGTAGTTTTAGCTCAATTGAGCTCTCCACCAAGTACTGGGGGAAATATCTGTCTTTTGAGCTACTTAACAGTCTACTATGTTCAAGTAGTGTACAGTGGCTTTATCAGAGCTTGATCATGGAATTGGCTTCATGTTACACTGAATCAAAATGGTCACTGTGTAGGACAGAAAACTAAAACAATGAGCTAAAAGAAGCTGAAATATAGAGCTATGTGGAACTGCAGAATTAGGTTATAATTCTCTGTGGGTTTAATCCATTGTTTATGTTTAGAATATTGATTATAGCTACTGTAAATAACCAGTTCACATCAATCTAATTTGGCTTTTTAAGAAACCATTAAGTTTAGCCAAAGCCTCTATCATACCTCACCTCTTGAATTTGGTCTGTGTTCAAATATGCTCTGAAAGTGCCAGACAGACCTCACAACACTGCAGCATTCCTTCTACTGAGGTCCTGATCTTCTTGGACGGAAAAATATTGTCAAAAGCAATCATGTTCAAATCTTTAACCTCAGAGCTTCCCCACAGCTTTTACTAAGCAAGAAACTACAGTACATGCAGCAGGCAAGCAAGTTTAGCTCGGAGAGGAAACGTTATCAACCCAAACTTAACTCATTTACCCTGTCAGTTAATGTAGCCATTAATAATCCTCTTGATGATTGTACATCAGAATCACAATTGACCCATACTTCTTGTTCAATTGTGTCATATCTTGTAATGGCTCTTTATGTTATGTACTTTATTTGTTGTCGCCTTGCTGAATGCCTTCCTTACATACTGCACGTGTCCTGAAACTTCATCTATGATCTTCATGTGTGCTAAGGGCTTACCGTTGACCCTGACCTGCAGGAGACACAAAGGCATCAGCTGTAGTGCACTCTTCGTCATGTGCAACTTTGACTTTGTGCACAAAGCAAAAAAATTCCCCACTTTAATCCCAATAACGTCACGGCCACGGGCTAGAGATTAGCACCTCCCTGAGTGACTAAGGTACACACCCACAGCCACACACACTGAAATCTCTCTGTCTGTGAACGTTCATAACTCAGGAGAAAATTCCTGTGTTTTCCACATGTGTTCATACATCACCTGGAAGATTTAACCAATGGGGCGTGACTAATATTTATTCTGCACGTGTGCTCCCAATTCTTTACAATGTTGTTACGCCTCAATTCCAAGTAACCCAGTGAGAAAAGAAAATTAGTGCTAATCTCTCTCTAAAGTTAGACCAAGGATGTAAACACCAATTTTAAACCTACATTTTTTTATCCACGATTTTGTCACCTTCTAAGTCAGTATGGGAAACTTGTTAGCAAATGGTAACCTTTTTACACATTCAGCAGATATGAAGTAACATTAGCATTCATTTTTAGTTGCATCAAAGGTCACCTAATTAATGAAAGTCCAACAGTCACTCTTCTTTTTGCTCAATTTTGCTCTCCACCAACTCCTGAGGGAAATATCAGGTTCTTTAGCAGCTAAATGCTCCACTATGTTCACTATCTAGCCACTAACTCTGTGTACAGTGGGTTTATCAGAGTGCTTTACCCAGAAACAACAATGCTGTTGAGAGCTGAGAGAGTGAACCAAAACAGTAAAGTTACCCAAAAAAAACCCCAAAAAACACTAAAACGCTCTGCAGATATTTAAGGAAGACATTGTTTAGAGAGTCATACCCATCCTCTTGTCGAACAGGGACATAATTTTCGGCATGGATGACGCACTGTCCCGAGGGCAGAACTGCAGACTGTTGTAACTTCTGGGTCTCTCTCCTCTCTGAGATGCCCTGCAGCAGACGCAGCTCCCCAAAGTTCCCTGCGACAGCCTCTGGTGACCGCAGGCCGTTTCTGCCCTGATGGCCCTGGGCTGATGCTTGTGACATCTCAATCTCCAGGTTGCTTTTGTTCTCCAAATACATGATGAGACCGCTGGAGGGAATAAGAAAGCAGTGTTTTGTTAGATATTACAAAATAGCTATAATCAGTTTACAGATAAACCTGCAATAACTCAGACACAAGATGTAAACCCAACATATTATCATGTTTTAAGTTGATAGTGAACATGTTAGCAAACAGTTGCCTATTTATACATCCAGCAGGTTCTGATAGAAATTTTAATAGATTTGTATCGTCCCTTGGTTTAGGACAGAAAAACTGTCATAAGTCTGTTTCAGTTGTTTCCATTGGGTTCACAAAGCCTAAACTTGTAAAAAGGACTTAGACAAGCTGAGTCAACTTAACAGATTTAAGGTGAAGAAAGGTCAGACAGGTCAGAGACACCAAAGTTTCCAGGAAAACTTAAACCCACAGACTGCACTTCTTGGACTGAGTTATCTTGCATGACTTCTCTGGCTAATCAGAAAGCCATGCAAACCTAAATATTCTGTAATATGACTACATATTATTTTAATGAAATGGTAATTAAATTATTTAGTATTAATGCAAATAAAAACTCGAAGTGGGATGTTTGTATGAGTGTGTCTGGTGGGCAGAGGAGTTGGGGAGCGGGCTAAGCCAGACTTAGTAAGAAAAAGGTCTAAAGGTCATAGGGATTAGGGAATTTAAAAATAAATTGTGAAAACTGACTCCTAATGAATGTAAGTCTAATATTCATTCTCCTTTTATTTCTGTTTTTGGTCTCCACCATCCCTTGAGGGACATAGCTGGCTCTCTAGCGACTACTGTAACAGCTCAGCTACACTCATTAGCTAGTCGCTAACTTTATCTCTGTTGTTAAAGTTGAAAAAATCAAAACAGTGAGCTCAAAGACACTAAGACAACAGTTTGGCTGAACAAATAGTAACCGCAGAGTTAGGTAGTGAATGTATCGTTCTGTCGCCACAAGTGCCTTCCTTTCCACATGCAAGTAGTCACATGATCCATTATGAATATTAAAACACTGGTTATAGCAGCTTTAAATTTAGTTCATTTGAATGGTGAATTATACTTTTTACTTAATTTTAAAAAATCCTCGTCTGCTTAACTTACAACAAATAAAATGTGACTTCATAACTTTTCTCATCAACTGATTGCAACTATGTAGGTATGACATCACATTCAGACCGTGAGATGAGTTAGACGCATGAGTCTCTTGCCTTTACATCACTAATGTTCCTATCCTTGGGCGAAAAAGAACAAGGAGCTCTATTGTTGAGCAGATTGCCATTCATTAATGCTGACTGAGCCACAGGCCATAAAGATTATACTGCTACAGTACAGTACAGTATAAAACAAATACTCTATGTGTACATGTAAGGTATTGTACCTGATTATAAATGTACACAGTAACAGCAACATGCACTGTAACAGCTGATTGTTTCACAGTGCCTATAGCACAGTGTGAGGTCAGGGGACGAGGTCAGCTACAGCAGACATGTGGTCCTCGTCAACACAAAGGTCGCATGAATTCAGCAGGATTATTGCTCACATGAAAGGCAACAGGAACTCACATGTGACATATGAGCTCTCTACAGTAATACCTCTTTAAGGAGTGAGACTACAGTCCTGTCAAGAGGCAGCACAGAGTCAAACTAAGTATCATTTTAATAATTTGCAGCAGAAAAAAAGAGAGAGAAAAACTTCAAGTGCTTCTCTCCAGTGGAAAGAGAACAAGAAGAGCTTATATGACAAGCCCTGTCAATAGAGAACAGTATTTCTGGGCTAATATATTCATTCTAAACCTTTTACACATATTTCTCATTCCCAGACACAAAAATCAACTCTTCTAAAGTTACTGAATGATGCACAATTATTCTCAGATTCACATGTAACTTTTTTTTTTTCAAACTGGCTGATGTCACTCAGTTTTGTTCCACCTCACATAACAGCCTTGTCCAATGCTTGTGATGTGCCCCATCAGAGCGAAGAATGATCCCTTTTTACAAGACATCCTGCCTGTGGGCTGGGTGAGATGGAAAACACAAACTGCTTTTTTAAAATTCACCACCCTTTGTTCGCAGCTATTAAAAATTCAAGATGAATGTCTTTAAACGAGCGCAGCAACACTGTAACTAAATCAGACTTAGGCGAAGTTAACCACAGTGCTCAATACTACTGTAACAAAAGGATTAGACATGTCAAGTGTGAGACACATCCCACATCGTGAAGGCTTTTTACATCCCTTTTTCAGCACTTTAAAATATATAAAAATACAAAGCCTCATACAAAATACAGTATATAGGATAGAGTGGATATGTCCTCCAGCATTTTCATGAATTAACATATTAGTGGAATGAAAGGGATTTTTACAAAGCTTTTGTACTGTATAGCAGTATTAGGGCATAATGCTTAAACCCCTTAAAACAAAGCCCACTACTGTAATACTGTGGAGTAAATCCACTCCACACAGAATGAACACAAACTGAAGCAAATGTCAGCAGCTAACTTTTAAATTAGATTCTATATTAAATTTTGGCTATGGAAGAGGAGAGATGGAGATGAAAATGATCAAACTTACCTCAACTAACGTTCTTTTAGATGGTATGATGATGGTGATGATGAGAATGATGATGATGACGGTAAGCAGCTGTGATGATGATCAAGTTTGTGATGTTAAAACGATGAACATCCAACAGCAAAATCACAAGAAAATTGACGCTGACAGTCCAGATGTTTGCTGCTGATGCTGCTACAGATGCTGGGACTGTTTCTCTGTGGGGTTTTTTTGCTGGTAGGTTGGAGCACAGAGTGGGGAATGTGATTGGAGAAAAGTGAGAGAGGCTGAGGTGTTTCTTCTCCTCTCTTGTGCTCCCCAGCAAAGAAGGGAGATGTTCCTGAGCAGTCTGGGTCTAGAGTGTTGGTGGGTGGGGGAGGAGTGGTACAATTTGCTCTCCACTAATAGCAGCTTAACAGAAAACTTTCCCATTCAATCACTCTTTCTCTCTCACTCTCTCTCTCTTTCTCTCTCTCTCCTTCATACAACCAAACTCCCCACGCTGCTTAGCCACCTCCCCACCACCTCCCCACCACCACCCTGCAACCCCCTGCAGTCCAAATCCACTGTTGAAAAGAAATAATTAATACAAGTTTTAGATGTAAAATGTAGGTAAAATTTCACAATTGATGCAATTTTATTATAATTTTGAACCAGATTGTATCCGATTCTGATGGATAGATGGTTAATGAAAGAAAAAATATAATATAAATATCTTAAAGTTGTTGTCATAGCATCCCCAAAGCCTCCTGAACCTGTAAATAGAACTCAGACAGGTAATATTATGGTAATATAAAGTTTTATTTACAGTGATTTGTGACTTTATACTGAATTTCTCACATCGTGTGTGATTTGACACTGCTGATTGAATTTTCTTGGAGGGAGGGCTGTCAAATGTCAACAACTGAGCCTAACTTGCTATAATAAGGTGAGTCAACTCCAAAGATTTAAGGTATAGAAAGGTCAGACAGGTCAGAGACAGCAGAGTTTCAAGGAAAACTTAAACCTACAGGCTGCACTTTCAGAATGTCTTCCCCCCCCCCCCCCCCCACCCCCCCACCTTTGTGGGTGATTTAAAAGCTGTTCAAATCGTAATATTCTATATCTGCTGGCAGTATTCACACAAGTTCGAGGTGGGAGGTTTGTATGAGTGTGTCTACGAGGCAGGGGTTTTACTTAAAAAGTAGGTGAGAGGATCAGAGGGTTTAAGAATAACTTGTGAAAACTGCCCAATTAAATTGACAATGATGTACCCCTGTCCAACAAAGGTCCCTCTGGTACAAGAAAGTATTTGTAAGTTAAGGTTCAATACTATAAAGGGTTCAGCTATGACCCCAACTTTAATCAGCAGAGAAAGTTCATGTTCAAGCCCAAATCCCTAAAGGCCAGAAAGAATGAGAGTAAACCTGAAGACCTTTACATACTTTCATACTTTCATACTTTCCAAATTCACCCATATTTCTATGGACGCATCAACTTATATAAAATAGTCAGGAAACACCCACAGCTAACACTACAGATGTGTGAATGAATTTTTTGGTCTTCAATGCTAGAAAATGTATCTTTAAAACTGCCAGCGCCAATCACATATTCAACAGTTACATTTGTAAAAAAAAAAAAAAAAAAATTGGGGGATTTTGGGGGATGCTATGACAAAATCAGTGAGTGTATCTTTAATTTAATCTTTTAATATATTTGCTTTGACCCAACACATCTGAGCAGATTAGGATTTTAACATCCTGTCATTCATGAGTAAAAATCAATGAACCACACTAAAAGGATCAAAGTCATTATAAACTCTACCACTAAAACCTTCCCCTATAACAATTATCTGTCCAGTCAGCTGAATTAAAATCGGTGACAAAAATATATTTTCATTAACCCTCCCTCCCAAAGTGATCACCATAGTTATTACTGTCTTTGGAATTCCAGCAACTGCCTTCTCCATCGTCAGGAGGTGTAAAAAGGTCAGACAGGTCAGAGACATAGATGTCAGCGAACACTTGAACACTCTCAGTGTATTTGAAAGCCACACATATCTGAATATATCCGCTTTTTGTTTTTAGCTTTAGCTTTAGCTGGTGTCATTTTTTGTTGTGCCTAAATAGCATTTTTAAAAAGTTTCCTCTATAAAAACGATTTGTGCAGTTAAGTGAATAAAGTAAGCGACAAAAATATACTTTTCCCAAAATGATCCTTGCAGCTAATTGGTTACTGTCTGTGGGATTCCAGCATTGGCCCTCTTCATTCTCAGAAATCAGCAAAGACAATGTTTCCCATTGAGTGGCTGCAGTCACCTGGTCTGGACTCACTGTTTCCTGTGACACCAGAAGATGAGAGCCACACACAGAAGATGTCCAGGGGGGAGACTGCACACGGGTCTTGTGGGCCGATGTGAGATATAGTAACAAGAAAGGAGCAATCACATGTACAACAAGAATAAAGAGTGTGAGCCAGTGGCTAGGGTCACTACGGCTCTGTGAGGCCTGGATGAATGAGAATTATTCTCATCCATAACAACAAAGTCATGTGATGCGGGATGACAGAAGACAGAAATCATCATCATCATCCTGACGTGAAATTATAGTCCTTAGGAAAAAGGTGAATGAGCATGAACGCTGGTGGTCATCTTGAGGTGTAATTACCCCCATAACTCATAATCCATATGACTGGATATGCATTAATGTACTAATGAGGAATCATGCACCCATGTCAGTGAGTGCAAAATGTTAAAGGACCCTTCTTCACATGTTTTAAGACTAATTATTTGGGTCCAAAAAACTTCATGACAGCTACTCCTTCATTGAAAATCCAGAATCTATGAATATGCAAATAGTTTTAGTTTAAGCTGCTGGATACAAGATGTCTATTCCCAGTGTATGTGTACAGGCTTTGATTAGATCTTTAAGACCCTGAAAACTTGGTTTCTTAAAGATCTCCTCCACGTATATTTTAAGACATATAAAAATGACTACTAATTTGTATCTTATATGTTTCCCCCAAAAAATAGTTAAATTAGTAGTAGTTAGTTAAGTAGTTAATTAACGACAGGATACAGGATGTACATTCGAGTGTATGTACACTGGAGGTTTCAGGTTTCTACATTTTATCTGTTATTTATGAAGAGTTTAACACAAAACTAGCTGGTAAACTAAGCTACTCTGCTTTATCAGGATGGTATGGGTGTGGTTTGATCAAGTTTGATTGACAGTGGAGCCCCCTGGTGGTCGTGTGGTTAGAGCGCATGCCATGTAATCGCAGCATCCCTGGTTCAAATTCAGCCAGGGACCTATGCTGCAGGTCATTCACTTCTCTCTCTCCCTGCTTCCTGTCAGCATCTCTTCCAGACTGTCTAAATAAAGGCATAAAAAGCCCCAAAATAAAAATCTTTATGTTTGATTGACAGCTCTAGCAACATGAGCATGAACAACCTCACAGAGATCATTGGATTTTGATTGGATTTGGTCTTTCTAGACCCAATGTTTGGTTTGTCCATTCTGGGCTACTGTAGGAACATGGCGGTGCAACACGGTGGTCTCATGGAAGAGAACCCGCTCCCTATGTAAATATAAAGGGCTCATTCTTATTTTCAGGTTATTAAAACATACTAATGAATATTATATTCCATTCCTGCCAAATCTATTTCACTAGGTGTCACTAAATTCTACACACTGCACCTTTTGAATAATTCCATGAAAACAGCGCAAACTCCATCTGCTGATGTAGTTCATATGCTTTTGATCAAAAGCTCCAGAACAACCTCTAAACAGACCTTGTAGTGAGATTGTTTTCTCAACTGATAATGCCAAAGGTCAAGAACTTGCCACACTTCTCATCAGATTGGTGGGAATCAGATGTTGGCTCCGTTATAGAGCTTAAGGGCCTGCACTGTACCCACTCTCTTACCTCTCACTGTACTGTAGATGAGCAGGATCATGTGCTGCCAACTGAGTGCCCTCTTTGCCTCAACAGATAGCTAACCAACTATTTTCAGAGCATCAATAGGCAAGTCCTAAACCACCTCTGCCAGTTCATCAGGGCTCTGGCACACATGGCTCAAAGCCAAGCAACTCATGGAGCGAATTCACATACATTTTTCTCAAGCTACGGCCCATAGAAAACCATCTTAAACCAAATGCCTCACTGCCCTAAGGGGACAGCTTCTATGAAAAAGCACAAGTCCAATTAAGGAACTCACAAAGGTTGTAGGGTTTGGGCTACTGGTCTTCTCTCTATTTGTTCCTGACTCCAACCTGTCAATTTGAACTGGTGCTTGTAACTTAAAGGCTAATCTGCTGTCGTCCATCAGAGAATGCAGTAATTGCACCAACCATCATTTCGGCAACCCTTCAACCACAACATAATTCCTCCTTTTTCACATAGCAGCCGATTGTGACCTTTCAGGTCAATATAAATTCAAAATGACCAAGACTACTGCTCCTTCACTAGCAGCACAGATCCTCTTTCTTCTTCTTCTCCTGTCTCAGTCTCCTAGGTTTGGACATGGTTCTGCATCACATGTACATTAAAGGAAGCAAGGTCTTTCAAATCATTAGTAGCTGGTTTAGCCCAAAACAGGCCATTTTTGCAGGGATTATTGTGCTAGTGTTTTTCTGTTTTGGGGGAGACATGATGGAATTTGGATGATAGTCTGATCCCACTGAATATTTTCATGCCTCCATCAGAATAGTTTAAGTGCTTACCCTTTGGATAATGTGGCAATCGACCATGGGTCAATAGTTTAAGCTTCGCAGTAGCTGCGACAGTGCTGGCATAATTCTTTTATAGGTTGTTCTGAGGCCTAAGGTCTTGCTCCCACGATCCTCTGATCCTTTAGGGGTGCAAGGAGCTGCCTGGCTGCTCTACATTAAAGGCTGTTTTGGTTAACAGTGGCATACGGTCAAGTTACTCAGGAGATTGCAGACAGAATCCGTTGTATGAAGTGGTGGGGACAAGGTTAATATTAGGTGGGATCTGAAGTCAGTGATGTGATCGATGTGGCATGAAATTATTTGTTCACAGGTCATTAGCAGCTGGTACAAGCCTTAAAGACTCCATGAAATTGTGTATGAAATGTGATGTCATGCCTGTTAGGACAGTGACAAAGTGATGGATCAGTCTACACTGTAAACTAATGGGTTATCAGTTAAGGGAAGAAAGCCTGTTTGGGTTAATATCTATAGTAGAAAAAGATTTCTCTCACAATCACAACCACGCCAAACAAAGATGGAGAACATTGGAAACTGAAGATGGAGATTTGAATGTTCATCTCTTAAGAATAACTAAGGATAATTAGTTTTTTTTCAAGTTTTAATGAATATTTATGTTATAGAGATGATTTGAAACCAACTCTTAAGGCAGTTTAAACATTGTCTATTTGTGTATCTACTGTATAACAGCCCTTGCATGTTCTTAGTTTTGGGTGAGGTCTCATTTCCCTCCAAGAACTCTCCCTCAGGAGTTAATCCCTTAGTCTGCCTTTCCAGGAATTCATACATAGTTCACTGGCCCTCCTTCCTTTGGCCACATTTATGCATACTTTGATCGTGTAAGTTTTACTGCCCTTATGACTGATCCACTCAGTCCTAAACTAGAGTTTGCAGTAACCCATGAGTGCCTAACATCTAAAACCAAACTAATATTGGACCAAAAGAAAGAGAATTCCAGTGGTTTTAAATGCAGTGAGACAGTATTTACCACAGAGTGTACTTTCACAATTTCACTACTTATCTCTTTAAAGTAGAAATGGTCCTTTCAGCCACATTTAGTAGTTACAACACTGATTAATAGACCACATAAAAGGAGGCAGCATCAATAGAAAGACAAGGAGAGGCTTTTTGAAAGTTGCAGACAAGGCCATCATGCTCTTTTGTCTACCTCCCACATGCAGTCACATGCCGCTGCAGACGCAGAGAGCTGCTTCCTCTCCCTCTGTCTGTCTGTATAGCTAAACAATCCTGAACCAGGCAGCATCCCTCACACCCTCCCCATGTGATCCAAACACAGCAGCCTGAGAATTCTCTATTGACATGAACAGCCTGACACAATGCTGCTCATACATGCTCAAACTAAATCAGCCAGTATTAATGATAAGCATAATTCAGTTACTTTTAATACTTCTAATACTAAAATAAAGGGCAAATAGTTTTCAGTGTAGTTATGTTTAATTTAAAAGGAAGATATCAAATCTGCAGGATGTGTCCATATTACCTTCACATGAACCACAGGTTAAAGCAGTTATATCAGTTCTCTTCAGCTTCCTGTCAGTTGTCCTGTCCTTCTATATACTGTTTAGCTACTGTGTACATCAATAATAGTATATGATATAAATAGTATTTATACTCATTTAAAAAAAAAATACTCACCCACAGCTATGGGACTGAGAAACTGGCCATGTGATGAGAATGCCCTACCTCTCAGCTCCCTGCTGTCTGGAATAAAAGAAAGAAAAAATACACCCCAAAATAGCTCCACCATCTAATTTTCTTTTGTTAATAATTACCATTTCAGTGTATTCATATGTGATGAACAAGCCAATCAATAACAACAAAATATATTTTAAAGTAACAATTGTAACTCATTGGCAAGCCACTTCAAACTAGGGAACAGCTAAAAAAAAAAAAAAAAAAAAAAGACAAATGCAGAAATCTCTCATGTGAAATGAACCAAAGCTGGTTGAAATTTGGTGGCAGATTTTTTTTTTCATGCATTGTTGTATTGTAGTAAGAAGCTGGCAAAGAAAATTGGTTTTAAGGCCTTTAAGGGAGTAAAATGCTGCATTAATGTGCATGGAGACTGCAGGGTGGAAACAAACTAAATACTAAAATGTGTGTTTCTGATGCAATATGAACAAATCCAGTCATACTGTGTGGTTGCTGACTAAGTTATTTAACACACTATGAAGCCACAGTTGAAGGAGACTGTTCATTCCCTGTCTCTGCTCTCCTCCCTCCCGCCTTCAGCCTGGACTGTATTGAAAAGCACCTGACTCCCACCAGCGTAATGTACTTGGTGATTATTACCGTGGGGGGAGAAAAAAAAAAGAACTAAGTCTGAAAAGAATGCTAATGATTTTTAAGCCAAATCAAGCTTTCATAAAACAGAAGGGTTTTTTTTTTTTCTTCTTGTGCCTTTGAACTACAAAGAACTATGCACGATTTTACACGAGTGGAGAAGTGGCTGCAGATGACACAGACACACACACACACACACACACACACACACACACACACACACTTGAGTGAGTTTACTACAGCCAGTTACACTATGAGGAATGTGTAGTTGAGGAGGTCTGCACGTGGGAGTGGGTGGGTGGGTTGGAGGGGGGGGTCTTAAGAGCTACATCACATCACTGTTTTTCCCAGCACGTGAAGGAGGCACGACCCCCCCCCTTCCGTCCCCTCATGATGCCAGAGCACTGCTGACAACAGCACGCCACAGAGGTAATTATAGGAGATTTCTTTAATCCCACAGACCTGCAACATCCCACATCAGGGCAACACTCCACCGCCATCCTGCTACAACCTTTGTGCCATATATTAAAAAAATAAATAAATAGGGGCTGGTAAAGAAAGAAAAAAAGAAAATCTGATTTCATTTTGGCTAAAGCACCGAATGCCTGGTGAAAGGAGGGAAAGAAACCGAAATGAACCTCTGACCTAGTTTGGACAAATTCAGTACAACGGTTTTATGATGAGGAACGCGGCCCCTTAACTCTTTCCGAATGCATTTAAATAATAACCTTAATCCAGACTGCAATGAAAAAAAAAGAAAAAAGAAAAAGAACGCAGGAAATGGATGGACTTTTCAAATGATTATCAACACGGCTTTTATCAATTTGTCTTGCATTTCTTTTCTGTATGTGTGTTTTTTCTTTTTTTAAACCTTTCTGATCCAGCTGTTACAGAATACAACACATAATCATTGCAGCAAACACGTCATTCCATTTCTTTTGTTTTTCAGTTGAATTTATTAACAGAAATTTATTAACATTTAATATGCAGGAATGAGACCTGTGAATACATGGCACAATCATATTATATACATTCTTTAAAGGAGACAGTGCACAAACATGGTGTGGGAGAGGAGGGGGTAAATCTTAAAACGACCCTTCAGTAGGCTCTGACTGACGTGAGCCGAGTGAGAAACACTGACTTTTTTAAGTTAAAAATGTTGTTGTTTTTATAATAAAAGAAACATGGCTATTACCAACAAACAAAAAATAATACTACTGTTTTTGTCGCACATCGATTTTCTATATACAAACTAGGGACAGGTAATTCACACAAACCAGAGGGAGAGATCTACCACAGTGCTAGGCTGGAGCCTTTTTCTTTTTTTTAACTCTGTAACTGTAATAATATACATAATTCCCATGTAACACAACAATCACGTGTGCAGCTGATCACCCCATCTTTATTTATTTATTTTTTTTAAAGAAACTAAATAAGAGCAAACCTGTCTTTGTTCCTCTCTTTAGCTTATAATGCTTTTAAAGCTCATTGCACATTTTCCCCCCACAGACGTTTGTGTCGTAGTAGAATGCCTGCATGAATGTGTGTATTAATAGGTGAGATTAATGCAGTCTCTGTGTGGCAGCACCTGGAACTCTTCTTGGACTCAATCTGGAAAAAAGGTCAGAGGTCAGTGTCCCGTTAAGTAGTCCTGGGTGGAGTCTGAAGCGAAGGAGTCGGCGTCCTCGTTGTCCGAGTCTTCGCTGCTGTCGTCAGCGGCGGGCTCTCCGGACAAGGCGATGCGGGCGTAGTCGTCGGTGTCGATGGACTTGCAGAAATGGATGGCGTATTTCAGTTTCTCCTCCAGCACCTGTTTACATGAGTACCTGGGCAGCTTGAGCAGGAAGAAACACGTGTAGGACTCTGGCAGGAAGTGGTCAGGGGGGTTGTACTTGTCCAGCACCTAGAGACGGAGAAGATAAAGTTAGCAGGGTGTTATTAGAGTGTCTAACATCAATACACAACAAATAACTTAAAGGAATAATTTGACTTTCAGGGAAATATGTAGAGTTAGACATAAAGAAGAAAGTTAGCTTAGCTTAGCATAAAGACTGGAAGCAGAGGCAAAAAGCTAGCATGGTTCTATCCAAAATGTATAAAAATCCAACTATCAGCACCTCTTAAGCTCACTTACTGTACATGTTGTATCTCCTTTTGTCTAATACCAATAAAAACTGAGGCCTAAAACTGAAAAGTTGTGCTTTTATGGGGGGTAATGTGCGGGATTATTTCTAAGCCCAGCGCAGTGACTGGTTACCTGACAACCTGACAGTGAGGACAAGCCTCTTAGAAGTCACTGCTTCCGGATAAGAAGTATTCTAGCTCATAACCCCCCCTGTAAAACCACAAATTGTACCTGAAAGGTGAGAGAGCCAGGATAGACGCTTTCCCGTATTTACAGTCTTTATGCTAAGCTAACCAGCTACTAGCTGTTGCATCATATTTAGCTGACAGATACAAGTGAGGTGTTCTTCTCATCTCACTCTCAGCAAAAAAGCCAATATGTGCCCTTCCTAAAATGTCAAACTATTCCTTTAAGCCGTTACCTTTACACTTCTTACCTGCACGACGAAATCCCGCCCACGGAAGTCAGCGATGGTGCGAGGCAGACGTGTACGACCCCAGACGAACCTGAGGAAGAGAGATCTCTCCGTGTTGGAGAAGGACTCCATCACTTCCCAGAACCACTGGATTAGCGGCGCCGTCGGCTCCACCCCCTTGTAGGTGGCCACCGACTTCAGCAGGTGGAGTGGGATGTCTGGGCTTCCGCACACCTGAGGAGAAGGAGACATTTAGTGTAAAAAATCTGCACATAGCACCAACAATTTAGGGAGCTAAAACTGCGCTCACTCACCATAGTTTCCAGTTCGTAACCGGTGAAAAGCGACAGCAGGGGAACGGGAACCACTCGAGCCATTCCCTCACGCACTGCAGACACCTGCTCATCAAATTCATGGAGTCTGCGGGGTGGAGGGAAGAAAAGATTTTAAAAAAGGGGTAAACACAATAACAAAACGTCATATTTTGTTAATTCAGCGTGTTTTCTCACCTGTAGTTAATTGCCAGGCGGACGTATTCTGCGCGGTTCTCCAGGGTGATGTGGGAGTACTTGGAGCTGAGCTGGATGTCCTGGCCGCTGGCGTTGGGCACCGTGAAGGGTAGAGTCATGGCCTCAAACTCCTCAGCTGTGGCCTCGTTGTCCCGGATGTACATCAAGCCAGGAATAAAATCTTTATCAACCTGAGAGGAGCATCACAACATAATTACACAAAAACACAGTAATATCCCCTGCTATCTATCTATCCATCTAACTATATGTTTATTAATCATAATGTTTGTATGTGCAGCATGTGAGTGTGTGTGTGTGTATGTGAGCGTGCCAATGCCCTTGTTTCCTGTGAGCTCCACTCTTTCTTAAGTCTTGTGCTGAAATCATTTCCCATCTAACCTTTACAGTATCTCAAGGGCAAAAAGCACAAAACAAAAGCAGCTTTGTGAGTAAAAAAGCTTTTTTCTGCTACAGTATTCTCCCAAAGACAGTTCAGGAGCTCATGATCACAGCGTGAGGGCAGGAGTAGACTCACGCCAAGCCCTTAAAACAAAAGCTGAGGCTGTGGCTCACAGCTTGTACTGAAATGAAGTTGGATGTTAACCTTTGAAGAACAGGTACATTGTTGAGTTTACAGAAGCGGTTCTCGCTGTGACAGTCTGTACTTCGTGCTGTACCATTAAGATCCTTTACAGTGAGCAGGGAGCCGACAGGCTTAAGGTTTTAATCTGAGAAGGAATGTATAGGAATGTGTTCTTTTTGCCGGGTATAATGCAGATCACTAGGGTTAAATACGTTACATAATATCTGACATAAAGGGAGGCATACCTTTTCGCTGCTGGAGGGTGGACATGTTCATTTACACCAAGACAATTAGAGTTTCTTGGGATGTTAAAATCATGTACAACACTGAGCTTTTCTTGTTAGAGTGTCAGAGTCAGACTCATCAAACTCTCTAAAATGCGACAATTTGTAAATTACAAGTTTTATTTTAACCTGATGAATGTGACCTGTTCATGAGAGGGTGCGTGTTTGTGAGATTTCATCATTTGCATGATTGACATCCCTAAATTACCATTTAAGACTTCTCTGCTCGGTTTTTGGGCAAATTTCACACGTAAGAAAGAGCAAGAGCATTACATAAAAAAGCAAAAAGAAGAATTTCACATCAGGGAGCTTTAAAATCCATTGTATTATTGTTATTATTATCATTATTATTGTTGTTGTTGTAAATCAGCTGATGAAAATGTAACAAATGCAACAATGTCAGCGGTCATATTAGGGGACCTCTGTACTGTGAGGGAATGGTTTGATGTGAAGTTTGATACAAAAAATCCTTCTATGACAGGGTCCATGACTTAGATGGGAGGAGGTCAAATGGGTTTGACAGTGATGGAGGAGGGCAAGAGAAAATTATACAGCTGGTGATGTTACACTGTTGAGTACAACAGAGGATGTTCACCTGGACAGTGACTTAAATACAATCAGCTGCTGTAGTGAGAAAAAACAACAACAACTGTATACTGGATTTATGATTTATTGCCAAAATATGCTTAAAATATGTGGAATCTCTCTATAAGTTGCTGCCATGATGATACCTAAACATTTGACTTAAAGTCCCATATTTAGCATTTATAAGCAGTGTATAAACAATTAATAAATGTTTTTTACAACACATTATTGTTGTAAGCAGCTATGATTATTAATGTAGCCAACTCCTCCAGTGGGCACCCGTACGTGGGTGCTGGTCTATAAATAGATCATGACCATATATGGTCATATGACAATATAGTAAAATACTGTTGTAATAATATGAAATATGTCTTTATAGGAGAAATAATAGTTGCTGCATTAATAACATTATATTAACATCATATTAGATTATATATGTATTGTAGTGTGTTGTACAATATTTATTGCATGTTTATATACTGCTTATAAATACCAAATGGGGGTTAGAGTAATGTTTCCCCTGTGAACATAAGATTAAATTGATTAGTTTAGTCATTTAACATAATCTTTTACCCTATTTAAATTACATGTCTTGTAAACAGGCCTGTTTGTTCCAAGAAGAATAAAAGAACTGATGAATACGACAAATTCTCTGAAATGACTTGAATTTGCAACTTTAGAACAATATCTGTATGTAGGAGTGATTCTCGCCTGATGTTTGTAATATTAGTTATATTTTCAGTCAATCAATCATTAACAGCACTTACTGGATACACACTGAGAGCCCTGTTGTGCACAGAGGCTACATACATACCTCACTGAGGTCAGCGATGGTCAGGTTCATGCCTGCCAGCTGTTTCCACACAGGCTCTGCCAGATTCAGACTCAGAGGGCTTCCAGTGCGGATTGCAATCCCCAGGAGCACTCCTATAGACACGGCAAGGTAGAGCACATTATACACAAATCAAACAAACAATCACTGTATTTTGCAGCGTCTATGTAGTACAAAAAAAAAGAGAATGATCGATATTAAATGAAGCATGCTCAACAGTTGGGGCCAGGTGTTTTATCAGCAAAAACGCACACCAAGCATTTGCACATTTTTAAAAATAAACATGCATATTTTCAGTTTTTGTTTATCCAGGATTAACACCCCAGAAGACCTGTCTGGGAGATTAACTGGATTATACCTAGGAAGCGGAACATGCTCATGTGAAGAGGGGACTTGGCCGCGGGGTTGAGCAGGAAACAGTCCCTGTTGGCGCCCGACTCGTCCCGGCCGTTAGGGGTGACGATGAGCAGCGGGGTCAGGGCGTTCTGCAGCTCCTCGCACATTTCAGCGATGGACTCACTGTAGCCTCCGCCGCAGTCATCCACAGACTCCCCTGAGGACAAAAGTAGAGCAGAGCGTCTCAAAAAATGCACGCAGACCATCATTTCTGATACTTGCATGTTACTTTTAAAGAAAAAATAGGGGCACACAGGAGACATGGTGTGACCACGGACACCTACCTACAAATTTGACCTTCCAGACACGATGAGGGAGCAGGAGGTTGTCTGGGCTGAAGGAACTCATCTTGGCACACATCTGACCAAATACAGACTTGGTTCCGTCGGGACCTGCCAGGCCCCCTTTGCTACGGGAACGCTTCACCTACAGGGTGAAGAGATTAGGGGTTGATTTGTTTCTGTTATGTGCTTAATAACCTCCTCCCAGAGAGAAAGAACACTGACGGGCATGAATTCCTGAGTATGACAGCTCTCTGCACCACTGATACAACTTGGAGCTACAGTACACAGTACAGAGATGTGTGTGTGTGTGTGTGTGTGTGTGTGTGTGTGTGTGTGTGTGTGCACAGAGGCAGTGGCCCGAACCGAGACTCTTATGTGGTCTAAAATCTCAGACCAGGAACCCCTACAGACAGACTGGAGCGTGCACACACACACAAGCAAAAAGAAAAATCCCCTTATGAAAGACATCACATGTAATGCTCAGGAGCCTGTCTGGAACACAGCCTCACAGCGAGAGTGAGGGGAGGAGGAGGGAGGAGAGAGGAGTAGGGAGTAGAGGAGGGGTGAGGGTGAGAGTGAGAGCAGAGGACTTGAAGAGTGACTGTGAGATAGATTATTAGTGTTGTAAGATGTTAAAAAATGTTTGTTTCCTACTGCACCTGTATCCTATTCAGCTCCACCACAGGTCCGTGCTGCCTGTCCCTCACCATGGTGGCTTGGACCACTTTCCTGAAAGCAGCTTCCTGTTCACAAAAAAAATAAAAAAAACATAAAAACACTGCTGTGCCCATTTTCTTGTGCACGATTCTGGGTTTGAATTCTTAACCATCCCCACCTTGCCCTGGGAGATCAGAATCCCCCTGAGCGTGTCGAAGCCCACTGAGGGTCCGTGGCCCGTCTGGCCCAGCCGACCCTCTAGGTCAAACATGGGTATGCAGGGGCAGAAGAGCTCGGAGATATGGTGCAGCAGCAGCAGCCTGTTCCTCAGAGCCATGATGGGGATTTCCTGCAGGTGGTTGTACTCCATGGGTACCTTTAAAAAAAAAAAACACCACATAGTCAGAGACGGGTGGCTTGATAGGTGTTTGTAGGTGTGTGAGTGCGTAGCTTTACTGCCATCTACTGGAAGCTCTGAGAGGAGAACGTTCTACTTTTTCATTCAGATATGTGAAGAAGTTCTGTGAAGCAGGGGTTAATACTGTACCTGTGCAGGCAGCTTCCCAGCGTTGGTGGGCTTGCTCGTGGACCAGGCGAGGGTGTGAGCGGATCCGCAGGCCACCCTGTTGATTTTCTTGCCCTGTAGCGCAGCCACAAGCCGTGGCCTCTGGATGGCATTAGTGGTCCCGTCTCCAAGTTGGCCCTCGTCGTTGTCGCCCCATGTGTACACTTCTCCTGAGCCAAACACAACATCAAAGCTTTCCTGTGAAGCTGAAACCCAACACCGACTCGACTGCTTTGGACTCATTGACGGTAAATGGAAAGATGGCAAAGAGTGCAATAAACTGATCTGAAATAAACAAATACATTCGTGGAGAGCAAGAGACGGCAAAAAATATACAGAAAATTGTCCTTCCTACCATCCTCAGTACAGCAGACGCAGTGCAGAGACCCTGTGGCGATGGCGATGACCTTTTTCCCTTGTAGCCCCTGGACTTGCCTGGGTCGCCGAACGTGGTCATCTGAGCCGTGGCCCAGTCGATGGTAGTCCCCTTTCCCCCTGTGAATGACAAACATAACTGAGTATGCTCCTCATTTCTAATATTGGCAGTGAAACAAGAGGCTGTGACTGATTCACTGCTCTACACGGTGTTGTACGTACCAGGTGTAGACTGCTCCAGACTTGGTGAGAGCAACAGAAAACTGAGAGCCACACTCTACTTTGACCACTCCGAGGCCAGTGAGAGAGTCGATCTGTGGATAACAAATCAATTAATTAATTAATTCAGTCATTAGAAAGTGATTTTTAAATCCAACTGCTGCTCTCTGTACTCAACTTTAATTTGTGCACCTATGAGCCTTATTCAATCAATCAATCAATCAATCAATCAATCAATCAATCTTTATTTGTATAACGCCAAATCACGATGTCACCTTATTGGTGACATCACAACTAAATAGATACAATTATTATTCAAAGCAGATTATTTATATTACTTTTAACATGTGCAGTGCTTACACATATGCTGAGAGTACTGAATTGGCTAGAATATAAGATGACCTCGATTGTAAGACTCTTGTAAAAGTGGAACAGGCGTTGAGAAGCAGTCAGAATAATTCTCTTTTTTCTTTGCACTTTTGTCTTTTGAGATCCTCATGATTCCCCTCATGTCTCTGGTGGACACATTAAACCTGTTTTTACTCATGTCTTTCTTTCCTCCGTTGCAGTAAAAACCCCTCAGAGAGCTCAGAAACTCCTGTAATTTTAACTGAACTTCCTGGACACCTTTAGGGATGAATAACTCTATACGACACACTATAAATGGACTTGAAGAAACTTTATAGCCTAACTTTATAGCAACTGGGCTTACAAAGAACCCATAATGCAACACTGTCTGTTAGAGTCAGTGCAACACAGACAACCTCTCAGTGTTTCATACCTGATATAAAATAACACAACGATTATAAAGTGACACCTGTGCTGACCTTTATTGGCTCTGCTGTGTAATTTGTCGTACCTTCATCGGTATTTTGCAGCCGTCACTGCCTCCGCGGCCCAATTTGCCGTAGTCCCCGTCTCCCCATGACCAGACCATGTCATCATCTGTTAGACACAGCGTCTGGGCGTCCCCGCTGCCGCAGGCTACATCGATGACCCTGTGACCCTGCAGTGCATCCACCTGAATAAACCGTACAGACACAAACATGAGCTTTACCTTTCCGTGATTGTCTGGAGGGGGGGTGTTGTCAAAAGAAGGCAGAGCAGACGTTTTGAGTCCTGTCCAAACACTGAGACACACGTGTTTTTAAAAGACACATCGGAGCTGACAGTTATTTTCTCAAGTACGCCGAGTGTGCTGACAAACCCGGAGCGTGCTATATATATACAGAGCGGAGCAGAGAGTTCACTGACCAGTTTGGGTTTGAGTTGGTCCTCGCTGTCTCCGTGGCCCAGTCGTCCGTAGCGACCCTTCCCCCAGGTGAACAGCTCTCCACTGGCGGTAATGCAGGCGCTGTGTGCTCCTCCAGCAGCGATGTCCACCACTTCAACTCCCCTCAGGGACTCAATTACACGAGGACGGTCACAGGGGCTAAAGGCAAGACGGTAAATGGTAAATGGACTGTACTTATATAGCGTTTTTTCTACTCCTTCAACCACTGAAAGCGCTTTTACACTACAAGTCACATTGACCCTTTCACATACATGCATTCATACATGGCAGGGTGCCAACCTGCTCATCAGGGGGGAAGCTCACATTCACACACAGTCACACACACACACACACACACAATACATTTCAGGGTTCAGTAGCTTGCCCGAGGACACTTCAACATGTGGGCTGGATCAAATCTCTTCTGATTAGTGGATGAACCGCTCTACCTCCTGAGCCACATTTACTGAAAACACCTCATCTTAACTTAAGTAAGATGGATGTGTTGTGTGTATGTTTTATGAACTGAAAGTTAAAAAGTGCCAAATGTTAGAGGAGGTGCAGTCCTGACCTTCTGTTCCCATGGCCAAGTTTTCCATCCTCAGCCTCTCCCCATGAGTAGACTTCCCCCTCGGATGAAAGTGCCAGGCAGTGCTTTCCCCCAGAGTTCACAGCCACTTTCCTGATGAATACGTGTTGGATGGACTCCAGCAGGGTGGGGGTGGATACCGATTCGGTGCCTCCGATTCCCAGTCTGCCCCCAGCTCCGTATCCTGTTGCGTACAGCTGAGGATTGAGATGAAGTAAATTAGAGCAGCATTTTCCTGTACGTCATCAAATTGCCATTGTTGATCTATGCTGACACAGGTAGTGCTACATAGTGTCAGATAAAGGAGACAGAGTGGAGTCTAACATTAGGACTCACCTTGCCATCAGCGGTGACAGCAAACAGAGTCTGCTCCCCTCCGATAAGCTGCACCGGGCGCAGTGTGGCGAGGGCTTCGGTAGGGGTGGGAACTTTGACCTTTGCCCCCTCGATCCCCCCTAGCTGACCCCTGTGATTGTGCCCCCACCCGTAGATGGTGCCGCTCCCCCCGGCGGAGAGGGTCCAGTCGTCCGGCCGCCGGTTCATCCACTGTACGAGCTGCTCGTCGTGCTCGCGCTTGAACAAGTCGTGACTTTCGTGGAGGCCGTTCATGCTCTCGTGATCAGCCATGAGCTCGCGGATTTTCTTTGTAACCTTCAAAAAAGGAAAAATAAAGAGGAAAACAGATGAAAGAAAAATTCTGAGATCAAAGTGAAGGCGAGCACAGACAGCACAGCCTGGCACACTCACCTCGTCTAGGAAGGGTCTCGGTAGCGAAGTCCTTTTGTCCAGCGCCACGGCCACCCTGGAAGCGGTGCAGTATCGGCGGAACCATGCCCACTTGTGGGTTTCAGCACAGCAGGGTAAGGTATCGAGCTCGAGATCGCAAGCAAGGGCAACCAAGACCTAAAAAGGAAACATAAAAGTTAGCTCCGGACAGAAAAGTGTATCTAATAATCTGTGGAAATCTACCTCACTCCACTTTTTACCTTGAAAAATGGACTGTGTAGAAGCTGCTTCCCTCCTCTGACGATGGGGTCCTCGTACTCATACTGCCTCTGCAGAGCCTCTGGTAGCCCCTTCACCAGAGCAGCAAGAGCACTGCCTGTGAAACTCTGAGAAAGAACAGATTATTTTATTATCATTAAAATGCGGGCTTCAATTTACTAATAAGAGACTTGGCTCTGCATTGATTATTCCTGTTTTTGTTCACTGCTGCATTTCTCAAAGAATTACACAAAGCATAATAGGATGATAGTATATTATAATTGAATAAAAAGATGATGTACAAGGGGAAGGAAAGACGGGTTATGCAGAGGAGGTAAAACCAAATCTATAATAACAAAGTGCAATATTAGAAAGTAAGATGTAAATAGTCCAGACAAATAGTTATAAATCATATCATAAATCATAAAAATGTGAATAACAATAAACAAAATTACTACTGAAGAGAGACAACAAAATAAATCAAACTGATAATATGAAATTATCTGCTTATGCATTTAATGACAGACGTGAATTTTACACTGAAAATCCAATAATGAAAAAGAGAATTGCATCAAAATGAGTTAGCATGCCAGTCTTTTGTTAAATGAACACATATCTGAGTTGAGCTGTTTGCTGAGTGCGATCGGGCTGTACTCACCATAGAGCGAGCCTCGCCTTCACTGTCTCCCAGAAGCCTGTTTATATTGATGGACTGACCGTACTCTGTGGTCAGAAGCTTTCGTAGCCTCTGCAGAGCCCACATTCTGTGTCCGGCAGCTGTACAAACACAAAGTAACGATTAAATCAGCATGAGCATTCTTAGCACACTGTTAAATAAAATAAATATCCTAAATAAAAATCTGGTTAAACAGCATACCTAAAGCGCTTAGCTGAGCGCAAGCAGCGAGGGATGCTGCTAGACGAGGCACGATGCCTCTGTTGGAGGCAAAGTTGAGCCTGAAGTCCAGGAGACATGTAACCAAGTCCATGGAGGGGCAGGACAAGATGGAGCGGTCAGACAGCAAGTCTTTAGGACCTGAGGAAAGACACACAAACCTCAGTGCCAGTGCTATTTCAGACATTCCACAACAATACACTGCACACAACAGTGCAGTTTAATATCTAGTGAGGAGACTAGTGTCAGCATTGTGTTGTATGGGTTAGATGTGGCTCACCAGCAGCAGGCATGATGGGGTAGACGGTGAAGCGCCAGCCCCAGCCGTTAACTGAGCCATCACTGGTAAATTTCCATTTGAGCTCATCTCCTGGAATCCTTAATTCACTGGACCAGTCGGACCACTCCCGACCTGAAACACATACACACACTACATTAATTTCTGGCTAAGTTTTGGCTATATTTGATGACAATCTAGTTTTCCTCTCATCACCTGATCTGACAGAGACGATCCTATTGGCTCCATCCATGATTGTAAGCGGGTCGTGGCGTCTTTCGGTTGAACACTGTCGATCAAACTCTATCCTGAGACCTTCAGCACCTATAAGACGATATAAAAGTTGAAACCACGACAGCCTAAAAGATGATCCTGTTTGTTCAAGTTTCTCAAGAAGCTTCATTTTCTTACCTGGGATTTTTACAGTGCCACTGGTAGACGTGTCATCTGTATACGGGTGGCTGCTCTCCACGACGACTGGCTGCGAGGACAGGCGGCCGCTCTGAGAGTCTGTGGCGACATCCTCCAGCTCGGTGACACACAACTCCAGCAGCATGTCAGCAACCTGCGCACCGCAGACAACCCCAAAATGTCTGATGTTAATCAAATCTTAGGCCTACATACATGCAGAATCTAACAGAGAATACAATAAATTACCTGAGGATAAGCTGTACCCATGCCAGATAGGACAGCAGACAGCACCTCTTTGCCCTTCTCTCCAGAGCGACAGGACACAGCCAGCTTGAGCAGGTCCACCATTACTCGTGTGTCATCAGGCACGAGCAGACTCGTGAACTCGTCCAGGTACTGAGGCTCAGGGCCGACCACTTTACTCTGGCTCTCAGAATCCTTGAAGAAAAACGTGCAAATTAAAATTTTAAAAAGTGACTAATTTGAATGAGTCAGGACTATGATGTTGAGGATAAAAACTTAACAAAACATACTCTAACCTCTTTTGTCTTAGTCATGGTCTCAGCTATGATGCTGGCTGCTCCAGGGTCGTCAGTGACAGGTATGAAAGGACGCGAGGAGGCACCAGAGGCAGAGGGAGTCACAGCTGATGACGGGGTGACGGCATCTTCTGAGGAGGGAACCTACACACACACACACACACACACACACAGAGAATTACACTCATGGCAGGGTCATGATCACACATTTAAGTTTTGTTCTAAACTGTCAGAATCTGTTTACATTAACTAAAACCTGTATGACAGTGTCAAATATGCTTTTATTTTATATGGAGTTCTACAATTCTATAACCACAATTCATTTTCCATAGCTGGAATTCATTATCTGTTTTTCCACATACTTCCATTAAATTAAAAATGTCATCTATGAAATATACGCAAATCCAAAATTGTCTGTGGGTTTGAGGAGAGTGATCCCTATGTTGAGAACTTTTAAAGAGTACAATTACTATCTACCACAACGAAGTTTCCCTGCTTTTCTGTTTAATGAGCCGGCTGACATTTTATTACACCCAGGATGCAAATGGGAGAAAGTTTTAGTAGAAGAGTTGTAATTATGAGCAAAGCCCTGTGAGAGTTTCTGCTCTTTCCAGGTTGGCCCCAAATATAGTTTGCTGATGGTTGCAGCTGCACACCTGATCATTATGAAGAAAAATGCATGTTGCATGGTCCGCTGTTTTCCAGTGAATCAGCACAAAATGCAATGGAGGCAGCACTTTAATTCAAAAAAGACAAACAGCATGCCACCCCCTTCCTCCTCCTCCTCGCTGGCATTTATTAAATGATAAACTTCATTAAAGACAAAGTACGCATCGTGTTCCTCACCTCTCCCTTCTTCTCTTGCCAGGGATTAGGGCTGACCCGCTCCTCCGTTTCGGGCGGGACAGGAGGGCCTTCTTCGTCGCTCACGGTGGACGAGGACGAGGAGTCTGACGGGGGAACAGGTGAGCTGGAAGGACACTCTGCTGGCAGGATCATGCTGGCTGGCATCAGAGCACCAACCACCGCATCCCTGGGGAAACACACAACAGGTCCTGTCAACAATAATACCAACTAATGACAAACACCAGCGCCAGTCAGCAGATTCGATTATTTAGAGGTCAAACACACTTTGATATCGTCCTGCCTCAACAGTACTTCACACAACTCTAGTTTGTCTATGCAGACATTTTAACTTAAGGTCTTAAGGTCTTCTTTAAAGTTTTTTTTTTTTGGGCTTTTTTGCCTGGACAGGTTAGTAGAGCTAGACAGGAAACAGGAGGCAGAGAGGGGGGGAATGACATGCAGGGTAAGACTGCTCGGTGTGGGATTCGAACCGGGGTCGCCTGCAGCAAGGACTGTAGCCTCTACACATGGGGCTGGTGTTCTACCCACTGAGCTACGACAACAACCCCCAGTTTTTCCTTTCTTAACAAACACGACCCTATCCTGAATCTTTAATGTCTTTATCTGGTTACATGTTTACTTCAGAGACAATTTTATGATCTTACTTCTCATAATACAAGCACATTGATATGTAGCATCTAGCTACATTACAGACTTCTTTACTCTACACATCTGATATTATCCTGAGCCTGAAGATTTCAAAGCTAATAAATAATATACTTTTGATAAGATTCAGTCATTGTCCCTAATTTAAATTCTGTAATGTTTGTTGTTTTATTTTTCCCCAGTTGTTTTTATTCTACTCATTCCTCTTTGTTATCCCTTTTTTACATTTTTGCAAGGCAACAGAATGCTTTGATGCCTTTCCCACACATTTTGTTCATGAAGATATCTTTGTATACACATTACATGTAATTTCTGTATTTTATGTGAGAGCTGAAGGGGAGGAGTAGTTTTTTATAGACTGATCTGATTCTCCTAAAAAACTTTAAATTGGCTCTTTTTTTGAGTGTGTGTGTGTGTGTGGTTATACCCTACAACAATTCAGATTTGCGCTATGTTGAAAGTGTTTGGAAAATGTTACTAGGTCTGAAATGCAGGCGTGACTTGGGCGCTTATTCAGACCTTAGAACAACCTGCTCAGTTCAGATTTATGCAAAGCTGTGCACGTCTGATGGGGTTCGAGTCCTCTGAGCCACCAGGATGTATATGTGGAATCATGTTGATAACATACCTTGCATGCATGATTTGGAGGGCTGACAGCACATGAGACAGGGCCTGCTGTTTGGCCAGGTTGCCGTCCAGACTGAGGAGAATCTTGGCCAGCGAGGGTCGATTAGGCTTCACGCTGCTCTGCCCGCTCAACTTGTTGTTCACTGTTGATGAGTCACTGTCTGACTGGACACCTGTGGTTTACAACACAAAAACAATGAGACACACTGTGATGTGAAGTACCCTAAACCAACCACTACTATCAATCGGCAAATTGCGGCGCTGCAGTTCCAGCAGATTGAGAGCTGCAGTTATAATCTGACCTGTGCCACCTGTCAGAAGGAAAAGTACCAGCAGCAGTTTAGACCTACAGAGCTAGCTAACGTCTGCCATCTACAGGCAAGAAAAAAAAAAACCTTATGCAACAACTCTAACAAATGTAGCATCTCCGAGTCAAAAATGTTGCTGCTGTTCCTTTCCTTTCCTGCAGGTGGCACATGTTGGCATGTGTAGGACAGGTTGGACAGTTCCAAGAGCTGCTTCACATTTAAGAAAATCTATATTGATTATCCCTACCATCAGGTTTGACAATGAATGTGTGAGTAGTAGTAGTAGTAGTAATGTGGAGAGGGAGGATTACCTAAATAGGATGCACCAAGGGAGTCTCTGGCAGTCTGGAAAAGGACTGGCTCATGAACCGAGGGTGTGGTCACATCCACAGTGGTCCAGGCCACGCTGTGGGAGGAGCCGCATGCCACTCGAGTGATCTTTTGTCCCTCCAGACCCTGCACCAGGGTGGGCTTCCTGTTAACTGTGGTGGTGCCGTTACCCTGTTGTCCGTGGTCATTGTCGCCCCACGCAAACACCTGACGGAGAAACACAACTTAGATTAGAGCTAATTTCGATCAGTGTCCAGGTTCAAACTTTCAAGCTTATGTGTCTCAGAGTAAAAAAAAAAAAGGTGTGATTTTACAACAGCTCAAAGAAAACTTTACATTACTGCTGCACCATGTAGGAACCCATGAGCTATGGACTAAAGAAATGACACTGCTTCAAGCTCTCAATCTTAACAACCTCCCAACGTGGTCAAACACTGATTAGCTGCCTCTCCTCTTCGTAAGTGATGTGTTAACAGTATTAAATTTAGTTCTGAAGAAAGGTGTTAAACACCACTGTCTAACAGCAAAGGTCACAGGTGCCTGAAGAAGTGGAGTCAATCAGGAGGAATTCACACATCTGGAACGGTGCCCAGCAGTAAATGAGCAGAGTGCCTAAACGATGTGCTCTGGTTCTTAACACTCTGCTGGTTGAGGTCAGTACAAACCTGTCCTGTATCTGTAACAGCTAAACAGTGCAGCGCTCCAACAGCAACATGGACGATCTTTTTTCCTCTCAGCCCCTCCACCATCTGGGGCTTCCGCACATGGACATCGGTGCCGTGGCCCAGTCGGAAATAGTCGCCTTTGCCCCTGTTTGGAAACACAAGCAGTTCAGTCATTTTTTAGCCAAAAGTAAATGATGAATGAACAATTACAATTAATCATCATTCATTCATTCATCTTACCAGGTCCACACTACTCCAGATTTGGTAAGAGCTAAGGAGAACTGAGCTCCACATTCGATTTGGCAGACTCCCTGCCCGTTGAGCCTCTCTATGTTCTGAGGGAAGTTGCAGCCCTCGCTTCCTCCACGACCCAGCTTTCCAAAATCTCCATCGCCCCAGGAGAACACCAATCCTGGGAAAACATAAAGAAAAGAAAAAATATTTTACCAATGGGAAACTGAAACATATCCATCAACAACCAAAACAAAAGATCAGAAAACTTCTAATGAGCCTTAAAGTGTTTGTTTATATTCAGGGTTTCTCATTAAAATGCCACAATGCCCTGTGTGAAATGTTAAGGCCTATGACACATGTTCAGTGCACTGCATTGCTCCATGCTTGGTAAAAACTCCACAGGGTTCTTTTAAGTAGATTAACAGAAATACCGTCATCCGTCAGAGCTAAAGTTTGGGCGTCCCTGCTCCCACAAGCCACTTGGATAACACGATGCCCCAGAAGCACTTTGACCTGGATGATGAAGACAAGGAAAGCAGAAGCAATCAGGGACGGAGGCAGAAAGGATTCATGAGCACATAATAACTTACAAGTGCTTTAGGTAGAACTTGATTAAGTGTAAAAGTGTGAAGGGATGATATAAAAAAAACTGCCAAAGTAAAATTATCCTCTTGTTGCTGGCAGTCGATTCCTATTAGAATATCTAAGATCTCACATCAAGCTGTCAGTGTTCCTGTCAAGTAAAAGAAATTGCTTGATGTATTGATATGGGTCACACACATACCAGTTTTGGCCTTAGCTGAGTCGTGTTGTCTCCGTGTCCAAGGCGACCGTATTCCCCCAAACCCCAGCTGTACAGCTCCCCACTGGAGGTGATGGCAGCGCTGTGAGAGCTGCCGCAGGCGATGTCGCGGATTCGTTTGGTCTTGAGCGCCTCAATCAACCGAGGCTTGTCACAGTTCCTGAGATGGAAAATCTTACTGTTAGGGATTCAGATTCTGGACAATAATGACTGACATTATGACCTATCTAGCCATTTAAAAGAACACTAAAACTGAGATTCATACATTCTGCTGAAGTGTCCCAGTTTGCCATCGTCTCCCTCTCCCCAGGAGAAGACCTTCCCGTCCACAGTCAGGGCCATGGCGTGTCGTCCTCCTGAATGCACGGCGACCTTCTTCACCACGTAGTTACTGAGAGCAGTGATCTGACGGGGGATCGGGATGGTCCCACTGGACAGGCCCAGGCCTAACCTGCCGTTCGTAGCCTCTCCACAAGCATAAATCTTCCCCTCGACCGTCACTGAAACAGGAACATATTGGTTACGTATGATGTATTTGCATGTTGTAAAACTACTACATACACTATAAAAGCTTTTCTCACCCACCTGCAAAGAGGCTCTTGGAACCGCCAGCCACTTGTACTACATTGAGCGCAGAGAGGGTTTCAGAGAAGGAGGGCACTTTGATCTGTGAAGGACACGAACAGAAGTGATTAGAGAACGTAGCAGCTCCTGAGCTTTTCACACAGGCTCCTCCTCAAGGATGAATCTGGTCCTCTCTGCAGTATATTCTCTACACCAGTGGTTATAAGAGTGTGACACATCCTCAAATGTGCTTATGATACAGTAACCACAAACTGTCACATAATCACAAGACAGAGCAGAGGACTGTGTAGCAGACTGCATACACTGGAGTCACTGGTGGAAAGTAAGCACATTCACAAGTACTGAGTATTTCCAGCTATAGGTACTCGTCTTGTTGCAGGTCCTTGCAAGATACATAATCATAGGATTTCATAATCAGATTAGATATTTAAAACTACCTCCAGCTAGACCAGTAGTAACATCTAAATGCTTTTTACATATGAAGGCAGCAGGTATAATAAATAAGTATTTAACATAATATAATGTACTATTCTGAAATGGACTTTCTGCTGCATGATAACTTATTTTTGATAATGTAAATGCATAAGACGTTCATAGTCTTGGATAAAAAAAAATGTATAGGGGATTTGGACTTGAAATGGAGTATTGTATTCCAAACAGAACAAATGGAAATTGACTTTAGGAGGAAGTGCACTTATCTGATAAATATATTTGTGCAAATTGTATTTTAAAATCAAAGCTAGTAAATATAATGCCTGGGATCTAACCAGGAAAACACTTAGATATAGAGCTCAAGCTACCTTTGTTATTAAACCATAGGCCAGTTTCTAATTTAGTCATCTGAATAAGCCTTGGACATGAATTATTATTTGATTTTGCAGCAGACTTCACCTTAGAACCCTTCAGTCCACCCAGCTGGTCCTTGTCATTAAGCCCCCAGACGAACACTTTGGTCCTGATGGTGGCAGCAGACTCCAACCCTGACGACTTCTTCCTAGCAAGACTGAGAGGGAAAACAAATACACAGTGAGGTCAGGCATACAAATCTGCTACATTTTTTTTTTATCCTGATTATTTTTAAAATGAAGACAGAATACACTGGTGTCCTACTTAACTAAGCTCTGTATTTATAGCACAAAAACAAATCAAAGACACTTGTGTATGATGTACTTGATGCTTTCTGTTTTTCTAATCTTTCAGCAAGAGAGTAACCAACGTACTTGAGCACTTATACTTAGAAACCTGTGAAGATATGTATCTAAACCCTCAATTTACTGTCACATTGATCAAACAAGAATGAAATGAAGATGAGTGGGAGCAGTAAGATTCCTCATGCTTGCTGAAGATGAGGAAAACATCCTGAATTGACCATACTGTTTAAACGCAGAGAGCATTGGCCAATCTGCACTGAAAAATTCATCTCTTGGCACCATACCTCCCAGTGGCTGTCTTGTCATCATCCTCTTCTTCATTGTCAGAAGCCAGGAAAGGTACTGTAGCCAGGTCTTCATCCTCCGCTCTAATGCGTCCCACGATGCCAAGCCCGTGAATCTTGCAGTCTATCCCGGAGCTGCGGCACTGCTTGATCGCAATCTCAATGTATCTGTGATACTGGAGGGAAAGACAAGACGTTTGAGTTAATTAAGAAAAATTAAAAGTCGGTGTCAATTACAAAGTCTTAAGGCAACCAACCTCAGTGCAGTCACTAAGAAGAAGGACGGTGGTGTCTGTGGGGTTGATGTTAATCGTCTTCAGCTCGATTAAGTTGTTCAATGAGCTTCCGCCTGTATATTAAGCGAAAAATGTTACTTCTGCTGATTAAAAACATCTTCAAAACGAGGAGGAGAAACATCAATCTAACTCACCTGACACCACAACTAGCGAGGGCATGTAGCTGCTGTCTGCCGGGTCGACGATCATCTTCAGTCTGTGCACGAGAACGTCTGGAAAGAGCTCGAGCCGAATCCAGTGCTGCGGAGACAAGATGACACTTCAATAAAGCAAAAAAGCAAAGCGACAGTAAATTGACTGCCATTCGGGCTATTTAGGTGTGCAATTCAATCTCCCACCTTTCCCTGCGAGCCGGAGGACTGCCAACACTGATCGCTGCAGTCGATGAGGCGTGAGGCCTGGTTAACCGACGATGAGACGTTGAGGCTCTTGACAGCGCGAGACCAGTCATCAATCAGCATCCCACGCTGACTGCTGTGATGTTTCTTTAGCTGTTTTCCTGAGCGGCCGCAGAATGCTGGAGACTGGCCTAATTGCAAAGGAGATAAACAACAGGTTGACACACACATATGCGTGCACACAGAAAGAGCAGGGATACTATCTGAGCGGATGGGTCACTAACCAGGCTCGTTGATTCTGCCGAAAGAATGCCTTGGGTTGTGTTTGCGGGTTTTGAAGCAGTTTTCACAGAAGTCGAAATCGTCGCAATTCCTGCACTTGAACCTCGGGCCATTTATGGGGAACATCTGACAGCCGTCGCACCTTCAGGGAAGACAGAGCGTGCATGTGTAAAACATGTTGAGATAAACAGCTAATCGGGCGGAAAGAAACTTAAACATATCCCTACCTCACTCCAGGGTGAACGCTGGGGACCAATTCCATCTCAGACAACAAACCAGTCCAGTGGGACTGTTGAGGGAAGTCTACTATCACATCCTTTCCATTGGCGCTGAAAGCTAAAACAAACAATTCAGCTCCATTAGTAGAGAAAACAAGAGGATTCAGTTCACAGCATCTTTAATGGAAGGATTTGTGGATAAATAATTTAAAGGCTTAAGAAACAGGCTTACCTTTCACAACGCCCACACTCCTGTGAGTGACAGAGCCCCATTTGTACTTTGGTGTTGTGACTGTAGGTTTCACTCTCACTTTGTCACCAATCTTTATATGGGAAGGAGAACTTTGTGGTGGGAATCCTAGAAAGCAAATAAAACACGTCAGAATCACTTCTTGTTACTAATTCCAGCATAAAGTTGCTTCTCAGTCACGTTTGCCATGAATGAAGCTTACCAAGCAGCTCGATGTGGATGTAGCGGACCCAGTATGTTCCACCTTTCTGCTGCCAGTCACACTGCACATTTAAGTCATGAAGCCCGTCTCTGTCCAGCTTAATCACTTTCCCGACATCTCCGTCATACACTTCCTCGTACGTTCTGCAGCACTTTACCATCATCCCCACCTGCGGAGGAGTCAGAATGGAAGGTTAATGATCCATCTCTTGTGTCGCACTACTTAATGGCAGTTTCAGTCGACCCTGAGAAGGCTCTTACCTGAATGTTCTCTCTCACATACACGGCGTAATCGTCGTTGCTTTGGAAATCTGATCTCTTCTTAAATGTCTGGCTCTCGGTCACCACTGCACCTGAAGGCTAAAATAACACACAGGCAATATTATATAACAGCTTTTTACTAATTATGTCACAAGAAGGACTATTACTGAGTGGAAATGTGAAATGTGAAAGCAAAGTACCACAGGGAATGTCGGCTCAACCTCTTCCAGCTCCTCCAGAACCTCTTCATCAGAGTATTCATCTGACACGGTGTCTGCGTCTGACAGCTCGATGACATGAACATCTGGATGGTCCAGCAGCCAGCTCACCAAAGACTCCACACCTGATGCACATGCTCAATTAGTCTCTAAAAAGCACATTGAGACTGTTTCTATAGAAGGAGAGAGTGTATTCAGTTTTATGTCTTACCTGGAACACCGGATGCACTGCTTGTAGTTCCAGACAGTGACTTTAAGGCAAATTCAATGTTTTTCCGTGGGAACCCCATCTCCATCAGCTGGAGCACTATGGGTAATGGAGGCACAGGGGAGGTCTTCTGCTTTTTCTGTTTAGGGGGTCTGACGTGCTGTACGGTGACAGGTGTGGTGGCCTCGCTGGAGCTGCTCTCCTCAAACAGCGGAGAGGACGGGTGGGCGGATTCCACAGCCAGGTACTGACACACTGCCAGAGCTGCCGCCTACATGTACACAATGATAGGCAGATAACACTGAGGTCAAACTAAACACACACGCTTTAATGTATGCAACATAACACTTGATGTAAAACTGCCTTTCTAAGGTATAGCCTGTAGCCTCACCTCCATCTCCTGCCTGTCAAAAATGGCTTTGATGGGAGAGGGCTGAGTGGCAGCTGACAGCAGCTGTTGCAGGAGGATCAGCGGAGGGAGGGGTCCTTCAGGTGACAGGTCCCCCACATCGGGAGAGGACACCACTGGATCCTCTGCAAACAAAAAACAAAAGAGATACATCAACAAAGATTCATTACATCTAAATCTAATGAAACATTATTATTATTATTATAATAATAAGATGGATAACAGCAGGATGGTGTTTCAAAGCCATGTTAATAAAAAAATGTGTGCATAAACTCATTTTGCATCCACCCACCCACATGTAATGTTGGGGAAGCCTCCAAATTGTGCAAGGTAAGCAGTGTGGTTAAGCAGACGTTGCAAAGTTTGCCCTCCCACACAGTAAATATTGCACCGTGTCAAAAATAATTGGTATTTAATGTGCAAACACAGCTCATCGTGACCAAATGCTCACCTAGTCCACTCATTGGGTGCCAGGATGATGCCCCTAAGCAGCAGAGTTGAAGAAATGAAACTCTGCATCACTCTACTGGACTTACAAGTAATCATTTTCCTGTAAAACTTTCCTGACCAACTCCACAGTTCTTCTATCAACACTCACAGACAGCAACCCTTCACTGGGTGAGAACTTACCGCTGGGGTTGGGTCCTATGTCTGCCACTGCCGGCTGGGAGAGGATCTGCCTGAGTTTGTCCTGGTGTGAGAGCAGGGCCCGTGCTGCCTTGAAAATATACAGCCTCAGCTGCTGGCAGCGCAGCAAATGGATGTCCACCTGGTCAGCTGGAAACACAATGGCTTTGATTAAATGAATTGGAGTAGACCCTCAAAATCAAAGCATCCTCCACAGTTTAAAAACAGCTTCTCATGGTTATTATTTGAAAGGAAGAAAAGAGACAAGCTTATCCTTTATCGCTAGAACAAAGTCTTGCTTATTGCCAGGACACCTGATCAGTCTAACTACAGTAAACAGTATTTTATTTTCTATTCTGTTTGAGTCACATGTGAGTCCATCAAGTCTACAAAATTTGTGTTGTGCTCCTCAGCAGATTCTGTACCTGTAAGCCCTCGACTGAGGGACTTCTTCATGCGCTGTTTCTCCAGTTTGCTTCCAGCCAGGCTGACCAGCTGGGCCCAAACTGCCAACATGGGCTCAGTGAAGGGCAGGTTCTGTACACTGAAGGATACTGCCGGCAGCTGAGGAGACCAAAAAAAGACATTTAGTATTATTGTCATTCCTTAACCTAAAGTGAAAGTAGAGCTAATTTGCAAGATGTGCAACCATGAGTATCAAACACTTTCATACCGGTTTGAGGTGGCTGAGCAAGCAAACCCTACATGTCCTCATCTCATGAAATTGGACAGTGATGCGTCCTTTAGGGGTGATCCGCGTGACTGTTCCCTCTCCGTACTCCTCATGAACGACCTGACCTCCTAACCTGAGGCGCCCATCAATCCCTCCAATCACTGCCAGCACTGCCATCAGGCTGCCCACTCGAGGACCCTCAGAATCAGGAAAATACTCTTCAAGGAAGCACTGAAATGGAGGAGAGGGGGCTTTTATCATCACCATTAGAAGACAACCAATTTTGTAAATGAAGTCAGAATGAAAACACTAACACGGACACAATAGCTGGATCCATAATAATGCAATCATTCTTACTGCTTCAGATTGGCAGCTGGCCATCACGTCTCCGATGGAGCTCAGCTGAGTGTTGACATAATCATTTATCAGGCTGTTCCACTGGCCCAGAGAGTGCAGAGTACGCAGGACAGTAACAATCTCCTCAGCCAGAGTGCTGCTGTGAGTGGCAGTGAGAGATGCTTGAGGGCGAGACTTCCTTCTTCGTAGGGAACCCTCTGCAAAGGGGAAGTAACAAATTTAAAAATTCACACTACAGAAAAAATACCAGATTTTCACTTGAAGGATGAGTGTGATTTATAAGCACACCTCTGAGAAGTGGCAGATCTGATGAGCAGGTGCTTAGTAGGCTTCCCAAAAAGTTAAACAACTTCTCCACTAGGAACTTCATGTCCTGAGAGCGCTCCATCTTGTCCCACGAAGGCAGGACTGCCTGCAGGAGACGTAAGGCCAGGATCTGGAAATGCAGAGAAGGCACAAGACGAGCCAGTGTTACTTTCAGAAATCATCCTCCTTTCTACAACACTATTAATATATAAGCACTAGAAAAACTCAAGTATTTTAACCATTTTCAGTCAAGAAAAGTTTGGCCTCTTTAATGATTCTTAAATGGAATTGGGGTGCTGGATCACCCCCCCCCCCCCCACAGAACCTCTATTGTTAAATGTTTCATAAACCACACATCATAACAGCAATAAGACACACAATTTCTGTAACCCACCTGTCTCTGCAGAGTGATAGCATTGAAGGACTGGTGTCCTTCAACGATTCGGATAAGCAGGCCGATCCATGCAGAGGTGCTGAGGGTGCTGCACATTTGGGGCATGAGAGCGATGCTGCGTATGAAACCCAGTGTACACCAGCTTCTGTGCTGCTCCCTTGACACCAGCCTGTGGGAGTGACAGCCTGACGGGGAAAAAAAGGGCGGGTCAGGTCAGATAATACCAAAATAAGGTGTTTTGTGTAATGACAAATTGGCAGTTCATTACCTGATTTGTCATTAGCTCCACTTTCCACAAGCATTCTCAGCAGCCCACACAGAGTCCGTGTAGCGTCAGTTTGCACCACATCTGCGTACATTCCAGATGATAGAGATAATGTCTTCAGCAGGTTGACGGTGCTGGTTAGCATCATAGCTGTCGGGTGGCTGCTCTTCTCCATCAGCTCACCTTCTGTAACAAACAGGAGAGATTGTTGATGTCATTGCTTGAACCTCACATTTTGCTTACAGCTCTGTGGTGCTGTGAACTGACCCGTGTCATCCTCTGTGTCTGAGTCCTCGGTGGGGGGCTGGGTGGCCGGTGGCGGCTCTGCCAGTTTGAGGTCATACTTGCCCTCTTTGCCCATCCTGTAGGAGTTGGTGCTGCTTGTATCCCACTGGACCCTGATCCAGCCATCCTCGCCCAGCTCTCCGATAACCCTGCCGAGACCCGGTGCCGGACCGTCCTGCACAAGAGCACGCAGAGGGTCACGTACTAAACCTGGCTTTATCACTCTACCTGAGTTTTACAAATCAACTGCCAGAGTGACTGTATATTGTATTCAAGTACCTGATCTCCCCACTTCCAGTCGACTCCCCTCATGACCCTGGTGCCAATCTTCATCATGGCAGCCAGCTCGGGGCCGGAAGCAGGTAGTGGGGTAGGGGCAGCCTCCTTTCTGGACTCCTCGAGTACTGTGGCTGAGCCTCCATGTGCACATAAGCTCAGATCCTCCTCACTGCTGTCTGTGCTCGGTCCTGGAAAATTAGAGACATTTTAAAAACCTCTTATATTCTATCCATAAATGAGCACAGGTGCTCACCGCTTCTGTTCTGGCTCCGACTGCCGAGCATTTGATTACACAGCACTCACCTACGAGCCTGAGGATACTCTGCGTGAGGGCCAGGATGCCAGAATTGAGCAAGAGGCTGAGACTGTTAGCCCCGTGTTTGAGGGACAGCATATGTATCATGGACAGAAGGAAGCGGGCTTGTGGAATGGTGCCGAGGCTTGGTCCCGCTGGGTTCTCATTGGTGATGGTTTGCAAGGGAACAGGCTGCACACCGAGCTCTTTGAATCGGGCGCTGGCCTCGAGCAGGATGTTGCGAACATTCTGGATGGCCCAGGAATACAACTTGCCGAATGTCACCTCCAAAAGCATGCGATTGAAGGGAGGGATCAGATCCACGTCCTTCAGGCAGTCAGACAGGGGCTCTCTGAAAAGGATAATTCAAACGTGACTTAAAACACCAAACATATCCGAAAGCTAATACACTTTCCTTCATTTTAACATTGTTAGTGGACTATGTGCTTTCACAGACACCCAAGATCACATGAAGTGCTTTTGTGATGTCCTCTGGTATGCAAACTCCAAAAACCTACCCAATGTTGGTCCCTTCTGGTATGACCCTCTGCCAGCCACAGAGCATTGCATACTGCACAGACGGCAGCAGGAAGCTTTTGGAGGCCAACTTCAGCATGGTGTCGATGCCCTCCAGCCTTACCTCAGCTCTCTCCAGCTGCAATGAGACAGAGTTGACAGGTTAACTTGTATCCATAACAACATACTGCATTCTTTATTTGCCTCTACTTGTTTTGACTACTTGAAGATAGTGACAATCTTTTGCTTTCTCATCACCTGTTTGAGAAGACATTTCCTCATCCTCTCCACATCCAGGGGCTCCTCTTTTAGTGCAAACTCCACTATGGTGGCCATAAGGCTGGACTGAGAAAAGGCACCCTGAACGCTTTGTTTCAGCCACCGGTACTTGTGGACACTGGTAACGGTGTTAAGAAGCGGCTGCCACTTGTCCTGCTGGAAAGGAATAAAACAATACAGGGATGTTAAACTACAAACATATACAACATCTTTTGCCGTGATATTTTGATTGCATTAGGGAACAATCAAACACAAGTTTGCCAGTTTATTGTGTATCATAAACTTACTGTAATGCAGTCTAATACAGCAGCCTTGCATTATATTCTACCTTCATGGTTATAATCTTCAGTTTTTACTGAAACTGATTTACAGAGGTGTTGATTCGACTTTATAGTAAATTTGGAGGCTGCTGATTTGTATAACTAACGTTGCAGTGAGGTTTTTCCTAATACTGTCAACCATAACTAATATAAATAACGTGGATATATCTTTCAAAATGTATACCCTTTTGATATCTTGTTTAAATGAAGAAAAAAAAATAATGAATTAAACTCGAGTACCCTGGATGTCTTGCTCATTGGTGATTTCCTATCAGCAGGTGTGGGGCTGATGTGAACATTAAGTTCTTCTTCATTGGTCCCTTCATTCTCCAGCTTTGGCTCTTCAATGTCAGCAGACTCTGACTTTTTAGGCACTAAAGGGAAAAAAACAATACTTAGATTTCAATTCAGAAATAATGAACACAAAAATAACACCTTATTACTATAGTTTATCATCATCTTCCTTTGGCTGTTCCTGTTAGGGGTCCCCACAGCAGGTCATCTGTCTCCATCCCTTCCTCTCTTCCCTCACCATATCTGTAAACTTTCCTCTGTGGCTTTCTTCTTTTCCCTTCTTGCCTAGCAGCTCCATCATCAGCATCCTTCTCCCAATATAACCAGCATCTCTCCTCCATCTCAGTTTCGCCTCTTACTTAGTCTCCAAATTGTCCAACCTGAGCTGTCCCTCTAACATGCTCATTCCTATTCCTGTCCATCTTCCTCACCCATAATGAAAATCTTAGCTTCTTCAACTCTGCCACCTCCTATCTTTTTTTTATCATCGCCACAACATAGCAGGACTCACTACCCCCTTGTAAACATTCCCTTGCAGATCACTCCTGACATTCTTCTCCACCCTGCCTGCACTCCCTGTTACTTTCAACAATGGACACCAGGTATTTAAACTTCCATCAGCTCTACACTCCTTGCGTCCTCACCATTCCACTGTCCTCCCTCCCATGTATCATCCCGCTCATGTATTCCATCGTGCTTCAACTAACTTTCATTCCTTCTAGAGCCTGATTGATATATCAGGTCAGGCGATACTGACCTATCTGTACCGGTGAATATGTTGTCCGATATGTGCAAATATTGTTTTTTATTTTCTAAAACTATATAGGCAGCATTTTATGTATATTTGACCGTCCTTCTTAATTCAAGTTTCATACTTTATTTGTTTGTTACACATGTTTAAACAAGCTAATTCTAATTATTACATTTCCAGAGAAGTTTACTGATGTCATTTTATACAATATTGTTTACTGTACACTGTAAAATATCATACCATCATAACATTTAAAAAGGTATCATGTGTTTATCCTTCTCTCTCCAGTGCATACCTCCACCTCTCCAGACTCGCTCCCTACTCTCACACTGCACATCACAATGTCATCCGCGAACATCATATTCCACAGAGACTCCTACCTGATCTCATCAACCTGTCAATCATCACTACTTCAAACAAAAAGGCAGGCAATCTTTGATCTAACCCTAACCCGCCACTCCAACCACACAAACCTCACAGCTGTCACACTGCCATCATACGTATCCTGCACCACTCCCAATTTCCTCATAAAAGTACCACCACTCATATCTCTGCTTCCTGTCATATGCTTTCTCTAGATCCACAAAGAAACAATATAGCTCCTTCACACCTTCTGTATACTTCTCGATCAACATTCTCAAAGCAAACACTGCATCTGTTTGCATCTCTATCCTGGCATGAAACCACACTGCTTGCTCACTGATCATTACCTCTGCACTACTTTTTTCCCATAACTTCATGCTGTGACTGATCAACTTTACACCTCTGTAATATTACCACAGCCCTGCACATCACCATTAGTCTTGAAAATCACTTTTTCTCCTCTCCTCAGACATCCTGTTAGTTTCCCCAAAATAGCCCTACTGTGATTTATAGATTTCCCAATAAATATCTAGTTTAGAATTGCTCGCCTCTTTTTTTCCTGCGGTCCCTGATGAGTTTCTGGGTGATCCTCCTCCAGCGCGGCTGAGAGCTCAGCAGCTTCAGTTTGGACACTATGGACAGGTCGTTGCTCACGGCGGGACGCAGCTCATTAAACAGGAAGCGCAGACGCTCGATGACAGGGGCGCACACCTCCTTGTAAGAGCGTCCTTGTTCTTGATGGGTCTAAAATAAGTGGGACAAAGAAAATAAGCCCTGTTTCGCTTTGTTCCCTCCCCTTACAACAAATTACCTTCAAAATATTATTATTATAATCAATGTCCATTTATTACAGCACACAAGTTAAAAGCAGGGATCGTACCTTGATTAAAGAACACTTTGCCTGGTAGACCATGCGGCACACGTCAATCACAGATTTAGGGAGGGACCTCTGTTTCCCTTGGTCCACACCCAAGGCACATTGACTGACAAGTGATAGTGCGATGTGACCTGCACAGGAAGAGATATTACACTAAACTGGTGTACAAGTGTGGGTCATTACAGATGTGACGATTTCCCTTTGTTGGTTTATAAGAGAAAAACTAATTGCATCTTAGCACACGTAACAATTATAAAAAACCCATTGCAAAGCTCAAGCGAGCCAAAATTGCTCCTAATTCCTCCTCATGCAGCCTGCCAGTTGCTAGGTTACCGAGGTCTTGATGTTTGAGCAGGCAGCAGAGCAGCAGGCGGCCGACTTCCTCCACAGGGTGTTCCGGGGGGAAGGTGATGGGCGTAATAAGATGGTACTGCTTACAGCAACGCTCTATTTGGCACAGGAAGTCCTAAAGTGTCAAACGAAAAAGAAAAGTGAAATTGTTTAGTTTCACGCCCACGGTGCGGCTATTCGCTTCAGTCCACACTCAAAGATTTAATGCTTGTACCTTCACAGTGTGGTCCTGAGTGTTGTTGTCAGCGATGGCCTGCAGGAAAGGCTGTGCGTGGTCGCTGAGGGTTATTCTGCGGGAGTACAATTTGGCCTTATCTGGAGTGGTGGTACCCAAGGAGCTGCAGTGGTCTTCATCCTTCTCTTCATTGTAGTTGTAGTGGATCTGACTGGTCTGCAAACCCCCAGAGAATATAGAGGACTGGAGCCACTCTGTGCAAAGAGATAAAAATGGTATTAAAATTTAAAACTAATGCTGAGTCTGGGTAAGAGCATCACCTGGATTATCAAAAAAACATTGAACCCACTGGCACATTCGATCTCCATGGGGGACAGGGGAGTGCTCTTGGCTAAGTAGGAGGCATGAAGACCCAGCAGCAACCCCAGGTTCCTCTCTGTGTCGATGAGTGGGGAGGACAGACTGCTTAGGTCTGGAGTGGTGACTGTCTCCTGGTTAGGCTGCAAATGATAAAACATTAAAATATAAAAAACTATACCCAATTACAAAGCAAGAAATGTCATGTAGAGAATGTATGCTTGGATAGTTGGTACCTCCATATACTGGCCAACACAGAAGGCCTGCATTGACTCCCTAGTGTCCTCAAACTGTAGGGCAGCTTCCAAAGCAACCACAGGGTCCTCTCCTGCAAACTGAGCTGTAAGTGGAGATATTTAATTACACCACAGAAGCACTAATATATCTTTAAGTCCAATTTATTCTGATTAATACAATGCATTTCTCTCCAACTAATAACTTTTTACCCTTACCCAGTATACTGTTTCCTGTTAGTGACTGGGACTGAGCCTGGAAGTCCTTGATGTCATAGACCTTTCCGTCAATGACAGTCCAGAAACCACCGTCTTTGTTGTGATTCTCCAGGTCAGCTTTGCGGATGAGGGACACTTCTTCGTTGTTCTTGGAGCTTTGTCCTGTGAAGAAGGATCCTGCCACAGCAGAAAAGGAGCTAGTTACATTCTAATTTGAAAAGTTTCTCCCTTATATTTACAATCTTGATACTAATAAATCCTCTTCAATGACATTTTAAGACGAAACTGGTGTTATACCCATAATACCCGGCCAGGCCAGGTCTTCATTATCGTCCCTCTCGTGACCTGGAGCCAGGTGATTAAATCGGTCTACGTGCTCCAGGAGTCCAGCCAGGAGAGGGATGGAACCTGTCTCCTGCATCAGACCGGCGTCAATGGTGAGGAGGAGGACAATGGACACCACCAACTCAGGCAGGAGCACTCCTACAAGAGAAAAGACCTCAAATCATCCACAACTCATGATGCATAAACACATACCTGTACTCAGTAACTTTTAAGAGAGGGAGTTACCGGTTAGATCTCCTTCAATAACACGAGACACTTCAGCAAAGTGCCGGCGACCGGTAGAAGCAATACTTGTTGCCACTGGGAGGATGTCTCCGATATGAGTGCACAGCAGGGCGATGTACTTCTTCAACAGCGAACCGACACCCAGGAGCTCAGGATCTACAAAACAACAGACAGCGCTGCCCGTTTAGAACTCATTTTCAAACTTGATCTCTACTCACTCCGATCTGGAAGTCTAGAAAGGTCATTTCAAAAAGTTGAAATACACAACTTACTGTATCCGTTGACATTCTCTGTGCCGTTAACACCGAGGTAAAGCTTGCTGACCAGCAGCCTCTGGAAACGCAACAGCAGATCCAGCGATGCAGAGCGCTCCTTGCTTACATGCTCTGCCTCTATATAGTTGGAGATACGCCGAGCTACGTCCTTCAGCCTTGTGATGGTCTGGGACGCGATATTCCTGCAGAAATCAAATTGATGTAAATCTGCACCAATCTACTCCTTCACTCTGTATTTGTGGCATAACCCAGGCAAAGCACACGTACCTTAAAAGCTGCTGCACAAGCTGCACCAGAGGAAGGATTTGTTTCCCTGCTGACTCGTAGATGCCCGTGTTGATAAGGTCTTTGTCCAGCATGGCGCGACAGCGGTGCATGGTGGATGCGTTGGCTTCTTGTTCGTCTATCTCCTTCTCTTTCTGAGCCTCCTTTTTGGCTTCAATATCCTGTCATGAAAAAAAAATACAAAGTGTGACTTCCTTAGCCAGTGAGCAGGGTTATGCCAAGAGTTCAGGGATGTGGATACCATTGACATCTAAAATTCTGCATTAGTTATTCTAACAGTACATTTAATTATGAATAAAATTGTCCCGAAGAAATCAAATTGATCTAAAAGGTTATCTAAAGTTTCAGGTCAGTTCTGGGAGAAGATAATTAAAACCAAGTCTGAAGTAATTTAACAGAGCCAGAAAAAAACTGCCTTGTGACAAGTGGTTTTATGACTCAGTGGTCCAAACAGGACCAGCTGAAAATATCTTGTATCTTGGTCATTTGGAACTCTAAAGATAATTTTATCATTTTGTTACACAAACAGACGAGGCAGTTATGAATACATTACGTAAGAGATGAGAGCGAAGTAGTGACTGGTGCATTTGAACACTGACCTGTATCTCAGCAGTAATGGCTGCATTCAGTGCAGATTCCAAACCTCCATCAGCCATTAAGCTGCTGACCAAAAGGTCGATCATAAAGCGACGTCCGGGGCTCACACTCATCTCATTTCCGGATGCTGGAAGAGAAAAAAAAATTTAAAAATTCAAATCTATCTCCCTGGTCCAAACCATGTTGATAAAGGAACAGATTTAATGGAATATTAATCAGTGTGAGCAGATTTTGCACTCACCGGCATTAGGCAAAAGTGAGGATAACGCCCTCGCCCTTTCCTCAGCAGTGGGCAGCAGCACTGACCAGCCACTTTGGAGGACAGCCTGAGCAGCTGCTTGGACAGTGTTGAGCACCCCGGCATTGCTGGCTAGCACGACCACGGTTTGTTTGAGGCTGTTGAGCAGGACGCTGCCGAGCCCCAATCCCAGCTCCTCTGGATCCACCTGATTACTGATGGCTGAATGGAGCTGAAGACACATTCAGTAGAGAAGATTTTAGAGCTGTTCAATTCATCTTCTCATTGTAATGTTAAACTAGGCATAATAGAAAGTGTGGAGATTCTTGGAGCATAAATAAGTGCCACATCTGGAATAAAAACATCTGTTGACAGAGTGCTCCCTACCTGGAGCCTGAGCAGGTTGAGTGTGGCGACGACCATGCACTCCTTCTCCTGTGGAGGAGGCCAGTCTGAGCTGCCGTCCATGCCGTCGCTGACCTGCTTCAAGAGCAGGTCCAGCTGCTCGAAGGTCATGGGGCACACATCCACAACGAAGGGCACGCGCTGTCCGACAGTCCACTCTGAGCAGGAGGACCACGCAAAGCTCTGAAAACAAATAAAGTTAGTTAAATCTGTGTTTCATCATTAAGAGAATTTTAAAATCCTGACAGTTCTGTAAATTACCTGTCCTGGACCGCAGGAGATCCCCACTATGTGTTTGGAGTTTAACCCTGGGAGTGCTTTAGGCTGCTTCTTGTTAGAAAAGAGGGTATCAAAGTGTTGTAGCTTATCATTACTGCCCCAGCTGTGCACCTCTCCGTCGTCAGTGAGAGCTAAGCAGTGTGTCGACCCCACAGCCACATCCACGACTTTCTTCCCTGTTTGGTAATAACAGAAAGAGATCAGTTTTTGTGTTCTAAAAGCTCCTGAGGATTTATCTTCACATATTCCACTCACCCTGTAGACTGTCGAGCAGCTTGGGGTAGCGGACGTGCTCGTCAGTGCCGTGACCCAGTCGTTGATTGTCTCCCTTTCCCCAAGTGTACACTTGGCCGTCTTTGGTAAGGGCCACTGAAAACTGGCTGCCGCAGCACACCTTCACTATGTCCAGATCCTGCAGTTTCTCCACCAGTTTGGGGGTCTTGCAGCCATCACTGCCTCCTCGGCCCAGTTTTCCATAGTCTCCGTCCCCCCAGGACCACACCTGACCTGTAGCACCACAGAGAAGATGAATAAAAATGCAGATGGCTTCTTCTTTGGACAGAATTCAAGCCCAAAAAAAAATGTTGTTCTTACCATTTTCTGTCACAGCTAGCGTCTGTGCATCACCGCTCCCACACGCCACATCCATCACCTTTAGTCCTTTCAGCGCCGTCACCAGCATGGGTGTAGTCTGGTCCTCACTAGAGCCTGGAAACAAACAAACAGTCAGAAGATATTTTATTTTCAGAGATAAAGCAGACATAGATGAGACTGTGTCTGGCAGTTTTAAAGCAGATGGAGCTTACCGTGGCCCAGGCGACCATAGTTCCCTCTGCCCCACGTGTAGAGCTCGCCGTCAGCTGTGATCGCAGCACTGTACGTGCTCCCACAAGCAATGTGCACCACATTCTTTCCTGTCTGTTTCCCATTAAAGGCTGCAATTATTGTAGGCTCTTCTAGATATCTGAAATCAAGGAAAAAGTAGGATGGATCATGACTAAAATGCTTCTCTGACAAACTCAAGAAATGTTCTGATCACTAAGAAAAATAATAATTTATGTTTTAAGCATTCTTTTAGGAAATATTAATACCACTGATTCAGTTTAAAGGAATTTGTTGAGGTTGGATGTTTTCATCTCTGCTTAAAATGTAAAGATCTGTGGTGTATTAGCATAACAAAATTAATAGGAATGTCTGCGATTTGAGAAATAATCAGGGAATATTTCAGATCAATCATCTAGCTCAAATAGATTTACAAAAAATGTATTTTGTGTCCCAAAGTCCTTCCAATTTCAAAGCACCAGAATTTCCAGGTAGCTTCATATTTTATATTATGACACAATGGTGGCCGTGAATATCAGCTTGAATCCAGTTTCTTACGTAGTGTCTCCATGTCCGAGGCGGCCACCGTCGCCACAGCCCCACGAGAACACTTCCTCGTTGGACGACAAGGCCAAGTAGTGCTGCCCATCTGGATGAGCTGCGAGCTTCATAATCTTTCTAGAGCTCAGGCTGTGGATTAGCATGGGAGCCTGTAACAAAATAATGCAGAGGCTCAATCTACAGCAAGAGAGGAACTTATATTCTCTCTTTTTCTTTTTTTATTAGATTAATTATAAACATTGTACAACAGTACTGACCAGGGTTGTGCTCTTGTAGTTCTGGGTATAAACAGCACCAGTGCTGGACAGAATGAGAAAACCCTTTTCTGAACAGACTATTTGGGAGACTCCAAGGCTTGACAGGGCTTTACACTGAATGGGTCCATTAACATTGGCATAGAGCTTCCAGCCCAGCAAGCCCCAGGCGATCACCTCCTGCAGGGAACCCTAAAACAAAAAAAGATGGACATGTTGACTTCTCACATTTCTTTAACAACTGGCCAAGCTTCTCTAATGGAGGAATTACATTTGTGTGGCTAACTGGCATGAGTGTTGGAAAATAAATTCTGACTTCCAAGTAGCATTATTAGCCTATAAAAAAAGAAAAAGAAAACCTAACTCATTGCTAACTGATAAAAAAAAAAAAAAAAAAAAAGAGTTGTCACCTTGTGTGACGTCGGGGAGTTGCAGTGTGGGGGGCTGCAGGGAGAGGCCAAACGGTCGAGGTGAGCCATGATTACCACGGCCGTTTGCCGAAGGTCGATGGCCAGGTCGTTATCCTGAGGTAAGGTCAGGTAACGCAGGAAGCTCTCATTTGGACTGAGAGGAGCTGCTAGAATCTGGAAATCACAGAATCAGTCACAAAGCACTTATTAGCTTGCCTCTTAATCAAGAGTATGAGAACAGTGGTATTTTAAGGCATGTGTTTCCAAGCAACACACAAGGCAATAGATCATTACTCGTCAAATCTTCATCTTCAAATTATATCAAGTTAAATATTCTCATATTACTCATATGGGTGTGTAACTGAATCATTGCTATCTCTAGTAAAAAGGGAATGTTCACCTCTGCTTCCTCTTCGGGGATGGGCTCTTCCTTACTGCTGTGTATGTTTTGAAAGCGTTGCAGAAGGGGCAGCAGAGGGGCGCTGGTGCCCTGCGTGGAGCGTTCGTTGTCCATCTCTCTTGTGCCGCTTTCCCACAGGCGCAGCAGCAGCAGAACGGCGGACAGCAACTGACTAGAGAGACAAAAAAAAAATGATGTAAAGATAGAGTGAGCGGTGGGGGAAGTGGTGCATTTTAACTGCAATAGAATATAAGCATGAGCAAATAAGCTTTTTTTTAAAAGTGTATCCGGGTACCTAAGCGTGCCCCTCTGCACAGCCAACTCTAGCAGGATGGCCAGGGCTAAATGCTGGTCTTGAAGAGGAATGTTGCCTTTGGTGCTGGCGTTTCCATGTACATCACTGTGTCCAGAGGGAGACAAAGATTTAGGAATGACACAGGATTATCCATGTGAATATATCTTGTAATGTTTAAAAAGGTAGCAACTGATCAGTAAGCGACGAACCTGAGGAACTTGGTGGCCCTCTCGACGACCTCGAGCCACACTGATGACACAGTTCCCTCGTCGAACAGCGTGGCCTCTGGCAGAGCCCGCAGAGCGTCCAGAGACTCCTGGAGGAGCTCGCTGCAGAGATCCGCATCATCTCCTGTAGCAAAAAACAAAAAGGTCTTGTTTTATAAAAAAGGAACTGCAGTGGCTACAGTATATTACACAGAGGGTATGAAGAATATACAGTTTACGGGTAGCTCAGCCCAGCAGTTAAACAATTAGAGGTTGTGTCTTCCTACATTTAAAATGCTAAACTGTAATGCACATAATCATATACAGACACTTAGAATAATACATTTACCACAATCTTGCCTAACACAGACTTCCCTTACTAACAAAACACCAAAAATAGTCAGCAAATGCCATCAAAGACCTATTTTTACATCAGATATTGATTCTGACGTGATGACCTGATGAATATAAGCCCTGGTCTCAACCTTGGATGCACTTAACAGACTATAACCTTCAATCCACAAGCTTAACTAGTAACCAATCAGATTGAACGTTCCAGGTCGTGGCCTTTGAAGGACCTGCCACAACAATATAAAGTTCTATCATAACTAGGATTCGTTCAGCAGGTGGCGAGTGAAAGAACACACTGTTTCACTTTTCACTTCTGCTTTTCTTGCAGTGTATTCCAGGAACACGGCTAGAATGAGGATGAGAGGCTTAACTCTGTGTGTGTGTGTGTGTGTGTGCTGCTCATGTTACAAGAAAGCTACAGAGGAGAGGCCAGCTCTTTATTCCCACCCAGTCCCTGTGGACAGGCAGCTCGCTCTCAAGCTTAAATCACTGAACATAACACAGAGAGCAGTTCTTACTTGCAAAAATTAAAAAAACCTCTTAAGTGTTACTGTACTGGATTGCATTGTATTGAAGTTTAATCCATCCTCATTTACAAAAATCAGGGGAACTAACTGTTAAAATCATCTTTCAATACAATGCAGGCTCAGAACCACATTTTTTGCATTCCTAAAGTAAGGATTTATTGTTGTACTATTGGTATTCTGCATTGATTTAGATCACAAAGGTTGTTTCAATGAACATGAAATGATTACAGATGAGAAATAATAGCAATCAGCTAATTGTTTCAATCATTTATCATCCAAAGATAGTGAAAAACTGTTAAATGTATCTGATTCCAGCCACTCAAATGTGAGGATTTGTAGCTTTTCTGTGTCATATATCATTGTAAACTCACTATCTTTAGGTTCCTGAAGGTTTTTTAGCAGCACAAAAACAAGATAGTAGAAAATGTCACCTTGGTCAATGAAAAGTAGCATTGGGCGTTTTTCATTTCATTTATTAGACCAGTGATACATTGACTCATTAATTAATGTTTTTCTCCTTTTTTTCTACCTTGTACAACATCTACAATGTATTGTTTTTAATGTAGCTGTATATCCTTCTTGGCAAAGTTGTTTGTTATTTGAACTTTTTTGTTGTTGTCATTTTTAAAGTTTTTAGTGGCTGTAAGTCTGTTTTTAGTCTTGTCTGCTAGTTATTTGTTTGATTTGACATATTACAAAACTAGGCAGCTGAATGTTATTTTAAAAGTCAGGGGAGATTCAAGGTTAGTTCCAAATTTCATCTGTCTATAGTGGGGACTTTTATATTTTAGTGGTGCTGATCAAGTGTCAGACTCAACCCAGTCATCTTTAATTTTGGGAATATCTTCTCCCAAAGTAGCAGGAATGTTACCAACGAGTCTCCCTCATCCCAAACACTCATGCAATCATTCATCTGGACACCGCAGGGCTAAGGCTAAAAACATAGCGTTACGAAATGCGTTGGCCTTGTTTACTTTGTTACTTTACTTGTACCATGGTGCAACACATCCATCACCAGCTGTTGAGCACAGCTCCATTACCATGACAGCAGCCATCATCACCACCGCTGAAAGAGGCAAAACGTGTCTACTGTTAGTATTCCTGGACGCTTCTTACCTGACCTCCAGGCCCGACGCAGGAAAGCAAAGGCGAATGAGAGAGCTGCTCTGGAGCCTACTCTGGCCAGACCTTCCACACCTTTGCTGGCTGGACGAGGGCTGAAATGACAAAATTAAAACAACTCCATGTCATCTTCTCAGTGATACTCAAATATATTTAATGCCACTGAGTAAACTGTATTGCTCATTGTATAGGGCTTTGTGTAATGGAGTACCAAAAAAAGAGCCAAGTTGTATGTTTGCTGGTTGGTTTGTTCAGGAAGTTTGTTTGCAAATTATCATTATTCCCTTTAAAATGTCATTGAACACACACTGCAGCAGGGTTAGCATGTTTTTGGGATTACAAACAGGGTGTGCTGACTTGTTCAAATTGAAAATACAGCAAAAGATAATCATGCATTCCTGATATGAAACTGAAGAAATTCAGATAAGTACTTAAGCAGAAAAAACCTTGAGAACTGATTTTTCTAAGTTTACAAGAACAAGTTTGGAACACAAATACAAAAGTAAAGTAGATTACAAGCAAGTCGTTGCTGTAGGGCAGAAACCTTGTATCTCCATATTTTGTCATTTTTATTCTTTTTCATAAATCAATGCCATTGGCCACCCTGTCTGTGAAACTGTGGGTTTCATAAATATTTAATCAATTTACAGCGTTAAAAAGAGCTTGTGACTAAACCATGTTACTCCATTGGATCAATTGGATTGGAACAAAGTGCAACATAGGCTATGGAAACAAGATTTTTTGAATGTTTGAAATGCATATTTGTGTGCGCTTTAAAGTCCTACTTAAGGAAAGCTGTGTGCATTCATACACTGAGCTGTAGGGTTTAACTGAGACAAGCATGAACAATCAATGTCAGTGTGCTGTAAACACCAGGCAGATACTGTTCAGTCCTGTGTACTTTGTAACTTTGAATCTATAAATGTACAAGTTATCTACTTCAGAGGCCTGTCAGTAAACAACTTAAATAACAAGTAATGGTCAGTGTCTATCCATTCGTTCTCTATCTGTTTATCCTGTGTTGTTCATACTTCCAATTCACCTCAGCCCGGAACTGTGGGAAAAATCCAACCATAGGAGACAAATACAAAAATAGAAAGATTAAGCACACTCCCAAAAGAGCTCAGCTGGACCATCAGATTTGAACCCTGGACCTTCTTCTTCTTCTTCTTCTTCAAGCGCCACGCCAGCTTTAAATCATCTCTAGCTTTCTCATTCTCACCTCTTATTGTCAGCAGCAGGCTGTGGGGGACTGGAGGGCAGCTTCCAGCGGATCTGGTACTTCTCCTCCATCATGCTGTGGCTGAGAGAGATGAGGTAGCGCTCCAGGATAAGGAGGCGCTGGCGCAGACGTTGGGCGGACAGGGTGCTTTTGGCCATCTGGCCCGACAGCTTCTGCTGGTCATCGACCAGGACCATGAGACAGTCCTTCAGCTCCGTCTCATCTGCACACACACACACACACACACGTTCATTTATTTACATTTCAAGTTGTTCTTCTGCAGTTTTGAAACCAATTTCTGGCAGCAAGAGTCAATATATGTAAAAATGTATGTGCAGTTTATATTGTAACCACAAAATCAACCATTTACCAGGCAGAAGCCAGATGCTGGTAAATTAGCTTCACTGACCTGCCAATCATTGGAACTGGTAGCTGGTAAATTTCAACATTCACTAGTCATTTGGCTAGTGAACAAAATTTTAATAAGTCACCAGAAAAACAGCCTCGGCCCTTTGTGTGACTACTAAACAACGTTCACTGTCATTTTAGAAAATATTCCATACTACTCACAAAAACTCACATTTTGTGATTAAAAATATACAAAAAAAAGCAGATGATACATGACAAACAAAAACATGTAATAACTAAAAATCCTTTATGCCATTCTACAAAGATACTGCTACTCTTGAATCATTTATGTTACAATCTGCAATCTCAAACTGTCTTAAATTTTTAATATGTAACCCTCAAGGTTCAGTGCATTTCTGTTTATCAATAAAATAAACCACCAACAAAGAAAATATCTATCTATCTCAAGTTAATATATTTCATTTCATCATTACAATGACACGCCCTCATTACGTCACAGCTCTTTATTAAACTAATAGAGCTGTGTTCAAGAAAGCCTAAAAAAACCTCCTTCAGCTTTACTTGTGGCCTACACGGTTTCTTTTTTTTCCATGTGAAGAAAAAAAAAGAAGAAAAGTTTCCCTCTCTGGCTTTCATCACTGAAAATCCTTTGTCCTGATTTGGTTGGAAAGGAAAAATGTCTTCATTATGTTGCTATACGGCGGCGCTGCAGGGAAGACAAGATGGGCCAAAATAGCAGGTCTGAAATCCACTTAAGCTTTATGTAAGCCAGACTGGCCTGAGGTTGTAGGAGCCGCGCTACAGTCAGCTGTGCACGGCTGTCAGGATAGATATGTATCCCGCTCAGACACACTCCCACTATTTATTATACATCACCATCAGCTAGAAACTAACTACAGGAGAACACACACATTCATGTGGACGGCTGATCAGTTATTGCTAAAAGATCTTACATAAAAGAGGACAGGTAAAGAGAGAGAGAGAGAGAGTGGGGACATAAAATACATCCACTGCAAGGAAGCAGAGTGAATCTGTCATGTGTCCCCTGCCGCAACCTGATTTTCAACACAATAGGTCGTGTCTGAGCCCTAACTGCTGACATCAACATGTTCCAGACATCGGACCACTCAATGGAAAAGCAGGAAGTGTGCTGTTTGAACTTTAAGCATCAATGACAGAGAGCTCGTCTGTGAGGTGATCCAGTTACACTCGCTGTACAATCAGACCAGGTTCAGTCAATTTTTTTTTTTTTTTTTTTTTTAAGAAAGAAAGAAAACGAAAACTAGAGAGAGAAGTAGCCAATTAGCTACAAGCAAAAACCTACTTTTGCTAAGCATGGCCCCCCAGCAGGCCCCCCCACCCCCTCACACCAAAAGCTTATCTCCCACTACCATAACATCATCCTACCCAGCCCCACCCCCCACCCCCCCCAGCCTGCCCCCCCTTTGCCAGTAAACACATGCAGCTCGGGTGAGAGACGTTACACCGCGCTGGATCAACATTATAACGCCTACCAAGATTACACTCTGGAGGGGTAAAAATAACCACTCAGACCTGCAGACTGCAAGTTGTCATTGCAGTTTCCACACATTGCTTGCCAAGCAGGACACACACACACACACTGACACACAGACAAACACACACACACAAGCGAGGTCTGACGGACGTAAAATTGATAAACAGAGAGGGCTGGCCATGTGCGGCGAGACGGCCCCGGTATCAACGTATCCCAAGCAGACATTTGGGTTGTTGTGTGTCGGCGCGGTGTTAATTAACCTACTCGGAAATCCAAAAGGCGTAAAATAACAGAGATAAGGAGTGAAATTAAGAGAAATGAGAGCCACAGCAAGAGAAGTAGCAGCCACGACATGATAGAGTGTACTAATTCAGGCGCTCTCACCTGGCTGCCGCCCCCAGTCCCAGGTCTCTATGATGGAGTGATGTACTGATGTCGACGTCTCATCCTCCTCTTTCTTCTCTTTGTCATTGGGTTCATCCTTCTTTGGGGTTCCATAGCATTCAGCGCAATCTTCTGAAAGAGCCAAAAAACATTAACGTTAACCTTCGTCTCCTCCTTCAGGGCTCCTGAGTCATCGTTTAACAGTGTGTAGACATCTAGTGTGTTTTCCTAAATAAATGGCAGTGCAGTGGAAATGCGGGTAAATGAACGCGGCGATCTCACAGCGGCGTACCTGGGTGAGCCGATTCTTCTCCGTTGAACGTTATCTCCTCGTCTTTTACCATTTCGTTCCACATCTCGCTCAGTCCCTCCGGAGAGAACGCCCGCTGCAGGAAGAAGAGAGAAAGTCGCTTATCAAATGTTTTAAATGTTCATATATTTCCATCATTCATGTGTTTGCTTTGTAAGTTCATCTGAGTGTGTCACAGATGGGCCATTAACCTGTTTTATAATTGCAGCTTAAAAAATCCAGGGTCTCTGATTGTTTTGGCGCTACAGTATCAGCTCAAAATGTTTCCTCACGCTGCGGCATTTTTAGAAAATGATTTCAATATGTGTGATGTTGCATATATTGTTGTATATCATTCCTCTTTAAGTTCTTCCATCTGTTTCAAATGTTGAAAGAAATCTGTTGTGCAATCTTCATAACGCAGCCAAGGAAATTAACCCCAACTAAACCGAGTATCAATAGTAAGCAATTAATAGAGACTTTAAAACAGCTGCATCATCTCTTAGTTTCCAAATGACTCAAGGACACATCTGTGATAAGGTTTGGCTCATCAGAGTAGTAGTAAACTATTGATGCACAGCTTTGCTTTACTAAGACACACACACACACACACACACACACACACACACACACACACACGGAAAGTTAACTCTTGCTTTCAGGGGATCAAATGTCTCAAATGTCAAAAACAGCAGACACACAACAGTTATAACACTGTTTCTAACACTGGAGAGAGATCTAACCATGAGAAAACTTGACACCCTTCTCCAGTCTTAGTTGTGCTTTGAATGTCCAAAAGACAATTTCCAAGTTCATGGTGAGTCCAGACAGGCTTCAATTTAGCAAGGAGAAGAGCAGAGTCAGATTGTCCTATCAATCTTCTTTAAATCCATCCTATATTGACAATGCTTTATAATTACTACCAACACATGGCTGTTTTCACAACATAGATCTTTAAATAAAAAGTAAAAGTTCCCTGTATTTACTGTGTTATTATAGGTTATGCCTCTTTTCACAAGCACACATGGAAAATAATAATCATCTGTGCAAAAGGCTTGATAGAGTTACTGCTTTTAGAAATGGCTGAAAAGATGATGACGCCTTTAGTTAATCTTTATGTTTGACTCTGATCAGGTTATAATCGCAGAATTATGGATGTTTATGCTGATTAGTTCTGAGATAGTGAAAGGTATGACTCAGTAAATCACTTCAGAAAAGAAGAATCTATTCAACATTCATCAGAGAGACATCCACATTTAAAGGTTTTACAGTAGTCTTATGTGACTGGGCCCAAACAATATCATGCTGTCCTCTTAATCTGTAAAACCATATATTTTAATGAGACCCCCCCCCCCCCCCCTTCACTTGAGTAGTGTACCTGTAAGTCTATCTTCAGCCATTTGTCATGAAATCTCAGCTGAGCATCGAGGGTAAAAGATGGAGAAGGCATCTTCCCCTCTCCTCTCCTGGCTGCAAACGCAGCCAACCTGCAAGATGAAGAGATGAACAGCTGTGTTACTAATACAAGTCAAACTTACAAAGTCACCGTTAGATCTGAATTATAGTAACATGATTATCAAACTACTAGTGTGAGGTCAGGTAACATCAGCATGCACTCATCACGGCAGGTTTTCGCTTTGCTTTGAATTGCCCGCAAATGTCAACATCTATAAATTTGACAATGGACGCTTGTACTAACAAAACCTCAAGCTAGTGAACTACTTGACTTTCACAATCAGAAGAAACCGCAGTCAGCTGATATTATAAACCAAATGTAAACAAAACAGTAGCCCACCGTTAATATCTTCAGCACAGGACTGAACCACTCCCAAAATTCAATGACAGGTGTTTGATACAGAAGCTGACATTACTCTGCAACTGTTAAATCGAAATGTTGCTGCTTTTCAGCATGAATGTTTCAGGTGAAGTTACCCAAATTGCTTTATCATAAGCTGGTTAAGCTATTTCAGTGATACGTCTGAACATGCCTATATCTATAAGTTCATAAATTCAGTAATATGACTTAATTTACATATACAAGGCTCAGGTTTAGGGCCAGAGATGTATCCTTTACTGTAACGTTAAATGACGTTGAGAGCATTTAAATGCTAGCAAGGACACAGTCTCTGTTAACGTTGACACAGTGGTTATAACCAGGTTAACATATGTGTACTATTACATACACCACTGCAGCAACTAATAACACAGTGACACCGCACCAGCACGCTCATGAAGCAAAACATATTGCAAGGTAACGTTCACGTTAGCTTGGCGGCTAGGCTAACTAGCTTGCTAACGCTGAACCACTTCTCATCATCCCGGCAGCAATGAACGAGCCTCAGTGACACTGAACCGAGAGAGATGCAGCGTTTAGGAAAGTTTAATAACATAACATATAACATTTGTATTTTAATAACAAATTTTCTAAATTACCTGCGGTCTCTTCTTATGCTATTCTCGTCCCCTCAGCTGCTTTGCTGCATTAACAGGACGTGCATAATGGAATTGATTGACAGGTCGCGGACTGGGCCACTCTTATACAGTCTATGGGCACGCGGCATGGAAACAAATTACGTAGTGCTAACTGTTCGTTTGATATTTATCACCGCCGTCTCCGGAGGCGGGGTTTCACGCTACTGTGGTACCTTAGACAGGCTCTACTCCGCCCGCGTGCACTGGCGGATGTACAAAACGTACGTTCCGTCTGTATCTGAGGCGGGACTTAGGAGGGGCGGGGTTGGCCTGGAGTGAAGGCCCACTGTCCACCACTAGGGGGCGGTTCGTCTCAAGGAAAGGGTGGGGGTATTTATTTGACAGGCAGGGCTGGCACTTGTATATTGGGTGCCCCCCCTCTAACATCACTGAAAAATTAAACAGATAAATAGATGAATACATTTGCAGTGATGGTTCTAAACACACAATCACGTCTTTCATTTATTACATTATTTACTAAAACAAATCAAGTCGAAATCAACAAAAAAAACATGCAGAGGAGAATCATAAATAGACAATATTGAAATTACGTTTAAATATAATTTAAATATACCTTTAACTAGAAACAAAAATGTGCTAATTGTACAAGATTGATGAATAATACCTAACAGAAAATACAAATACAGCCTCAAAATGTGTACATTCTTTTGAAACAAATACACAACTAATAACTTAAACATCTGACTTACATATAGGCTACACACAGGCGCTTAGAGCATGGTTGAAGTTATCTCACTACAGAATGTAAAATTTCCTTTTGGTTTTGGTGCTGTCATGTCACATCAAGAAGCAGTGTTTATCCCACTGATAAAAAGTTAAATTGGGGTTCATGTTGTGTATAGTTAAGTTAGGGTTCAGAGTGACACTATACCATTAGGCTTTACAAATCTGCTGGAAATTTTTTTTGATATAAAACTGTCTTCGTGGGCATTTAGTGCCTTGCTCATGGAGACTCCAGCAGCAAGGCGAGATATTTAAGAGTGTGTTCAGCACAGTTCAGTCTGTGTCCTTAGTTTTTAGCTTAAGGTCATATTTTTGCTTCATCAGTCAGGAGGAAGACTGTAGGCAGCTTTCCAGCATTAATGGCACAATAGAGTATAGTATCCTATCCACAGTAGAAATTTGAATGTGGTATCTTTGGGATGGACTTACAGTGACTCTCATTTGATCTGTCAAAACGAATGTATAGGGGTGTGACAATAATCAAAGAAGCTTTCATATAAGTCTAACAGTTCATAGATGAAGAATCATTGTCCTTGTATGAAACTGGATCCCATATCACTGGGGAGTTTGCTGTAGAGACACTTCATTTGGAGAGTAAAGGCAGAAAAGCATGAGGGCTGCAGCCGGGTGCTCTGTCCGCGCATGCGCATTACCACATTTCCCAACCCAAACATTGATTGAGTACTGTTGACTCTCTGCTGCTAAACCAAACAAACTAAAGCCAGAAATGGCAGAAATGGCGTTAGACTCGGACATAAGCACCGTCTCGTTACCAGTTGCTGGAATAGCGATAGCTGTAATATCAAGTTTCATCAACGGGTCGACATTTGTGCTGCAAAAGAAGGGAATATTACGCTCCCGAGAACGAGGTAAACTTAAACAGCAGATAAGTAGACCAACGCGACATTTTATTAAATCATTCTTATATGAAATGAAGTAGGAGAAGCATACAAATTATATCATGAAGTTGAGAAAAGCCTGCTGAATTGTCTCTGTATTTTGTGTCCAGGAGAGTCGTACCTCGTAGACGCTGTGTGGTGGAGTGGTACAGTGGCTAGTGAGTATAGCGCCATCTGTTGACTCAGTCTCACACTCACAGTTTTTTTGCATTTGCATTGTCCCTTTCCTTCAGCATTAACAGAACCTTTCATTAAGTATTTCGTACATTTTAATATCAAATGTAATGACACAACTTTTTATGAATCTCATTTAGTGATTGTTGGTCAAATTGGGAATTTCCTGGCCTACAACGTGGCCCCTGCTGTGATAGTGACACCTCTAGGAGCCCTTGGAGTGTTATTTGGGTAAGTCCAAGACAGAATTGGATTATCTCACATTGCTTTTGATAAGTGTTTGACATTGTGATATATGGTTTGTTTAGATGAGAAATATCATTACAAAAACTGCAGCATATGTTTTGATTTTATTCAGTATCTGACAGTCACAGGCACTGAATTTGAAACTTTTTTTTCTTATTTAACTGTGGGAGGGGGTTGCAGTTTTTTTTTTTTTTTTTTTTGGTGTTGGACAATGAGTGGATAGGTTGAATCTTTCAGACACTGTAAAGTTATGGTTAATTATCAATCATTTGCAAAGCTAAAGTTGTTCTTTTTGTTGTCATGTTTTAGTTTATTCATTTGAGACAGAAAAACATAATGCATTGCAGGAGTAAAAATGATCCTGCAGATGAGAATAAAAATAAATAAATAATAATAAAAATATGAAACAACTCACCAAGCAAGAAAAAAACAAACTCAAGCAAAAACTATCTACACACAAAAAAAAAAAAAAAAATCATGAAGTGCTTTAACCTCATTATGTCACTGTAACATCTCACATCAGTGAGTAGAAACCTGCACAGTGAAGATATAAACCTGTTTGTATAAATACTTCTGGGACTCTATGAATTGCCTTAGGTGTGTTTGATAAAAGAGGCTTTTTTTATGCGTTGCAGGGCTGTGCTTGCTTCTTGGATCTTGGAGGAGCATTTAAATATCTTGGGGAAGCTGGGCTGTGTGTTATGCTGCTGCGGCTCCGTGATGCTCATCATTCATGCCCCTAAAGCGGAGGCTGTAACATCGAGGCTGGAGCTAGAGGAGAGGCTATGGGACCCAGGTGAATAAGTCAAGTTTGTTTTTGCCTATTTAGTCTCCTCTAGAGTAACAGTAACAGATAAATGTGGCCACTAGGGTTATTGAAGTGAAATACGTAGTACAATAGTGTATGTGCTATCCCAGTAAACATCTTTTCTGAGTGCATACAATAGAACAAAGTTATAAATGAAGAAATAACAAAAAAAATCTCTCTTCTCATCTTGCAGTGTTTGTAATTTACGCCCTCTTGGTGGTCCTGATGCTCGTCGTGCTAATCGTGTGGATGGCTCCAACTCACGGCACATCAAACATCATGGTCTATGTTGCCATATGTTCCCTCTTGGGAAGCTTTACCGTTCCAAGCAGCAAAGGACTTGGCTTGGCCGCACAAGACATCTTCGGTGATGGGCCTCCGAGCAGCGGGGCCCTGGCTCTCTTCCTGGGCTTGCTGGGAACGCTGGCTGTCAGCGTCCTCACGCAGTTCTACTTCATCAATAAAGCCCTGGAGTCGTTCAGCTCCAACATGTTTGAAGCCGTCTACTACGTGACGTTCACATCCACTGTGATTCTTGCTTCTGCTCTTCTCTTCAAAGAGTGGACTGCGCTAACTTTAACTGACAGCCTCGCCATGCTTTGTGGTTTGACAACAGTGTGCGTCGGGGTGGTTTTACTGCGAATATCCCAGGAGGCCTCGCTTACTTGGAAGCAGAAGGGGTTACGAGAAAAGACAGACTGATTGACATGACTTTTTATAATTCTATGACTTTTGTGCCTTTTTTTTTATAACAGTCTATACTTGAATGACCAAAGTTACAATGTGTTATATAACTGGTTCCACTCAATGTTTACTTGAATTTTATTGTGGTTTCTATTGAACTAGTTCCTAGTTACTGTGTAACCCACAAATAACCGTCAGCCACTATCATGAGACTGCTGCTTGACGTCTCACAGCTTTTTAACAGCACACTTAAAATACAGCCTGGGGACTTTAATGTTTTCACTCATTTCAAATAGACAATGTTCCTCTCAAGGGTTTTATAGACCTCTTGAATGGTTTCCCTTTCTCCCAGTGCCAGACTGCCTCAGTGCAGAAACACCTACACTGTGACTTATTCAGTGTGCCTTTGAATTATTCAGTGTAATTTCAGCAGCAGTCACTTCAGTGCCAGAGTTGTTTAGAAGATGAGTATCAACAGTGACCAGGTGTTTTGATCTAATGGGAACATTTGTAAGGCTGATATAAAAACAGCTGGTTCGTCATGACATTAAACGTGGCTACTTATTTTAGGCGTGTGATTATAAAGGTAACTGGGTTATTTATTTCTATTCCATTACAGTGTCGACACTAATTTCTATTACTGTATGTGTCAGTGATGACTGTGACTTGACAGACCACTTTAAATCTTAAACAGTTTTTTTCCGATTAAAGTGTGTGAGACGCAGTCCTTATTTAGCTCTGTTTGATAAGTGTTGATTTGCAAATAATAAAACTAAACCACAAGGGTTACATTTCAGCATACCCCACAAAATATTTTGGCTTGTACAATTATTTGCAAGAGATCTTTAATACAATTTTAAGGTTTCTGGGGGGGGGGGGGGGGGGGGAGTAATGTAAATACCTATGTTGCTATTCCTCAAGAGATATTGAAGGGCTGCAAGTAATATTTTTTTTAATTAATTAATCTTTAATTGTTTTGCCAATGATCTTTATCAAATTCTTGTCTAAAAATATCCATTGTAATTTCTTAGAGCCCAAAATAAGATCTGCTTTTTTATTTTACCCTTTGCCCACCACGCAAATATCTTCACTTTACTGATAAATTATTAAGAAACGCAAAAAATCCTCACATTTGAAAGGCTGAAAGCTGAACATGTCTCATATTGTTGCTTTAAAAATTGACTGGATCATTTCAATTATATTTATAGTTTTGTCACTCATGAGCTGACTTTAAATTATGAATTGCAATCACCACTTTCTCAATGATAACTGCTGAATTGATTGTCTTACAGACTATAAAAGTGATTTACAATAAATGATTCCTCTAAATTATTTACTAAAACGTTGGGATTAAAATAATAAGTTTAAATACCTACACGTTTTGGTTTTGATGTTATAATCCTTATTATCAGTACTGTACATTATGTTTTTTTCTGTAAACTAAGATTTTTAAATCATACTTTTGTAACTTTTTTTTATAATGTATCATGCATTTATAATTAATAAATAATTTTGTGATAACTACTCCGTGAGTCGACTTTGCATTGGGGTGCGGTGTTTTTATCTGAACTGTGGACATGCTGGAGTTCAGCCTGCGGAGGGCACACAGCTCATCGGTCACATCCCAGATAATAGGCGGAAGAGGAGGCTGGCAGTGCGGCAATCGTCCGGCTGAGTCGGTGCTGGGTGTATGAGGAGGGCACTATGTGATGGTTAGCCTCAGAGCCAGGAAGCAGCCGAGCTATTAGCAATCCTCCAGCTGCTACCAGAGTCTTCACGTCTGGGAGGGAAAAACCAAGCAGCTGCTGAACAGGTATTTAACCCACATTCACCACTTCTCAAACCTCGCAAACAACCGGACGCTCAATTTCTTAGTGAACGCTGATTGACTTCGCTAGCCAACCAGCTAGCCCGCCGCGTTAATGGGAAAGCTAATGTGGCTAACGAGCGGTTATAGTAGCTAGCAATTAGATACTAGCAAAGTTTTTTGAAATGTAATACAGTGTAGCCACGATGAAGCCACTGTCTGAGAAGAGTCTAGAGCAATGTGCTGACATGTAGTAGGTGGGTAATTCTAAAACTACAACTATGCGAAAGGGCGAGTTTTGCCCCAGGCTAGCTCGTTAGCCGCACCTAGCGTGTGTAGGTTAACATTAACCTCATTTCCTGAATTCCTGAGCCTTGACATGTGAATATATTGACAGAGCAGGTGACCGAGTTTTACAAGGCGTTTGGGAAAAATGTTCAACACCCACACAAGTGACTTATCATGCGACAGTCACTTCTGTGTGTTTATATAGGAGCAGCTGTTAGTGAAAGTTAGAGCTCCTACATGTGCTGTAACTCATGGATTCTTCTAACACACTATTAGATTATGGTTCGCCAGCTTGTACTGTCACATGTGGAAACGGTAAAGGCTTTGTTTTTAAACTGGTGTTAGAAAGATCCAACTGTGTTTTTCCTGACTTTTCACAGCAGCTTATGCACACCTTGTTGTTGTGTCTCATGTTCTCTGCTCTCAGGTGTCTGGGCTGGCCAGGACTGCACTTTGGGTCAGCATCTGCACTGTTTGGTAGTAAATGTGACAGATCGTACAAACACATCCAGCCTCACTATGGGTCAGGACAGGGGGAAGTATGATTTCTACCTTGGTCTTGGGTTGGCTATTAGCTCCAGCATCTTCATCGGAGGCAGTTTTATCCTCAAGAAGAAAGGACTTCTGAGGTTGGCAAGGAAGGGATCAATGCGGGCAGGTAATAAGCTTGGTGTGTGTGTGTGTGTGTGTGTGTGTGTGTGTGTGTGTGTGTGTGTGTGTGTGTGTGTGTGTGTGTGTGTGTGTGTGTGTGTGTTTGTACATACATCAAATGTGCATCATTCCTTCTAATCTGTCAGCAAATAACAAATGGCGCAATTTCGGCAATAAAGCAGAGGCACACCCTGCTACTTGTGCAACACACAAAAGCCGGTTATGAAGTCAAGCCAGGGGACTTGTCATTAGCACACCATGCTTACATATCAGGCTTGCCCAGTTTTGTGTGTGTGAGTCCTCAGCACTCTCTTAACACCTTTTTTTTTTACTACTAGGATGATTGCACAATTCAGATTTTGCTTACATTCAAGTGTTGTTGTTTATATGAGTTGAATCACATATGCTTAAATATGTATTCTTTGCTCCTCAGGCCAGGGTGGTCATGCATATTTAAAAGAATGGCTGTGGTGGGCTGGTTTATTATCAAGTAAGTGATGACACACATTGTGGTTGAATTAAATTGACATGTTTTTCACAGCTAAACTACACTTAATTGTTGTTTTTTAGCACTATTGGAATAGTTGAAATATGTTAATTAAAATGTAATTGAAACCATTTAACCTACAAATCCAAAAGAACTAGTTTAAACTGAGACTCCTCCATGTTTTTTTTTTGTTTTTTTTTACTTGCAAATTTCCAAACCTGTGCTTACATGGAAGAGTATCTTTTGTACTCATTGTTGGAACACTCAGACTAAATTGTGTTTACCGGCAACTCTGTCTGCCTCCATTACAACATTGTTATGCTCTCTATACTTGGCAGTTAACTTTATGGGCTTCTGTCCTCTTTATAGTGGGAGCTGGGGAAGCAGCCAACTTCGCAGCATATGCTTTCGCTCCCGCTACTCTCGTCACTCCATTGGGAGCCCTCAGCGTGCTTGTCAGGTACAGATAACTCACTGTTTGGACTAGGCAGTTAAGCCTACATAGGTTTTTTTCTCACATTTGCGTATAGATTTGCAGACGAGAGTGTAAATGTGTGTCTTTCACAGCGCCGTGCTGTCGTCGTACTTCCTGACAGAGCGGTTAAACCTGCACGGGAAGCTCGGCTGCCTGCTCAGCATCCTAGGCTCAACCACCATGGTAATTCACGCTCCACAAGAAGAAGAGATCACCAGCCTCGAGCATATGGCCAAAAAGCTGGTCGACCCAGGTAAACGACAAGCTATACATCAGAGATCCTGCCCTGTAACTTTTCCTTTCTGAGCCACAATTCATATATATATTATTAAGTATTAAAAGGTGGAAGTGAAATACATAAAATAGAGCTATTCCATATTAGAGTGTTCCCTGTTTTGTTTGATTTAAGCCTAAACATTACCACTAAGTTCATGTTTTATTCTTTTAAATTCATGTGAAGCCCAGTTTGACACCTGCATCCTCCCTTCTTTTTCTCCTAGGGTTTTTCGTTTTTGCCACACTTGTCATCATCGTGGCCCTCATCTTTATTTTTGTTGTGGGTCCCCGCCACGGTCAGACCAATATCCTCGTGTACATCACAATCTGCTCAGTGATCGGGGCGCTATCAGTATCCTGCGTCAAAGGACTGGGCATCGCCATCAAGGAAGCGATCGCCGGGGAAAACGTAGTGCAAAACCCGTTGGCATGGATCCTGCTGTTGGGTCTGGTGGCCTGCGTGAGCACTCAGATCAACTACTTGAACAAGGCTCTGGACATATTCAACACGTCCCTGGTGACCCCCATCTACTACGTGTTCTTCACCACGTCCGTGCTCACCTGCTCAGCCATCCTGTTCAAGGAGTGGGAGCACATGGGCACTGACGACGTGATCGGCACCCTCAGTGGCTTCCTAACAATCATAGTGGGCATCTTCCTGCTCCACGCCTTCAAAGACATTAGCGTCAGCTTGGCTACGCTCGCTGTGTCCATGAGGAAGGATGATCGGGCGTTCCCCGCCGCTAACGGCATGGCGTCCCACAGTACCTATGAACTACTACATAATGAGTCCAGCGAGGGCATGGAGGACAGAGAAATGGGCTTGCCTTTCGATAATGTCTCCAGAAGAAACGGGGCGATGACATCATCATAGGATGATGGTGGAAACTTTTTGCAGGCCACTAACAAAAACGCCTCCTGACTCACCAGCCATGGCATTGTTATAGGCATTGGTGTATGAAACAATAAGACAATCACCTGTGAGGGGGAAGTGACTCGGACAGACCAGTGGATTGTACTTAATGTTTTAATTTGCCTTACTTTTCTCAGAATATGACCTGCTCATATTCACTTAGTTTAAACCTTAATTTCATTCCTCTGTAGCGCTGTAAATATGTTTTGGGTTTGTTTTTTTTTAAACAAATGTTTTGTTATATGTACATGCATATCCATGCACTGACTTACTTTCTATAAATCAAAGGTTTTAATATATATATATATTCTATATGAAGTCCTGCTAAAAATGACAAAATTTAAAAAGAAAGGACTGTCACTATAATTTGGATTCTCGTGATACTTGAAAGTAACAACTATTTTTGTTGGAGGTCATTGCGAACTTTTTTTATGTGGCGTTAACATGAAAAGCTCTCGAGATGAACCCACAGATTTGTTACATATTTATTGAATTAAAATGATTAAAACATTCGAAAACACAAGGCACAGTGAATAAATGCTTAACACGAGTATGAGCTTGTTACATTTCAATTTCTTTTTAAAATGTTTTAGCATGCATGTTTAAACAATATAGAAAATACAAATTTACCTTCACCCCCCACTTAAAATAGGTCACTGTTCACCTTTAATCTTCCACCACTGCAAACCCTTTAAATATTTATCTGATAAAAACTAATTTCCCCTCCCTGATCTATATCTTTCTGCAAGTATAAAACAAAGAATAGTTCATCAAAAAAAGGGGGAAAATATCTATTCATTTCTGATAAGGCACAAGTGAATACAAAAACAATTTATTCTGACAAAAAAAAAAAGTGGCCCAACTTCCTTACATTTAATGGTCATTTACTACTAAAAGACCTAAAAGTAAATGAATAGGAATATTTGTGGATAGTCTGGTAATGCTGACAGTGTTTTGGAACTTCACGCTGGTCCGCGGTGTCGACGGCGCGCTGAGGCGCCTCAGCTGCTGGCGAGCGACTGGTGTATCGGTGGCTGGAAGCATCGGACGTGTTCCACCGGCATGTTCTCTCCGTCTCCGGATTTCAGGTACTTGTTCAGAATGGCGAAAATCTCATTGTTGAGGACTTGGAATTTGCGGATTCTGTCAACCATCTTCTTCAGTGGCTAAAAAGGGAAACGGAGCATAAAGGCTTTGTCATTAAAATGTACTTAAGTTATTTTTAAAGGGTGGTCAGTGTTACATGTGGTCATTTTTTTTATGGATTCTGGGCTTTTAAGAAGTAGTTTAACATTTTACAAAGTACACATTCGCTTTCTTAGAATTAAATGAGAAGATTGTTACCACTCTCACTCGCTTTATGTTTAGCATCTATCCTCTAACTCTCAGCTAGAAGAGATACAAGTAGTCTATAAATAAGCCCTTGTGTATCAGATTCATGTCACAGCAACAATATGCTACGATACACTGAATGGAATGGTTCAAAATAATGTGATACAGCTGATATGAAGTAACAAACACTCTAGTTTCAATTTTAAGTTGAAGGAAGTGTGACTTAGTAAGACTGATAATCCTGTCATGACCAGAACCAACAAACAGGGTTATCACAGTCATGAGTTATGAGAAAGCTGACATACTCTGTTGCCTCTCTGCTCCGTGACATTAAATACGGGGGGGAATTAGACAACAGCTGTGACACGTCAAGCATTTCGCCCGACGAGGTGCCGTTTTACAGATAGTGTGTCAGCGTTGATGTTCCCTCGCTTCTCCCGACTCACCACGCTCTTGATGACCTCGTCCTTGCCGTCGTGCTTCTGCACTTTGAGAAGGTGGTAGCTGAAGTCGAGGATGTCGAAGCGCCTCTGCTGTCCTAGGAGAGCGATGATCATACAGCCAGCCCAGTGGAGGCCGTCTCCAAAGCATTGCCTGGAGGAAAAAAAAAAAAAAAAGGAATTGTGTGAATAAAAGATGTGGCGCTGACAAATCAGGTGGTGAAAAGTAGTCTGTGTTTCTCTGCTGCACTCACTCCACTGTGAACTCGTGGGCTCCTACTGGGATGCAGTACACAAACTGCATGGCGCTCCAGAGACGGTGGAACTCCACGCACTCGTCGACGTGCATCACTCCGTTGCTGGGAAGAGGGCCGCGCCAGATGGGGTCCTCGAGGAAGCCGCGCACACGTGTGAGGATGACCTCGAACATGGACAAACCGCAGCACAGCCTCTCTTTGGTTAGAAGGTCTCCCTCACGAGCGATGGCGATTTGCTGAGAGAGAAGTGAAGCAGGAGGATTTATGTCACAAATACTGAGCACCTTACTTTATTAATATCTTCTACTTGTGATGACAGCGTCCTCTCCTGACATATTTGGACAGGTCATACCTGTGGGGTGCCCAGGCGCTCAATCAGGGGAACCAGATGCAGCGCTGTGTATTTGGCTTCCAAGCGCTTCATCTTGGCATCAAGGCGCTCCCCCTCTGCATTACAAAGAAGACAAATATAAAAGGGATGAGTCTGGTGATATTCTTCTTTTTTTTTTTATATACATATTCTATATTTAGTCAACAAATACCCTAAAAAAAAAGGCCCAGCAAAAATGCATTTAAAGTGTCCTCTGTGTTATAGAGCTGCATTGTTGTCCAAAAACTATTTAACACACATCATTGCACCACAGGTTTGTACTTATCGACACCATTAACATGGGCACTGAGGTTTATCTTGACTCAATGCCAGACACACAGTCATGGGGCTTTAAAAACTTGCTGGTATTAATCCACAGCTGAAAATAAGTCCCCAATAAATGAACCACCTACTCCCATTTGAGTAACATTTGCTACAAACTACAACGACTAGCTGTTTTAAAAACGATAAAGTCTTTTCTAAATGTGAAAGCATATATTCTATCTTGTTTTGTTAAGATTTACACAGAAAGCTGATTTTGGGCTGTGTCTGCATTCTCTGCAATCAACTGATTTACTACTCTCATCATCAAATGTTAATTTTTGCATCTAACAACTGTGCTGTGTTGAACTGTAGGATTTGTAGAGTACATGCCATGGACATTAACTAACACCTTGAAATCAAACGTTCAAATAAAACTGCTAAATAATGTTTTTCTTGTATTTACCTTTGACATGAACTCTGGGAAGAATGTTCTGGAAAGGTGCAGCATGCAGCAAATCACAAACTTCTTCCTGTGACTGGGAGGAAAATACAGCAGAAGTTATAATCTATCCTCATGAGTATCAGAAGCATAATGATTATACCATAGATGTGGTTTAAGAGCTTGAAAGAGGATGACACTTATAAACGCATTAAATTCAGTATTACACACATGATGACAAAGACGTATTTGTTCATACTAATCTACAGGTATAATCTCAACAAGGTGTGTCTGGCCTGTGAAGCGTACCAGACTCTGCTCGCTCAGCAGACAGAAGAGGAGGGCGTTTCCAACTTCTCTCAGGTTCTGGAAACACACCGTCTTGAGCTCAGCGTACTCGACAATATCCTTCAGCTGGTGGTGGAAGAACTCCAAGATACCTGAAACCAAATACGGCCCCGATTATCAAACCTTACACCTCATTTCATTTCTGTCGCACAGTTTAATCGCCTTCAAATGTCCATCATCACAGCAGCGGACCCGGCATAACCTATCCAGTTAATAAGCACGTGCACTGCTGAGGTGGCAGAGCGGCTCATTTTCTTGGACGTCAGCTCTGTGTAAAATGAAGGCGCTCAGTGTAACTAATCCTAACTGTTCTCCTGTATTTGATTTAGAAAAAGCTGAATAGGAGCAAATTGAGCTAAGCAAATATAAAACCGTGGTATTTGTTCTACTACTTCATGGAGATTTGACGCCACGTTATTTGCTGAAAAGCTTCAATTAAAATATCTTGCTCAGTGGCTTCAGAGCTGGTTGCTTTTAACTGGAGTGGTGCCTCCTCCTGGCTCACAGCATCCAATGTGGGACATTTTTGTAGTTTTTTTAGAACTTGGCTTGTTGTAAGATCAAAATAAATGCTCCCATTTCTTCAGGAAAATCTAACGGAATGCAATCGGGTGCTGATAATAACTTGGAATAAAAGAGAAGATCCTTTAAATTCAAATGCAGACGTCACATTTCCACTAACCTGGGGAGCCGTATTCGTGGCGGGGAAGCCGGCAGATCTTGGGCATCACCTCCATCAGGGTCTTCACATACTGCATTATAGTGCCCTGAAGCTACACATGAGAAGTTAAGTGTTAACCAGAATTGATATGACTAATCATTGAAGACACAAACTAACCAAAGCGACAAAAGTTCACATTTTTCTACGGTTCATTCAGTATCCCATGACATCACTCTCATTCATGACTAGCCTTCTTTTAATCCCCCTCCTCGCAGTGACGTCCTCCGTTCTGTAACAGCTACCCCAATTATGCCTTCCACACGACATCACTCATTAAAGTCCCACTCACCAGGCTTTTCACAACCTTCAGCAGTTCCTCCATCACCACGGCAATGCCCTGGTAACCCAGAAGCCTGCACATGACCTTGATGTGCGGGGGGCCCACGAAGTTTCTGTATGAGCTGTATATGCTGCTGTACGCCAGGTTCAATGTCTGCATTCAGAGGAGGAGAATTGACAAGAAGACATGATTCAATTTAGAGCATCGGCACTTATTTCATCACTTGAATAAACATTGTAATCTTCAATCATCTGTGATGCATCAGGGAGTGAGGATGAGTATTTAAAAGACAAAAAAATTGATTGTGTTTTTTTAATTAAAGCCACTGCTCACTACTCTCCTCTCCCTCATGATCAGATGGGTTCTAAAGGTAAATTCAGCCCCGTGGGCGTATTAACATCTACAGCAGGGATGAGTCACTTTGTCACAATGAAAACTCTTAACACTTTATCATCCCCAGACACAACAAAACACATTCTATGTGTGGGAAATCAAACACAATATGTAAGTGTAACATGTGAGCGCCCTACAGAGGCTACAACCCTCATGAAACCCAGACAATACACAGATCATTTTGTAATTCTTAGCACTGGTGTCAATATTCTGCTAAATGGGACAATTTATTAAAAATGGGTAAATCATGTTAGTGGTATGATGGTGGTTTATGGGTGCAAAATGAGACTTTGACCTCAGGGTGGTGCTAGAGAAAAGCTAACAGAGATTTAAAATATTTTTACATTGTATACACGAAGTTCAGCGTTATTCATCACATGAAGTACCATTCCCTAAAAACAGTTGCCAAACATCTTGTGAGGCTCTGGAGGGAGTCTACAGCCACATTGCTAGTTGTTTGGTCATAAACAAAAGGAGTAGAAGGCAGGATGTTGGTAAGGATTCATCCTCTGGTGACTATGAATATCTGTACAAAATTTCACGGCAATCCATCAATAGTTAGAGATACTTCAGTCTGGACCAAAGTGGTGGAACGACTGACCAGCCCACTCACCAAGTCCTACCACGAGATCCTCAATAAAAATGGGATAATCACTTCCAATTTAATGGTAACCTCCTTTTGTAGATCAAATTGAGATTTTGGACTGAAGGAGGCGCAAGAGGAAAACTCACAAAGTGTCAGAGAACATTTCACTGACATTTCACAGCATTCTGTGAGATTTTGGACATTTCTGGTAATGTCAGTGTGAGGGGATCACCAGAAACTCCCCCTCTGGGAACCATGAATATCCCACAGTAAATGTCACGATAATCTGGCCAGCAGTTGTTGAGAGATTTTGCTCTGAACCAAATGTTTTGACAGATGGACAAACTAAATTTCAGCTCCCTCTTCCACTGACACAAGAGGCTCTGCGTCACTAGTTTTAAATATACCACGGCCTTCACCAAAGTGAAATGATTAGTCTCACTGGATGAAACAGCAAGGTATAGCAGATGAATATTATTTATAAAACATAAGTGATAAATAATAAGCCATTTTGATGTTGCACTATTTCTTTCCTAACATTCACAGCAGGAGATTTCAGCTCCCTCTCTCCCCTGTCGGCAGGGAGTTGAAGCAGCACTCCCACTAGTGTGGCAGCAGCGTAGACGAGGACACAACGATCTCCAGTCCAGTCCTGAGGTTGAAAACCTACACGGCAGCAGCAGCAGCATCCAGCATCAGAGCAGCTCATACAGTGACAGTGGAGTGGCTGCTAATATGAGTGAGGGGTAACTGGAGTGCAGGAATAATCTCAACAACCACAGGCACTACAGATTGGTATGTTCAACACGTGCCGGCGCCGCTTTCCCCGGTAAGTCTTGCTTCCGAATCGTGCTTTGAATGGGTGACTTCGAATGACTATCTTAACATGGCTTATTACCATAAACTCACATCTGTTTTGTTGCTACGGGTTACAGCTGATGCAACAGAAAAAGAAAAAAAAAACCTGTGGAAGGATGCATTTACTGGATTTAATAGTTAGAATAAAATAGAAATACATCTGAAGTGACTTGTGCTTTATAAGTCACATGTAAGCTCTCTGGTTTGGTTTAATCTAATAATTCTACAATGGATTTATTATCTTCTTGTTCTTGTGATACTATCTGTGTCTGCTTTGGTAATTTCCATGATGGTTTAATTAGAGAACCCTGTTGGGCAAAATAACACTTAACTACATCATTTACTTTGCCTTGTTTCTAATGTGCACCACACCCACCCTGCATTACTTCATACGGGAGGAGGCAAAATGAGCACAAAGAGTCAAGTATTTTACACCAGACAGCATTATAGAAAATTTAAATGAAAAATACTCTGAAAGTCAAATGTTGGCTTTTCAGAACATTATTCTTTTGTTGAGTTTTCCCTCCAGGCTTCTATTACGACCACTTGACATCTTGGTTTTAGGTCAGGACTGAGTTATTACATTCTATAGAGCTAAGTTTCAATAGAAATATCATATAATGCGCTTCAAGGTCAGCAGATCATCACCTTTCCCATAACAGGTGACTTCACAGCACAGATGAGCTGCATTATGTAATTTGCCGAACATCTGTAGGTATGCGTGGCATCTCTCCTACCCGTTGCTCCAGATAATCCTTTCTACAATGCTTATTATCTTCTGATGTCATGCCTCTTGTTTTCTGCTTGGTATGATGTGGGATGGGTTGGTGGGTGGCCGTGACATTGTTCATTAATAGTGTTTAATATAATCCTCAGTGAGCGGGAGGTATAGGACAGAATCTGCTTTTATATTTCATTTGGCCACAGGCGAGTTTGAATTCTTTTTTTCATGTGCCCTCATAAGAGAAAAAGGTGTTGTAATCAAAGTGGTCAAAAGAGTCTCACAGTATCACAGGAAACAAGCATGACAGCCCCGACCAAAATCTGCTGTTTTCATGCTGATTTAATGACTAATTGTGAGGTGGAGGCTTAAAACGCCTCGGTGGAAATAAGCACAAAAAAAAAGAGTTGTGCTTAAAATGATCTTTTCTGTGTGTCTGACTCTGCATCTATGTGTTATCTCTCTTTCCAGCCCAGTTTACATTGTGAGCACACAAAGACTGAAATAATTGTGGGAACGCTTCCCTCAGTATAACACACCTCCAGAAGCAGACAGACACACAAACAGACATCATGGGGATTGCGGTCTACAATATCTCCTCCACTTCTGCCAGAGTGAGCTGGCCGTCGTCTCCTGGCTGCCTGGACACCTTCTACAGCGTCATGTACGACCCCAACTGGAACAGTCTGCTGATGGGCTACAAGCGCAAGACTTTCATGCACGAGGAACGCATCCCCGTCAGTCAGACCAGCACGCACCTGGCCAACCTCCTCCCTCAGACCGCCTACTTCTTGTGCGTGACATGTCAGGCTGCCAATCCGGTTCGGGACCAGTGCCAGGTGTTCAGCACTCTGACCGAGAGCAACGACGGTCACGACAGGGCCGGCTGGGAGCTCGCAATGGGTGTCTGGCTGACCTGTTGCATCTTGCTCCTGGTCATCGCTGGCATCCTGTTGTGGGGATGTCTCCACAACACCTGCTCCATCGCCAGCCAGGCTGCCGACAGCTGCAACACGGCGACCAACGCGGCCCGCCAAGACACCTCTGGATCCAGACAGCTCTACACTCCCAGTGGCAGCAGCAGTGGCGGCAGCTGTGGCAACAGCGGCGCCAAACACGCCGCCATCATGCAAACGCCGCTCCTCTCAGTGCAGACCACCGGCCACATCATTACCAAGGACCATGAACTGAGAACGCTTGCTAAGCTCTCTGGCAGCGAGCCAGTATGAATCAACTGGATTGAGGTCATCATCACAGTATTGTTGTGCACGGATTGAATTGTCTGTTGAGTGTTTTTACCCACTGATGAAATCCTGTTCGTGTTTAACAGAAATAAAAATGTTTCCATTTGAAACTCAATTGCTGAACCACTTCAAAGTTTTCAATGATGTTCAAAACATCTCAAATGTTTTGTGAATGAAAAAACCATGATCCTGTCTGCCTGTCTGTATTTGTTTGATCCACTGAATGTGAATGTTTCTCTTGTAAATAACAAGAAGCTCATGAAGGACTTTTTTTTTAAATTATGCACCATGGATATGCATTCATGTTTCTGAATTTAAACATCTACATGTTCCCACCCTTTACTTACACACACAAGACATTTCAGACATTGTTACCCATACAATGATGCTTTTCCACCAGCATCTACAATACATGTATTACTTATCTGTAGTGAATGTTCTGCAGATCATCCACTCATGAAATATAAGAAAATTCATTTAAACAAGGACAATGTTCTCTCTGTAGGTGATGATGATGATGAATAAAAATGTACTGACCTTTGACCCGTACAGATAATGGGGTTGAGCATTGGGCGGCTTGTCTCTCTGGAACTCCTGAGAGAAGGGCAGGATGGTCCGCACAAACCTGAACACAGACATCTCTAATGTAACCGACATTAAAATATGATGCACGTGATCGGAAACAGGAGGTTTAAAACACATCCAGGCACACTTGTAAAAGTTCCCTCTCCAGTCCTGCTATAGATAACCTCACAGTCGTGTTGTGTTTAAGTGGTGGAGAGATACAAAAAAGCAAAACGCTTAGACAGATTATTTCACATTTTAGCGGAAGCTCATTATATGCCGATGATATTCCATTGTCTTTTTCTTTTGAACCTTATGACAGCAATTGTCCATTTTAAATCAATGTTTAGATGCTATCAAGATTTGGATGCCAGGCAGCGGTCAGCTGAAGGCGAACAGGACAAAAGCTCTTATGATTGCTCTCGTAAATTTTATACCAAACCTCAAGCAGTATATGTACTCACTAAGTGTTTGTGTTCAGCATGACCTTTGAAATCTAGGTGTCATCTATGACCAATCCCTGTTTGGTTATCATGTTAGTTTATATGCTCATGTTTTTTTCTATTTGAGGAACATTGTTAAATTAAAATCTGTGGTGGCCAAGGTTGAGAAAGAGAGGAAATGAAAGCATGAATCATCATCTCTTTAAGATTATCAGGACACTCTTTTTATCTGTTTAAATCAAACTTCTCTGAAATGCCCAAAATGTAGTTACTCAGATTTTTACTAGAAATGACAAAAGATCACATATCAAGCCAATCTTATCCTCTCTGCACTGGCTCCCAATTAAATTTCCCATCCACCTTAAAATACTGCTGCTAGCCTATAACACCCCAGTATATTGCTGACCTCTTCTTCCTTATAAGTCCAATCAGGCTCATGGGTCTGCTGAACTTTAACTACTGGCTGTCCCACTATAAAACAAATCTATAAAAGAATGATGGCACACTCTCCCCTTATCGCTGCTATCCCTGGACTCCTATGACGTCTTTATAAAAACAGTTTTATTCAGACAGGGTTTTGATTAGCCGGTCTGAATAGTGGCTCCTCTTTATTTATTGCTTTTTCTTGTTCTTGTTTATGCGTCTCTGTCCTCCTTTGTTTGTTGCTGCTGTGATTTTAACTTGTCAGCCCTGTGCTGTTTGTTATCACTGCTATTTTTTAATATTGCCTTAAATAGTTTTTCATTAATGTAAAGCACTTTGTGATTTTGTATCTGTGAAAGGTGCAACACAAATAAACTTTACTTACATACAAGAATAAAATATGAATAGATTAAACATGAATATTTGAAGCATGTATAACACTCAAAGATGCTCAAAACACATTTTATCTGTTTATCACACATATTGTCTACTGCAGTCAGACATCTGATATCTATATGAGCAGCATATAGCCAAACAGATGATACAGTACTTGCATATGGAGATTTATCATAAATCAGACTGTGGTCCAACTTTGACACAAGAACTCGGTTGCAGGGTTTCGGACCTTTCAATAAAATAAGGCTAAAACAAGCAATTTATTTTGCTGCTATTTATAGAAATCCCTCAATTTTAAAACTCAGGACATTACGTTTTGATTAATGTAGTTGGTAATAAGTTTGCTATTTATATCTACGGGGTCAGTGGTTAAAAATGTGCTATTGGACCCTGCTGACCCTCACTGTACATGGCAGGAACCAACAAGCTCTTTCGAAAATAGATAATCAATTGATTAGTTGATTGACAGAAATAATAGGCAACAATTTTGACAGTTAACAACTTAGTTAACGTCATTTTCAAAGCAAAAACACCCCAAATATTTCTAGTGTTGGTTGGACAATATAAGCAAATAAAGTAAGCTAGGGCTTTTGGTAATTATGATAGACACTATGATATTATTATGATAGACATAGTGTGATAGGCATAGTATTAACTCCAACAGTGTAATGAGACTCCGACGGTGGTTCAAACCTGTTAGTGGAGCCGTTGTAGCAATAGTTGGGCAAGAAATCATAGTTGAGTTCCCAGAAGACGTGCAGTGTTATCCGTCCATACGGGGCTGACACATTGTGGTTGGCCTCGCGGAACATGGCATCAAAGCTGTCCAGGGTCAAGAACTTACACAGCAGCTTGTGCGTCAATCTGTTGATGTCCAAGAGCCCTTCCAGTTCCTTTAACCGAGAAAGAGACATGACAATAGTCTATAACTATGGACAAAAACACAAGGCTGCCTCTAGGAATGCACATGAATAAATGAAAGAAGCAAACACAAAAATACTGATGGAATAAAAGATAACGTTGTTTATAAGACTAAAATGAACATACCATAATTGAAGTGAGGTCCTCACTCTCAAAGCGATTGATGGCCAGCTCTAGAGACTTGTAAAGGGCAGCTGAAACCCTCTGAGTGATGAGTCTGTTCAGATCAATGGAGCGGCCTAGAAGCTGCAGTTCACAACCAGTTAGACAGGCATAGACAACAATACACCAACATAATACAGGTAGGAGTACAGAGAGGTACAGTATATGAGCATGACTGGTAAATACCTGGACATGTCTCTGCTTCAGTAGAGTCTCATAGCGGTTGGAGGCCGGCCAGGGAATGTTGGCTCCTTGGTTCTTGCAGTCGGTTCTCAGACGTTTGTCAAGCAGAAGACTGAGGGATTCAAATGAAAACAGGAAGAGTCACATACAGGGTGTAGCAGAAGTGCCAATGTGCCTATTAAACACATATTTATTCTTTAATGACGCACATTACAGTTCCCAGTGTTTTCTGTGTAATTTTACCCCACACCACAATCAAATACATGTCCCTAATGTGTTCATTTCAGTTGATTTCAAACTGGATGTTAAGTAACACTGCAAAAAGTGGATACTCTTGCAATATTTTCTCATAGATTCAATTCATTTCTTTGATACTTCTACCACATGTGACAAATATGGATATTGCAACCATTTATACATGAGTTTTAGCTATTTCACCTGTTCATCCATTACCCTTTATTACTTATTTAAACACTGTGTGCTTTACTGTTTAATTATTTCCTCTCTTTGTTAACTATTTAACTAAAAGAGGAAATACTTTTAGCTAACTAATTCTACTTCTTTGCTTCTATGCAGTTCTCAATTTTGGGTAGTTATTTTCATCTAAATACAAACATGTCAATATTTCTTTTAATCAAATTATCATTTTTAATTTCTGAAATTAGTAAAACTGAACAACTTTCCATCTTTCCACATACCCTAAAGAAAGTGTGTAAGTACCCACTGGGTCACAAGTAACCATGGTTGGGAATCAGTGCCTTAAAACTAATGCAATCCAGCACATCCATGCTAATGCTACAGTATGAAGGAAAAAACAATGGTTTTTCACCTACCTTCCTGCTAGAATCTTGTAGTAGGCAAATATTTGATCAGCCAGCTTGTAGACAAACTGATCAAAGCACAAGTTCACCTGAAATAAGCAAAGTTGAAATTAACTTCACATACACACACACCAACAAAGCTTTTTGGATTTATATTAACAGTTACCTAACTAAGAAAGCTCTGACATAATAGCAGATACTATGGACAAGTGACACTCATGTTAACACCAAATATTTGAATCTATTACCTCAGCTTCTATTTCATCGTAGAGGAACTGCTTCCTGAACTTGGTAAGGGCGTAGTGTGCACTGTCATTATATAAATCCAGAGGATACAGCACGTACCTGGAAGACAATCAAGCAAAAAAGAACATTTATACCAACAGATTCTCATTTGCATTCGGATGTGAAGAAGCACACACACACACAGGCTGAGATGGAACATAGCAACATGTTAAAAAGATAGAAAGCTAATGGATGGAGACAGCGAGGCCTCTATATTTGGGGCTGGGTAAAAACACAATTATAACTGTCATACAAAATACTCCCTGTCTTGATGACTCATTTATCTAAGTCTTTTCAGACGCGAGCACAGAAATGGAAAACTTAATTAAAATAAAGGATGTGAGTGCCCGGCTTCTCTGTTAATGTAGTTCACATATTAGCAGAACTCAATTGTTCCCATGTACTGTACAGCTGACAAGGATATTAGAGCATACATTTGAAGTTAATTTGGTTCCATGAATTATAAGTCAAATATCTATAGCATTATATCTAGCAATTTGGAGTAAATTAATGTTAATGTTTTAATTCCGGACAGTTTGCGTGTTATGGTTTATCTCTAATTTTAAGATTTTACCAGGGGGCCTGTTTGAAAATATAAGGTAAAAAGAAACAATCACTGAAGTTTGAAGCGCTAAATTTGGCTAGGAAAGGGCAAAGACACAGTGTGGCATCATTGCTCACCCAAACTTCAAACATATTTGTTTGTTTCATAGAGAAAGCAAGCTAGTGGTGCCATTACCTGACACTGACATTTTTAAATCCATTAGTTGCTACTTCACTGTATCAAAAAGTCTCATTATTTCAAAGTTAGACAACAGTTTCTCAGACAGACAACAGTGAACTTTAAATGACCATGGTCTGGAGGTGGGAGACGCTCCACACATCCATCTAGCTTAACACTACTAGGTGGATGACTCACTCAAGATAACTGTGACAATATTGGACTTTTTGTGACATTTCAGTTGGTTGTATCAGTTTGAAGTAGCTGCGTTTGACTCTCGTTTCCAACTTTTTACAGTACAGGCTCAGTGTTTTTCTCAGAACTGGGGGTGGAGGAATGTACTGTATTTGTTCTTCCTCACCATTACTGGAACTCCTACCCCCTTTCTTTGTCACATGGAGTAATGCGCACTTTATTTGTTGATGCTGCTTCAAGAGAAATTAGGAGAATTTATCTTGATGCAGTGGATCTCTAAGCTAATACAAGATCAAAGACTGTAATCTTATTTTAATTAACTGTGCAGCCCCAGATGAAGATCTTAAATTTGTTAGAAGTGTGAAGCAGTTGGAAGCAATAGAAAAATAATGTTTCCCACGCAGTCCCTGCAACGAAAAACAGATAAAAAAGATGATCATCCGTACTCCATCATGGAAGCTTCCTTGGTCTCCAGGATGTGGTCGGTGAGGATCCAGGGCATGGACATCTCAATGGGGAACTGGATCCTGCGGCCCATGGTGAGCTCCAGGAAGAACTCCCTGAACCAGAGCTGGGAGAGGTCGCAACATTGCTGCAAGGTTTCTGCATGAAGGATGTGGAGAGACACAGGTTTTATTAGAAGAGTTTAACATCACGCAGCTGTTAAACAAAAGGCTCCCAGAGGTTTACTCCTTACCGCTGAAGTTTAACAGATGGGTGTAAAAGAAGGACTCGCGGTGAAACCTCTCAATGTCCACGATGGTGGGGCCTTCAAGACTGCTGCGCAAAGTCTTCTTAGAGCCACTTTTATCAGCGATGAGAGACTCCAGCATAGTCCTCACCATGTAGAGCTGCATGTAAAATGAAAGCGGCGCACATTAAAGCCATGTATGTGATTATTTTGCTTTAAAAAGAGCCACAGGGGACTGAAATCTTATAAATGGTAGCACAGCGGAGGTTTTACGAGCCACATCACAGATCTTTCAAATACCGGTTCTAATCTTATAGGTGGGCGGCTTGTATAAAAGCCCTCCTCTCTATGTTGCTACCTACAGAATATTAACTAATTAAAAAACACCTCCACGTTAAAATGTACCTGAATATTTACCAGGAATGTGAAATGTTTCCTTGTGTTTTCTTTTCTCAGTCTAACCACAACAGCACACATGCATCTGCAGGGAGTCTGTAGTCCATTTTATTTTTGATTATAGCTCAAAATAAGCTTTGACTTCACCTCAGCGGGGGAACATTTTCTTAGACCCATTTTCATAATCTCTATCATTTACTACTGAACACTACTGGGGTTTAAAAACTGTTCGATGTAGATAAACAGAAGTGATTGTGGAGTTGGGCTTTAAAGTCCTGCACCTGAAAACAAGATTAGTTCTCGGAACCGAGCACTAAGCGGATAAATCTGGTTGGTTCATGCAACATAAGGTATGCTACAACAAAATGACAACATGTGTGAATATATAACTAAATTGTGCAGATGATTATTATTCAGAATTGTGCTTGTATGCGTTTCATTAGAGGGATTCAGGGACACGCTTTGAGAGGAAAGGCTATATAACACTACAGCTCTATGATGTGAAGAGAGAAAAATGCAGAATACAAAACAGGCTGGTTTATGAGGCATCGCAGCCAGGCCTGAGACCTTATGAGCTCGTATTATCTCCCCCTGCCCCATTATCCAGAGGTGATTCGGCTTCGACATGACACATTGGAAGGCCTGAGCTCAAATCAGGTGTGCTACAGGGGCGCTGTGAGCTTCATAAGCCTGATCAGTGTTGACTGGCAGCTGCTCGGGTCACGGTGTGTAAGACCTCTCAGAGGGGGGTGTGGGAAAGGATAACGAGAGGAATGATAAATGGGAGTCAGGGGGGTAGAGAATGAGTTAATCGGCAGAGGTGAGAGGGTGTCACCTGTGTGCTGGACGGCCCCACGGCGCGGCGAGGAACCTTGATGTCAAAACCACCCTTGGGATCTTTTTCCCCGCGGAGGGCAGGGTCGTTGTGCGGCTCGCGGCCCGTCTCCCAGTCGCAGATCGTCTTTCGGATGGCCTGGAGGACGCTGGAGTAAGATGACAAATATGGTTAGGAGCGTAGTTGTATGAGCAGAAATAGGGCAGTGGGGTTGTCAAACATTGACTTGGAGGTTTGCGTACAAGCACAAACAACTACACACACACACACAGACGGTTGCATTCAGCTTCAATGGTGAATAATGAAAGGGAAGAAGTATGAAGAAGATGAAAGCCTTGCTGCAAGGTCTGAGCAGCTCAGTAGGGTTCGATCTATTATACACTACAGAGATTTCCTGGGGAACAGCTACACAGCAGTATACTAGAGCTATGGGGGGAAATCTTCAGGAAATCAGATTTGCAATCACATTTCCAATCAGCAAACAGTGTCAAAGATGTTTACAGTAAATAAGGTTATGACAACTGTAAGACAGAACAATTATGATTTCAAAAGCAGTAGATTGCTGTCATTAACATAACAAATGTACTCTGTTCATTCAAAAAAATCAAATAAGCTCTATTCATCATTCATTCTTTGTAGTCTGTAAAAGGACATAAAAGCTTGTATTCATATTCTAACTACATTATTTGACTCTACTGCAGCACAACATTTTGTTACAATCACCCATCATGCAAAGTCTTTCCAAATTTTATGTAGATTGAATGACTTGTTTCCTCTGGAGAACTGATTGGGATTTGGTATAAAGTGAGTATGTAGAGGTGATGTGCTGACTATAACCGAAAACTTAGTGGTCATGTGATCCGCACCTCTGGATGACATTCTTCTTCTTCTTGATTGCCTGCCGCAGCGGGTCTCGCAGAGTGATTTGAGAGAAGTCCTGCAGAGCCGAGTAGATGGTGTGACGGATGGCGTGATTGAACACACTCTCCATGCGTCCCATTAACACCTGCAGCCCTTTTATCATCGCCATCACCTGGCAAAAAAAACACGACGTTCACCGATGAAAAGGCCGCTAACGAAATCAGAAATGCATGTATGCGATGAGTCACCACTGACCTCCACGAGGGCAAACTTCTCCTCGCTTGTGTAGTTGTATCTGGTGGCTCTTTCATATTCTTCTGCATTATCGGGACACTCCTTATTTGAGTACTTGTCTGTCGGATGAACCAGTTTCCAAGAGTACTGCGGGGGAAAGCCGAAAAGTTTTTAAAAATTTGAACACAGAAAAACAATTGAAAATCAAGCAATCACTTCATTAAAGCTACCAATACAAAATTCAACTTGATGACTTTGACGACTCCTGCAGCTTTAATCAGTGGCAAAAAAACTCATCAATACAGTCTCAACTAATCCACTCTATATATTTTCTTCTCTGTGCAATTTGTCCGTCCTCACCACTTCCATGACGTGGGCGCTCCACTGGGAGAGCAGCTGCATACCCTGCAGGGCCAAGTCAAACAGCTTCCTGTATTCGGAATCCGTCTTTTGGGCTTCCTGTCGCCCTGATCCAGTCACCACCTACAGGGACACAAATTAACACGCTTTCTCAGAACTCTGAAGGCCCGCTCGATAAAATCCTGACCTCCTCACAGTGCTGGTTAGACAAGATAATTGAACTATTCAGCGTTTTTCATTAAACTGACAAAATGAGAAAACCCAGTACAAAATAGCACTGTTGAGGATGTGATCATTAAAATGACTTGATATTTCTATTAGCAGCACATCAGTGATTCTGATCTGTGAGTCAGTCATTTGAATCTGCATTTGAAGCACACTTGATTGTGACCCCTGAGCAGATGTCTTGCCGCCCCATCCCTCAAATAAGAGACCTCGTTGAAAGCCTACTTTTAAAGTTGATGGATATAAAATACACTCTTGATTTCTTCTCCTTTTGTAACAGGAAAATATCAGAGATCATATAATGTACTGATCTGCTCTTCAGTTCTGTCACCTTGTGCTCATCTCAAAGACGATCTAACACCTCGCTGATGACCAACTTACAGCGGCGGCGTAGGTGTCAGGTTTCCTACTTTAAGCCCCATTACATACTAACCTCACTGTTGCTATAACGAGCCAGCTCCGAGATGAAGCGCATATGATCCTCGCGGATCTGAATCATCTGCTCACAGATGTTGTACTGGGGGCTGCTGGATATAGACGTGCAAGTCCACCTGAGGGGGGGGGGGGGGGGGGTGAGACACAGGAGAGGAGAGTGAGAAATGAGGGAAATAATAAAGGATATATTCTTGTTAAGAAAATGTGCCAATGCTGAAAAACCACCCGGGGATTTAGGGAGAAGAAAAAGAAGAAAAAAGGAGGAAGATGCTATTCAATCGCAAAATAAGGAAAGACGTGTTGGTTCGGGGATGGCTACACAGGCAATATATATTAGCTGGATCAATTCATTGTTGTTTTTATCTCTTTAGGTGAGTTGTTGATAATAAAAAAGAATTACCTTATTCTTTAAAAAAGGTATGAGGTGGTTAAACAAAAGACAGAAAAAACAAATCTTTCATTTTGTTATTAATTTGACAATCTAAATATTAAAAGACAATCTCCATGATCAAATAAAAAGGAACATTCAAACATGGTGATATAGTATATCAGTATCAAAGAAAGACATCTTTAGTTATGAGAATGTGAAGGCCAAATATGTAAAAGCATTTATCATTCAACAGTCAGTTTGAAGCTGAAATGTGTTCTTTAAAAAGGTTCCATAATCATTCCTCCTGTTCATACTGTTCATACCATTAGAAGATCACTTCATGATGCATTTACAAGGTAAGTGATGAGGTCCAACATCCACAGTCCTTCATCTGAGCTATTATCAATCAATCAATGAATATATATCTATATAGCGCCCAATCACAACACTTCTCACATAGAGCAGGTCTAGGCTGTACTCTTTAATATGATGTGTCAGCCATCCAAGTAGATATCTTTCACAGTTACTGTCTTTTTAGTGCCAAGGACACTCTTTTGAAGGAACACAAAGAGGGAATGTTATGCTTAAAAAAACTGTATCTGTGTGGCAGATGGCAGATATCCACTTAATATGACAAACTCAGCATGACAAACTGACAAGTGTTTTTGCACTGCAGGTGGCATTAGGTCAAGAAATAGATAAAGAAAAGCAAACAAACACTCTATGGTTCATTCTTCATACGTCATTACATCTACTTGGTAATTCATGTGTCTGTCAATGACCCTCACTCATAGACACATTCTGACCCTGCAGCAAAGTGCCTTTCACTCTCACCTGGATTTGTTCTCTTCAAAGTGAGCGCTGGTCTTGATGTACCTGGACAACTCAATCTGCATGTCACCGAACAAAGGAACCACCTGGAGTTGCTGTGAACACAGAGGACATGGGGAATGCATGTTTAATACCATATTAAATAACAAGGAGAACAAATTTAAAAGGAAGACTTTGCCTCAATCAAGCATTTACAGTGATGAGTGGAGTTGTAAAATGTAAAACTAAAAGTGGTCATTAGCTTGTTTTGGGGGGTATTTTATCCTTTTTTACCAATGAGAAAATGATGCACATAAAAGGCCTGTCATGTAAGACTTAACATCTCTTGAAATTCTGTCTTAATGTGTAAATGTTGATTTACCAAGAGATAGCTATAGACTACATTTTCGTAACAAGGTATGATTTGCTGGCCACAAACACTTCCTTCAGTTAATCAGTAGTACAGTCAGGTTCTCACACTTGGATCAATGTGTAATAGTGAAGGGAGGGATTTTATGGATCTACTTAATGACCACTGCACAGTAGGTACACCCTGGGGTTACTGAGGAATCATATAATTTAAAATGCAATTATAATCAAAAATCCAATTCCATGAAGATTATAGTTTTGCACGAAATATAATAGAGACCAACTGTATCCAATTTTTTTTATTCTCCCTCCTTTACTGTGTCTGGTTGCCAAGCTGCCTTATGGCTTCTTCAATATTTGTCTTTACGATTTGTATTATGATACCGCAACGTACTGTAATGTAATAAGTTACATATCCACATATACACCACCATACCTTAAAAAATTTGTCAATCTTGGTGAGGTTAATTCTCTTCTTGGCATCTAGCTTGTAGATGTTGCTGCTGTTCCCATCCATGAGGTACAAGCCAAAACCCATTACCTAAGAAGTGGAACAGTGGTTATATATAGGATGTCCATTACTTACAACATTTCTCCAGTAAATTGTTTAGACTGAGTGGGATCACAAAGGCAATCATAAGCCAATCCACGCTCGCAGGTGCGGGCCTTACTTACTTTGAGCAGCATGTGTTTCTCACTGGGAGTGAGGTACATCTTGTTCTCGTAGTAATCGACGCACAGGTTGACGATATCAGCCAGCAGCTCTTCATATCCGTTAATCACTTCCAGCTGCTGCTGCAAAGACTGGCAGACAGTACAGGACAGATGATTGAAAGGTAATAATAATATAATAATACAACCTATCATATGGTTTCGATCGACCCATTTTAATATTCTGCACATTTACTTAACCGTAAAAGACTTGATTAAAGCAACAACACAGCTGCTTAGGATAAAAATTGTTTCATCATGGATGCTGGATGAACAGTGTGATGCATATCTGACAAACCTGAGTGATTTTGTTGTGATTTGCGAGGAACATGGAAAGGTTCTGAGACTCCTGAATGGACGAGGGCTCAGACATTTTTCTGAGGAACTGAGCAGCACTGAGAGAAAGAAAGAAAGACAGAGATTTTGTTTTAATAATTTAAAAAAAAAAAACCCCAGGCAGAATGTGAGCAACTTCATTAGTCAGTGAGGTAGAAAAAGTATTCTTCAGGGGGCTGCCCTATGCTGCCATCTAGTGTCTGTTTTGGTAATTACAGGATTAATATCTGGGAGGTTTTCAAAGTTTCTGAGTACCGTTTGTAGGCAGAGTGGTCATTCTTGACACTGCATTTCATGTTCTTCAGTTCATCCAACACGGCGAACATGTTGATGAACTTTCCGAGCGTTAGCAGGTAGGCCTCGGAGACAAAGTCCTTCCTGCGCTCGGTGTGACAGAGACGACGGACCTCCCCGCAGAAACGGTCGATAGCTGTGCGCTGGAAGAAAGAGAGAGAAAGGAGATTGTACATTGGTTTGATGCAACAGTTAAGGAGGATACCTGCTGCTGATAAAGTGATTTTACCTGGAAGTACATGAAATTCATCAGCTTGGTGACTTCAGGCTCAAGGACTTCCACTGTCTTCTCGTAGATCTCCACTCTGTTGGGCTGTTCGTTGCATTTTACCTACAGAAACAGAGAAAAGACATCAAGAATTGCTACAAAGAAGTGAGGTTAAGCAAGTGAAAGAGAATGCAGTTTTTGTTCATGTAAGAACACACAATGGTATCAGAAAACCATGACTACCTGTGGTATTGCACGTGAGCAGCTTCTCCAAGTGTAGAGCATGATGGCGTACCCCTGCCCCTCCTCCAACATTTCATTCTAATGCAAGAAACAAAACTTATGTTAATACTCACAACACCGCGCTCACATGTCACACACCCCAAAAAAAATACAGTAAACTAAGCATGCACCGTTGCTTCTTTTGTAAGTCATTTCTTCCCAGTGGGTGGCAGCGAGGTGCTTTCAAGTCAGCCCTGCCTTTGTACAAAGTGCTGTTTGATTCAGACCCCCCGAGCAATTATCCCTCACTAATTAGACACAAAGCCTCAGTATTCCTGCTAGAGATGGCCCAAAAGCATGCGTTTGTCCTCGGGCCCTTTGAGAGTCTCGCTCCTGGCCCCAGATCCTATGAGCTGCCCGCCAGACAAAGCCAAAATCTCTGATGGGAATGGCGAGTCCCTGTCCCTTTTTCAAACAAGCCTTTGCCCTCATTCTGGTGAATTTAGTTTCTCTACTGAGTCATTACTGAGGTGAGAGAGAGGAATGACAATAAAGAGGAGGAAGCGCTAATCAGTTGCTTCTTGTATATGCGACCCTGCTGCTGTACCATGCTGGAGTGGACGGTGGCCTGCTCGATGTATCTGGCGATGCCTGTGACGAAAGCATTTCGGTCCTCGAAGTTGGTGTTGAAGTTGGGCTGTGGAAAGAAAAATTATGTTTATGAAAATGACACTGGTACAGATATTTAACATATAGTAATGCTTACATTAAATGCTACAAGTGACATGTCAAAACATCTTTGTTTTATGTGGCCTGATTGTGTCTTTATTATATTATAATTTAGCATAAAGTGGTCAGTGTCAACTAACTGAACAGCTGTTCATGATGAAACTGATAGTTAGAAAATGTGTGTGAAAAAAGTGTCTGACTAAAACAATCATTATCATAACATAACTGTATGCCTAGAGAATAAGTGTGCCTTTATCAGTCTGCATAAGTGAAAAGCTGGGCAGCCGCAAATCGCCACCATCAGCACTGACCTGGTACATGACCGAGGAGGGGAGGGGCTCGATGCATGGCTGCTGGTCCGGGAGCGGCAACTCCTCCAGCAGGTCCACGTTGGACAAAGCATCCTCTAAGGTCACAGTGGACGTCATACTGCTGGAAAGGTCAAAAAATGAATGATGTTTAAAACGTTTGTCCAAAAAGGCATGACCTATGCTTTAGAGAGTTCACACCAAACCACAAATGTAAATAGCATTCATCCTCTTGGTACCAGGAAAATCTGCACAACGCTTAGTAGCTATCCATCTAGTAGTTTTTTAAAATATTGATGAATAATCACCATATAATTTCGGTTAAATACACAATGAAGGTATAATAACAGTGATCAATTTTTGCTATCCAGTAGCGTAGATTAGTATCTTACAATAATGATTTAAAAAAATACAGTATCACGTTTCCACTTTTCAGGAAGGCAGATAAAACAAACTCTTTCTTAGAAATAAATAGGCACAGAAATGAGACTCCAGCTCTATAATGTGACTTTAGTAGTCGTGTTTGAAATATGTCAGTGTAGGATTGGTGGCCAACCAACCAACTGACATAGATGAAATCCCTGGACTCCAGCTGCCACATGCCTAAAAACAGCATAATGCTTTTTTGAATGCTTTGATAACATGAGACAGTGTAGGAGGGGGTCGAGGGACTGTTTTGGGGTTAGAAGGAGGGGGCTCTGGTGTCACTAGACAGCCTGGAGGCAGCAGCAAAGCAGAGGAAAGCTTGGTGGAACTAAACTGAACTTCATGCTTAAAACTAATTGCCGCCACAGTAGTCAGATTTAGCTGCAGACACAACGTCTTTATCTCTGAACAATCACTCACAAGCAGCTTCACAGGATGCTTTAAGTTCCCCTTTATATAAACAGTGACCAGGCTTCACAATACTTCCTGTCCAAACAGCCAAACAGGGGAACAACGTCAGTGCTGAATCATGGACTCTGCACTACAAACTAATCTAATCTATCTAATTATCATTTATATCAGTATCTTATCGTCTTCTTTCCACATACTTCCTCCATCAATATTGTGTGATTAAAGAGAACAAGCATGGCTTTCACACTGTCACTTTTGCAAACATGCATAAAACTGGTGCGACTGCAAATGAAGTGGACAGTATATATGATATTTGCAGGGGTATATCATACAAATACACATTATTTCATGTTGTCTAGAGATCTGCATGCCCATCTTCATACCAGGACATATTCTCTGTGTTTAGTTCATGTACAGACAAGCATGTTAAGAAACTGCTCCATGTGCTGTTGTTAATATGACAGGAACTTCCCCAAAAGTCATGAGTATGTTGGTGTCATCAATTGTGTACTACATTGCTAATAAACCAATAGACCATTTCAGACTGGAAACGATGGTGCAAAGTTGCTCTTCTGCTCTTTAGGGAAATTCATGATTGCAATAACAGCAGTGTAGTTTATGCAATGGATTGCAGAAAAATCCCTGAAACAAAAAAAATCCTCATGAACAGATATGAATAGGATCATGTTTGTCAATAAAAAAAATCAGTTAAATGCTCAAACTGTAGCCCTGCATCGGTCAGAGGCGTGGTATGCTTTGGTTTGCATTCTCACGCTGCTGCTGCTGCTGCTGACTGCTGACAATCAAAAAACCTATTGCAATCAGAACTGACGGTGAGTCAAACAATCCACAGTGACTATCCACCAACACAAAAGCCTGGCAGTAACTGCGTGCACAGGCCTGGGGTCAGAGGAGGTCACTGACCTACTGCTCTGTAGATGGAAGTACAGCCCAGAGCACAGGAGAAAGGATCCATGTAATTAAAAAGGACTACTATAGAATACTGAATTTTTAAAACACTGATCAAGTGGCTTTCATGTCTTTGTCAGCTCTTCTAAAACATTCAGGGCAGATGACTTGTTTAGGGGGTCTACTGAGAAAAAAAAAGACAGTTGCCATGACACTTTCATTTAGGAGATTACAATGGCAGATATAGAGTTTTTGTCCCACCCCTCTGAATCATGAGATCTGGCTGTTGATTAATCACTATATCATTTTAGTTAAATACACAATGGAGATCTTTTTCCAGTTTTCCAGTAGAGGGGTATGGTACTCCAACATCATGTTTCAGCTTTTCAGTAAGGTTGATGAAACAAACTCTTAGAAATAAACTGAGTTAGAGATGTTAGTGGAACAAAAGAAAGCTAGATGAGGACATAAGACGTCAGCTATATCACTATAATATTAATATTAATTAGTAGATTTTAGGCAATTAATACAGAAGACAGCCACTACAAGCCCAGACATGTGGTCTGTACAAAGTGACCACAGCAAACCACATCATTACACAAGCAAAAAATGAAGCATAGACACAAATATGGGTTGGAATGGTACCTCTATGCCTTAATGACATGACGGAAATGATGCCAGATACTGCATAGTCAAATTAGTTTACCAACAAATTCACACAATTTCACCGATCTACCAGTGGTACAGCAGTGCTCCAAAGAAAGCAGTAGAAGAACAAGGCCGCAAGCTAGAGGATGCTAAATATAATGCAATATTTAAGAAAAAGAAATCGGCTGTGTTTTCTGAGGAAATAAATGCATTCCACACATTTGCTAGATATCAAAAGGTACACATGATGCATTTCGGTGAGTAATGCTCATTGTAAACAGAAGCATGTTTGTTTACAAAAAAACTCCACAGGGTACCTTTAAGGGTACTTTTTAGCTTATGTTACATTAAATGTATAATTCTGAAAATTACTTTTTAATAGTACAACGCCATTCCCTCCTTTTTATAAAGCAATAGAAGACCAACTTGGGGTTAATAAAGCATCTTGCTATGAGCAATAAACGTGCATATCCATAAATAAATTTGTCACCTCATAAACGTATTAACAATGAAATGCACCTCCTCATTTGGACAATAACACATTATTTAAGCTCTGTACTCCAGCACAATTAGCTTGAAGTGACACAATGACTGTATATATTGGGTGAGAAGTGAAAGAACTGTAACTCTTTGGATACATATCTTAGTTCCTTCACTGCAATTTAAAACCGCGAGGCAGCGCTTGATCCCCATAGGGTTGCATTTCATATCCGATATGTGAGGGTAGAAAGCCAACAAAACCAAAATAAATGTGTCACTGCCATAATGAAGTTATCTACAGTCAGAGTATATATAGCTGTGGTTAGTTACAAAATACAGGTCTTTGAAAGAGGGAAGGAAGTCAGATGGGGAGAACTATACAAAGTGACGCTCAGAGCATGTCTCATTAATGATTTAGCCCAATCTCTTTTTTTAGTATGACAAACTGACTCAAGCAAGAAGCACAGGAGAGTACAGTCTCAGCAACAAAAATGGGAAGTATGAGTCACAGACAATGAGACCATGTGATTTTTTGATTTTTTTTTTTGGGGGGGGGGGCTACTTCATGAAACACTGATGTCCAAGAAACCGAAAGTAGCCCATGAGAAAGGTACACAACATTCAAAATAAACATTGTAGGCTATTTGGATAGTGTTCTTATGAAGTGCACAGAAAGTAAAATGCACACAGTAGATTTGACAAAAGTCAGCTATTGTTGAACCTTTTGGTTTTTTTTAACTTAGGAAGAAAACCACTTCTACTTAATTTTAAAAAAAAAGGAACCCTGGTGGCTTTTTTTTGAGAGCACAGTTCCTCTTAAGACTGCAGTCTCTACAGCTGTCTCCTCTGATAAAACCAAGAGCCAGACAAGGGACAAATTAGTAAAGTCATGTCTCTTAATGTAGTGTTAATGTAGTGTGTCAGGTTGTCGGCCAATATGCCCACTGCTGAAGTTGCACAGCATGTGTTTGTCGGGCTCCCTTGGTAATTACACGATAAGGAGCTTAAACCAGCCTCAAGTAGGTAACCTAGGTGTGAGAAGCAGAGGTCAACCAGAAGCCACCACCAGACAACTATAGTAGTAATAATAACACTAGTAGCTGAATGGAGCCTCTTGACACTTTGTGGAGTTTTATCAGACAAGATGTAATTACAAAATTGGCCAAGAGACGTAAAGTGTCAAGAAAGAAACCAGGTCAAAGGAGTGATGACTTTCTTTCAAACAAATAGTCCCATATAGTGCAATAAGTATAGGGCCTCAGCTAACTATTTGATTCATCTTTCAGTTAATTAATTAGTTATCCAGTCTATAAAATGTCAGAAAATGGTGAAAATGTTTTGTATTTAAGTTTGCTGTCACAGAAAGTTAAAAAAACCAGTATAAAATCTGCATTCAAGAAGCTAGAAAACACTAGGCATTTTTATTTCAGTCAAATCACACTAATAGTTGCAGCTCTAAAAGTATAACTTGACTAAATCAACCTGAACTTTGACCATTCAATGTCCACTTTTACCTCATGAATAGTGTTACAATCATCTAACACGGGTGAATATGGGCAACTATTGAGCTAGACTAACTTGGACATTGTTCCTTAAGACATGCTGCTGTTTAATTTTTCAAATGTCTTTTATGCTGCAGGTGACTTAATTAAATTCCATTCACTTTCATTGTAGTGGAGCACCAGCAGAAATGTTTAATCTCCAAAACTCTGAAACACAAGCTATCAGCATTAGTAGCCTATGCATTCATTTTTAATGCAAACAGATCTTTTAATTGAAGGCAGTTACTGTATGCAAACAGTTGTCGTGCAAAGTCCTTTCCAAAAGAGGAAACATACATATTTGATACAGTATGACTTGCATCTGTCTCGCGCTTGATAGAGCAGCTCAGTGGGTAAACAGTTTGACACTTTAACAGGTTCTAAACAAAAACCCAACAGAGATCACGCAGATATCACATATCTAAAGCTGTGAAAGGAAGTCACATTTACAGTACATTTCAAGTGAGAAACAGATGCAACACCAATAATGTAGGCTCTGCACAACTTTTAGCTTTCAACAAAAGATGGCTAATCGTTACACTGCCATTGTAGTGTACCAGTTACTCGGGAGGAAGTTGTTGACGTTTCTTTAGTCTGAGGTGTTATAATGCATTTTCACAGCATAACCACAGTTATGTCCCTATCACTGCTAAATAAATCATGATCTACATTTGTTTGATCTCAACATATTTGGTATAGAAGGCAATGGAGAAAACAGACCACATACTTTCTTTGAACTCATATCTATTAAAAAGGAACATCCAAATGCAAGTATAGAGTGCTAGTCAATGTCAAAAACAAAACTTTCAAGCCTACTTAGTGAAGTATTTAGTAAAGCCCTCCAAACATGCAGTAGTTGAACCTTCTTAAGGGCTTTGACAAAATCCACATTCTAACAAAAGTTTAATGTGATCAATACAGAAGAACTGTGGGAGATCAACTCAGTTTCAGTGGCGTCATTGCTCTATAAGACACGGTAAGTGTGATATATCACCTGAAGTGTGTTATTGTTAATTGACGTCACAGCATCTTTGAAGAAGGCATTCAACCACACAGAGAGAAAAAAATACAACTTTCACCACATGAGATAGATAAGATCTGGCTTTACCTAAAGTATCTTCATGCCTCATCACCCTCTTCTTTCCCTCCTCCAAGCTAACACTGAATAATAAAAAAAAAACAATTTGCATGTTTGGCTCCTCATTTTACTGTACAGGCACACACGTTTCCAATTGTTTTTGATGGAGACTCAACATGGCAGTGTCATGATTTGCCCCTAAAATGATATTTTATTCTTGAGACAACACTAAAATATCTAAGTGACGCACACGTTTAGAAATGTCTGAAATGGCAGAGTGCTCTGGTATTTACAGTGAGGCGGCTGTGCCTTGAACGCAACATCAAGAAGTGTGTATGTGATACAGTCAGGTTCCTGAACACAACATCTCTCCTACTTCTGTCATTCCCAAAGCAACAAATGAAAGAGAAAGAGGCTGCATTCACAGAAATATCATAAACTGTTCATTTTCGGTAGCTGACAGTGAAGTTTTGAATACTGAGAAGTTTTACTCTCTTTCACACCTGACGGACACTGCTCACTTCCAACACTAGTCAAATAAATCCACATATAATTAAGTTCAGCCTGAGAAACTTGAACAATTTGTAGCCTTTGAAGTGGAGAAGTTGTGTGAGGAGCAGCCTCCACCATGTAGCCGTGGTATGGCTGGTTACAGGCTCGCTGCCGTGGCCTGAGATTAGTCTCAGCTCGGGCCTGTGAGCCAGGAAAATGGCTTGGCGAAGCAACAAGCTGTTTACTCCACTTAAAGCTTATGAGTCTGGTCAACATTTCAACTAAACAATTATTTTAACGGAGAACTTAAACAAAGCGACGTAAGGACGGCTACACCCAAAGCACCGCGGCACAGCTTTTTTTCTCCTCCGTGGGGGAGTTAGCTGGAAATAGTCTCTGAAACTAACTTCACGATGAATCACTCCTACTCACCCGGAGCTGCTGGTTATTATCAGGGAAAACTTGTGCGTTTATTGACCCGACTAGAGAGCCATTTAGCCGGATAGTCGATTACTTCCAGCGGCTGCTAAGTCTTTGGAAGTCTTCACTCCAAGTTTTTCCAGTCGTCGGTCAGAGGAGAGTTTCCTCGGTGGGTGTTATTATCATGGGCGGGGGAGAGAAGTCGAGCAGGGAGTTCCTGTCCCTCAAACAGGGAAACTCAACAGGAAACTCTGCTCTGAGCTGCGGTGCTGGCCTCCTCCACTAGGGCAGGGAAAGCTGAAGTCACAGGAATGTACAGTAGGAGCGTGCCCGAAGGCTATGGAGGGTGAATAGTGCCCAAAAAGAAAAAAAAACTACCCCCATCCATCAAACATAGCGTGGCATGTAACATCATGGAGTCGTCTTTGGAATTTTTTTTTATTAAAAAAGAATTATTCAAGATGGGTAATTTTAGTAATCTAAAACCCCGAAAATAATAAGAACTTTTTACATACATACCTCAATCGTCCAATCAGAAGACTATAGGGGTGGTACCTTGAACTTAATTGAAGCATAATGCATCACAAGTCAGAAAATACCATTAAAAAGATTAGAAAGATACAAAATGACACATTCTAAGAATGCTCATAAATCTTACGCATCAATGTAACCACAAAGCTCTTAAAAGGTGAAAAGAAAAAGAACAAGTGAATTATATAGCAATCATTCTTCATCATGAATCTTGCAGCAATATCAACCATATTAAATCCATTATATAAAAAAGGGATGGTGAATAAGGGAGAAAAGTCTCAATTTAAGAAAAAAATATTTTCAATGTTGTCATTTGCACCATTTAAAAAAAAAACAAAAAACAAAAGTAAGACTGAATGCTCCAGAAAATGTTAAATGGTGTTACCACAAAAGAATGATAAATATGTATGTGTATTTAAGTGTACTTATACATAAAATTACTTAATTAAAAAAAAAATTGAAATGGTTCCTGATTTACATGATTATCTCGAATAACTTTAATATTAATAACAATGGTTTTCCATTACCTTTATTTAGTACAACGTTTTTATTGTTTTATTGTATTGTTAGATATGTTTGCCATAATCCTTCAATATATTCTCTCAAAATGAATTAAAAGCAGAAATTAAAAGATGTCTTATTTATAGTATTTATACGTTTATTTGACTAAACCACATGGACACAAAAAAACATCATTGACCCATTTGTCTAATAAATATAGCATACCATGTGGTTGACCTTTTAGAAAAATGTTCAAATCAGAGACAAGTTATAACATTACAGCAATTACAAGTTCATCAAGTAGCCTAATAACCAAAATAGATACTACCAACTGGGTGATATGATTAGATTTAATATTATATTTTGATGATGATAATAATAATAATAATAATAATACACTGAAAATGTTACCACATTAATAACATAGAACACAGAACATAACACAGAATAAAAATAAAAATAAATGACTTCCTGAATAGAAAGGTTTTTGGGGCTCTATGATGCCCTCAGATGTTTGGGAAGACTTTTCCACAAGTGTGGTGCAGCAGATGAATTAGTTGATGAATTTAATCTCGGTTTATACCTGCTCTATGAGTAAAGTGCCTTGAGATTACTTTTGTTGTGATTTTGCGCTGTATAAATAAAGATTGATTGATTGATTTAATCTTAGATTATTAAATTATCTGATCTTTACAATTCAACTTTATTAGAAGTTGCTGGAGCCATTTTCGCTTTGACCATACAGGTGTGAAGCTTGGAGCACAGGAAATCAAACAAACACAGGAACTCTAAATGCCATACTGATGATGCAGGGCCTTCTTGGTGCCTGTGAAGCAACACTGCTAACCATTGTGCATAACCACATATTTATCAGAACTATCACAAGTGAAACAAGATAAATAAGAACAGAATAAGTCTAATCTCTCTCCTTTTCCAGACAGAAGTAAACATTATCTAGAATGAGAAAATTCTGTTGTGTACATTTACCTAAGGTTATCTATTCGATTTAAGCCATACAGCAACACAGGTTGTGCAATGAGGCATTATAATTCATGACTATTAAAAGTCATCAGGTGGGCGTTGCCTGGAAAGGTCACTTTTAAAAAGCCTTAAATCACAGCTTACAGTGGGCTGCTGAATGAGAATGACCACATTTTGTTAGTGTCCTGTGCATTCTGCAATACCTCAAATGTTGGTGGTTGCCCTGAATCACAACGTCAGGAGAAATGATCCTCAGTGTGCTGATGACAAGCTATTTTGTTAGGCCCTTTGATAGGAACCATTGGTAGCCTGCCATCTCCCACTTACAGCAGAGACAACTAAGTTCTGATTATAATAGACTCCTGGCACAAAGCGTTTGACTTTAATTTGTAAAGAAAAGGCATTATGCACACACATTTTGGATAGGCCTGCCAATGGATGTTTATTAAACCCTAACCCTTTTAACACATTCTCCCTTGTAAAAGTAAACTGTTAATCATAAAGAATACATTTTACTTGTTGGTTGGAAAATAACCAGTGTAATAGAACTGTATTAATACTTGCAGTCAAAATTTCACTGCTCAATAATTAACAATACATACCCTTACTTACATTAGTATACTTACATACTTATATATATGTATATACAGTATGTATTATATTGTGCCTTAGTATATTAGTATATTATGCCTTGGTTATCCAATTCAACTGAAATAATTGAAAAAAAGATCATAATTAAATCATAAATACATTTTTCTTGTGTCCTTCAATAATTAATTCAGTTTTGTAGTGACCTTTTCCTTTAAAGCAGAGCTGTGCAATGCAATGAGATATGATTTCAGAAGCTATCAAACCATACATTAAACTTAACTTAACTTGCCCTATCATTCCAAACTATTTGATTACACACTCAATACTATTAATAAACCATTATCATAAAACAAGGTTGATTATGTTAAATATGACAAATACACTTACATCATAGCATAGATTTATTGTGCTTCACATATAACACATTATTAATATTATCAACATGACAGCTTATAGAAAAAGTCCTTTACAAAAAGTACAATTTGTTCAATATTTACAAGAAGCTGATGCGTAGTACTGTGTGTTTACAAGCAGCTTGTTTAACTACGGCCCTAAAAAGACACATATTGTCCTCTAACACCACGCAGTCCAAGTCCGTCTCCGACAGTCTGATCGCACAGTGACATCATATGTCGCACATCATCATGGGACAATGACAGCAGTCAGAGAACAGAGATGATAATGAGGTAGAGGAACAAACAGCAGAGTTCAGTCTAATCGCGCCAAAGCGGACACATTCCTCAGCATTGCTCAAACCCCGCCATCAGAGAGAGCGCCAGAGACTCCACTGTGAAGGAAAAGCAAAGAAAAAAACTCATTACCTCCATGTTAACCAATTATATGGTTAGAAAATGTGCAAAAATCCGTAATAATTCAAGCAAGAATCAGTGTTTTACTTACAATGAGGAAAGGAGCCGCGACATACAGCTTTATTGAGTATTGTCACGAGGAACATGTGACAGTTTTTGAAATCTGACTCCATTTTATCTATGGACTCAATCCTGTAATCAAAAGATAAACACAGTATTTAGTCACTGAAGGTTTGCCAAGACACTTTTTAAATTGCTTGGCATAAAAAAAAACATCATGAACACCTTGTCATCTCTACACAACTTCACAAATATATATATATACACACACACACACACCTTTATTTCTTAAAGAGAAAGATATAATTTTCACTATAAATTAAAGCTTGTTACTTCTCTTCTGTCTACAATAGAGCTCTTACTTCCAGGCTCCAAATCCAGCTTGCCATCGGTCTGAGAAGATGAGGACTAGATTGAGAACCTTCATTATTGCCTCCTTCACAAAACTGACCTGAGAGGAGAGGACGACAGCAGATAAATGAACTGCCCGCTCCCACCAACAGGGAGTAAGGTAACATTACAAGATTTCACAGATCAGTGAAGTGAGGTTTTACCTTCTCCCTCAGTAAGCAGCGGTCATGAATAGTTGCTAAATATCTGTAATGGATCTTGATCAGCTGGTCCAGGTCCTTCGCTTCCTGTACTTGGTGCTGAAACTCCAGTCCTGTGCTGTGCAGAATCTGCCAACAAACATCCCAGACAAGTAAAAGATTATATAAAGGTTCAATTTAAAAAGGCAGTTGTGCATAAATTCCTCTATAATTAAATAATAATAAATGCCTCTAACCATTTTCCAAAGCATGTCATCTGCTTCGAGATTCTTTTTCTACCTTCCAGACATTTGCTGTTTTCTGTTAACTCTCACATCTGCTGAAAATCAACTGCAGACTTGCTTCTAAAGAGCTCAATACAAATTTGGTCCTTTCTTGTTTTTAGCAAAGTTGACGTTTGACAGTTTAATCAGAAATCTGGTCAATTGGAATGTCCTTAAATCCACCACAAAGATGATATTTCAAAACTGTCTCATTTCAAAAACAGAACAACATAAAGTCAGAATTATATACTTTGGAAACTGATGGTAATGTAAAAAAAAAAAAAAAAAGGAAAAGCACAGGTGTAAATATTGATATGGATGATGACTGAATTGCATGTAGCTGCTTCAGTTTCAGTATCCTGGTGTTACACATGCTGGATAACTGTCACATTGTCATAGCTAACTGGGACACTTAAATATAACAGATCCATTGTTCATGTTATTAGTAACACCTGTGCTTTTCTTGCCATGAAAAGTCAAAAGGTCCATTGTTTGTCTCACCCTGGTCACGATGTAGTTGTGAAGACTGTTGACAAAGTGCATCAGTTTGACTCGCAGCAGACACATCCTGTGAATCTGCTGATTTATCTGATCTTTGACTTTGACTTCCTCAGCCAAAGCACCCTCCAGTTTCTTAGCGATGTTCATGAACTCTGTGAAAATTAAACATATGTTAGATATTCAAGAGAACGCGCAGCATCAATGCGGTAAAGTGGGACATCATTGAATTTACAGGGGAGATTCTCTGCATACTGAAGATATTCATGCATCACAAACATGTTTTTATACAAATCACTGAATTGAGCCCTATTTTGGAGAAGACTAACTACATGTCTAGACGGCAAGCGTAGTGTGAGCAGCACATCAGCAGAGCAGTAGCAGCTGTCTGTGTGAAGTTCAGGTACAATGTTGAGTGTAGGTCACCCGCGTTTTAGAAGCAGTTGTAGCTCAATACACATAGTGCACTGTAGTGGCGCATGTAAAATGTGTGGAAAATAGACTAGAAGCATAAATGAATGCTTAGGTTGCAATGAAACGCAGCTGACACGCGACTTTCAAAGAGCCGGTGCAGACAGCTGCATAAATTAAAATAGAAGCATATATGTTGCGTGTAAAAAAAAACACATCTGACCGCTTGCTGTCTAGACACATGGTCAAAGTCATACCATTGAATCGAAGTGTGTCCAGACTATATTTGGCCCATTTGATCTGCAGCAGGAGGAGAAACACCTGATTGTAGATCTTCTGACACTCTGAGCTGATCACAATGTCAACAGGCCAGGGAACCTATGAGAAAAAATAAGTCAGTGTCAGCTCAGCATTTTAAAAAATTCTTAATAAAATCTAAACAAACACATTCAATTTGTTTACCTTGTAACTGAGAGTAAGCACTTCTAGATTATTTACAGGGTGTTTTTTCCTAGCAGGGTCAATGGTCTCCAAGAAGATTGACAATCTGAGAAAATATGAAAAAACAGTGAAAAAATACCCACATTTTTATTACATTCTCCTGTCACATTCATCTTTTTTTTTTAAATCAATTGAATTCTTCACGCAAATACATGCAGTACCTGCCACTGTCCTCAGGGTGGCGCTGTCCGACTGCCTCCTGCAGCTGAACGTTGAGAAAAGACAGCTGCTGCCAGCTCTCTTTCTCCTGCACCTTTTCAAAGATGGCCGTGTAAAAGTCATACATGGTGTCTCCGGCTTCCAGCAGGAAATAGTTCCTCATAGCTTGGAGGTATTCCAACAGCCTGCGGAGACATCAAGCAGTTCAAATTCTCTATACGCAGCAACAACAGAAAGTCATTATTTAATATTAATGCTCAATTATGTAACCCCTGAATGTGATGCTTACTTGTAGTCTTTTTTCAGAGTCTTCATGAGGTTCCCGCAGCATTCGATGTACCTCCTCTCAATGTGCGGGTAGAGGCAGGAGCGCAGGGTTAGCTCAAACGTCTGGCAGGTGACAGACTGAGAGGAGCGGTCCACGATGACATCACCTCCTGAGAAGCGCTCGTGGAAGTCCCTCTGCTCCAAGTAGAGTCTGAAAGAAAACCCAGATCACTTCAGATTTTATCCATGTAGGTCTGACATAAAAAATAAATAATCCCTTTGAAAATCTAATCATCTTTACACAGTGCCTTTTGTGAGATTATGAAAGCAGCAGCTGCAAAAAGGCATTATATAATGTTTTCTTTTTTTCTAAATTACAAATTTATGACATGAAATGAATGTTTTATTCTTAAGTTGTGGACTACAAAAGTGTTTTTACTTTTCAAATTCTGGCGTTTCATTATGCATCCATGTTTACTTCTATCACCAGCAGTGGAGTCTTGATATTTAAACGTGGACATTTACCTCAAAGATTGCTAGGATTTTAAAGTTTGTATTGGTATGTCAGTTGGTATTCTGGTTATCTTGTTAGCTAATATTCAGTGTGTTGTGATTACTGCTCACCTGGCAAAGTTGATGGCCAGCAGTGGATCGTTGACGTGATCTACCTCCAGATGCTGCGCGATGATGGACTGCATCTTTATGAGGCTCCTCTCTGTGGCCTGCTGCTCAGTCACTGTGTCGGTTGGAGATGACTCTTGGCTGCAGAGGCGTGACTGCACTGACTCCAGGAACAGTGCGTATAAACTCTTCCTCTCTGCATCTGCAATGTAATATGTTGGCATTTTTTAAAAGATTTTCATTTTGCAAACTGCCGCCTCAAAACTGTTCCACGTGCACAAATAAAGTACAGTAGCGCTCGCAGGGAGAACACTGACCTCTGGAAGATCTCTCCGACTGCTCCTCATCCTTACAGTCCAGGTTTTTGAGCAGCTGCATGGACTTCCCGGCCATGATGATCTGCTTGAGGACAGGCTTGAGGAAGGACACCATGGTGAGCTGCCTGTTGCTGGAGCCCTGGTCGCCTCCGGAGCTCCCGCTGGCCGCGTCGTTCAGCTTCTCCTCGTTGTCCACCGTCTCAGACACGCTGTACAGGGTGTAGGTGGCGTACCAGAAGTCCCTGTGGTTCACTGGGACATCCTTGTTCCTAGGCAATAAATTCAGCCGATCAAATGTTATTTATTGTAGCATAGCTGTCAAAATGTTAGGTTTATAGGTCATATTGGAATTGATGTTTTGTAGTCTTTGGGGTGCAAACCTTTGGATGATGAACTCTTTGGCAGGATCAAACAGGTGGCCGTGAACTATCCATTCATCCACAATCTCCAGATATGGTCTGACTGTCTCTGTCCACAGTGAAAACAATAAGGCCACCTACAATAAGAGAAAATGACACACAGGAATGATCACCTTAACATCTGAGAACTCTTCCTTGTGTTGAAACCTGCTGAGCTAAGCAACTCACAGCTTGCTCCGAAGCTTCCCCGACGCTGTCATACTCAATAATGGCCTTGTACAGGGTGTTGAGCAAATGAGAGGCCCGCACAACGTTCGGGGTCTCCGGTGGGACTTCGGCGACCCCGGTGCAAAAGACTTTGTGCAGCACTTTGATCTGTGCCAGGTGAGGGCTGAGCCGCTCCAGGACCCCAGACAGAGTCACCGTCTCATCTGCAAAAGAGGGCGACTCGTCAAATACCAGCTGATGTAAGGGACAAACCCAACACTACCAATTACTAATGACTGGGGAAACTAAATGGAATTCAGCCATCATTCATTCTAGCATGTACACCAGTGTTTCTATTACGGTGACGTGTCGAAATGTCTTCCTATTGTATTAATTATTAATCAGCCATAAACACACTGTAAAAGGTTTTTCTTCTTCACTAGCGCCTGCATGAAACTCTCCACCATCTTATCAAAAATCCACTACATGCTGATCACTACATGCTAATAACTGCATATGCTTCTTGGGTTATTTCACTTTTTCCATGCATTCATTTTGAGACTTCCTTTACATTTTGGTTGATACACCGGCACTGATATCACAATACATTCTTTTAACTGGACTTTGAAACTGTCTGGCTTTCTATCATTTCAGCCATCTGTTAGTTTATGGCACTGACAAGATCACACATACATTACATGCTGATATGTGTGTTAAGATAAAGGTTAAGATTCTACATACAATGTCACTAGTTGTGCCATATATTTCACCAGATCACCTGTGTTGTTATACCAACTCTATCTTAAGTTAGAATTACTGTGAATGTAGAGTTTTACTATCTTACCAAATGGTTTTTAAATCTCATAAACATACTTATACTTGCCATTGCATATCAGCTCTCTCTCAATTGTAGTCAGCTCCTCTTTGAAGCTGGTGAAGTACTTGTTGAGGGCCCAGACAAAGGCCTGGTAAGTCCTGAAGGGAGGCTCTGAACCCTTTTTGGAGCCATGGGAGGAACCGGAGCCTGGTGGGCACGGTTCCGAGTTATACCCCGTCACCTCGTCTATGAACCTCTGCAGCCTGAACACGGCCTGCCCGTAAACAGCGATATGCTCCAGAACAGAGCGCAGACAGTTCTGCAATACAGAGGGAGAAAAGTTTCCTTCAGCAAACAGAGGACACGTTTTAAAAAATATATATAAGACGAGGAATTTTCAGATTTTTAACTTACACTGGTCAGGTGAGTTACAACCACGTTATTCCTTACTGACACTTTCCCATCATGATGTTGGAATATAAAGTGTTTCTTAACCCCAGACAGAAGCCTGCAATATAATCACAAGAGCTCAAATGAATGACAACACAACATAATCATGTTAACATCAGCGTGTAAAGACCGAGATTATTTCCTTTATAATCAAACAATGACTCAAATGTTAACACCATCCCATCATTACATCTTACCACAGTGTCTCCCGTATTACTTGGGACTCTGTGACAAAGGCTTTTTCTTCTGGTAGATACAATGGATCAGTGTTGTACAAGTGCTGATCCCTGTAGAGAGAAACACATTTAAAATCATATTAATTCATAAACAACTTCAAGTAAACTGTTACATTTGACAACCCTTCTAGTTTATAAAGACAAACTTTTAGTCTGAGCTGCTATTAACTGGTTTGAAAAAACAATGTTACTATCAATGAAATACTTTTTATAAATGATTTTTTGTTATTTATGGAATCTGCATGTTGTGATATTTTCCCCCTGTCTCTTAAATTATTAAATCAGCAACAAAATCATCATTAAAGGTGCAGCATCATTAAAATTTTTATTATATTTTTAACGCATTTTTACATTTTATGGAACCTGCATCTGTACTACAACTTTTATGAAAATACTGGATATTGGTATCAGCTTTAAAAAACTACTATACAATATTCCAACCATTATTAGAGAAAATATTGTGAGCATCTTCTAATAATATTACAGGAGGTAATAGTTTTTCCCTTATAATTACTGTATCTGTGATTTATGACATTATTCCTATAATATTACTTTTTTCTCATTGTTATCATCTCAATATTCTTTTGTTTGTACTGACATGACTTTTTCATTCAAAACTATCACTTTTTAATTCTTAAAACTTCTGACTTAGTTTGAAAGTGTTACCCTTACAACTGTGTTCTAAAGTGAAGTACGTACAAGTGCTGGAGTCTTACCACACATTGAGCAAGTTGGAGTGTAAATGCAAGCTGTGCGGAAAACGAGGAGCGTGAGGCACCCAGTATGGTGTCACCACATGTTGTTCAAGCCAGGCTCGGGCATCAGGCTCTCCCACTGTATGAAACACAAACTGGAATTATTCTCACATTCAACAACAGAGCGGACAAACAAACACATAGTGACTTGCCTCAGTCATTTGCGTATTTCACATTATTATTATTATTATTTATAAGGATTTCATGGTTTGAAATGACATTCTCTATTAAATACAATATGATTGGTTCGCACCCGTCCATGCCACTGCAACTGTTTTATTAGTGTGGTCGTGGTCTTCCTGGGGGGTTCTGTCCAACTGGATCCCAGAGTCCTCCCTGCTGATTGGCTGTTGGCTGTCCTCATCCTCACTTTCCTCCTCAGACCATTCCTAAAAATTACATAACACTTGATATTTCATAAATTACATTTAAAAATATATTCATCGGGAGTTCAAAAAGACAGTTTTAGAGCACAAATATCTTGAATAGTAGGTTGGTTCTGATTTACTCACAGGGGTATCTGGATATGGTCCCATGTCTATGTCCTCACCCTCCATCAGATATTTAGCCCAGTCAAAGTCATCCTCTTGTTCTGCAGAGAAACAAGAATAAGAAATATATTTAAACAGGTGAGCGTTTCAACACGATTCTTCAACATCAAACATGAAATTAAACATTTTGGAAATGTCAGCTCACCAGACTCCTTCACCCTGGGTCTCTCGGTGAAGTTTGTGTTGGAGGGCGACTCCGACAAGGAGAGGAGCAGGGACAGTATGCTGTGGTGTACATCAGTCTGCGAAAATAGATAAAGCCAAAAGGAAACATGAACCACAAAGAAAAGTATCAAGTACTGCAACGATCGGTTACAACTATTTGATAATCGTTCAAGTCTTCTTATTATTATTATTATTATTTTTTGGGCTTTTTTGCTTTTATTGGATAGTTGGTGGCAGAGAGGCTGACAAGAAACAAGGGGAGAGAGAGAAAGGGGTATGACATGCAACAAAGGTCCCTTGCCAAACTCAAACCAGGGACGTTGAAAGTATACAGCATGCACTGTAACCACTCAGCTACCAGAGTGCTCTCATTTAAATCATTGTGTGGCAGTGTGTGTGAGGATTGTACGCTTTATGTGACATATGTGATAGTAATCTTTGGATTTTGGACTGTAGTCATTTGAGGATGTCACCTTGACCTCTAAGAAAACATAGCAGGCATATTACATTCATGTCTGACATTTCATAGATAAAACCATTAATCAATAATGAAAATAACTGTTAGTCGCAGCCCTTAAAGTATCTATTGGAATTTTTTCTTTACAGTAGTTTTACAAACATAGACCTTCACTCTATTAATGAGTCCATTTACTGTGCCATACCTTTGTTCCATCTGTATGAGATAATGGTGAGTTCAGGAACTCGTCAGTGAGCCTCAACCAGCTTTCTGCTTTACTCAAGTCTGAGTGAACCATGAGCTTTTCATAGATTCTGAAAAACACAGCAGATTAGGCATGAGACTGTCATCTGAAACACTTGTATATTGTAAATGGGGGGTGGGGGGCTAAATCAATCAAGAGGAAGAAATTTATGGGGGCTTAATCCATGTTATTTTATTTTTTACATTTCTGTCATGAAATCATCTTTCAAACATGCATACATATTGCAGCCTTGGTACAGCATGAAGAATATCAGGCAATGCAGCATGACACTTTCTGTGAGGACCCTAATAGACCCCTTGTATTACAAAATAACTCTTACACCCTGCAAAAGACTGTGCCACAGCAGCAAGCACCACACACACACTCACCCACTTATACTGCGATGGATTTTATGGCTGTCCACGTCCAGGAAACGATGAAACCTGACAAGATATCACATTATTAGCTTCCTAGCATCACCATTTGAGATAAACACTGGGTTGGTTACAAGTTAGCAGACGACAAGCTAGCCCCCAATCCGGTCAGTGACTAACATCCACTCACTTGAAATTTGACCAGGCGAATTTCAATGCCAGCTGAAAGTTCTGGTCCTCCTCATCCTCTATCCCGCTGACACACCGGATCAACGTCTTGATTTCTTTCTCTGTCTCCTTTTCGAAGGTGCTCCAGTAAGCCATACTGATGTTGACAGTGCTGCTCCTGTTAGCTTGATGTTAGCTGCATGTAGCTGTCTTTCTGTTAAGGCCTGGTACACAACTAGTGGAGGCTAAAGTGCTAACACGAGTAAAAAAATGTTAGCTAAATGTGCTTTGTTGTAAATGGTAGGAAAGCTGTAGAGTTATCTCTTCATTGATTCATCCAGCTAATGCCGCGCTGTTGCGTTTGACTCCCACAACAGAGGAGTGCGCATGCGCGACTTCAAATTCGATTTAAGGAGAGTTTTGATATTAATTTTCTTTGGAAATGAAAAACTCTCCACTTATGCAGCCAATAAGTTTCATATTTAGTTATAACTACAATAAACTACCGAAAGACGACGCTGAGGTTAGCTTCAAATTCGGGGTTAAGGGCAAAATTATAGGAAACATAATTATATTTAGCGGCTTATTCTCCGTTTTTTCATCACTTACACTAATGTAAAAGTGTTAAATTTAACAAGTGTAAGTGTAAAAATAAATATACATGTCGTATATACTTGAGAAACTGAGAATAATCTGCAGTTTACTTCAGCGTCGTTACTGAAACGTTATTTCATTCAGGAGCACTGGTTGTAACACTTCTCCCATAATGCATTACGGTCGGTTACGGGAGGTGGTGTCTGTTGGTGCCTCTCACCTTCAAAGGGTCTCTGAGGTTGAGATTTAACGGTGCTCCTCTTCACGAGGCATCACACTTTTCTTCTGAGTGTTGTCACAGAAATAGATGAAAGCTACGTATTTAATAACGCTTCTGTGACACTTATTTTATCTAGCAGCGTTAACAGGCATCGTTTTTTGCGAACCAGAAGGATAACTAATGTTATTTAGTCTTCAATGGGCGTGGCTAACACCCCCTCCTCTCACATAACTTTACAGTCGCTGCCGCCGCGGTACTCCACACATCGCTGCGCCGACTCTTCACCAGCAGCTAGCCTGCCCCCCCTCACACGGCGAAAGGAAATGAAGAGGAGGCTACATAAGAAATACTTAATTTTGATATTAGCATATTCAGGTTTACTTCTTCTAATTCCTTATGTGTTAGATTACCGGGACAAATCCGCTCAACACGGTAAACAAGGACTGCCGCAGCAACAGCCCAGATGCCCAGATCTGGATAACACGGTGGCTCTGCTGTGGGACACCGGCTACAAACTCAACGGCAGCAGCGACGGGGCGGAGTACGCCGTCAACAGGACCCAGTCTCGGATACACATCTACCTGCATGCCACCTGGAGGACGGGCTCGTCTTTTTTGGGGGAGCTGTTTAACCAGCACCCCGATGTTTTCTACCTGTATGAACCGATGTGGCACATATGGCAGGCTCTGTACCCGGGGGACGCGGGCAGTCTGCAGGGCGCAGTACGGGACATGATGAACGCTCTATACCGCTGCGACTTCTCCGTCCTCAAACTTTACGCAGGCTCGCAAAACATCACCACGTCGTTCATCTTCGGCTGGAAGATGAACAAGGTGATATGCTCGGAACCGCTGTGTGAGGCGCACAAGCGACACGAGATCGGGTTGGTGAAAGAGGACCAGTGCGCAAAGTGCCAAAAGAGGGACATCAGGGATCTGGAGAGGGAGTGTAAAAAGTACAAGGTGGTGGTGATCAAAGGAGTCCGCGTTTTGGACCTGAGCACGCTGGTTCCCTTGATGAAAGACCCGGCGATAAACCTCCAGATCATTCAGCTCTTCAGAGATCCGAGGGCCGTGCACAACTCGCGGCTGAAGTCCAAGCAGGCCCTGGTGAAGGAGAGCATCCAGGTGCTGAGGAGTAAGAAGCAGAATGACAAATACAAGCGCCTGCTGGTGCCGAGCAACAGGGTGAACCGGGCAGAGAGCTACGTCTCCAGCGCCATGGAGCTCATCTGTGACAACTGGCTGAGTGACATGATGCTGGTGGTGAACTCTCCACCTTGGGTAAAGAGGAACTACCTCCGGATTCGCTACGAGGATTTAGTCCTGCACCCCATGGAGGAGCTCCAGAGGCTGTTCCGTTTCTCCAACCTCTCCAGCTCCCCTGCTTTGGAGAGGTTTGCGCTTAACATGACGCACGGCCATGGTTACTCCTCAGACAAGCCCTTCTTGATATCATCCAGGGACGCGAAAGAGGCCATATACGCCTGGAGGGAGCGACTCAATGTTGAGCAGATAAATCAGGTGGAGGCCTACTGCAGCGAAGTTATGAGGCACCTGGGGTATCAGAAGAACAGCGTGGACAAAACTACATGAGGATGCGCCATGAAGAATCATTGGGTTAAGGTATGAATGACATCACACTAAATGAGCGCTAAGTCAAGAGTGTTTTTTTTTTAACTGTGATATGGAACTCTGCTGCAACTGCTCATCTTGTTTTCTGAAGATGTACCCCGCCAGTGCAGGATGTGTGTGGTTTAACAGAAACCATCCAGCAAGCTCTGTGCATGCTGCTGTGTATACTGAGGCTGATCCTTGACCTTTGGCCTCCCTTTTAAATGAGGCCAATTGAAAACAGAGTCAGATCAGTAAAGTATCACATTCTTATTCATTTAACTCTGCAGGCTCAGGGAGGAGGCAGTGGGGATTTGATGGATTTAAAGACCCCCCCTAACCCTAACCCTAACCCTCATAAATGAATCATCACTATTCTTGTATTTGTGAGTTTCACTGTGCTAGATCTATGTATGTATGTAGGTTACAGAGTTTAACAATAGAGTTGTGTTGAGCTGCAATTTCTCTCTCTTTATCATTAATTTTGAGTCCTAGTTGAGATTCGAGCTCCACTAGGTCAAGGTTCAAAATGTGCACATACACTTAACTGCAACTAACTTTTTTTGTTTGTCCTGCTGAGACACATCTGGAGGCGGTCTTTAATCAAATTAGATCGAGTCTGTGACAAAATATACCTGTTACTTGTGTCCATTTGTTCATTACTTTCACCATTGCAGCCTCTCGTGTGATCTGTTATATCGGACTCTGCTCTTATGTTGTAGATAACAGCTGTTTCGTATCCTCATAATCTATTAATGTGTCACTTTGTTGCTGTCACCCATCAAAATCTGGCTTTGCTTTCCCTTTTCATACTAGGCAATGAATCACACTTAACAGATTTACACATAAAAACCACAACCACACACTAAGGTTGAGGTTAAATTAACATACTATATTTGGGTGCTCTAAAAGATCAATAATGCAAGTGACACCACTGTGATTTTTTTTTTTTGGGGGGGGGCAGAAATATTTCTCCCTTGTTAATGAGTGACTGATCTGCTGTTTTTAATAGAGGCCTCATTGTTTTCTCCCTGGCATTGCCGGCTCCTCTCATGGATAGCGGGGGGTGCTGGCAGAGAGTCACTGGGCCTCAGACTGCGCCGTCGAGAAGGGGATCATTGTGCGCGGCTGTCCGTGACGGCATAGAGCTCCCAGGGTTACCAACAGCCTGTCACCGCCAGCTCTCACAAGCAGACCCTTTAGGGCTGTGTGGCCTGCAAGCCGTCAAAGCACGGAGCAAGACACAGGGTGGTGGCAGCGGGTGCCCCTTGTTTCACTGCCTCTAGCCCGTAGAATTGCTCTATCAGTAGCAGTATTAATAGAGCTCACCAGCATTATTAATCCTGTGGAATGCGTGAGCTTGTCCTCATGCTTCCAGTATCTGTTTCTGTGTACAGCTTGGTCATAACTTCAGGCTTTCATTTTAATGCTCAGCTGACTTTTTTCTCTCTTTCTCTCTTCCAGGGGCCTGGTATTCAAGGCGGAGGGCAAAAAAAAGGCGGAATAACAACATAAGCAGCTGGAATATGGTCCAGTGGGAGGTGTGAGCACGGCTCTCTCGGGTTGTTTTCCCTCAGCCGAGCCCAGGTCAATGAACTGGAGAGAAGCCGAGTGGAAAGAGTAGCCATTCAGAGACAGATGAATTTGAAACGAGGAGCCGACAGCTTTTTTTTTTTTTTTTTTTTCACAGTGTAGCCTGCTCAACGCCAGTGAGGTCTATACAGATAGAGAGAACACGGGGAGGAGAAATAAACAAGAAGAGAGAGACAGAGCGATGAGGCTGGTGTGTGTGCTGCCACTGTGCTCACTAGCCTCTCTATCCTTCCGTCCTTTTAGTAGCACTAATCCCTCCACAAATCCCCTGCAGGCGAGGGCCATAAAAAGCCAGAGATGGGTCCGTCTTGGGAGACAACTGGCACCATACAGGATGGCAGCGTCAGGTCATAGCTCTCACCTGCGTGAGTTATTATCCGTCCAGCCTATGAATAAGCACAGCAGTAATCGCGGACTTTACTGATACTTAACTGCATTTGGCTCACTAACAATGCTAATGTAGAACTTTTGAAAGGAGAAACTACAGTATTTTCTTTAAAGGAGGCCTGACTGAGGAGCTATTGTCACCCCCCACCCCTTCCACCCTCCTACTCCACCCACACCCACCCCACCCCCCCGGCCCCTCAGGAATCTGGACAGCTGCAGCGCCCCACTGACAAAACACTCACATGGGTGTGACATTTTCAAGTATCCCACGGGCGCGTGTTGGAAAGCTGTCTCCGTCCTCTGCCAATGAACTTTCTAGCAAGTTTTCAGCACAGATGGTACTGATTTGTTTTATCTGCCATTATTATTGTTTTTTAGTTGTTGTTTTTTTGTCTAAAATATTGTTATAATGCTGTGACATCTCTCCGCTTAAGGGTGGGTTGAGGAGGGGTAAAATGTTTACCAGCATCCATGTGTTCAACTTTAGAAGTTGGTTCATATTTGTTGTGGGTGGAACACCTGAAGAAGTTCTCTTGTTAAAGAAGGAAATAACGTTTAGACTTATTTAAACTGACAATAAAGAGTTAGTGAAAACTAGAGAAGCCTGTCTTGAAGGAAGTGAGTGTGATTGCTTGATTAGAAATGAATGCATTAAACCATACGTGTTATCATAATGAGCTTATGCACAGTCGATCAGTGTGCAGCAGTGAGCGTGTTAGCATTTGAACAGTTTGTACTTCATACCAGCACTTTGAGTAAGTTAGAGATACAATGGTAGCGATACAATGGTCCGCCACAGATTATAATGTATTATGTAGATTATAATTACTCATGCACTGTACATCTCATCATAATGAGCTTATGTACAGTTGACCAGGGGGTGATGATGATCAGCTGATATCTGAATGGACTCTATGCAGATCCTAAGTTTGAAATATAATAAGTCTGTTGTGAACAGTGAAAGAGGTTTTTCCTCTCTGTAATCATTCCTCTTGTTCATACTGCCTATTAAAAGATCTCCTTCATAATGTACTTTCAATGTAAGTGATGGGGGATAAAATTCACAGTCCTCCTTTTGACAAAAATGTATTTAAAGGCTTTAGCTGACAGAATTAGATGGTATTCCATAGTTACAGCCTATTTAGTAAAGAAAAATCAGATGTAGTGGAAATAGATGAACAAAGAGCGACTTTGGCACAAAAATGAATGTAATGTTAAAGGATATCTACTTGATTTGACTCATTTGCACAGAAAGGAAGGCTGAAATCCACACCCCTCCTTTCTGTGCAAATGAGTCATCACATACATTCATTCTTGTTCATGATGACAGGCTCTTCTAATTGTCAGTATGAACATGAGGAATGATTACAGTATGAAAAAACTATTTCCGTGATGATTTGGGCATTTGTTGTTTTAATACAGACTTGAAAAATTGTGAACCCATCTTTTAAATATAACCTTAATCATAATGAAATCATGTACACAGAGTTGATCAGCTGGCAATAATGATCATTTAGAAATATCAGCAAAGTTACTGGCTGAAATGTAAATCCAATGGATATCAGTGGGGATTGAAATTTAATTTTAACGTTATCAAAAAGAAAAATCATAGACGGCTACATAACATGGCTCACATTTTGACATGAATGGTCATTTCAGCATATAAACTCCAGAAGAATTTACAAAGCAGAAGTGTCGTTTTTAAATGTTGTTTTCAGGAACTGCTCATAGAATATGCAAATAACAGCTGATGAAACCGCAGGAAATTGTTAGCTGTAAGTGAGGAGATAAAAAGTACGCAAAAGTATGCATGACAGCATGTGATGTGATGCAGTTAACGTTAAAGCAAACCTTATGTGACGGCTTCTTAGAGCAAAATCAAAGACAACCAGGCGACTTATAGTTGAACAATTTTTATTAACATGTTGACATGCAAACCATGGCAGGTAGAACCTGGCAGCCAGTTGCTACTAGAAACAACAGGTGCACATATTGACAACTGAGCTACATTTCATATTTCTCAGGTAAAGAGAGCAAGTAAATATAGCCAGCAAAGACAACTGACAGCACAACAGTCTGGAGAGAGATGAGTGCGCATGAAGGTTATATAAGAGTCCCACGAGTGTCCTCTGCTTGAGGTAAAGTGCCAAACTCTGCTAATTTGTTTGCCTGTACCCAACATTTAAGTTGCACATTAATTTGCTGTCTATAAAGTGCTCCAACATCTTGAAGAAAAACACAAGACAGTCAGTTTGAACTTGAGTGTTGACATACATGAGCTAATTTTCTGCCTTTTTTTATGCACTTTTGTTAGTAAATACAGCAGTAAATGTGTGGAAATCCTTAACAGATATGATCAAAAATCACAGTTTGGTCTGTTTTTCACATTCATACCATAATCACACAGCATGGGGAATGCCTGCGTCACCTTTCCATATAACAGAAGAGGCAGTGTGGGGATCAGAGAGTCTAACATTAATGGATTGTTGAGACAAAAATGGTGAAAGTGATTATTTTAATGCCCTAGATACCGACAAGCTTCCCTGTCATCGCACTGCAGACATGTTCGTCAGAAAGCACAGTGCCGTGCTTCACATTACTTCTCACTCCAGCTCAAGTTTAAATGACCCACAGTCCGTACTGCTTGGCAACAGCTTACATAACTAGATTCATTTCCTCTTGGAGCTCCCCGGTGAAACCATAAAACGTGTGCAGACCTCCTTCCCTCCTGTGGAAGCCTGAGATTTCAATTTACACAATCACCTCTTTCACACCTGGACTTGTGTACTCATACATAAATGCAGGAACCGCTGTGTGCAGTCAAAGGAGAAAACAAAGGCGACACGTGCTATGTGGTGAATTTCAAACCGGGAGCAGTTTCCTAGACTTAAGAAAAGGGGAACATGAGAAAGAAACAGTGGAGGAACCTCCTCCTACTCCCAGAGCAAAGGGCATGGGTATGTGTATGCTGAATCAGGGCTGACAGAGCTCTTTAGATCCAGAACAGGGCACCAGATAATGTGCTACTATTTACATTTGTTGGATAAATGACCAAATATTTCCTCTCTTAATCATGCTGTGTGGGAGGAAATCCCACAGGGCCTACAAACAGTGAAGAACTGTAGTATAGAAGGTTGCCAATTAATATATGAGAAATATTGAAACATTGCTGTAGTTTATGTGGGAGTGACACAAATCACCCTGTAGAAAACAATAGGGCTCATGGTTTGTTGTGGAAAAATGTCAGCCAACACAGAGTTGTGAGGCAAGTGAAATTCGAAAAGCTCACAATCGCTTATCAAGGATTTGCATGCTGGATTTGAGCCTCTTACCGGTTAAACTGCTCTGTGTAGCTGCTAACTGGGCCACAGGTGAACTGATGTCATGTATTGTATGCTGTATTTGATGTTATCCACCTGCTGTGCACAAGAATTGATCTAATGCTGTGATGACATGCGTTAACCGCAGGAGGTTCACCTCATTTTCTCCAACAATGCAGGATACCATCAGCCCACTAAAGGTACAATCACAGTGATGAGATTACATTTCACTGTGACTGTACCCGTATATGAATACATGAGACAAATAAAATTGATTTTTTTTTTTTTGGTTTATCGATTAAAGGAAGCAACATGTGTTCCTATTTATTATCAGCAGAGTCCAATTTAATAGAATAAAGGAATTCAGGTCACATGTTAAGGGAAGTTTGTAGATTTCTATTCTTTTATGAGCAGTGACTGCCAGAGAAGTAATAAGCAACTTCACATATACATTGTTTGGCAGAGAGTTAGATGAAGCTACAGCTAGCAGCTGCTTAGCTTAGCTTAGCCTGAAAACAGGATAACAGCTAGCCAAAGTGGTCTAAATGTAGCAAAATTAGCCTAATTCATAATACTTTGGCCCAAAATTCATCAAGTGTAAAACTGTTAAATTTTCATTTTTACTCTATTGTTTTTGTTTAATTTAAACAAACAACATACAATGTGCGAACAGGTTAGCTTTAGAAGTACTGGCAAGCATATTTGTTCTCAGCAGATAGAGCTCGGCTAGCTGTTTAGCAGTCTTTGTGTTAAGCTATGCTAACTGGCTTCTGGCTGTAGCTTCACATTTAAAAAGATATGAGAGTGGCACTTGTCTTCTTATCTAAGTGAAGAAGCGCATGTTTAACTACTACTTTAAGACAGTCTTATCCAACGACATTCAAACATGATTTTTTTCTTCTTGTAAAATGGAAATGTATGTTAAAAAAATGTCTCCAAACAAGAAACAGGACTAGACAAATTAGAAATATATGTGTTCATAAATATTGCAGTTAACCTAGGAACTCAAGGTTTTGGAACAACAGGCGAGACACTAGTTTAAAAAAATATCCCATTAAAATACTTGACATTAGTAATTTATGAGACCCAACTCAGTCCATAATTCAGTTAAAGTGCTAGCAAGTTTGACAAGCATTTGATGTGAGTATATAAAGGCTAAACAGTCCAGAGACACCACAGTTTAAAGAATATATAGATGATGCTAATGCAGGTAAAAGGTGGGTTCTGCTTTGTGAGGTTATGTATGAGTGTTAATCTTCAGTACTAAGCATTTAGTATTCAGAGCTTCTTTTTTTATATTCAGGACTTTAGAATGTCTAAAAACTGTGGGTCAGGTGAATCTTGTGGTCTTTCAAGAACTTTTCCCTCCTCAAGCTTTGCTGTAAACTTGTAAAGCTCTTGTGAGGACTCCGAAATCCAACCTGTGCAAACATTACATCACATTTTCCCTAAATGGATGCATCTTAATTAATAATTCTAAACATTTTTCAAGCTGCAGACAATGTAGTAATGGTGCAAAAGAATCAAAATTAGAAGTAAGGCCTGCCTTTTATTTGACAGTGTTCAAATTCCTTTTTAACTGTGTTAGAGTTTATAATTAATGATGATATTTGAAGTTTCGGGAAATCAGCATCACCTAAGAATGAAACAATGTAATTAGCATTGAAACACTCCAATTGCTTGTTACTGTTATTGATATGAAAACCAGCCCTTAACACAGATAATGATCCGGGCCAGCTCAAAGACAACAGATGCTTTTTGTATCAGTCATGAGATGTAACGCACTGAAAGGAGAAACAAAGCTTGGCATTGTAGCTATTTACATGCTTGTATTCTTCACCCATGTTACTTCACACATGACGGGCTGTGGTGGTGGTGGTGGTGGTGGTGGTGGTGTTGGTGTTGGAGAGGGTAAAAGGTTTGTTGTCCCTCTCTGCACCACTCAGATGCCAGAATCTCCTCCACACAGATACTTTTGTGTGAAACTGCACAAAGCTTCATTAACACACTGAGCAGCTTCAGACAAATGGTACAAATTGACCAGAGAGGACATGTTTAATCTATAAACCATTAACATTTGGTTTGTTTGGACTTGTTTTTAGCATCTAGATGGGGAGCGATGGCAAAGAATTCACTAAGCATCGTTTCACTTCTAACTAATGTACTGTGAAGGCAGAAAACTGGTCAGATCACATGATGGGAGAGTGCTGCTGGGCAATATTTTTCATTTTTCTACTACTTTTACACTCCAGCTGAACACACTAAGTGTCACATTTTCAGTAGTGCAGTTTGAATTTCGTATCTTGTCCTGCATAAAAGTTTCAATCCTGTTTATGCAGAGGAAACAAAACAAAAAAAACAAAAACAACAAAAGAGTCAGTCAAACTGAATCACAGTATAACAGCATGGAGAATTAGTCCCCTGACGCACAAGAGGTCATATGTCTCCTAGAGGATAAACTGCGTCTCTGTGATGAGGATGAAAATGCTCCTTGAACTCTGCTCTCGGGCCTGGAGCTCAGAGTCACTCTGAACCCTCCCCTCTTGTCTACTCCCATCTCCACTCTGTCTTATCTCTGAAGGACTGGACGCTCTGCCCGCAGGATGAGAAGAGAGCTGAGGGCGAGGCGGTCTAGGGGTGAGGTCAGGGAGGTTTGACAGCACAGGCGGGAGAAAGGCAGGGTCAGACGTGATCCTCGATGGGGAAAACCAGGCGCGTGCCACGGCTCAGCAGCTCCTGCTCCCTCGAGTCCAACTCTCGCTCCAGCGCCTCCTCTGAGGTGCTGCCACTCCTTTTTCCATTGGCACTCCAGCCTGACCCCCCGGCACCGTCCACCCCACTGCCGGACGCCCCGTTGGCTGTGATGGAGGTGTCGCCGAACATGAAGGTCAGGTCGCCATCGTTGTGAATGAGGTCAGAGTCGTGGTCCCTCAGCTGCTCGTGGTTCTGCAAATACATCCACAGTGGAACATGAGGGGAGGGATGGCGAACATGGGGGTGAGGGACAGACGCAGGACGGTGTACAGTGTGGGTGCATGTGATGTGAACAGATAAACAGACTGACATTAACAGTGCACAGGCACATAAGGGACACTATGGATTTACAGAAGAGAAGGAGGAGGGTTTCACTTACCTTTACTGCAGCAACTTCATTAAATAGCACTAGCACACAGGAAACCACAAGATGTGCATAAACATTCAACCCACCCCCACAGCGAAGCAGCAAACGTGTTGTGATGAACACACACTTCACACTTCAAAACTCAAAGTTAGACACTTAATTTAAAAGTGAATATTGCATTCGGAGTATGTAGAAGCTCTCAAACTATGCCATGAGGCTCTCACATCTATAATTGACTGACTGACAATCAATAGTCTGGCCATGTCCGCGGGGAGAACAGCACGAGTTAACGTCGGGTCAATACAGGGATTACTCAGATGAAGGGATAAAAAAAGAAAAAAAAAGAAATTACATAACCACTTCGCTCCGACAATTAACTGGGCAGAGGAAAAACACTCATTATGAATCCATCAGTTTTATCTAGATAAAAAGGAGTATGGGTCGGGTCATTTGCAAATTAAAATAGAGGCACAACTGTTATGATGGGAAAAGGAAAATATATCATTTTAAAAAGCCAGTGTAAAAATGTTTTAAAAAATAAAGAGAGGGGGAAAAATGGAGGTTGAAACAGTCCCCAATAAATGCACTTATAGTTTGAGTAACATTTGCTGAAAAAAAAAACAACTACAGTGCTCACCTCTTTTATTAAATTATACATCTTTTTTCCTTTTAAAGTATATATTTTTGGCCCATTTTAAAATATTAACAAGCAGTGGGCACAGACTGGTACTGAAACACATTTCTGGTTTGAGGCCTTTAGTTTATTTTACATAAAAAGCTTGGAAAGGATTTTGTATTTGAGTATTATTTCACATGTATTTCTACCTAGCTTGGGGAATACATCTATAATCACATTTTTTAAATTTGGTACAATATGAAGTCAGCATGAACCAAAAATCTCCTTTGTTTGTGAGGCATTTTATTCCCTCCAGGTTTCATAATATCCATAACCAAAGAAGAACCAGGCAAGGAGCTTTATTTAATCCTGTTTCTCTCCGCTTGGCAACACAGAATACTGGACGGTCCTGATTATATGAGCAACTACCTAAATTCTCAGCACGCCTGCCAGCCAGCCTTACACAGGCGAACCAACTCCAACACACCAGGAGAGGAGAATATTTAGGGATGCAGAGCAGAAGACAGAACTAAACTTTCAGAGATTTTTAAAGTGGGTTAAAAAAAATGTCAGAGTGAAGAAATGCAGTTTTGGATTTTGCAGCCTGACTGTGACAGGCTCTGTGGGTTACTGTGAAAGGAGTCTATAATAACCAAAAGCTCCAATGTGAAACTATGTCACATGCAAAGAATAGGAAAAACTTGCAAGAGTGAATCCGAGTGTGACCGGCCCCTCAATGGGTGTCTGTGTGTTTAAAATATCGGAGCGCAGCGTCTTTCACAACCCGATCATCATTGAGGTGGTGCTGAAAAGGGTCTTTTGTGCCAGCTGAATGCAAAAAGGCTTCTTGACCGTCCATTTTCTCCCTAGCCGTAGGCCTCGCTGCTTTGTGTGTTTACTGGCAGGCACTGAGAATACTTTGACGATATTACAATTCTCCTGAGAGAAAAACCTTCAGTATTCAAGGAGAGCCTTCCTGAGGGACCGGACTCAGGAACAGACCTCACCCTTCTAACTAATGTGAACAATAGTTGAGATCAATCCTTTTATTTTAGCATCAAAACATCGATTTTTTTCCCCAAATATTTTTAGCCACACAATTTGTAAAGAAAAATTGAGTTAGCTTAGCATAGCCTGAAATAGGAGGAAATGTCTTATCTGGCTCAGTCCAAAAACGATCAACTGTTATATATATATAGAATACTGTTTTACAAGAAGTTACATGCCAAGCTATCTCTAAAATGACAGACAGAACCTGGCTAGCTGTTTCCAGTCTTTATGCTAAACTAAGATAGAAGCTAAGCTGGCTGTATATTTTGTGTGCAAATGAGAGTGGTATGAATCTTCTCAGCTAACTTTCACCCTCACCGCATGAGCATATTTCAAGATTCAAAATCACTTTATTGTCATTGTGTAAATCAGGAAATCAGTTCACTGCCTAAAAACAGAACTCAAGATATATGCATAAAAATATACATACTCATGAAAGCATGTTCACACCCAACCCAGTTCACAATCACATAATTACCTATATATGTTTAAGAGAAAGTTAAAAATGAGATGGACCATAATAAGTACAAAATTAGCACTTAAAAAACTTCTCAAAGTGTCAAACTATCCCTTTAAAAACCTTTGACCAGATATCATGCAGTGAACTGCAACTTCTGCAATGTGAGCATGTACTTTTCACAGATCGGTGGTCATGTAGGAGTGTCACTGTGTGTTTGTGGTGTGCCTGCTATTTATTTGTGGATGTGCGTGCAGACACTCACCTCGTACGCCTGGGGGCTAGTCAGACAGCTCGCCAGCGGACCACAGTAGCTGGGCAGAGTGGAGGTGAGTGGTGGGCCGCTGTGTGTCAGGATCGGTTTAAGGTAACTGAGAGGTTGTTAAGGAGAGTGACCCGAAGAGCTCTACAACAATTATTAAAAGGTGAGTATGAGCAGTTATTCAAGTCATTAATAAAGTGTGAGATTCTCACTGGCTAATAAGAACCACTAAAAAAGTCATTAGTGCAGGTAGAAATGGTAATGAGTTGTTCAAAAGATAAGAGAAAAACACAAGGCAAGTGTCTGGAAGAGAATTTTCCACAATCTGGCATCTCAAAAGTTGCTCCTTTTTAATGGCTTACAACTATCTAACTAACTTTATTCATTATTCATTCCTTACCCATTAATAAAACCATTAGTCACAGGTTATAAACACTTTAGAAATAGCGCCTTACTCAAAAGTGGTAGCCAAACAACTCTTAAAACACAGTTTACACAAGGTAAATCCAATATAAAACTGTTTAAACTAGCTGTGTATTTTAATAAAAACACACCTTGAGGTCATTTCCTACAAGAGGCTTTTCCCTCCAGAAACATCAATACATTTCAGCGGATGAATTATGGCTTAATATTGTAGAGGCTGTCTGCCAGCAGGATATATTTGGAGTCTAAATCTGCATGGGATTCTGCGAGCAACTGAGGGTAAAGTGGTTTTGTGATGCTTGGCGGAGAGCGCAGCAGAGAGTGAAACGGCAGGCTTCTCTGCCTCTTGTTTATAATTAGTCAGGCTGTATTGCACTCTGGGAAAAAAAAACCTGACGCACCGTTCAACCAGTCAGGTCACGGGTCCCTGTGGGTCCCTGTCAGAACATTTATATTGTGTAAAGCGGAATCGAGAGCTTCGTTGCAGATGCAAAAAAGAAAAAAGAAAAAAAACAAAACAACACCCGGTTGAGGTACGCCATCAGCTACCCAAAAGGTAAATCCCCTGATGTCTCACCACAAGTCACAGAATTCTCCACACCAAACCTCTGTGTCGTTGTTCAGAAGTGAGAAATATGCAACCCCTGTACGCTTCAGCTGCATCTAGCGTAGTGTCATCAGGGAGAAAGTCACCACTCCAAAGCACAGCTGCTACGCTCACAAGCAGCTACACAATCAACCACCTGGGGATGCAGTTGTTCACCAGAGAGGAAAGAGGGGATGAGATTTGCTAAACACATCCACTTTAATCTGGCAGAGAGGAGGTGGTTAATATTTTTCATTGTGTTGTAAAGTAAGGTAGTTCAATAGAGATGCCAATTAGTTTAAACTATTATTAAACTCAAACTTTTCATTGTTTCTGTAGAGCAGAGTGCACAAAGGATACTTGTGATCAAATGTGTACCACATTCTGAACAGCCAGGCACTCTCCTGTTTGGTTTTACTCTGACCTTCTGCCTGGGGGCCATCCTGAGGAAAAACATGGAAAAGTCATTATATTCTAATTTTCTACACAGGCTGCATGAGATAAGATAAGATCTGCATCCAAAAATCACTTGGAGCATTAAAGATGTAATAATGTCTGGGATTATAATAACTTTGTGATAAACAAAACTTATTTTCTCAATAAGCCTTTTTGGGTTATTTCACATGAGAGATTTCTGTATAAGAGTGCGTGTATCAGCAAGAAGGCAAGCAGAGCAACACATTTTACTTTTGCATATTTAGCACTAAAGGGTAAGTGCACCAATTTTACACAACAAAGTCTTATTTATCAATGCATTATTCTTCTAAGATGCGACACCATGTTTTCAGCAGCTTTAAAGTAGGACTGAAAATGCTACTCACAATACTGAGAACAAGCTCACCTTAATAATACTGTAAATCTGTAGCAATCTGAGCAATGTAAGTACTAAAATCACATCCTAGCTCCATGGTAACCTGCACCCACCCCCACAGACATAATCCCAAGCCTGTGCTCACTGTAATTCTATAACTGCATGGGACAGCTGATACAATTCAACAGGGTAGGCGGCACTAAACCAGCACTATTATTCGTCATCATCTGCTGAAAAAGTAATTCCGGGCATATCTCACGCGACTAATAGCGCCATCCTGCTTCCGTTCATTTGTCGTTCAGGACATTAGTCTCTGTTTCTGACAACAAACGGAACTATGTGCTCAGAATTGCTGATTCTAACCTTAACCCTATTGCAGAAGTAGAGGGGTTTCAGTTTCTAGGACAGGCAATAATAAAAATGAGTTTTGAGCAAGATCCTCACCCCTTGTAAGACCTGGAAGCTGTCTGCTGAGGGCTGCAGGTCCTGATCTGGGTCCACGCCAACCCTGCAACACAGGAAGGAAGTAGAAAGATATTATTAACAACTAATAAAAAATATTAAAAAAAGCTGTTTAACCTGGCTCATATTTGGTTAAATGTAAATTACAAGCCGCAGTATTTGTCAGCCCTCTTTTATACTGTTTGCATGTAATTCCCCTACTTTTGACCTCTTTTCTTTGTTTTCACATGGTTTCCTTTCACACAAAAAGTCCTGTGTGTGTGTGAGTGTGTGTTTCTTTTTTTTTTGTGCCACTACTGCACCTGCAAGAAGTCACATTTGGCCTCTTTGCGGCTCGGTTACATTACTAATCTGCACATCAAAGCGCTTGTTTGGTAGACCTTTCCTAGAAGGCTGAAAAACGCAACAAAAGATATTACAAAAGTTTGTTAAATTCAATGGAAGGAAAGGAGATTAAGGCCGATAAGAGATCACCGAAATTACCTTTGTAGGTTATGGAGCAAAACAGAAAACCGCAACCTTATAAATAAGTTCCCATGCAGTCATAAATGATCCCACACCAGAGAGACAGATCATCATGTAGAAACCGAGAAAAATAACATGATTGAAGTAATTATGCGTGTTTGTCTCTTAAAGCAGAAGAGCATAACTAATTAACTACCATATTTAAACTATTACAACTTAAAGGACAACCTGCTTCTTTCTTTTGTTACATGATAAGATCTTCACCTTTAAATCAGACAGACCTGAGATCGCTATCAATGTCATGTGACTCTCAGTGAACATCTTATTTCAAACTGTTCCATTGAAGTTACAACAGTACATGTTTTTAGCGTTCACAGCCGGGGCATGAATAATTTCCTCCTGGTGTCTCTTACCAACAGGGAGGGATTAAAACTGAACACAAGCAGATTTTAAAAGGGGCACTTTTAATTCACATAAGCTCTGGAGCAGTTGAGTCTAATCCTTATGGACAGGGGCCAAGGCGGAGAAGTGTAGCCTTTCACGGTTACATCTGAACTCACAAGCGGTGCTGTGCAGTTGACGGTTGAGCTAATGTGAATGGTTATCTTTAGACTTTTCCATGACAGCCGTACATAAATATCACTTCTGAGTCAATGACGAACAGAAACATTTATTTCCGTTTTCCACCCTGGCTGCTTAAAAAAAAAAAAAAAAAGAGCAGGTCCTAGAGTGTCTGATAGCTTGAAAACGTTGAGCCTTGAAGGACTATTTCCTATCTAAACTACACACACACACACAAATATATATATATATATATAGCTATATATACACAGAGGATCTTCAGGGGCGGGGGGCTACACAGAGGTCAAAGAACCTGCAAAAACAAAGAGGTGCAAACTCCAGCGGCGCTACGTCAGGAAGGATCTGGGAGGAATTAAGCATTAGGACACACTGCTGGGGCCCCAAGAAGAGCGAGGCTCAGCCTATAGCACGTTTCCTCTGATAAGAACAATACCACACAGCCACACGTGCTCAAACACACACACACAGACACACACACAGACACACTCATACATTAGAGAGTGTTCCACTGATTACAGTTCACCCATTAACCCTGGATCCCTCTCCTCAATACATCCCCTTCTTATCTACATGAATCTATCAAATATTCCTTTAAAGCAATTTTGTTTGCTTGGCTTCTGGCTCTCATTACCTTCCTCTTTTGCAAATAGTTTTCAGATCAGCTCACGCAGGTCTGTCGAGCTGTTTCTAGGGAACACAGTGTTTTTCGCGCCGCTGTGTGATAAACTTGTGCACAGTCTCCAGAGATACAAGAGAAAACAACCTATTGTTTTCACATCATCCAGAGAAAACCTTGAACAAAGCACTTGATCACGCTACAGTAACCAGCATTTAGCTCCACCAGAGCTGCTACACAGTGATTTCCACAGACAGAAAACAGCTTCTTTCTCAAGAATTAATTGCTTTTTTTTTTAAAGAAATCAGACAAAAAACACCAAACTCATTCTCTGGAAAATATATAACCATATAATTCTTGAGAGTCCCAACTTCTCTAAACCCCATGTCATCACCAGAAAAACAGAAGTAAACAGGGTAAAAGAGCCCCATCTTAAGCAACAGTACACTTTCCCAACACCACCACAGTTCACTGCTCAGATACGGCACCTGATGTACTCCCAGTATCCACGGTGACGTTGCTGCTCCTGCAATGCTTCATCTTCACCAACTCTGTCACATCATAAACATGTACACTCAGGATCAAGCACATTAAAACGAGAAAAAAAGGCTCATAAGAGTCGAAGAGAAAAGTATGAAGTGGTACATTTATATTTTTATCTGCGTGTATAAAGACTAGACTTGTCCTATATTAAGATTCTCAGAAGAGGAACTGTTATGGTCACAGCGCAAAGCATATCTGTGAAATCCCCCATTTCATGTTAACATTAGATGCAGATGCCAATGACTATGAACTGCTGTTAATTGAGTTTTTCCCTAATAATCAAAGTGTTTTATACATGAAAAAGCTTCTATATTCTCACAAACTGGATTAAAAAAAAAAAAAAATCATCCGTATCATTTTCCAGATCAAAAGTCATGTCAGTGTCAGTGTTAGTTTAAAAGAGGGTGAAGAATAAATGAGAATTAAGTAGTTAACAGTGAGCACTCAGTGGGGTTTTTTTCCAACAGTAAGTAGCAACAGTCACAGCCAAATATGATCCTCTGTTTTGGGGACATGCACTAATCCTCCAACTTGGCTCACAGGCTGAGCAGATGTTCAGGCATAAACATCATAAAATAATGATAAAAAAAAAATGTTGGATGAAAGAAGTAGAGCTCGCAAACGAACAATTCGACTGATTTCAGCCACTTAAGTGTCAACTAACATTTCCACTGCTTATATCTCCTTCATCTGCTCTCAGTGATTAGACTACATATGATACTTCCAGGTGAAGTCATCTCACTAAGTACCTGTCAGTGCTTGAACTTCATTTGAACCATCATCTCCTTTCAGCATTATCACTCCCTTTACTCGGTGCTTAAACTTAAATACCTCCCTCCAGAAATTGTAGGACATAGAAAAATGTTTGGCTTGGTGTAATAAAAGTCTTAAAATGGCATCTACTCCTCCTTTCTCACTGAAAAATCCAGAATCTATAAATATGCCAACATTTTTCCCTTTCAAAAAGTTTAACCGCAGGTCACAAAGTGCATTGGAGGCTTCGATTTTACACATCACACTTGGGTAAGTTGTTTACTGAGCCTCAATTGGCTCCAAAAATCTACAGAAAGCATATAAAACTCTGCACGTCCATCATTCTCCACAGATGACACCCAACATCCAACTGAAGGAACAAGAAGAAAAACACATTTTTTTAGTGGAGCAGAACTTCAAATGTGCACTTGACCTAAACTGCAACTTTAATGGCTTACAGTATTTCACATACTTCAAAATCTTTAAAAAGCACATTTTCAGCAGCGAGCACGCTTCAGTTTTCACATTTAGGACCTCTAAAGCAAGGGACAGCAATTATGTTCACCCATGAGCCAGCTCTGTTTATTTGGGTGGCTGATGTTTTACAGGCAACATCCTTGATCCTTTTTTGTTTATTTCCTTCAATTCATTCAAGACCGATACTGGTTTATAGAGCGCACATGTTAATACTCACAACTGACAATAAAATGAGGCCAAATTTAGCTGTGTGCCTTTATTCATCTCATAAGAGTTAATTGAGTAGAATATACATAGAGTCTGATGTTTGCATTGGTATGAAGAGTCATGTAAAAGAATTGATGTAATGTTTAACAAGGGGAAAACTTAAAAGGGCCAAATAATATTGTTGTAGGGACAGATTTGTCCCATGGGCCAATATTTCCCTGCCCTAAACTGACCACAAATTAGGCCACAGTCCCCCATTTGATAAGATTGTTTATTTAAGATGTTTTATTACAGACAGTGTATGAAACCCATGACCCTAAATAGTAACACATTGTTATTGTTTTAATAATGGATGACATTATACTGAAAATAAATGATTCTCCTTTATTGCCTCAGTGGTCACCTGGAGGTCTCCAGACCCCACTTTGAGAACCACTGTTCTGGATTATACAGTAATGTTCCACCACAGTCCAACCTAAATGTCTCCAGCAACTATTAACCGAGTGTGAGCACAGAGTGATCTCGTCCTCTTCTGGTGGCTGCTCTGTCGGGGTTTGGTGATAAGCTGTACGCCTTCCTGCTTACAGACCATCCATCAAAAGCCAATAACAGTAAGCAGCAGCATCTCAAAGCCCCTCACACCAAACACTTTCTATCCCAGCAACAGTCCTCCATCACAGCCTGCTAGTCATCATCATCATCATCATCATCATCATCACTGTCTCACAGGCAATGCTTCTTTTTGGCTTCCCGGCCAGAGGAGTCATAAATAAATAAAAAAGAAGCAAACACCATCTTCCAAATGTAATCTCCAGTATAACATAAAAGGAGAAAATACTGTTGAGTAACTGATTGGTTGTATTGTAAGCAGACATGTCGTCACAGTGCTTTTAAAGTACCTCCTATACAGCCGAAAAATGTGCAAATGTATGCATATATACAGAGGATGATACAAGGATCACACAGGAGCACGGCTGATACCCGCCTGCCATACGCCACATGTCCCAGTTACCATGGCGACAAGTTCACGGGGGAGATTTTGGCAGCGCTCTGAACCAACCACCACCAAACACAATAGTTCCTACTCGGACTGAGGAGGCATTACTCATATTAAACAGAGCCTGCTCACTCAGGCTGCTGCGGCTGCTGTCACACACACACACACACACACACACAAACACACACACATACACACACATCATGGCACATAATCCGCTTTATCATGACAAATAGAGCCTCTCAGTGCATCATGGTCAGACAAAAATATTTGAGGCTGGGCTCCAAATAGACAAGTAGGAGCAAAGATCCACCCTTTACTAATAACATCTCAAATTGGGGCTGCTCCTATTGTGGCAGCCTGGTGATAAATACCTGATATAATTGTAGATTCAGTATCACCACTGTCTCAGGAATAATAATAAGAGTTAACGTTCATGTGTTCAATCTGAAGGCAGAGGACTTTTAGTGCTGCCAGTAGAAAACACAGTGAATTCCTTCAAAGACGCAAGAGACAATAAATCAGAGTGACTTCAAGCTGTGGGAGGAAGAAATGAAAGATGGAAAGTCAGCAGCAGTGGAGCACTCTGGCCCCATCTACTGGCAGCACATGATAAATCTTATAAAGTCAATGGGAACTGAGCTACAAGTCATTGGAGAAATCAGCTATGCATAATTAAAGCTCAGCACGCAACTGTCACACAAAATCAGAGAGCAATAACTACAGGAGCAGTGAAGTTGAGACAAAAGGGGTTTAATGTTTAAATGACTGGCTGGCACACTCTGTAGCAGATAGACAAGCAGGGATGCATTCATTTTAAGTCTTTTCAGGCAGATTTTACCACCCAATAGTCTCTTCTATTTAACCTGATTTATTCCAAAAATGTAGATATTTTAACCTGCCTTTGGATAATCTTCAGTCTTCATAAATAATTCACTTTATCTTGATTTTTTATAGGAATTAAATGTAGCTCGGTTTTTCAAGGTGTCTGCCTATCTATTATTAACATTTATTGAAATTAATAGAATATTTAAATTTTCTTTTCATGCATCTGAATTTGTAATTTAAAAAGGAGGCTCAAGGGTGACTGAGTTACATGAGTCAAAAGCTGAGCTGCTGCTTGCCGCTAGTAACTCTTGGCAGGAGTCAAGCTGGGTTTTTTGTTTTGTTTTTTATTTTTAATCCATGTCTGTATAATTTAAAACGCCACACTCGATCTTTCTTTAGAAAACAGAATATGCAGAATACTAAATATGATTACTTATTTTGCAAATAAATTCATTTTCAGAGACTAATTGAAGAGAGGCATAACCGTGGGCGTATTTTTGAAGATTTGTATGCCCCTTTTCTTGCATATTAAAAAATGTGAGGCAACATGTAAATTTGTCCAAATGTTGAGGGAATGTTGAATAGTTCATCACACTTTGTTCTAAGACACAAAATAGTCTTTTCTTTTAAGGATTTGTGCTTTTCATTGTGTCAATTGTTATTTTTGCTACTGCTTGTTGCGACACTACTGACAAACTTTGTGGAAATGGTGGGCAGATGTTTGTGTCTCAATCTTGGCAGCTGTATTATGTCTCATTTATAAAAAAAAAAAAATGTAAAAAACAAATGGGGAGAAAAAAATGTCTATGTTACCTGATGTGTAGCCAAGACAACATGGGTGTGGTCCCGCCACCAAATACCCAAACAGTGAAGAAGACAATGAGCAGCGTTGTGGTGAACATCATCTGGCGGGCGTAGGTGGCCGTATCCCTGATGGCTAGGGCGAATGCCATCGCCCCACGTAGACCTGTAGAGAGTCACATCCAGGAAAATTAAATCATTGAATCAAAACACATCCGCCCTGACATGATGAAGAAAAAAACAATGTGTTTTTTACGTACCTGCAAACATCATCATGTGCTGGAAATTTCCTTTGATTTTGTGCCTTCGACCGAGGTTGAGCAAGAAGGAGAGTGGGTAAATGTTGAAGGCTCTTCCAATGAATATAGACAGCTGGCACACAGGAAGCAGTCAAGAAATTTGTAACTGTACACTCATATAGAACAAGTAATACATTAAACTTTTCTCTGACTTATCTGTAGAGATATTTAAAAGTGGGACCTTGATTTTGGGCTTAAAAGACAGGAACTTTAATCAAAACTCTGTCCTAACAGCAGGGACACCACAGCAGTCTCCAAATCATCAACTCTGTGCCACTAATACAGCTTAAAAGGTAATTCTAATTGTCCCAACTGGAAACAGAAAAAAAACATGCTTCAAGGATACAAAAGCCCCGATGATGAAGATGGGGCTGAAAATGTGATTCTGGAAGGTGAACAAAGCCAAGCCCATGTAGGAGAAGATGAAATTCTCTGCCAGGAAGTGAAGAACCTCAAAGAGCTGCGTGGAAAACATCACATACATCATGAATACAATTTTAAAAATGCATTGAAAAAATCTCACAAAAAAAGCCAACATGTTGACAGAATAATCTTGTTTTAATCTGCGTGTACTTGAACCTTGCCAATGCACTACAAGTTTTCTGCTTTCTTTGAAACCAAATAACAAGATACTTGGAGTTCTGAGCCCAAATGTGTCACGCTGCGTGTTGTCTATGTGTTAATCTGTACCCTGTCGTCAAGACTGAACCCCCCTCTGGGAAACAAAACAGTCAGGAGGGATGTCCTCAGACAGCCCCGATTAAGGTCACAGCAGGCTGATCATTGAGCCATCTGGCAGCGGGTTCATACTATCAGGGGGGTTCAAAACAGTCCAAATCAAAACGCGGGGACACGTGCAAGAAGCGGCCAGATGCTACCTGCTTGGTGCGCTTGGTGGACTCTTCGGAGAGGTTGTTGTGGGTGTAGTGAGCCTGTGTGATGCCACAGAAGAGCACGGCCACGACGCCTGTAAAACAACACACACACACACACACACACACACACAATTAGAGAGATCAATATTCCACCAGACAGTGTATTGCAGAGGTTGAACTGAATAATTTGGACATGCAATAGAACAATTTACCTATCTGGAAACATGATCATTAAAGATTAGCTTTTCAATCCTCTTGTTGCTGCGCTGTGTCTGTTCATTTCATCTGCTGCACATCTGCTGCATAATCTCTATTCAACTCCCTGTCACATTTCATTTGTCCAACAGACAGATTCAGCTCTATGAGGATGGTTTAACATCGGCTGGTGTGAACGGCTCTTAAATTATGTTATTCCATGTAATCAAGAATTTAATTGTCATTAAAAAAAGGGCTCTGTGTGGGTAAACTGAGGTTGTGATTGAGAACCAGAAAATTCACAGTTTAGTATGTAGATATATTTACATACTTAACATGCTGTTGAAAGCACAGATTTTCTTTTTAATGATCTGTCATATAGAAGAAAGAACATGTAGAAGCTCTTCAGATGTAAAAAGATCTTCTCATCCAAAAAATGTCCAAATAGTCAAATGGTCATGCTACATTTCTGGTTCAATTATAATAAGAAAAGCATTAAATTTGTACTGATGGTGAAAAACCTTCCTCTTTCATAGTTTGTCATCATATCTTTTGTTTTTCCCCTTGAAAACACTCAAGCTTTTTTTCCACCTGCCTACACGCACCAGATGCTTGGATTCAGGAGCTTTTTCCCCCTTTATTTAAATGTCAAATTCTGATAGTTTCAGGTCACAGAGATGCCAAACATGTGGGCTTCTGTAGTTTTGCATTCTGGCCACAGACGTCTAGTGCCTGCTTCTCAAAACTACAACCACTTCCCTCTAGGCCATGCACTGGCACAGCTCACCTGTGAAGCCGCAGGCCTCTGCCAGCAGGAACGTGCTCCAGGACATGAGGAAAAAGAGGGCCGTCTCCAGCAAGGGGAAGCAGTGCAGCTTGGTGAACTTGGTGACGTAGGGGTAGAGTTAAAGAAAAACACTCATCGGGGTATTTTATTCACCACAACTACATCACAGCTACCCACTAAAGACTGATGTTCATACAAGTCATTTCATTGTTTAAAGCATGGGTCAGAAAAGGATATGAGAGCAGTGACAACTCCTGTGGCTGCACCCATCAAGAAGGAGCCGCTGAAAATACCCAAGAAAACCCCTACTGACTTGAAAAAGGCCGAAGCATCAAACATGTGTGTGTTTGCTCCGCTAGGCTGATAAGCCACAATAGACCTGAAATACAAATGAAACACAGGTTATTTTCACTATTTAACATAAATGAATCAAATTTTCCAACATTGATTTGAATGAATTCAACTCTTTATGATATAAAAAGATCTTATTTTGGCTTCTTTTTTTTAATCCATGATTTGTTCATTTTCTTATAAATCTACCAAAATGTTGTAAAAGAATTAGTTGTAATATCCTTTCACATCCACTAGGAGGTGAACTGTAATGTTCCAGCAGAGGGCGGCAGAGTGCTGTCTGCTCTGTGTCACACTTCAGTGTTGAATTTCAGCATCAGGAGGGGAAAAAGGGGGCTAGGAAACTAAGATAAAGACCTGTATCTGGTGCAGGAGGTATGAAAGTGTGACAGAAATGTGACTTACGAGGAAAGCACAATGGCCACTGCATCATTCATGACGCTTTCTCCGAAAAGCAAAGCGTAGAGATCCCCATCTGCGTGCAGCTCATTAAAGATGGCCAACACCGTCACTGCACACATGAATATGATCATTTAATTTCAGGTACATAGATGTAAACTGCATCAGATCTTCTTGGCTGATTGTCAGCACATGTGTCTCATACCTGGATCTGTGGCAGAGATGATGGCACCAAAGAAAAGGCAGTCAGTGTAGTAGAACTTGTCAGTCAGCTGGCCGACCACTTGCATGAGTTTGACCACACCGTACATCAAGTTCCTGGAGATAGATAGAGCAAAATTAAGGGTAAGTAACCCAAGCTCACAACAGAAGGATATCCGGTAAGTTCCTGATTTGAAACTATGACATTGCATTAAAAGAGAAAGTGGACACTCACCCGATAACAAAGCATGAGATGGCAGTGCCCAGAAATGCATATGTTATGATGGAGCCCAAGTTCCTGAAGAAGTGTCTCTGGAAGAAGACCAAAAGAAAGGAGAATAAGATGAGGAAAGCAACAACAAAAATAAAAGGGAAGTGTAATTAAAGTGTACAAAATTAGGCTTCAGGTCAGAGACGGCGCCGGTGGTTCAGCTGTCTGACTGGTTGTGCAGCAAACAAACAGCACAACACAAAAGCCTCTCTGGATCACTTCCATAGCTGAGCTCTTTCTAAAAATCCATCAGTGTCTACATGAAACAAAAAAATGCTAATTCTTCCCAGGAAACGTGTCTTTTCTCTCAGTGACTGCCAGGAGTGATGTTTTAATGGAAGACAGATTAGGTTCAGGATACCCAGTTCAATGACACTCAGCTAATTATGCAAACACTTGCACACCGGTTACAATCCTGCTGGTTTCACTGAGATGATCTAAAGTAGACAATTAAATGAATGGAGAAGGTAAGGAGGAAAAGAAGCATAACAGTATCACACAGACCGCAGTGAGCATTAGATGATAAGAAAAAATAGTCCACTTAAAGGCTGACACGACCTCCTGCTTCCTATTTCCTGAGGCCAGATGTACTCAGCAAATTCCTGAAGGGCAGTTTCACTAGAAAAACAGAGAAGCTTGTGAAGACAGGAGTCTTTGTAGCTTCAGTGGCTAAAAAACATTGTAGGGACTGATTGTATCAAATGATGGAATTGAGGAATTTTGATAATTCACATATTTTACTAAGTATATTAGTGTATCTGTTTACTCAAATCAACAGAAAATTGCTTGGGAACTATTTCAGCTTCACACTTATTATATCATATTGGCTATATTTACATTTTGGATTGACAAAACAAGTAATTTGGGCTCATTTGGTTAAATTTTGATGAGCTTTTTTTGTCATTTTTCTAAGATGAACTATTAATTAAAACACATAGATGACATCATAATCAAAATAATCATTTAGGTGCAGCCCTGCGAAACATTAAATAAAGATAAAGAATTAAAACTCAACCACTGCACAATCACATCTGCACAGTAGCAAAGCACACGGCCGTTCCCCCTCCCTCTCCTCCTCCTCATCCCCCCTTCTCCTTGATATTATCTATCACAGTATAATTGGCTGAGCTACGCCTTCATGCTACGACTATTAATCAGATGTCACCAGCTGTTTAAACACGGTTAACTCTATTATTTCAAAGCCAGGACACTTAAGCACCTGGACTGAAGATCTGTAACCTGTCATTCTAATATGGAGAAAGTATATTGAGCCATAATCTGGATTTTTACATAGATTTAGAAACGGAATAATAATGAAAAGTGCACAGACATACTGAAGATTCCCCAGAACAAAACAAATCAGTTTAAGATCCCCTTCCACAACGGCTGAAAGAAGAAACGGTTCATATTGTCAGCGTCAGCCGTTTTTTTTTTTTTTAGGTGGCAGCACAAACACCAGAGAGGAAACGAAAGACATCTGCTCTGGACTTCCTCCTCAAAAGGGCCACTTATGTACAGTGAAAACTGGACGCTGTCACAGTCTGGCCAATGAGAGCTTTTCTTAGCTTACCATCTGTCCAATGAGACAGCAGTTTGTGGCAGCAGGCACAGTGCGTCCACCTGGCCTTACAACTTCATCTCATGTTACCGTGTCTCACACAAACAAAGCCTTGGACTGAGAATTGAAATATCCACAAAATGTTACGTCTCACCTTCTTTAGACTGTAGCCAGCGTGGAAAATAATGGGAGGCAGCAATATGTTGAAGAATACTTCAGGGTCAAATGTCACCTGGAGAGAGGAAAAACAAGTTAATTGGGTCAATCTGAGAAATATAAAAAGAAATGAAGATTTTGATGTTTTCGTCTTACTTTGCGCAGCATATCGTTCTGCTCCACATTGTGAATCTCGCGGGAGTTGATCTCTCCTTTGAGGGTGTACTCAAAGAACTTGCCGCTGACATTAAGCAGCAGGGTGCTGGCAGGCCCTTCCTTCAGCGAGCAGCTCGGTGGGGTTTTGTGGTTGTAGCTGGTAGCAGGGATGCCGTAACGCAGGATCACACCTACCAGCAAACCTGAGACAAAAAAAGAAAGAAAGAAGAAGAGAGATAATAATGTGTAAATGTGAGCATTTATCATCCACCAGAAGAACCTTTTCAATTACACAGACAATAATTACAAAGAATCTACAATTATCCAAAACTAAAATGCTGCCAAGGCAAACTCATTAAGTCGATTGCTCTGCGCCGGATCATTTTCTAGGTGCTTCTGCTTTACAAGCCCGAAGGTTGAGGCTGTGACAACACAAGAAAGCAGCAGAGCAAGGAAGAAAAATGGGGAGATGGTAAGTAGGAGCTTGTGGGGAGAGCTAAAGCCAGGAGGAAGAGATGAGGCAGGCAGTCAGAGAACATAAATCCTCTGGCAACGCTGCCAGCACTGCATTCATTCCTCCTAGAAGAGAGTTAACCATGTACATCACACTCTGGCTTCGGCCAAACCACACACACACACACACACACACACACACACAGACACATATATACAAACACACATGATGACAGTTTTGCTGCAGGCATAGGCATATTGACACAGTGTTGACTCTGAGTAAGAATTGGGAATAAACCGGCTGTTTTATTAAAAAAAAAAAAAAAAAAAAAGATACTAGACTTAAAGTTCACCATCAAAAACTTTAGGTTCTTTCCACCTGGGGGAGGGTGGTGGTGGTGGAGGGGCTTTTCATGTTTTTTGAAAAAGGGGAGCTCCATGAAAGGGAAATAAGCATAATGATGTGATCCTGCAATTTGTCATGTTTTCATCTCTCAGAACTGACACCACAGACTTTGTGTTGGCAATTTGTGAATTTGTCTTGATAATTACTCCACGGTAGCCAACTGGAGAAAAAAAAAAGGGATTTCTTTTAGAGGTTGCTCTTTATACACTCAATCAATATTGTAACAGGATGCCAACTTGGCAGCACATCCATCCTGGTGACAGTCCAAAAAATACAAACAGTCTGATCTAGATTAAACTTCATATTCTCAAACTAAACAAACCAAAGCAATGTTTAAGAGTTTCAGTTTATGAAAAGCTGCTTAAAAGGAAACAATGATATGAAATTGACATACTGACAGAACCTGTCTTACTGAAGCACATAACACACACATACCATAACCCTTACATCTAAGCCAGAAGTGCAGGAAGAAGTTTCCAATGTCAGGAAACAATCAAACACAACTAACCTTAGTTTCTGTTTTCAATTCAGTGTTAGGTCATTGCTAAAAGCTGAAAGCACTGAAACTGGTTTTAATTCAACCATGAAGGCCGATTAACAGGAAAACCTCCATGAAACACATGCACAGAACAAACCAAAGTCTATCTTTTTCATCCGATATCTGGTTAATAAGTGACTGAGATCCAGAGAAACACAATACAGATGTTGCACTGCTACATTCTTCCACCTTGTCCCACCTGGTTCAGCTCAGCATGACTTGCCACATGTTGTTGCAGACAGCGGCCATTGACTCTGACCTTGTTTTTGTTTTCATTCATTCAGATGATAAAGACAGACTTTGATTTGTTGACTGAAGACTTTCTTCTCTCGATATCTCTCTTCTGCTCTGATAGATTCACTTCCTGAGCAACTTTACACTGTATTTGGCATCTATTCAGTCAATCTCCTGTGTTTATTATGTAGATGTCCCAATAGAAATCAGCAGAAACTCACTGGCACAGAAAAACATCCAGACCCCAGCTGATGACAGCCGTGCATCTCATTTTTTTTAATTTGTGGCTTTTAACAACCAAGATAATCTCTCTTTTTTTCCTTTTTAAAAAGAATGTGTTCTGCTTATGTGTGGGTGAGGGTTACTATAAAACACATGCAAAACTGCCTCTATTTCTATCATCTATCTATTTCTTTTTTTTATGTGAAGCACTTCCAGAGGCTTTTAAGATGCTAAATCAAACATCAAAACATTTCAACATGACATCAACATCCTACAAAAAAAAAAAAAACTGTGCAAGATCTATTTTTAGGATGGTATAATAGCATCACAGAGGGATGAGATAATATAAAATACATTAGGGTCACTGTAATCTAATTCATGATAGCACAGAGATTGCGTAAGTGCCTTCAGATATGTCAGAGCACTGATCCCCGGTCAGTCAGGGATAAAGCTGCACAACCAGCGGCAGCAGCAGCAGCGGCATCAGCAGCCTGGTGGTGGAGAGTATATAGACGGGGCTGATCAGCTCAAAGCACCTTCTAGAATTAAATTAGCGCCGGCCCGGCCAATTAGAAGCAATGTGAGCGGGGTGGAAATGCGGAGGCGCGTCGGTGCATTTGGTCAGACTTAAATCATCTGCTAAGGTTTTTATCTCCTCATCGCCTGTGTGCAGCCTCTTTGCAACCACTAGGCTGACTGAATCATACCAAAGCCTGCGGGAAGGTGGTGGTAGTGAAGGAGTGTGTATGTGTGTGTGTGTGTGTGTGTGTACTCAACATATAACCTAGTAGATAAGACTCACCGTAAATCATTGCCAGTCCGGTTTCGTGAAGGAAACGGACCCTTCTGTGCTTAAAGAGCCATATGGTGAGAATGGTTAAGGTCAGCAGTAAAATGAATGTCAGCAAATTAACGCTGTCCTGTCGGTGACTTTCCTCTGCCTCCTTCTCCGTGGCAAGTTCTTCCATTCCGTCGCCCTCCGCGTTCAATCCGGACACCGTGATCAGTAAGATCCACACGGGCGGCAGCATCGTCTCCAGCAGCTGTCGGAGAGCCTCCATGGCGCAGGATGATGCTGCTGCTGCTGCTGCTGCTGTTGCTGCTGACAGCACACCACCTCTATGCCATGTCACTGCTGGAAGGTAGTCTACACACAGCTGAGCCGAGTGGGAAAACAATCCACAGCTCGCAGATTGTAGATCGGCGAGGTCAACCTTTTAAAGGTACACTGCGCGGTGTTAAAAAAAAAGAAAAAAAAGAAAAGGCGATGGAGCCGATCCGGAGGGAGACTGCGCTGCCCTTGTTGTGGAGGAGACCAAATCACACAGGCACACACACACACACCAAGTCGGCTGATTTAAAGCTACTGAGTCATTGTCCTGGGATTTTTGATGATTTTGCAATTCAGTCTTCAAAACAGGAAATTGACACGGAGTGTGCTTGGACGTTAAAAGTCGACCTACTGCAAGAAGAGAAGGAACAAATATCCGCTGTGGGGTGATGTGGCCTTGGTAGTGACACTAGTGGGGGTGAGAGGTAGTGTAGATTGGGAGGTATGGGGTGTGCGGGGGGGGGGGGGGGGGGGGGGGGGGGGGGGAGTTCGCAGCTGGAAACGCTGAGCAAAGTCAAGAACTGCCCCATAGGCCCCAGAAATAGCAGTTTCATATTTTGTCAAATGCACATCATTTCATAAATTATACATTAGTTCACAAAATGTACAGAAAAGCACACTCACTCTGATGCACCTGTTTCTAAGTCTAGTGTTAAAACTTTGAAGCTGCACTACTCAATTTTTTCCCCCCATTAAAAATAGATCAAACTACTTGTGTAAAGTGAAAGATGAACTGATACTCAAAGGTAATCACCACCATACTCAACATCTGCTTTTGAATTCAAAATGGAAATGTTATCTGGCCCTTCTAGTATAGCAGATAAGTGACCATTAACCTCAAAGTTACTCCAATCAATATTTTTAAGTTAATAAGTTTAAGTTAGGAATGGGTCAAATGACTGTGTGTAATGTGGAAGCGGTGGAGCATATTGAGAAACCACACAGTTTTTTTAAGCTTCCTTCAACCTGCTGTTTTTGTCTTACGACCCACCATTCTTCTGTTTTTATTCACCATTACCTCTCATTAACCTCATTTCCGGCTACAGCAGCATCACACAGCTGTCTTTATAGAATAAGCCCTGATATGGTAACCGCTCAGCAGCAAATGGCAGAAAGACTACTATCGACTATTATAATGATTCATTTGAATATTGGGCTTACATTAGGCAGGTGAGCATGACTCCAGCTTTGTGTGTGTGTGTGTGTGTGTGTGGGAAGGGGCACAAATATTTGCCCCGAGGTCCCCTAACAGGTTAATCCAGCCATGCTTTGCAGCAGTGACAGCAAAAGTAAAGTCCCCTTAGAGTGAGAAGTGTCGGTTTCTTTCAAATGAATTTAAAAGTGATGCATCAGTGACTTAAAATACAGTTCATGCAGTCATTCAGGGGCAGCCTTGACACAACAATAAATGACTTGTGTATTTATTATTAGAGGGACAGAAATACTGTTGCTGTTCACAAGACTTCTCCACCAAAATCCTTCCATTTGAGCATTAATTTAATCTTTAATTCTCACAATGGGTGACTTTCTGTCCGGTGTCTCACTCCAGGAACTATTAAATATAATAATTATAACTACTTATTGTTGGATGTTTGAACTTCACCTGCTAAAGTAGGATTGTTGCTCTCCTTAAATCTGAGTTCAACACATGTACTGAACCTGTGTGATTTGTGACATCACAACAAGTCTAGAGCCAATCTTTGTCCAGTATGCAACTTACATGAGATGTTATGTGACAACTAAAAAGTAGGAGACATTTTACATGACAAGTTGCATGATCATAGATTATCCTTTCAATGAAGGAGACATTTGAAGGATTTTTAACAAGGTAATTGAACTTCTAGGAAAACCATATCAGACACATATTTTGTATAAGTGTTAAAACATGCCTGGAGGGGATATTCTGTGTCTGCCATGTTGAGGTTATGAATGAAAAGTGGGTGTACCTACAGAAAGGCCAGGCCTCACAGCATCTTTCACATAAGGAAGGATGTGGGATTATTACCTATTATTAGAGTGACCTTGTAGCTTAAGTTGCAAGGTAATCTGATGTCTGATCGGGCATGGTTACATGTTGTGTGTCTTAGGATTGTGTGCTTTTTCACTATAGCTCAAACTTCATAACATTGTAAATATAGACTTGTTGAAATAGAAATAAAAAACAAAAAACACAGACATCTCAGCACATTTGCATAAATGACTCACTATTATTCTCAATCATTTAATTGAAATCCATTGTATTATAATTATTTTATATGAGGCAAGTTATTTCCACATTGTAGGTTACAGTAAGCTGCTTGTTATGGGTACAAGGCAACACCCAGAGAGGTGTGTCCAATGTGTTGATGGAGGTGCGTTCACGGTACTCTGAAAAATACAAGCTGATACGATTTTAGCTGTGGTTGATCTATTTTGAGGGCACCCTACTTCATAATGCACAACATATGACTGGATTGCTGCCACAGGAAAATAATACATAAAATGTGTTGAACTTATGAACTTTGGAACGCCATTGCATTCCTGAGTAGTGGTTATAGACTCTGAGTGGAAACTGTTACAACACTTTTTTTGCATTGCAAAATTTTGATATCTCCCAGCTTAGTTTCCATGTCATCGAAATATGTTTACGTATGATAAAATCTCATATTTTGCATTTGAAAAGAAGAAGTCAGGTGTTGCAACTGATTCCACACTTAAGGACAGGAACAGTTGCAGCATACACTACAAAGGTATTCATTAACTTACTTTTTATTTTAACCTGTCATATTAGTTTGAATATTTGAACTGTTTTGCAAACAATGTACTCAATCTATGAAAATCACAGTTAATTTGTTTCGGCAAACAGAATGCCTGCCCTGTATTGCCTGGTAGGCAGTTAATCTTACCACATTTCAGTGTTAGATAGAACAATAAAAAATAAAAATGTCCATACTTTCCCCTGACTTTTAAACAAGAAATGTACATGGTACCACCATGGTAACTGTCCTTTGATGCAACTGGACCGACCCTACTGATGCTGGATCAAGTTATACTTTATACAAAAAGTGTTGTTTTTTTGTCTTCAACAAACTGAATTAAACTTGCAAAAAATATGCCAGTAGTTTTTAATAAACAAGCATTAAAATATCTTTAAATAAGAACTGATTGCTGAAGTTCTGTTTTGTGATAGTACCTGAACGCACCGTGAGTGCACGCTCATCTCCATGAGCTCGTCACTCTGTCCAACTCTGTTTGATTGGCTGACATAACGACCAGCACGGCATCGATTGGTTGTGGAGCGACGCTGGGGAAACGGGAAGCGAAAAAAAAAAAAAAATCTTGTCAACTAAAAGTGCACGTAAGCTTCTGAGTCACATATCTCGGTTTCTTCTCACAAACGTTACACCTAGAGAACAGGTCTCATCTGGCCACCACTGAGAGAGCAAAATGGGGTGCTTCTTTTCGAAAAAATCCAAAAGAAAGTCGTCGGAAAAAGAGGAACGCACACCTACAACAACGACGGTCGAAACTACGACGACAAGCAACGCGGTTCCCCTTGGCAACAACACCGACGAGCCACCGAAGCAGTACAGCTGGGATAAGAGGGAAAAGGTAACGCTGAAAGGACTGGCGAAAATGCTAAATACAGTGATGAAATGACACAAACCTATAGCTGAATGTTAAATGGGGGACTTAACCAGCTACCTTCAGCTCGTCTGCAGGCTTTAAACACCTATTAACGCGTGTGTTGAGTCGCTTCCAGGCAGCTAGATACTGTTTTTCCCCCAAGAGGTGCAATTAATGTGAGCTACATTTACACATCTTATCTATAGATAAAAAGGTAAAATACTGTAAATGCTAGCAGAGCGTAACTATGCCGAAATCTAAAAAGTGTCAGTGACTGTTGTGCCAAAACAACATTATTTGCTTCACAGTGATTTCCTCGATGCTGAGATTCACTGTGCAGCCTTCAGGTACTCAGCTGTTACCTAACCAGCCCAGGATCTGCATGTAATGCTCATTGCACTTGGACAACACTCTTTGAGTTTTAGGCTCAAAGCCTTTTCCTCTCTCTGTCTCTGCCACTCCGTGTATCCCACGTTATCTCATTAGCGGATTACTACACAACACTGTGGTTCACTGTTCTGCAGCTGCTGACCACACTTTTACATCGTGTGTGTGTAGACATGGGCGTCAACAGCCATGGTTCAACTTCCGTTTTGACTCATGGGATGTTGCACCTTTAAAAGTAGTCTGCCACCAAATGCAGGACAACATGCAACATCCGGTTGACAGGCTTAAAATAGTTGAATTCACACCTGCAAGTAAAATATAATGTGCATGCAACTTATAAAAGAGGTATAGAAGAAATATAGTGCATTATTTGTATAAGCATGTTTGAGAAACTTATAAGCTTCTGCAAGCATGTTTCTAGAAGTTTAGACACTTAAAATAAATAATTTCATTTGTAAAGCACCTTTCATACAAGAAATGCAGCTCAAAGTGCAAAATAAGTGATATACACCAAGTGCTTCACATTAAAAGGGCTTAAAAGGAGCATGAAACAATGTTAAAAAAGAATAAAACTATCAGTATTGTTATTGGATGACAAGAGTTGGAAATGCATGAGATACTGGCACAGCTCAAAGAAGGCCTATCTGTGCATCTCTGAATATGTCATTTGAATATTCATCTATTCTCCGTTGTCTTTGCACAGGTTGATCCCAAAGACTACATGCTGACAGGGCTCAAAGATGTGACGGTGGGCCGCCTGCCTGGCAAACTGAACGGGCAGCAGTTTGTCATACAAGAGTGCGAGAACTGCGACATCTACGTGTTCGACCACTCGGCCACCATCACCATCGACGACTGTGTCAACTGCCGCATCGTTCTCGGGCCCATCAAGGGCAGTGTGTTTTTCAGAGACTGTAAGGACATCAAGTGCGTGGTGGCCTGTCAGCAGTTTCGCACGCGGGACTGTAAAAAGATGGAGGTGTTCTTGTGCTGCGCCACCCAGCCCATCATCGAATCATCCACAGGTATGAAATTCGCTTGCTTTCAGTACTTCTACCCCGAGCTGGCCTTCCACTTCAAGGATGCCGGGCTGAGCATATTCAACAACAACTGGAGCAACATACACGACTTCACTCCGGTGTCCGGAGAGAACAACTGGAGCCTGTTGCCAGAGACTTCAGCTGTCCTGGATTTCGTGCCGGCCCCGGACTCTGAGTCTGAGTTCAAGTCGGTGCGAATCTCCACCGACCCCGCACGCAGCATTGTGCCTTTGACGAAAGGAGGGAGGCGTAAAGACAGCGAAGAGTCCTGCCTTTTTGTTTTCTTTGCTGGAGAGTACACGACTGCAAACGCCCGCAAACTGATTCACGAGGTGAGGAGGAGTGTGGGGAAGTGAGGTGTTGATAAAAAGAAGAAGTCTGTAGTATTAGAAACACGGTGGTGGTAATGATGCATAAAAACCTGCTGATAAAACTGAAATAGGGGTCAGCCTTTAAATAGCTGCAGTGTGAATCGAAAGGAAAGCTAAACCACAGTGTTAACTGACAGAAGCTGCACTTTTTTGAATTTAAACATGGGGATTTTTGATCAAGCAGCTGCACACCTCCTCAGTGCAGTCATTTTAAAACATAGAGGAATTTAAAATGTTTGTCAGCCAAATCAGACGAGTTGCATCATCACTGAAGCTCAGCTGATGTTATGTTCATCTCAAACCATCAAATGACTGCTTGTGAAATGAAGAACTTGTTTAAAATTTCACTTATTTGCGTCTGTTTAGCTCTGTGAAGTAAACACCTCAACATTCCTTGAAATATCTGAGATATCCACATATTGCATTTAGATAAACGTGCAGATAAACATGTTATCTGCTTGTACGAGACAGATTTATTCAAAATAATGTGATTTTCAGATCAGATGGAGGTAGTCTGAGCCACATTTCTGTTGACTCTGACTACTTGTAAAGTATTTGAGATGCTAAGCTAACATGCTAAGCCAGCTGCGTTACCATTCAAACATTCCAGTTATGTTTGTGTTGTCACACAAAAATGCATGACTCTATCACACAAGCATTAGACTGTGTATCCACATCTGAGGCAGTTACAGTTTCTTTGTTGCTATGATCTTGTCACCACAGGCGACTGCTCAAGGTTTCACGCTGATTCAGACAAAGGAAGTCTCAATGCGACCAGAAGATGTGAAGAGGGTGTTTCAGAATAACGCAGACGACCTGGTGGAGTGGATCACCAAAGGTAATCTTCTTTTTATGCAGCCTTTTTTTTTTCTTCGCTGTGTTGTTATATTGCTCCATAATATCTCTCAAATTCATGCTGTTCAAGAGTTGGCCTGTCATGCCTGATGTTAATCAGTAGATTGTTGAGATGCCTAAAAGATACAACACGGGTTCACACTCTCAAGCTTTAAGTTGTTTTGTACATATTGCAGCAGAGCAGAATAAATATCGTGATGTGTCTTAACAGGTTTAAACTGGCCACAAATATTTTACCATCTACATTCTTGTAGTAATCACGTTTATATTGATATATCTCTGTTTTGGCTGTTTGTCCGCATGTATCTCCTGAACATTAAGGGTATTGATAGCTACTAGAAACCAGAGTCAAATTCCTTTCATGCATTAATGTACTTGTCCAACAAAGCTGATTCTTATTCTGAAACAATGCTACTAATAATGCACATTCTTTATCAATTATTTGAAATCGGTTTGTTTTGGGCTCCTTTTTTTTTTTTTTTACACCTACTTACTTAGAAGCAGCTTTATGTCGTCTCTTTCTGCCATTTCTCAGAAGTTAAGAAAGACTTGTGGCCTATAAAGTCACATGATTCTTATTCTTATGATTACACATCTGCTGACTGCCAACTTTCCAGTGCCACCACATTGCAAAAATCTACTGAGTCAGCACTCAAATTTGGTCATTATATTTAAAAACAACAGAATTTGCTTATAGTAAGTTAGAGCAGTTGGAGGTGGTTGTTGCTGCGCTGCACGATTGTGACTCTTGTATCTTTATCACTAAAGGTCCCGTCATCGCTCTGGAGCTCAACGGTGATGGAGTGGTGGAAGCCTGCAAGAACACTGCAAGCGAAGTGTTCAGTGGGACCAAGGTAAGCAGTTTAACTCACATAACTTCACTTTCTCTAGTTAAAATTCCTCCACCAAGCCTGGAACATTTAACTTTGGTTTCTCTCGCAGGTTTACGTCTCTGATAATAAGAACACATCCTCTCGAGACGTGGACAACTTCTTCAACTTTGCTGACATGCAGATGGGCTTGTGAATGAGTTTCAGAACAAAGCTCTCATCAGACTGATTCAGAGTGTCTAAAAAAAAAAAACCCCTGCCGTCCAGTTTGGGTTGATTTATAATTAGCGTCCAATTCTTTGCCTCTTTTTATCCTAAAACAAAAAAAACTAGGTAGAAAAGGAAACTATTAAGGACTGTGTTTGATAACGCCTTTGATAGAACAACAAATTCATCAACCATGAGTCTGTCTTTGCATCATCATCTAAAAACTAGGAGTAAAACATTCGCTGTAAACCACCTAACATCCATTAGTTGCTAACTAAGCGTGCTGTGAATATTTATATTTCTCTGAATGTATGTGCTCGTTCTGTTGCTTTTATCAACTGTGAATGTAGCTCTTTGCTGTAAATGTGATTCTTAATTTAAAGCTTTGTTTTCCTGTAAAGCCTGAAACAATCTCTGCAGCCGGGGGAAAGGGGGGGTGGGGCACAAGAATGCCTGAGGATAAAATATTTTATATATAAATCAATATTTTTAATTCTGATGAGGATTAATGTGTGTATGTGGTTTAGATAATGGACTGTGTTTAAGTTGTGTATATTTGAAACAAGCTGTGTAGATGATAACTACATCTTTACTGATTATATGCTAGGCCAAAGTTGAATCGTGAAAGGCTGAGCGCGTGTCTGAACTGATCAGTTTATGCTGAATATGTGTAAATGTAAGCAGGTGTAAAATTGCTGGGATTTTTTTTGATGTAGGCAATTCATGTGATCAGTTTTTTTATTTTTATTTTGTAATATTTGTTTTATACTCTCTACTGAATGTTTTTGTATAGAAACACATTGATGTTTGTCATAATTTTTAGTAAAAGTTTCTTTTTGTGTGACTTTTGTTGTTTTTGTTTTCATGCTTTTTATATATTCAGATAATGATTGTAGACATGAAATGAAGGTAACAACAGTCTATAACCACAATGTAGTAAATGGTTTAGTTTAGTTTCTATAGTCACCAGCACATCCACATTATGTTAAAGTTTCCATTTACTAAACAAATGATGTACTATGAGAAAACCACAAAAATGTTAAAGAGGAAACTTTCTTCTTCCGTTTTGTAACTTGATCAAAATTTTGGAAACAAGCTCTCAATGTCTGACTGGCTCCTATGTTGTGTAAGATTGTAGGGGGAAAAAAGTGTGATTCGTGAATATCACTTGTCAAATTAGTGAAATATTTTCTGTGGTGTTTTAGCAGACACAGTGGTTATATATTAGAGATCAGTATCTAATGGAAAAACACTCATGCCATTGTTTCCTTCAGGCAGAATGAGTCGTGTGTATTGCAATGATGACCTCAGTAACAATATGCTGTCTTCCTCTCATTCACAGCTCAGTTAATCCCACATAGCAGCTTTCACTTCAGCTATTTGACTTCCACCTTCTTCACCATCTTAAATAACATTTCTATCAGTTGACTCACTATTAAGTCATAGTGTGACACCCAGACTGTGTTTCATTTATTCATTTACAGGAGACATCTTTTGTTCAGCAGTTAAAATTCTGAAATGAACAATATTTGCATATTTATAAATTGTGAATTTTTAATGAGGGGGAATGAAGAGATGTGTCATTTTAAGGATTTGAACAACATAATGGAACATTTTGTATTTTATACATATTGAAATATGTCTGGAGGGTTAGTTTTAGCCAACAGTTTTGTACAGTTGCCTTTAAGAAAAATATACATAGGGACTTCTGGTGATGTACTGTTGTACTCGTGAACCTTTTGTACTTCAGCGTAGTTTTTAGTTTCTTTAGCAATTTGTCTCCATGCATGCACATTTATGTGTAATTTCTTACTTCATATTAAACACTGTACAGTATCTGAAAGCGTACAGATGAATGTTGGACTGTTATTTGCTTTTGTTTTGTTTTTTTAATCACTATGTTACAGTTGTGTAGGAGTTGCTTTGGTTAGTGTCTCAGGCTACACGCCGGTGCGTAAATCGAGCGCACACAGTTTGGAGGGAAATCGGCGGGGTTTAGGACCCGGCGGGACGCGCGGTACAATAGAGCTGTTGTGCCGTGGTGGTGGACAGATTGCAGCCCAGGAGGTTCCTACTGTGGTGGGACACAAAAAACATCAAATGAATGCGCAGATAGAGGGCTTGGCTCTGTGTTTCTAAGTGTATGTTGAGGATTTGGTTGTTTGTGGGAATAAAGCGGACAGCAGAGCGAGGACTGGAGGTAAGATGGCAGGAATGAAAGAACAGGGGGGGTTCAGTGTGCCAGGATTTGCCCTGGATGGTGTTTCCAGGCCACGGGGCCTGCTCCTTTTCTGGGACTCTTTCTGCCTCTTTACTACATTAACGTTAACGACCGGAAAGTAAACGTTTGTGATACTTCTCTTCTCACTGCAATGTATAATTAACCCCGCCGAGCTCCAGAAATATTCGTCTTTAATGTGTGTAGGAAGTGACATCTTTGTACGACGGTGGCGCTCATGTTTGATTTCTCCACAGCCTGCAGCCCGCTAACAGGCCTCTCTATGTATGTGTGCGTGTGTGTATGTGTTTGGCGCCAATGTTCTCAGGGCAGGGCACTTTGTGTAGCTGTGTTAAAGGGTTTATGTCTCTAAAAGCGCCCCCAACGTCCCTGTAGTTAAGCTAAGTACAGCTAGCAGCCTGACTTTATTACATACAGAAGAAAACGAGGAGAGAAATGTAAACAAAGTGGTAACAGCAGTTTGCTCATTGTCGCTTCTTATCCAGTAGTCTCATATCAGAGTGATGTCATATCCGTCCACTTTATACTGTATATGAGGGGCTTCCTTCTCCCCTAAATGTGAGTACATTAACAGTAGCAGTATGAGGAAGTCTGGAGTAGAGTTATGACACAGACACAGTCTCATTACATTTTATAATGATGTCTCACCTAAGCCATAAAGTAGCAGTTGGATGAAGTACATAGTAAAACATCTTAAAGACAGAGTTCACTAAGAGCAGAAAACACAGAATCATACAGCCAACAGATTTTGTTTTTTTGTATAATGATTGAAAAAGTTTTATTTCATTAAACACATTAGTCTTTTTATTACCAGCCTCCTAAATCACTGGGAGTTTAACACTATTGTCCTGCCTCAGATTACGGGCACCCTTTGTCTGAATCGTGTAAAAGTTCCCTCCAGTTCTCCACAGCGAGTCAGAGTTGTAGGTTTGTATTTGAGACGTTAACTCATAATTTATTAATCATGTTGTTTATGTAGCAGTGCTGAGTGATCTGAACTCACAGGTGGACTCGGTGGTGTCAGTAGCAGATGCCGGACTCTCTGAGTGCACCACCAACAACAACAACAGTCTGTGCTGTAAAGGCTGGACACTCTGTGTTTACTGTGCTTGGATTTCACTCTTTAAAACAGCACTGAGTTTAAAGTCAGGGAAGATCTCCCAACAACAAATGACGTTATAGTTCTGTTGTCAGATTTACACACCCCAGAGTAAATCAGTGTTTATAATTTTTGTGTATCGCCCATCCCCTGTAATTTCACTGAGGAATCACTGAGGTCTAGTTTGGACTTTGTAACTACTTTAAAACTGCGTCCACTCTTTCCTCAGCAGTTTGCATTAGTGTATTTAACTTATACTTCAGTATAGAGTGGAGTGAGTTTCACGCTCTCAACCCACCCACCCACCCACCCCTCCTGTCCTCATGGGGAATGTGAGGCATGTCCTGTCTGTTGAAACAGCGTACTGTATTTGGGGCTACTCGGGGTTTGACTCCCTCAGTATTTTGAGACCTTTTAATGAGTCGTCCCGGCGGTTCAGGAGGCTAAAGGCGCGTATTGTGAACCTGCGGCGTCTGCCTGCTCTATTTCTCCTCGCTATAAGCTGTCCAATTCATGAAGGAAGAAAAAAAAAAAGATTAAAAGAATCAGAGAAATGCAACTTGTGCAATATAATGAACAGTGTTTTGGGGGAGGTTTTTTTTGCATCTTTTTACACCTTCATCTTTCGTTGACTGCACTGCCATAATTCTTACTGCTGTATTTCTTATTTTGCAGGTATAAAATTTAGTGGTTAAAGGTTTATCAGAGGAATCCACTAGCATGCTTTTCAATTTGAAATTTATGGTGAGTAGCTGTCTCCTGTGAACACACACTGTTGGTTTTCATCTAAGCTTGAATTGTATAATGATTTAAACACTCATTTCAGTTTCTAAAGGGTCTTAAATTCCCTTTTTCCGTCATGTTTTAATGCCGCACCTCTCGTCTTCTGCAGGATGTTACAGGATGAAACGTCTCAGGTCCTCAAGCAGCAGCGACAGTTCTGACAATGAGAGTGAGTCACCTGCCGTAACCTGACACAGACTGTGTTTTCTAATCATTTCTGCAGCTCACTTTCACTTTTAACCCCTCTCTCTCCCTTTCTGTCTTGATTTAGGTCCCTCAACCTCCTTCTGCTCTTCCAACAAATATGGCAGTAAATCGGGAACCCCCGCCTCTGACCCGAAGAAACCGGCTGAAGTGAGTAACCCTCCCTCCACATGAGGCGCTGCGCTGCTAACCCCATCAGGGCCGACATCTGATTTATTTATGTGGCTCGTCCTCTCCCACAGGTGTTCAGAAAAGACCTGATCAGTGCCATGAAGCTGCCGGACTCCCACCACGTCTCTCCTGAGGACTACTACCTGCTGGCAGACACCTGGAAGCAGGAGTGGGAGAAGGGAGTCCAGGTGCCGGCCAGTCCGGATACCATCCCACAGCCGTCAGTCAGGTAAAGCTGAAGTCCTGGAGCTCTGAGATAAATATGCTATTATAACTAGTTACAGCCTTCAAAGAGCTCTGCAGCACTGACAGGTTTCTTTTTGATCATCTGTGTTCAGAATTATAGCGGAGAAATCCAAGGAAGTGCTTTACTCCCACCAGAGGAAGTACGTCCAGTGCTCGGGCCAGGAGTCGACAGAGCCGGGATATGTCAACATCAAAGAGCTGGCGGAGGCCATGTGTCGCTACGACCTGGACGACATGGACCTCTACTGGCTGCACGCGCTCAACAGAGAGCTGGACTGCATGGGTAAGGAGCGGGATCGTGAAGGGATAATCCACCGTAAAAGTGGAGGGTGTAGTCTATCTCTGCAGCAGAGGACGTCTGTGTCCTTAAACTGGAAATAAGAGCATTAAGATTTAGACTGATGTGGTTCTGACTGTCTGCCGGGGTTTTTTTGGTCCCTGTCTGTTTTCCAGGTGAGGAGCCCATAGACGAGCTGACGATGGAGCGCGCCATGGAGGCCCTGGAGAGTCAGTGCCACGACAACATGAAGCACGCCATCGAGACGGTGGAGGGTCTGGGGATCGAGTACGATGAGGACGTCATCTGTGACGTGTGCCGCTCGCCCGACAGCGAGGAAGGGAACGACATGGTGTTCTGTGACAAGTGCAACATCTGCGTGCATCAGGTAGACATGAGCACACCTAACATTTAGTTATGTAACCGAAACTATATTAATCTTGATTCTCTATTAACACTTAATCAAATAAAATAGCTAAATAATAATAATAGACTAAGTCACTTTATTATTGAATACAAGTCTCTATAGAGTGCCAACAGCATCAAAAGAAAATGAATCAGCATACTAGTATGAAAACTATTTCTAAAGCCGTGTTTTACTCGTTTTTATATTAAATATTAAATTTAATATCTTTTTTGGTTTTGGCTCGTTGGTCAGACAAAATGTTTGAAGATGTTACCTTGGATGCCTGCTCCAATCAATCAGAGAAAATAATCTGCAAAATTATCAATAAGGAAATTACTCCAGTGCTGGAAGTGTAGTGGATGTTAGGTTGGTTATTAAACATGTCCAAAATTATTTGTAGAGAAGTGTTTTTCTTTTTCTTTATTTGATCCAAAGATACATTTAGTCTATTTCACTTCATTACTAATCAGAATTTCTTGTCTTCTTTCACATTGACTTACCGTAAAAACTGGTGTATAAAAAGCAGTCTATTATGGGAGATGTCTGCTGGGAGAAACACTTTCCTATTAAAGACTGGTTTATTTGAATGTACCAGTAGTTACTCATTTATTAACACATATGTTTACACTCCAAAACTTCCTCAATTTACATCTATTAGAAGCACAATCAAAACCCAGATTACACCTGAAACAGTGATAGGTTAATGGTCTGGTAATTATTTGCTTAACTGACTTTGAACTTTTGAAAGAACACAGTAACTTCACATATTTGATACAGTGTGTACCTGTGTGCTTACTCGAGTCTCAGAAACTCTTTATCAGAGCTGTCACTGTGCGTAAATATACTACTACACTCGAATCATGCTTTTCCACATCGCACTTCAACATCATTTGCTCTGTAATACTGAAACATCACAGCAACTAATGTCCCGGAATTCTTCTGATCAACACACAATCATTTTTTTTGCACAACATACAGAGGTAACAGGTCTATTTTCATAAGCTGCCAGAACAGCTAGAGTGTGCACTAGGACATTTATAGGACGTTATAGTTCTTAAGTATGGATGCTCACATCATTATGTTTAAAGTTATAGTTATCGTTCTTAGTGTGGAGCACCTTTTACATACCTATGAGATCATATCCTGATCCAACCTCTCTGTATTTTACTGGTGAATAGGACGCACCTCACTTTAAACTGAAAAAATATTAAAAGGTTAAAGGTGCGTCTTATACACCGTTTTTATGTAAATTTAATTATCACATTAATGACAGACTGTATGAACCTCCCTCTCTCCTCTCAGGCCTGCTACGGAATAGTCAAAGTGCCTGTTGGGAACTGGCTGTGCAGAACGTGCGTCCTCAGCATCGACCCGCAGTGCCTTCTGTGTCCCCTGAAGGGCGGAGCCATGAAGGCCACACGAGCGGGCACCAAGTGGGCACATGTAAGCTGCGCCCTGTGGATACCAGAGGTAAACCGTCACACACACACACACACACACACACACATTCACCGGCCACTTTATTAGGTGCACTTTGTTAATACTAGGGCTAATTTTTGCCTTCTAAACTGCATTCGTTCTGCTGCTGGAAACATTCCTCAGGGGTTTTGGTCCATGTTGATATGATCATCACGATGTCGCCTGCACATCTATAATGTGAATCTCCTATTCCACCACATCCTAATGGTGTGGTGAGATCTGGTGACTGTGGAGGGCATTTGAGCACAGTGAACTCTTTGTCATGTTTTAAAAAACCAGTTTGAGATGATTTGAATTTTGAGACATGGTGTGTTATCTTACTGGAAGTAGTAAGAAAATGAAGTGATGTGTGCAAAGAAAATACCCCCCCCCCACACACCATTACACTACCACCAGCAGCCTGAACCCTTGATACAAAGCACGATGGATCCATGCTTTCATGTTATTTATGCTAAATTCTGACCCGACCATCTGAATATCACAGCAGAATTGGAGACTCATCATTCTGGGCCAGCATTTTTTATAATCTTCTGTTGTTGAATTTTGATGAGCCTGTGTGAATTGTAGCTTCGCTTGTTCTTCTTCTTAGATGACAGCAGTGGCACCTGGTGCGCTCTCCTGCTGCTGTAGACCATCTGCTTCAAGGCTCAACATGTTGTGCGCTCAGAGCTGCTCTTATGCATACTCGACCGGAACGAGGGCTTATTTGAGTTACTGTTGCTTTTCTATCAGCTTAGACAAGTCTGGGCATTCACCTTTGACCTTTGACCTCTGCCATCGACAAGGCATTTTCTCTCAGAGCACTGCAGCTCACTGGATCATTTCTCTTTTTTTGATCCATTCTCTGTAAACCTTAGAGATGGATTTGCAGTAAAATACCAGCAGATCGGCAGTTTCTGAAATACTCAAACCTACCTGTCTGGCACCAACACCCATGCTATGCTATGCTCAATGCATTGAGTTGCTGCCACATGATTGGCTGATTAGACATTTGCATAGCAGTTGAACAGGTGTACCTAACGAAGTGGCAGTGAGTGTATATCTTCTATTGGCTCTTAATATCAATGCGCAGTAAAAGATGAATAATGTCTCATCACGCTGTAAACGTTACTCCTCTGTAGGTGAGCATTGCTTGTCCAGAGAGGATGGAGCCCATCACCAAAGTGTCCCACATCCCACCCAGCCGCTGGTCTCTCATCTGCAGTCTGTGCAAAGTGAAGACAGGCGCATGTATCCAGGTGAGTGAGGATCACAGCTATAGAAATGTTATTCATTTAAGGTTATGTTTATTCAATTAAAGGGATACTTCACCCTAAAACCACCCTTTGAGTATCAAAATCTGACCCTCTGGAAAGTTGTAAAGTGGTAAAATAGTGTGGAAGTTTAATATTGAACAGTTTTATTGGGGAAAAGGTCCAAATACCGGGATTGATATTTGTTCCATGTATCTATTTTCTAAACCCTCTTCTGTCAGATTTGCAGTCTTTTTAACATTTATTGTTACTGCTACAAAATAATTTTCACCCCCAAAACACATGAAGTGCTCAAATGTACCATTCATACGTTATATAGCAGAGATAAGATAGTAGAAGATTTAGCTCTCTCTAGCTAGAGTACAGACAGTAAGAGGACTCTGTTTGAAATCAACCCTGAAAGAGGAGAAAAATATAATTTTGAATACTTTCCCACAGTGAAAATTACACCCATGGTTAGACTAGTATAAAGACAGGAAATGAGGGGGGTTGTTGTCAGCTTGAGGTTGCTAGGCAACCAGAGGACACATTCATGCATCCAGCCAAGCACCAGTTGCCTTTTTACACTGTTTTTGTGTGTGGGTGTGTGTGTGTGTGTGTGTGTGTGTGTGTGTGTGTGTGGACTGAGTAAATAAGATATAACATGTTAATTAGTGAGCTTTGGTGCTGACAGGCTAGCTGTTTCCAGTCTTTGTGCTAAGCTAAGCTAACAAACAGCTTGTTGTAGCTTCATTTTTATTAAAATTGGTATTAATCTAAAACCCAATTCTTGAAAGGAAAGCTAATATATTCTTTTACAATGTTTCTCTGAATGAGTCTCCTTGACCGCCTCCATTTTCCTTTATTTAACTTGGCGGCATTGATGAGATGCTATTTCTAGCTACACACAACTTCCCAGACAGTAATCCAATTATGAAACTAATCATGTAAACCCAGGTTAGTGGGGATGCTGGATTTCTGCAAAAAATGTATACATTTAAATCCTACTCTTACCATAATCTTGTTATTCCCACTTACTGGAGTCCATGTAAACACACTACCTGTTCTTTCTCTCTGCTCAGTGCTCGGTAAAGAACTGCACCACTCCTTTCCATGTGACATGCGCCTTTGAGCACAGCTTGGAGATGAAGACAATCCTGGACGAAGGCGACGAAGTCAAGTTCAAGTCTTACTGCCTGAAGCACAGCAAGTCCAAATCTGGCGAGGCCGGCCTGAGCCCAGCTCGCTCCAAACCACCCGGCGAATCGGGTAAGGTGGGCCAGCGGGCGCAGAGACTGCAGGAGCTGGAGGAGGAGTTCTTCACTCTAATCCAGCTGGGGGAGCTGGCTCAGGTCCTGGGACTCTCCGAGCACCTGGCTGACTTCATCTACCAGTACTGGAAGCTGAAGAGGAAAGCCAACTTTAACAAAGCTCTGCTGCCCCCTAAAGAGGAGGAGGAGAATCTGGTGCTGCAGCCTCAGGAGGACACCATCCACACTCGCATGCGCATGTTCATGCATCTGCGACAGGATTTAGAGAGGGTAGGTTGTTTTTTTTTTTATAGACTGCAGTGTTTGAGTCTTTAGTGCTGAGTCTTGTTTTTTTCTGTTTACAGAGCGAGTTCAGAGCGGTTCACACTCTCTACTGTGTTTGAACTTAATTGTATTCATAATATGATGATGGTTGCTTTGTGGGCGTTCTTTATGCCTGATATTCTCTGTGTTAGAATTCATAATTTGGCCTGTAAGCACGTCATTAGTTTACATAACCGTGGTGCTTCTGCTCCTCGATTCATGCTCTAATTTGAGTTTATCACATTCTGAGTATATTTCAAACAGATTTAATGTGTTTATTTGGGTCTGTTGAGCTGAGACCCAGGGGAGTTTCTGCCTGTGTGACTGTTCTACTAGGAATCACACTAAATCAAATCTCTACAAATCAATCCCCACACATCAGCAGAAAGACTCTGCAAGGGCTGAAAGGCTGCTGAAGGTAAAACTGTGCCAAAAACTACAGAGATATGCTGAAAGGGAACCTGCTGCAGTCCTCAAGAGAACTGCCACACACGCAAAGATTTACATTTCCTTCCCAGCAAATCAAACAACCCCGAAAACAGACAGCCGAAGCCACACTTCAAAATGACTTCAAAACAAATTTAATGTCCTGACATGTTCCAGTCAGGGTCCAGATCTCAAACCAACTGTCAGAACAGCTTAGAAACAAAGAAAACCAAAGAGTCAGTGTGACTTGAGATCATTTTTTCATTCTGCAGGTGAGGAACTTGTGCTACATGGTGAGTCGGAGGGAGAAGCTGAAGCTGCTGCAGAGTAAAGCTCAGGAGCAGATGTTCAACCTTCATGTAAAGCTGTTGAACCAGGAGCTCTCTGCTGGTGAGATATCTGTTGTGTTTCAGCTTGCTTATCGCTTTGTCACCACAAGCACACATTTTACAATTTCTAACGGACGATTCTGATAATGTTCAGGTTATTTTTGGTCGTGTTTTGTTGTGTAAACTAAACATATTTGTCTCTTTGTCCTCTTTAAGGCCTTCCTGCTTCATTTCCAGTGGAGGGTTTACTGTTTCGTCCTCCCCCGAGGATAACTCTTAAGCTGAAAATGCCCAAAGCCTCAGCACTTGGAAACGGGAACCCCAGCTCCAAATCCGGTAATGGTCCACTCTGCCCGGACCATAGCGGGAACCTGACTGAACATGGCGGTGAAGGGTTGGGTCAGGGGAAGCCTCAGCTGCACGGTCGCAGCCGGAGAGAGGAGCGCTCCAACGGCCGTCTGTCCGCCTCGAGCGGCTCTGCGTTGGCGGTCAAACCCAGCGGCAAACCCTTAGCCCTGCACGCCGCCCTCCACGGCCACTCGTCCAACAGCAACGGCAAACTCGACCAAGAGCGAGCCAAACCCAACGGCCTCTTGGAGAAGTTCGTGGCTCAGAAGGACAGCTCCTGCCAGACGGCCGGCAACCAGGACGCTTCAAACGCAGCTTTGGACAAGAGCAGCTTTCGCAAGTCTGCCATGGAGCACTTTGGCAGGTCCTTCAAAGAGGCGACTATTAACTTAGTACGGACCACAGAGGACCTGCGGGCCTCGGACAAACTGTCCCGTAAGGGCTCCGCCAAGGAGAGACTATGGGTTAAACCCGTATCCGAACACAAAGCGAAAAGCGCGCGCTCTTACCAGGACAGCGACGGTTACTGTCCGGACCTGGAGCTCAGTGACTCAGAGCCAGAGGCCAAAGGGAGGCACCGGCGGCAGGTCGGGCTGCCGCAGCCGGACGCTCCTCGGCGGGACTGTCAGAAAGGAGTGAGCAGAGGGAAGCAGTCGCTGGGCTCCAGACACCCGGTGCAGAGGTGACGGCCGTTTGTTCGTTGACTCCGCTCACCAATACCGCCGCCGCCACTGTTCTCCGCGCACCCTCTTGGCAGTCTTCCTAAGTGCCGGGGCCGTCTCTCTGAACACGTCTCTATCAGGGACCAGAACACGCCACAGTGCCAACGGTGCTGTACACACGAAAGCAGGAGAAGATGCACGATGGATTTCGCCGTCAAAAAAAACAAAAGCGCGTCAGTGTTAGTTTGAGAGGAACAAATACATCATTCCTGAGTTACATTTGTACTCTGCACAACTTTGTGTGAAACCGGTTTAATTCGCCTTTGACTATAACATTTGTACATACGATGTTGAAATTGGCGTGTAAATAACAACCGAATCACAAAATGTTCCACTCCGCCGACACTCCCAACATCACCGCGGCCACAAATTATACCTGACACGCCAGGTGGAAGTCCTGTAGCGAATCCGAGCATCTCCTGCACCTGTTTTGTCGCACACTGTCTGTTACAGCCAACCTGAAACACACACATACACATACACACACACACACACACACACACACACACACACACACACACACACACACACACACACACACACACACACACACAGGTGATAAACCGGCTCGATGAACCTTTTTACATTTGTAAAGTAGTGGAGTCTTTTTTTTTTTTCTCTCTTTTTTTTTTTTTTTAACAACATGCCTTTTGTGCAGTAGGAATGCAGTTTCACTATACTAGTACCGTGAGGTTTGCAGGTTACAGTATGTCGTGGATCATGTGAAGAAACACGTGTAAGAAAGTGTAATAACATTCCCCGATGTGTCCTTCGGTAGAGAGACTCACTGATCAGCCTTCATCACCACAGACTTTTATTTTGAAATGTGCATACTTTGCATATTTGCAGTCTTTGCTGTTACTTGTGTCCCTGATTTGATAATAAACACCGTGGCACAGCTGGGTCACTAGGGCTGGATATTGTTGTATTTTTTTTTTTATACAGATGCACTAGTAAGAAACACATTTTTATTTTATTTTTATGAAAAACTTCTCAAATTTGACTGTTTTTAATTGTGTTTTTATACTAACTGTAGAACTTTGCCTCAATATGTTATAAAATGAAAAATGATTTCAAGTCCTCTGACAAGCATTTGATGCCTTTTCACCGATTCATCATCCACATCTCAGTTGGTGCTTTAAGTATTCACATTCAACTACTTCCAATGCCTTCTTACAGACAAGTCTTTAACCTGAGCTGACCTCTCAGAACAAGACCGAACCACTTAGTCAGATGAGGTCAGAGAAAGCAGACGGCATCTAATCGTTCACCTCGCCTTGTGAAACGCTTTTAAGAGAGTGGGAGTGTAAACGAGTGAAAGCAGACAGAAGTGGCAGCGCTACATACATTTTCATGAACCAGAAATGTCATGCCAAAGTGAGACGCGGCTTTCATGCCTGACCTACATCACTGTAATCGTTTTTACAAATGCACACTCTGCTGTTAACACATGCTGCTGTGGAGGGTCTGCGCTTCTGCTGAGGAATAATCACAGAGAATGCATTAAGTAGAGCGTTGCAGTCATATGCAGATGCACCCACTGTACAGCATGAATGAACTCTGACTGGAAGCATTTGCAACTTTTAGATATGTTGTGTGATTTTTTTACTTACGGTTGGTTGTAAAATGCAAAAACAGGAGCACACTAATGAGATAAATAATCCAGATATGTATTTTCACATGCATATACATTATTATTTGCCTTTTTTGAAGGCATATTTAAAAATAAACTTTTAAAATTAAAATTGTGCTCCTTGTGCGGATAGATGTCGAGCTATTTTATGCCAGCTAGCTCATAAAATAGGAAACTCCCATTGAAAGCTGCAAGTAGCAACATTTGCAGCACCCAATTTTTTCAGATAAGTTTATAAAAAGGTTGAGTCATGGGGGGGGGGGGGGAGAAAATACAAGATGAATAGTGGTAGAAACAGGAGGCTCTATATAATAGTGCTATTGGTTATCATTTCATTCTCCATCACTTTTTTTGGATTTGAAGCTAGATGGCAGCATCACTACACTATTAACTAAAAGCAGCACTACAGTGGAGCAGGTAGGCATGTGTGAACAAGCCATTGCACGAAAAGCACAGATGCAACTAATAACATTAATTAATGATGGCTGCACTTAGTGAGGCGGCGTGAACTATACTGAGTACTGTAACCGGCTACATGGTGAAAAATATCTCTATAGAAAGCCGTAGAGAAGGGAAAGCTGTTGTGATTAAATCTAAAGTCAGCAAGGCGGTGGAGCAGCTTGTGTAGTTTGCTTCACCACGCTGGTTAGTGCTGTTTCAGAGTTTATTGACCTGCTGAAGAAGCTGAGAAAGACCAAATGATCACAAGCAAACTGACAACTTCATCAGTTTCTTCTCTTCAAGTCCATTTTAGTGCAAAGGTCAACTTCTGGTGTAGATATATTTCAACGCTTATCTGTCATTCAACCAAAAAATCCATGTATACCAGTCTCCAAACTCTGAGGTGAATATCAAGGCATTTTAAGAGTCACTGTTTAATGAGTGACAGCAGTTTTGATCACATGAATAACATATTGAACCATCTGAAACATAGTTGGTATATGAGATAAAAACAGTGATACCGCCTGCATACATCTTATTCAGGTTTTTGCAGAATGGACAACTACTGTTTCCCAGACAGGCTCCGTTAGTTAGGTCAGCAGTTCCTAATCTTATGACTTATGACCCTTCAAAGTAAATCAATGTGTAGTCGCAAGCAGTTCAGTTTCAGTAAGCACTTCTTCCTTTTCACTTTGTTTCATTTGAATTTGAGGAACTTCTAAAATCCATCCATCTTACCATAAGGAAGAGAAAATAAAGGACTCAATTCATTATGTCTGATAAAGGTACCCTGTGGAGTTTCCCGCCACTAGTAAGACTATGAGGACATGTTTTTATGAGTGGGTCCTTTTGTTTTTTTTAATCACATGCGTGTGAGCACACTGTCGGCAAAATACACACTCCTGTCTCCAGTTTCACATCTGATCGATACCAGTGGTGGTAAGAAATGCAAATAAACTCAGCAATGTGCAAATAAGAGCAGGGAAGAAAGAGATGTGTGTTTTAAAATATGCAGGAAATAGGTTGTGCAGATGATTAAAGAAAAAGATTCACAATATGTGTTGTGATGATACATAACTTATTTTTTTAACAAGAAAACTGCACAGGGCAGCTGTGCTATCTGGTGACCCCTGGGAGGGTCCCAGACCCCAGGTTGGGAACCACAGACCATGGTTATATGAGTACCTGAAACTGATATATATTTCACAGTATGATGACAGTATTAATGTTTTTTTTTTTAAATTGAAAATCAATCAATGCTGGACCAATGCCTGGAGGTTGTATTTTTGGCCACGCCCCATCTGTGACGTTTCAGCAGGTGTTGTGGAACCTGCTGGGACAGGTGGGGTAACTACAGGTGAGGGCAGAGCAGCAGTGTAGCGGGAGTTTAGGTAGTTTTTAGCCACAGTAAACAGCACATGAACATCACTTCTCTGTGCTCTGTGAGTGAACAGTGAACTCTCATCTCCACATGTCAGCGGGCTCTTTAAGAACAGAGACTCTCTACATCTGCTGATCTGTCAGCGGGCGCGGTGCTACCCGTCCGCCCTGCCCGCACATCCCGCCGCTGCACCGCAGGGAGCTGAGGGGGACTCACTGAGAACCCATGCACACGAGCAGCCGGCAGATCGCACGTGGATAATCGATCCTCTCTATGGATAATCAATAGCTGAACTCAAAATGAGCCGGGCCCAGCGTCCTCAGCATCCCGGGCTGTGCAGGTGGAAAAGGTAACCAGACGGAGCTGCTGGGGGAGAGACGTGCATGGCCACGCTTCTTTTTTTTTGTTGCCTCGATCCATTCATACATGTTTTATGTACAGCCATGACATTTCCTACAGCGTTGGGATGGACCGCTTCTCCTTGTACACGTCTTTAATTGTAGTCAGCATCGCGTTTGTCCTCTGTGCCGGTTGGGCTGGTTCAGCTGGTTTGGCGACTGGAGGAAGCGTCAGTTTGATCAAGTAAGTGTGAGATAAACAGCACTGCTCCACTGACTGACTGTGTGTGTGTGTGTGTGTGTGTGTGTGTGTGTGACTGTGAACACGGTGCACAAGTTCCTCTATATGCACAAGTTCCTCTTTGTGCACGTATATGAATTAACCCTCCACACAAATGAGACTGCCTTCATGTAGTTTCAGTTTGACACAATAGCAGCATCCCTGTATGGAAACATGCTGTGGTGAAAGGCTGCTATTGAATGCAGTGCTGGGAAGTAACTAAGTACATTGATTCCAGTACAATTTTGAGGTACTTATGTTTTACTTAAATATTTGTGTTTGATATTATTGTATACTTCCATTCCACTACAATAAAAAGTCTAATAGAAATATCCTACTTTCAACTCCATAATATAACAAGCTTTTAAAATACAACACATTATTAAATATGTAGCTAACCAGTGGTGTCTCTTTTGTCTTTTGACCTTTTCCAAAAAGCAGTTTGTAGTCAGGCTCACATTTACAGATGTCTATCAGTTGTTTACAGCTCCACAAAATAGTGATTTTTCCCTCTAAACTTCTCACATGCTTTCATTTCAATAAATGTTCAAATGATCCAATATTTCAGCAAAAATCAAAGATTAGAGGTAAAAGTCCAAAAACTGAAAACACATTTGTGTATCAGAACTTTTGTTTTTTCTTCTTTCCTCTCCCATTAATCATCTCACCGCCCCTTACATTGATCTGCTGACCCTTTGGAGGGGCCCCACCCCTAGGTTGAGAACCACTGGACTAAACTAGCTAACTAAAGTAGTTGAAATTAGTTTCACCTCCAGCAGCTACAACAGTAACATGATGCTTCACTATTAATAATCTAATGATGTCAGCCAGAGGGACCAAACCACTACTTTTACTGTAACACTTTAATTACATCAAGCTCATAATACTTACTTACTTTTTCATACAGGACTTTTACGTATAATGGAGTATTTCTACTGAAGTAAAGGATCTGAGTACTTCCTCCACCATTGATTAAATGTGTGTTTGCTGACGGGCTGCAGAAGCTGGAGCTCAGTATGTCCTCGGCTGTGATGTCCGGAGTGAGTGAGCTGAGCCTGGGAGAGCTGCCCATGGAGAGCTGGATGACTCACCTGCCCTGTGCCCTGTTGGACATTCCCCTCTACCACCTGGCCATCCCAGGTAGGCTGAAGTTAGCTGTTGCTTAAATGTTAGACACATTGAGGTCTAGACTCTCTTAGTTGCTAATACATTAAATAATAATGAAATGTATTTTCTCCACTCAGGCAGCCACAATGCCATAACCTACTGTCTGGATATGAATGACAGATCCCCCGTTGACCTCACCCAGCCAGACATGCTTCAAAAGCTGGACAAGTACATGAAGCCCCTTATTCGCCCCTTTGTGTACAAATGGGCAAAAACCCAGGTAATAAATCACAAAAAAGGCCACAGAACATACTCTTTGTCGATTTGAATAATATTTCCTGCTGTATCTTGTAATATATTGTGTGTCCTGTGTCTCTCAGGAGTTCACTATAAAGCAGCAGCTGGACTGTGGGGTCAGATACTGTGACCTGAGGATCGCACACAGACCCAACGACAGCTCCACCGATCTGTACTTCTACCACGGTGTTTACACCACGCTCACTGTGGAGGTGAAGTAATGACATGCACACACAAATGTTCACAAGATGTTTCCACGCTGAGAGTTACGATCCTGTAAAGGCTGCGAGAACAATAACCATAAAGATAAACATAAAGAACAACAATTCACTCATTCTGCAGTGAGATACTAAATCATCCTGTTTCTGCTCTCTTTATTGTGCTCCAAAAAAAAAAATCAACATTATAGTTGCGGCCATTTTATTTAGAATGCTGTTCTTTAACCTATTTCTTAAATGTGCCTTAACCCATTATTGCTTTGATAAGAGTGAAAAACAAAATGTTCCTGCTTTAGACTTCTGTAAATCTTTCACCAAGCTTGTTGCAAAAAAAAAAAAAAAAACATAGCTAATCTTGCATAGCAATGTTGATGATAAGGCCACCAAAGAGAGCTTATCTGTGATGCTACAAAGGAAATCATGCAGCAAATATAAAGCTGTGCTACTCAACGTATCTATGAGAAATAAATCAGAATGCTCTTCACTCAACTCTGCCTTCCAGCAGAGCTGCCAGGTGGTGAGTAGGAAAAAAAAGTCTTATTTATCCAGAGCAGATCTGGCAGATTGAACACACTTGACACGCTCCATTAGTAAATCCTCGGATGAATGCCAAAAATCACATCCTACCACAGAACAGATCCTGTGACAGGTCCCAATCGTGCAAAACTGTAAATCTTTCATTATCCTGCGGAAGAATAAATGTCAACTGGTGTTTTCCTTTACAGACTGTTCTTATTGAGATAAAAGAGTGGCTGGACGCTCATCCTAAAGAGGTGGTCATCCTCTCCTTCAGTCACTTCCTCGGCCTGAGCCAGGATCTCCACATGAGGCTGCTCAGAACCATACGCAACATATTCACCTCCAAACTCTGTCCCAAAATGGTACGGCTACTCCTCCTGTTTTGTATAAGAAGTTAAAACGATAAGCCTGGCGATGTTTTACAATTTTCATGTTGTTAATAAATCTCCTGAAAAGACTCAAATAATCAATACATTTATCCTAACAATTTATCCTATTCCTCTGTGCCATAGAGCTCCATTGTTGTCCAAAAACTATTAAAAACACACTGTAAATTGTAGTGTATTTTAGCTGATCCCACACCAAATGTGTATTAATCCGCCGCTGAAAATAGTCCCTAACAAATGTGCTGTTTTCTTCTGTTTGAGTAACGTTTGCTGTAAACTACAGAGCCCAGCTGAAACTACTGTACATATGACACATTTTTAAAGATTCATGTCTTAATTAGGAATGAACAGATGATGGAAGACAGAGACAGTTTACATCTTTACATGGGTTTTTCTAATAGAAGAATGCAAGCCTCATCCTTTAAATTACAATGAAAATGAAACTCAGCCCATTATTCCTTTAATTTCAGGAAGTGTTAACTCTTCGACACCTGTGGGATATGGGCTACCAAGTGATCGTGTCCTATGAACACACCATTGCCAGCTGTCACAGTGACCTGTGGCCACATATTCCTTACTGGTGGGCCAACAAATGCAAAGCTGAGGCTCTCATTGAGGAGTTTGAACACAGGAAACAACGTGGTAGACCAGGTAATATCCCAGTAACTTTGATATCAGATATATAGTAGAGACAAAGTTAATTATTACCATTTTATTACTGTCACTTCAATCTTGTGTGTATTTTGTGTTTCAGGAGGTTTCTTCGTCACGGGAATTAATCTGACAGAGGACCTGAAGTACATCTGCACACATCCCACAGAGTCCCTAAAAGACCTGGTGATGTCCACGTACCCGACGCTGCTCGGCTGGGTGAAGGAGCAGACTCCCGGCTCCAAAGTGGACTCTCTCAACATCATCGCTGGGGACTTTATCACAGAGAGCCAGTTTGTACCAGCTGTCGTTTCACTGAATGAGAAACTACTGAAATGGTCTTCATGACTTTTTACCAATATGCATTATTCTACAAAAAAAATGTGAATTACAGCATGAAACACACTTGAGCTTGTTTCTTCAAGAGTGACAGAAAAATACTTAAGTACTTGAATTATTCATTTAAATATAAATTGCACTTATCAGAGGCAGTGAATTGTATATTTACATCTTAAAGCTGCTTGGAAACAGACTTTTGGTATCTTGAGCTGCACTTTGTTTGTTTACATTCAGTTTACTATTTATGCAATGTACTGTATCAGTTGTCACACGTCAGCGAGGTGGCCCGTTTAACATTACGGTGACTGAAGCAATAATGATACGACTAATGTCACCTTTAACGTAGGCATTTTAGATGAATAAGCACAAACCATGTATTCACTGACCACATATGACTTCATGTAGGGCACGTGTTTTATAAATACAACATGTGGGCAGCAGGTTTAAGAAGTAGTTAGACTATATCACCTACAACACATGTATTAATCCATAGAGAATGTAGAGAAGAAACTTATGCAAAATTGCATGGAGAAAAAAAACAAAAGTTAATGCATGAACTCAACCTTGACTGTTCTACTTATAATTGACTTTAGCCAGCAGGTTCGGCCTTGATATTAAAATAATGCTGCACCACTGTGCCTGTGGAAATCCGCTTTTCAAATAAACATTTTAAAGGAAATAAATTGCATTTTATTCACTGATCATTCAGAAGTATGAATGCAAATAAAAATGTTTGATTGACATAAAAGACGTGACAGTTTGTGTTACCTTGCAAAAAACATAAAGCTGCAGTTATTAATTAGCAAAGAATGTAAAGGACTATTTTAAATGTAAGCTGTTAGTTAAATGCATTAAAGGGATATAGTGGTTAAACTGGAGGCTGCTCATGTCAACGGTTCTGTTAAAGTCACCATGACAGCCAACATGGTGACAAACAGGGAAATGAGAGTGTAACATAAGAGCCACAAAACAGATTTGTTCTCCTTGTCACTTCTTTTATAAAATGTGAAAATGACCTTTAAAAAGGCCTTTGTTCAGATAGTGTACATATGTTTCTACTGTTAGTTTGCAGTTTAAAGCCTCACACAGGGTAAACAGAGCTCCTAAATTGTGCATTTAAATTTTCTGAAGGCTTGTACGTAGGTTGAATTACCTCTCTGTAAGGATTTTAAAACATTTTCTACAACAGTCGAGTCCTGTTTAAAACTTGGTCACAAATATGATTATGACACTAACCAGTTTTTATTTGTACAGTTGAGTTCATGCTATAAATGTTTTCTGTTCCATGTTGTTTTATTTGTCTGTTATGTGTTTGTGTGTTGTCATGGAGGGATGCTGTTGTCATGGAGGGATGCTGTTGTCATGGAGGGATGCTGTTCTTGTTTTATGACTATATGCACTGATATGAAGTTTTTGAGCCATTGACGCCCATCAGGGGACTGCTGTTGGAAACGAGCTTCTACTATGTACACATGTACAATACATGAAACACTGCTTCTACTACTGTCTACAGAACTGTCTACTACTGTAGCTTTCTCTTACAAATAAACTAATTAACTAAAAACTAAAGAGTGTGCACGCTGCTCCGATTTATTTGTTTAATTGTCGCATTTAGAAAACCCTTAATGAATGAATTACATTTAAATGATGTAATTACGATCTAAAAAGATGAAATAAAAGGTAAAAAAATATACATACACAATATACATATTACAGATTTAAGGATGAAATGAAATACACTCTTACACTCTTAAATGCAGTTTCCGTTATACCCACAGGTCAATTTAAAGATCCTCTCAATAATTAAAGGAAGTCTGACCCACAGAGTAACTGGAGCTCTCATTGGTTGGCATTTGTTTCCAGTGTTGTGGGCAAAGGGAAAAAGAAGAATTTAATGAAGGTGGGCATTACTTTTTAAAAAATGTTTCTAAATTGCAGTAATCAGTAATAATTAACCACTAAAAAGTCTATAGTTATACCAGAAGCTCTGTCCAGCCTTAATTTATTAAAGAGAAGGATGAGGTTTTGAATGTCTGGATTTTTATTTGTACTGTCTTCATTTAATCAGAGATTTAAGTTTTGTTGTTTCTCTACTTCCTGTCAGCAGCTACTTTCTCTGTGAGATGGCTGATTGATATGTTGATCATCAGTTGGAGCTAGGAAAGGTTGTCTGCTTTTGTGATGATGGAGTATGTAAATAAACTTCACATCAGCACTTTGTCCTGACTCATTTAAAACACAAACAGAATATTCAGCATCTTTTAAAAACATATAGATAGGTCCGTTTTTTTAAAAAGACCATTCGTGGCCAGAATGAAAGATAACAGCATTCATATCACTTTGTTTCCTCTGCACATGATGAAACATTTATTGATACAAAGATTTTATAAATGACATAAAATGACATGAACATAACAGGAAAAAATAAACCATGCAGCACATAACCAAGGAAACAATTCTTTTAAACTAATAAATCCTTCTCGCCTCTCAATCTCATTTCTAAGATGTAATTTTTTTATTAATTTCGTGATGAGCATAAATAATTTACATAATTACATTGTGAATGGTGATATAATTCATGTTCAGCTCTATGGTTTATATGCCATTCAAAACATTTTAGCATCAACACACAGGGACTGCAACTCTCTTGCATCAAACATATAAGAAATAATCTCAGTGACCTGACACAAATATGACAAAGTAAAATAATAAAACAAATAACATCAATATACATGATACAAAGACTACTGCCATATATTCACATGATCTTAAGGCCTTTTTAACTCTGTAGTTTTCTTATAGTTTTACAATGAAGCAGGTTGCAAAATGTATTGGAGATGGTCTTGTCTAGACAACTCTAGGCAACCCTGCACTTGCAAAGCTATCGCGAGATTTTGCTCGCGTTGTTTCTTATTGTTTGTTATTCCAAAAGAAATGTGTTTTATGATGTAGAAAAGCGCTGTGGATATCGTTTGGTTATGTTTAGGCACAAAAACACTTGATTATGGTTGGGAAAAGATCTTGTTTTTTATTATAACACACAACTCTCGCGAGATCTTTCCAGATTGCTACATACTCGCCCCTCCTCCTCCGACACGACACAACAGTCAGCTGGGCTGTTAGGTGAAGCAGGTAGTCTGCAGTGAGAGTGGATCAGGTGTCAGGGAAGTGTACCTGATGTTGACTTTTTCCACACAAAGGACATACTTACCTTTATCTCTCAAGACGTGAACGCGCACCTCTAACTGCTAAACAATGCAGTTGTTTTCCTTTGGAGGGAGCGCGCACTGCAGATGAATCAGGAAAAAGGGTTAAGTCTCCCCCTTCCTCAATTGTTAATCAATTCGTGGTCGATCTTTTAAAGGAATTGGTTAAAGGAAGTGATATTGATCACATGATGACTTCACACGAACAGACTTCTCAGACCTCATAATCCAGTTTTCAGTGGGTCTTCTGCAGGTCTAGGACAGACATGGATCACAGCTGCCAGGACTGGATGTCATCTCTACCCGAGCAGCTGTGGGACATCCCGCTGACAGATCTGGCCATACCTGGTAACTTTTCTCTTCTCTGTGTTTGTGCTGGGAATAAAACTAATCTATTCATAAAACTATTAATCTTATACAGCACAGAGGAGCACAGATCAGCCAATAGAAATACTATAGAAAGAAAGATAGTGTGATTGACACTCTCAACTAATTATATAAACTGTTTAGTTATGTTTCTTAAATGTGAATATTTGTAGGTTTTCTGGGTCTTTTGTGATAGTAAAGTGAGTATCTCTAGGTTTGGACTGTTTAAATAGGTACTGTGGCTTTTGAGGAAGAAAAAGTAAGTATGAAACAATAAGATTTAGAGGAATGAGTGTGAATGGTTTTGTATGTTCCCCTTATGGAAAGTTAAACTAGTTTTCCCAGTTCAGAGCGCTGACAGCATTGAAATCCTTCACGTTGTTGTTGATGCAGGGAGCCATGATGCCATGAGCTACTGTCTGGATATAAACTCTCCTTTGGTCAGATCTGAATCAGACCTGTTCAGGCTGCTGGATGGACTTTTCTACTGCTTTACCAGACCTGCCATTTTTAAATGGGCTACAACACAGGTATGTGTGGTGTAAAAGTGTCAACATCACCAGTTGTATCTCTGGTGTGGTGTCAGGTGATCACAAAGCTTGAAATGCCAAATCCAATATCCAAATCCAGCCAGCCCCCTACAGCTAGATCTGTGTGTACAGACTGTAATTGATCAACATTGTCCTGATTGTCCTGTATGTTTGGGGCGGGACAACTGACATGTTTATCATTGTAATTGGTTCATAGGGTTTGTTGATCTCACATTATTCCCAGCTTTAAATTATTAAAACAAGGAACCGACAAACCTGATTGTATATTGATTACTGATTTTCTGCATTAACTGGTTTGTTCAGCTACTGGAAGTCAGCAGGGAAGAGCTGTAAAGCCACATATATATTGATATATGGCAAACTTGTCAGCAAAATTGACTCATTTACACATCCAGCACTTATCAAGCAACATTATAAATCATTTAGAGTCAAGTTTCTGTTCACCTGAGACATGTAAGTCCAATATTCATTCTCCTTTTCGCTTTTAACTCTGTTTTGGTCTCCTCCTGTGACTCGATAGGGAAATATGTGCTAAATGCTCCACTATGTTCACCAGCTGGTTGCAGGTCAGGGTCAGGTGATAATTATCTGTGGAGTTTCATCACTTTGTGCAATACCTTTGACATACACAGTCATTTGATCCATAGTTAACATAATGATTCTAGCAGCTTTAAGTAACATGTTTGGAAAAGCATTGATTAGCTGATAATGAGAGACAGGTGCAGGATCCAATCATATTTTTTGGCACTGTGAATGTAGGTTATCTAACGATTAATACATTTTAATTACATTAATGTAACATGTATAATTTTCATATAACATACTTGCATATGTATGATACAAACATATATTGTGATAACGTGTTTCTTCCTCTCAGGATAAAATCATTGAGGAGCAGCTTTCGATGGGGATTCGTTTCTTCGATCTCCGCATTGCACACAAGCCTCACGACTCCTCAGATGACCTGTATTTCACACACGTCATATACACACATTTAACTGTCTTGGTGAGTATAACCATCAGTTTGGGCTTTTGAGGAATATGCATATATTGTTTATGCACCCTCACGTCTGGTACCTGTCATTTACAGGAAACATTGTCGTCTGTTGCCACCTGGCTCAAGTCCCACCCGAAGGAGATTGTTATCCTTGCTTGCAGCCATTTAGAGGGAATGGACGACGCACTCCACGAATCCTTCATCTTCTCCCTGAGGAAGCTGTTTGGCTCTAAACTCTGCCCCAGAAAGGTTAGTGTCCTCCTCCTCCCCCTCCTCCCCCTCCTCCAGCTGATTTACTTTCTAAAAACAAGCGTGAGCCTGACACAGCCTAACCTGCCTCACACAGGAGTCAGTCCTGACCTTGAGGAGTCTGTGGGCATCTGGTTACCAGGTCCTGCTGTCCTATGAATCCCAGCATGCAGCGAGACATCAGGAGCTCTGGCCAGCCATCCCTTACTTGTGGGCCAATAAGCGCACAGCACAAGAAGTGATCAGTTACCTGGAGTGGAACAAAGACTTAGGGCGTCCAGGTGAGATTAATTTACACTCTCCTTTTCTGACAGTCACTGCACTGACTTGGGAGCACAGTGCAGAATAGTAGAGACATTTTTGACATGTGTGTATATTAGTGTATTTTCTTGAACATACTAGTAATGAATCTGTTTTTTTCCCTCAGAGGGCTTCTTTGTGTCTGGCCTGAATCTGACAGCTGACAGACGTTACATCACCATGAACCTGAAGGAATCCCTGCGGACGCTGACGTTCAATAACTGGGAGTGTTTGAGGACATGGCTGGAGAAGCAGATTCCCGGGTCGGACCCTAAGAGCCTTAACATCATCGCAGGAGACTTTGTGGGTCCACTTCCACTCTGCTCTCTGGTCATTGGACTGAACCAAAAACTTGTTCAAAAAAAACCTCCATCAGATTAAACAGTGTTAATAGCTACTATTTCATTCAATGGGAACTGATCCCAACATAGCTACTGTAATGTATACCTCATTACCACTTTTCTATATTTCTGTTACTTCCAATATCTACCTTAAAAATTATAACTGAAAAGAGATGCTCTGAAAAAAATTTACAAATCTGAGTTTCTGATGCTAATTATGATGTTTTTTAATCCAAAATCATACTGCCTGATACAGCTCTAAAGTGCAGTTTATATATATGTTTACAAGAATGTACATGATTCCTTTCAAATACTGTATTTTCTTATATTTTAATAAACTCTTTGGTACATACAGAGTCTTTTATTCACAGTGTGTTTGCTATAGTTTGTGTGTGTGTGTGTGTGTGTGTGTGTGTGTGTGTGTCTGGTCTGAATCAGTCATTTATTTGGAGCTTCGGTGATGCAGCACAAAAAGTTTTCCTCTCCTCCCGGCGCCGTTATCTCCCCGCGAACATCTTTTTGTATCGTCCGTAAGCAGCCATGCTGATGATCACCTTGACGACGGCCGATCCCTCATCTGCATTCACCTGCACGTCCTGAACGGTGGCCTCTTTGTACAGCCAACTGCGGAGAAAGACGCACGTTTAACTACGGATGCTCTGTTCTTCTAAATGTAATAACGCAGCGAGAGAAACAGCTCACCTTAATTGAGCAGTGCTGAGGTCTATTTTGAGGTCTAAAATTTGTTTTCCCGTCGAGTTCACAATGTCTTTCTCCACTACTGCCTTCAGCTCCTCCAGGCCTCGCTCTTCCAAAGCAGATATGGCCATTGTGTTGGGCTCTGTGGGCTGATAGCTGAAAGGGACGCCAAAACATTTGATGAGATTATAATTTAATGTCTGGTTCTTGGAAAATTATAAACATGCCTGAAATCCTGTTATCTAAGTTCAGATCATTATATTGCTTTGTGTAGAGTTAAATAAGGTCTTTTATAACCTAAATTCAGTTGTATAAGTAAAATGATGTGTTTCTGTGATGCAACTTTATGTGGAGAGGTACAACCTGTCATACAATCTTCTAGATCTTATGTATGCTAGTCAACAGATGCCTGTATTTCCCTTTTTTTCCCTCTATGGATTAACTTGATCTTATTTTCATTCTTTTAAAGTCCTTGATCATCAGTACCATGATGAAACTGGCAGGTAACCTACAGTATAACAGAATGTTTGCTCTTACTCGTCAACGAGGTCGATTTTATTGTGGACCTCGATCATGGAGTTCATCAGCCTGTCTGGGATTTGTAGGTTCTTCAAAACATTTAGTACGTTCACTTTCTGATTGACCGTCTCAGGGTGGCTGATGTCTCTCACGTGAATCAACAGATCCTGGAAGGTGAGAAAAAAACAGATACCAGCTGCATTACAACTTTGAAACTTGAAAAAGAAGTTATGGTCATCTTTGATATGAGTGCCAGCTACGTACAGAATGTTTAATATCTTCCAAGGTGGCAGAAAAGGAGTCGATGAGCTGGTGGGGAAGCTGAGACAGGAAGCCGATGGTGTCCACGTACAGCACGGTCATGTGACTGGGTAACTGGCCGGCGTGGACGGTGACATCTAGGGTGGCAAACAGCTGGTTTCTGGGCTGGAGACCGCTGTCACCAGTCAGTGCTTTGATCAGAGTCGTTTTTCCTGAAATAAGGGAAATAAATTGTGTCATCAAACTGTAAATATTGCTAATATCAGGACTCAGTGTGTGTGATTCTAGCCTCTCACCACAGTTTGTGTATCCCAGCACAGAGACGGTGGGGAATTCTTTGTGTTTGCGCTGAGATCGCAGCAGGTGTCTTTTCTTCCGCAGCTTTTCCAGAGCTGAGCGGATCTTCATCTCCCGCTCCTTTAACAGTCTCTGCTGGAACTCCATCAGCGTCTCACCTGTAAGAATCAAATTGAAGCTAGATTCCAGCAGGGAAGCTTAAAGGAAAAGTTCACCGTTTTTTCAAGTCTGTCTTAATAACAGTCAGGAGCCCAAATGATCACTGAATCATTCTTCCTGTTCATACTGACCATCAGAAGATCCCTATATGATGCATTTCTAATGTAAGTATTGGAGGGCAAAGTCTACAGTCTGTGTAGAAATGTATTTAAAAGTTGATCTGAAGCTAAGCATTTGTGATTTGTGAAGCAACTGAACAGTATTGAAATGACCTGTGATGAACTCTGTTTAAAAAAACTGCAGTCTGAGTTTTCTAAAACTGATGATGAATGAAGAATGTCACGCTCAGAAGAAGATTAGAAGCCAGGTGCAACTGAGACAAAACCAAGAAGCTGTACAACAATATTGGCGCCAAGGAGATAAGATAAACTTGTTTTGTTTTGGGGAGGGGGGGTTGGGGTGTCACTTTCCCAAGGACCTCAGCAGTATTTTGGGTATAAGAAGAAGACACTTATCTTGGATCATTGTATCAATTCTGCATAGACACTGTATGTGTGTGTTTTGGTTCCGGGTTTTGCTGCCGGCAATAAAGCTCTACTGCATTCAGTTTTGAAGATTCCTGGTGATTTTAGAGACTCTGAAAAAATTGTGAACAACTGATCAGATTGATTGTTTTGACTCACCAACCTCCATTACTTATATAGAAAGAACATACTGTATGAAGAAGATCTGTTAATAGCCAGTATGAACAGGAGGAATGATTACAGTGAGTAAAAACCTCTTTCAATGTTCATATGGACACCTGACTGTTGTACACTGTAGTTAACCACTCATGATGTTACCTGAACCTCCGATGTATCTCGACTTTCCCCCCTGCTGATCCAAGTTTGCGATTTCATTTTTCACACGAGACCTAAAACCAGTATTGTGGATTAGTAGGAATCATTTTTGGTGTCAGAGAGTAACAATGTGACCAAAGAAAAATGGTTGAAATGGTAAAATGTAGTCAATAATTACAACCTTAATAAGGGAATCTCTGCCAGTGAGATCTGTAACTTGGCTTCTTTAGTTCTGGCGTTGCAGCGGAAGATGTGGAGGACCACTGAGTATCTGTCAAACACTTTTACCCCCCAGGCTTCCTCAAGCTCCCTCTGAAAAGATTAAAAAACAGTCTCAGTGGATGAAACATTTCTGTACGTGGACATCGATCGACTTTTACACAAGCTCACCTCGGACAAAGGGTACAGACGCTCCACATTGACAAAAACAGCTGTTATTCCTGATGTTTGCCTGATTTTCGCTGCAGTTGAAACATATGATGAGTCACATTAAGATAGACACGTGTAAATTCACAGGTGGCAACTGAAGGGGGGGATCATACCTGTGAGATACTCGAAATTGCCTTTTCCAAATATCCTCTTTTTCTGCGGTGTCTTGGTGGAGAGGATGATCTGATCCACCACTCTCCAGTTGTCTAATGTGTTCACGAGCCCCACAGCCTCGGCCATCATCAGCTCAGCTGCAAAGCAAGCCGTAAAAAGAGTGAAACAACACCTCTATGACTCACACTGCTCATATGTGACTGACAATGTGATTACCGGTGGTCAGATACTGCTTCCTGCTTCCCCACTTGACATCAGGGTGAACAATGAAGACCCTGTGGTGGCCTTCTATGCCTGTGGGAACCTGCTGTTGGAAGAGCTCCTCCACTTCACTGTCCTCGATGAAATCTTCATCCTCATCCTCCTCCTCCTCCTCCTCCACCTCCTCCATCGTGGATCCAAAACGTTGCTGTCCACCTTTGAGGTCATCATCTGTGTTCTTGAGCGTGCGTGCAGAGAATGTGAAGGCTCTGGTGTGCAGGGTGGAGACAGCTCTCAGCCGGTGTTGGTGACAGGTGATGGCCGAGGCTGCGTGCTGACAGGTGAGGGGGGGTCTGCATTGTGCTGATGCGGCAGCTTTCTGCAGGAGGGGGAACCACGAATGGATCCTCCTCAGTGTGGTCATGTTGATTCGGGAAGCTCTGTCTGATCGGTGTCATCTGGACCGCGGTTAGATGTCAGTGTCACCTCTGATCAGACAGTATAGGAACTAACACATGTGACAGTGAGGCTGCAGGTCACCATCAGCACCGTCTTCTTCTTCTCCAGCCTGACACTCTCACACTGCTATTGTAGCGATTTAACTCTATAAACACACTCACACATAGAGCCTAGCTATTTAAACATTAAGTCATATTATCTATTTAATTACACGAGCTTCCATAGTAGTGAGCTGCAGGGGTTTAAAGGTGCTTTGTTTGCCCCGAGTTCTGACTTCCAGGCAGCGGGTTTTCCCATTGTGTATACTTTGGTAACACATTGAGGGGACAATGTTAGTCATATGCTTTTAGATAAAGGCTGAACGTGTGTGAAATTGGCCCCTGAGTGTAGTTTGTGTTTGCATGTAAATCCTACTGGAGGGGTTTTTAGCAAGTTTTGGCGGAAGTAGCTGCCAGGAAGACTAAACTCAGGGCAAAATTACACTACAATACGCACTCCGTTGTTGTAGTCGTTCCTGTTTACGTCACTTCCGCTTTTGTTTCACATACTTATTAAAAACACTTTACTGACAAATAATTAACACGAAACTGAAATTAGTGTAAAAGGCATGATTTTTTCTAAATGTACTAAACAGAGTTTATAAATGAAATGTTTGTGTGTCACAGGTTCATACAGCCGCCTGCTGGACATCACACTTAATCTGCTTTTACATTTATATGTCATATTCACTCTGAGTTTATGTTCAAACTGTTTCATATTCTGGTTAAAAGTATCCTAGCAGTTTTATTTTATTAGTACAGTCAGCATTTGTATTTATATGAATTTGACAGGAATTTATTTTCATGATTTTGGTCCTTTTTAGATTGTTTTTCATTCATAAACTTATTTCTGCGGATGAAATGTTTTTTTATTTTATTTTAGTAAGCTGTTAGTCAGAATTAGTTTCAGCAATTTCACTTTCAACATTATTAAAGCTTGGATCCCAGAGATTTCTTTATTCATTTATTGAATACAAAGTTCAAATGTTCACAGTAACTGGTAATATGCCCGATACAATTATATCATCACATCATTATGTTATGTAAATAAATAGTGAACAAAAATTATATTATATAATACAGAATAAAACTGTGTTGAGATTAAGCGTCTTGTAAAAGTTTGAGTATTACTTCAAATTCTTTTCTAAGGAGTGTTACTGACTTTTTACGTTTAATAATATGTCTGAAGGATTTTAGAAGCACGTCATACAGTTGTTTTTAAATGCTAAAAATAAATACAGGAAGAGATTAGTCAAATCTACATTTATGTAAATAATATTTTGCCAGTAAAATCCTACAAGCAATGCAGTCTTTAGTCATCCATTAAGATCTTAAAAACAATGTTGCTGCCATGGAAATATCGGAACACAAAGAATATAATATGTTTTAAAAAGAACGAAACAATAGAGTCAACATTTTATTTCAATTTAATCAGGAAATGCAAACATTAGACTACAGTGGATATTAAACTTCAGGTGACGTGGATATCATTTGTTAAAATCTTTAACGCTTTTGGTATCACATGAAAACTTTAATAGGCTATTTGGTTGTAATATTGACGTCATCCTAATTTTTAAATTGATCCTGACCTACAGATGTTTTTGATTCTTGAACCGCTGCCAGGCGCCGACATCACTGAGGTGTGTGTGTAGCCTATATGTGTGTGTGTATGTGTATTAGGTGGGTGGGTGTGTAGGTGACATAAAAAGAAGTCAAACAGGTCGGACAGATTTGCACAATGACTCAGAAGTGGAACTAATCAGATGGAAACTAAGCAGGCTGCCTTTTTAAGTCCATTCTGTATGTAAATGTTTTATTTTAAGAGGCGTCAGCGTTGCTACATCAGGTAGAGCACAACAAGCTGCAACATGACTGACAATGAATTCCTTCAGAGTGAATAAAGGTGAGCTGGGACCGGGACTTGTTAAAGGGAACGAGCCGAGGACGAGGAGGGGAGGATTCATATCTGCATATGAATCAATAATGGACTTGATTTTGTTTTCCAGATTAAAGACTTAATTATCTTTGGATTCTTTTTGGATTTGCGTCTTTGAGTGCGCAAACTTGCCCTCAGTGGGCGATGGCGGTGGATCTGTGTCGGACAGGACTGCTGCTCAGCTTCCTGACTCTGTGCGCTTGTCTGGGTGAGATGACTCTGTCTGATCATGCAGATGACATACTGAGATCACTTATTACACTTAAACTCACTGCTGATTTTACATGTGCTTGTGCTCTTTCACTTCTTTCCTTACAGAAGAGGAGTGCGTCCTTGGCATAGTTGGACGGTCGGTGTCACTTCCCTGCATTTACACTGAATTATTAACCTTCGTGAATATTTCCATTGAGTGGAGGAGAGGCAGTGAAGTGGTGCTCAAATCAAAGTGGAGAGAGGACGGAAATGTGGAGATATGCAGCACTAACAGCCTCATCATCTCAGCTGATGCTCCCCTGACTGGAAACTTCTCTCTGAAGCTGCCCACAGTTGACCCCAAAGAGGACAAAACTTATTATAGTCTGTTCGTAACATCACAGGGGAATCACAGTGTTCCTCTGTGCACCGTTTGTCTCAAGACAGCAGGTCAGTGTCAAACGCACAGTCTGTTATCAGTATTTAAAGATAGCCTCCAGACACTTATTAAGATATATAGAAATACTCTGCTTGGAACAATGGAACAATATGGTGTGTCTGATTTGGTCTTTTCACACTTGACATCTACTCCTTCTCTCTCATTAACATCTAGAATATAAATATATGCCAATATTTTTATCTTCTGGGTAAAAGAGGTGAGTGTGTGCTTCACTGTAAAGTCCATTTTCAGTGTTTGTGCAGTGGAGCAGCTGTGGATTTAGGGTGTCATTTTACTGCATTGTGTGATTACTGCAAACAATAGTTGTAGTAGTAGTGATTTATGTTGGTCATTTTGAGGAACCATTCAGGGCTGCAGTCCTCTATAACCTAGCTCCACCCCTGCACTGGAGACCTCAAGTTCCCATATCACACTTGTGTAAATTGAATACTGGATCATGATTGACTTCAAAACTGTTTGTGATTTCCACTAATCATCCCCGTCCCCTAAAATCAGATTTTTAATGAGCTCAGAGACACTTTCCACTTTCTGCAGATGAAATCAATCAATCAATTAGACTTCATCTGTATAGCACTTTTCATGTATAGTCATTTAAGACAAAGTGCTTTGCATAGTAAGAAAGAAAATGAAAGAAAGCAAGAACAAACAAAGAAAAGAAGAAATAAATGACTCAGTAAAAACATGAACTGCAGAAACTCTCATGAATCTGCAGTGAGGAAACACCAGTTATAGGATAACAATGTAAAAGTCAGAATAACTAGATAAAATAGAAGATAATAAAGGATTAATAAAATCTAATAAATCAATAATTAGATAAAGTGACTATTAAATAAGTGGATGAAACTAGAAAGTGAGAGTGAAAACAAACTCTGCACATGCATCATTGTGCACAGTGAGGCTCAAACATCCAGCTGTAAGAACACAAAGAAAAGCACATGATCTGAGGGGAGGGGGACTTTAACCCTTTATAGGACACTCATTGAAAGGAAGGGAGGAAGGAAGGAAGGAAGGAAGGGAAGGAAGGAGGGAGGAAGGAAAGGAAGGAAAGGAAGGAAAGGAAGGAAGGACGGAGGAAAGAAGGAAGGAAGGTAGGGGGGAGGAAAGAAAGAGAGAAGGAGGGAGGGAGGAAGGGAAGAAAGAAGGAAGGAAGTAAGAAGAAAGGGGGATGGAGGAAGGAAAGAAAGAAGGGAGGAGAGAAGGAGGGAGGGAGGAAGAACAGATGGAAGTAAGGAAAGGAAGGAAGGAAGGAAAGAAGGAAGGGAGGGAGGAAGGACAGATGGAAGGAAGGAAAGGAAGGAAGGACGGGGGAAATAAGGAACGAGGGAGGGAGAAAGGAAAAGAGGAAGGGAAGAAAGAAGGCAGGGAGGAAGGAAAGGAAGGAAGGATGGAAGGAAGGAAGGAAGGAAGAAAGGAAGGAAGGAAGGAAGGAAGGAAGGAAGGAAGGAAGGAAGGAAGGATATTTTGGGATATTTACAGAAGTTACCAAATATGATTATTTGCCCAATAAAGGGTTAAAGGTACTAATCCTGTCTTGTCTGTCTGTTTGCAGCCAGTTTCAGCTCCCCGTTGCTGCTGAGAGAAGAAGCTCAGGGTGATGAGACGGTCTTCTTGTGTCACTCCAGCGGTGGTTTTCCTGCACCAGCTGTTTACTGGTTCATCAACGACACGCACGAGCCCCCTGAAGGCTCAGTGAAGACCCAGGCTTCATCGCTCCCACACTCCCGTCTCTACAACGTCACAAGCCACCTGACGGCCAACATTTCCAAAGAATCCAGCGTGTCGTGCATCATAGAGAACATGTACATGAAGGAAACCTTGTCGTCCACCAGCTGTGAGTGATTCATACAGTTTATCAGGTTTTAAAAAAGCACAGGCTGGGTCAACACTGGGTCACTAATGTCTGCTTCTTTGTCGGAGCTCAGATGGAGTGCGAGGCAGCCCGGTGGTGAGGCGAGCGTCAGAGGCCATGTGGATGTTCAGCACGGGTCTCTGCGTGGTGGTCGGGGTCATGGTGGTGGCTGGAGTGTTCTATCAGATCCACCTGGACAGGATTAGTAAGAAGAAGAAGAAGCAATACCAGCACAGCCGTCCAGGCAGAGGTAGGCACCTGCTGCTGAGGATGCATTATTCTTAATAAGATAAAAAGGGTAAGTTAAGTTAAGTTAAAAAAGGGGAGAGAGTGGCGGTGTTTAGCTCAGTGGGTAGAGCACCCGCCCCATGTGTTGAGGCTACAGTCCTCACTGCAGGTAACCCCGAGCGGTCCTATCCTGCGTGCCAGTGCCCCCCTCTCTGCCTCTCTGGGGGGGGGGGGGGCAGGAGTCACAGTGTAAGAAATAAAAAATGAAGACTTTGTTTAGATCAGTTCAAAAAAATACAGACTCTACTTCTCACATATAAAACCACACAGCTCTGGTTCCTCCTCTGTGTGAGAAACTTTAAGCCACAGATTTTTCCATCAGATATAAAGTTAAAGTCTTTTGTTTTTCTATATTTGATACAATTCTTTATCAATCATCCTCAGCTCTTCTGAATCAACAGTCAATCTTTTTCTTTCTTATTCTCTCTGATATATTACATACTGGGATAAAAGTGCTGTCCCACTCCCAACCATCAAAATGTGACATTTAAAGAAGAATAAACAAAGTCTCTACATTTAATAGAAGTTGCTGACGTCTTTTTAAGTCACTTGCACCTTGAAATTTAGAATCAGTATTTTACACTATTGCAGTATGTCACAGGATCTGGTGTATATGGGGCCTCAACTAATGGTTATTTTTCATTTTCAATTGATCTGTTGATTATTTTCTTAATTAATGGATTAGCTGTTTGGTTGTTAGAATGACAGAAAAAATGTTGATGTTGTCTAAAGCACAAACTATACTGACACACTCATAGGTTACTGACACAGCAGTAACCTATGAATAACATTAAGCAAATCAGCCCATATAACCTGTTTTATTGAAATGGTTGAATGTAAGTCACCGTCAGTTACTGAGAGACTCCTACACACACTGGGTGGAGCATCATCTAGTTAAGATCAGTGTTGTTAGAGGTAGAACAGAAACTCAACTGCTTCACCTTAGCAGAAACTATTCATTGTCCATTGTATCAAGAAGACCTGGTAGACATTGTAATGTGCTTTAGTTGTGATTTTTATCTTACTGAAATATTTGTCATCATCAGGACACAGAAGGAGAGAACCAGACATAGAGGAAACTGAGGCGATGAAGTCGGGGCCAAAGGAGACAGATGTGTAACTTTTTATGTTACATACACTGATGAATCCTCATAAACTGGCAGGTTTCAGCCTGACTAACAGAGCACTGATTTGTAAATATATAAATATATATATATATTTGTTGTGGTTGACTACTTAAATATTCTGTCTTGAGCTGCATTTTTTCTAAACAGAGCATGTAGATAATAAGTAAAAGAAAGATGTAAATTAAGCTGGTGACATGTTTCATCTTCATCTCTTCACTTTCATAAATAAGCTTTACTGTTGGACACTCCCTGGGTTTTCTCACAGGGTGCAGTCCTGCTATTTTAAGGTTTAATAAAAGATACCAAAACCAAAACCTTGACTGTTTTATTTCACTTTCTGTTTTATTTATTTCACTTTGTGCAGATGTGTTCATATTTTCCCATCAGGACAGAAAATGTCCTGAAAAAACAAGACAAACTAATTATCAGTCTCTATTGAGATGATTATGATTTCAGTAACAATAGTTTAGCTTTTTTTGATTCCAACATCTGTTTTTTTTTTTCTTTTTTGGGCAAACCAACTGTTCATTTACCAATAATCTGAAACAGATTAAAATAAGAGCTACATTTTCACATTAGACCAGCTGTGACCAGAAATGGCAAACAGTTATTTCTTTACCAAAATTCTCATCATATTTTCTACTAATGGACTAATCATTTCAGCACTAGACATCACACAGATGCAATCGAGGCTCCATCCAAAAAAGTGAGCGGTGTGCATCAACATATGTCTCTCGTTTGCATCTCTCATTTCCACAATTAAGAGTCTGGTGCTTCTGGTGCAGGAAGAGAAGATGACGTGGCATCAGAGTGAATGGACTCTCTGTGTGCGGAGTTCAGCTGGATCCTTCCTGCACGGTCTTGACTGTGTAGAGGTCGCCCCTACGCTGAACTGTGATGGGGATCTGCTGCCGGATGTCGGCTAAATACTGCAGGTCTGGTGACAGGAGGACACAGAGAGAGGTGGTTAACCTAAGTGACACATTGATATGAGTGTGTAGTGCAAGATATACAGAGAGTGAACACAATAACAGCAACCTGTGTGCAGTGTAATGCAATCCAATACAAATAGAGATATGAGAGAAACGCTCCTATTTTAGTCATTTTTAGACATTATTTTGGACTTTATTACTGTAATATACCACAGAGTAGAAATAAAAACCTCCTTTGTGAAGCTCATAATGTTCAGTTATTATAGAGACTGTGCAAATGTACCATCATCATCATCATCATCATCATCATCAAAAACACGTGATAAAACTGGTGTGACTGCATTTTTAGCAGTTTTTGTGTGAATACACTCACCAATATCAGCGTAAATAACAGCCTCCTCTGCTCCAGCCTTAGAGACTACTTCTCCCCTGCATCAGAATGAAGAAAAAAAAAAAATCAGAAATCTGCAAAATTTACACCTTAAAATATTCACAGACATCACAGTTCAAGACGTGGTTTGGTTATTATTGGAAAGCCAGAGCTTAGAAGAAGCAGAGACTACATTAACTTTTGAGTTACTTGAGCATTTCCATTTTATACATTTACACACACACCACACACACGCACACACACATGCACATGTGAGCTGGTCAGATGAAGCCTGTTTCTTACCATGGGTTTACAACAGTGCTGTGACCCCAGGCCACATAAGAGGCAGTCTCATCTCTGGCAGGTGATGCTGTGGCCACATATACCTGGTTATCAAGTGCCCTGCATGAGAGACAGGAAGAGAACACACACTGATGATTTATACCAAATGATAGGATATTTAATTACAGCCTAAATATCTCTGGTTCAAGACTCCCATAAAACACTTCTAGTGGATAATAAAAAACAAAAACAACCATGAAGACGCTCATTGAAAACCTGTTACTTCTATATATTTTCTTGTAATATGCCTTTAAATAATATATAAATATAAAAATATAAATGATTGAGTGTTATTTATGTCAACCTTATCTTGGATGATAATAATACTAATACTAATAATAATCTTTATTTAATGAGCACATTCCAAAACTCACATTACAAAGTGTATGGAGGAGAGATTTGGAAGAGTTCTGCCACTGATATTCTTAAATATAACAAGATTCATCTTTATGTTATCTACATGTTTCTATACAGTATTAAACTAAACAATATGCTGTTATTGGCATGTGAGTAAGATAATATCAGTGGTTTATATGATAGAATAGTTTAACTTTCGACTTATATGGAAGATTTGCTCACTTTATTAAACTCCAGTCATATTTCATGATGGAGGACAGATCTCAAGTTTTATAGTTTTAAATTACAAGTGAGCTGAGTCAACAGGAAATGTTGCACAACACACAAAATATTTAGAAAGATTTTGAACATGGACTCAGCCTGACCTCCCCCTCTGCAGGAGTTCCCAGTGGGCCGGACCAGTGGTCATGTTGAAGGCTCCAGGGTAGACCAGCAGCTGACAGCCTGAGAGCAAAAAGGAAAACATGATCTACTATCTCACACAGCGTTTAAAGACAGACAAACAGACGCTTCAGCTACTTACCTTTCCTGCTGTAGAGCTGTGCGAGCTCTGCGAACCTCATATCGTAGCAGATCCCTACGCCTACTTTACAGAACGCTGTGAGACAGAGAGAGTGAAAACAGATCAACGTGATGCTCGACCAGCTGCAGGGACACAAAGCTCAGGAGTCAGGAGACGACGCTTACGGGTTTCAAACATTGACAAATTGTTGCCTGGGCTCAGTGTCTCCGACTCCTGGAAGCGGATTTTCCCGGGAACGTCGATGTCAAAAAGGTGAATCTTGAAGAAAGAGAAAGACGTAGATGTTGGTTAAAATGATAATAAAATATGAAACTAAAGTGCTTTCACTGATGAGGTCGTTAAATACACACAAACAGCAAACAACCAATACCTTCCTGTGTTTCAGAATCAGCTCTCCATCAGGGCCGAACACTGTACAGCTGTTATACAACTTCCCACCGTCCTCCTCTGGGATGGATCCTAGTCAACAAGAGGACAGCAAGCAGGAGAAGCAATTAATAACACTTAATGATGCCAGGACTCTTCATGCTTCACAATGTTAGTTTCAGTAAGACAGTAAAAATGTGTGTGGTTAAAAAGTTGGTTACACATTACCAGAGCAAAGACCTTGCTTTAAATCTGTTAGTGCCAGTTAAACAGTGAGAGTCATGTGGCTGCATTGAGTTTATCTGTTAACTATTAAAAAGTCAGTTAGCTTCAACTCGGAGCACACACAAACACCTGATGCACAGGGTTGATATTCTAGATGAGGAGAGAAAAACTGGTGTGATGCAACATTATTATACATTTATTCACAGGAAGTAGATATTCATTATGTAAATTAGACTTAGACCATTCAAGTGTACTCAGACTTTTGATTCCGCTTGTTAACTTGAGAAAACAACCTTATGTTTTCTCAAGATAATGATATAATTAACCTGTTAGTACAAGAAATATAATACACTTTCAATTCAATAGTATTTACAACTAGTCAACACTCAAATTAAGGAACAAAATGTGTAACATTGTAAAATAGTACTGTATTATGAATATATGCATTCAGAGGTTATCATTGGAAATAAACTTTAAAATGTTAATTAACAGTGCAGAAAAATACTTGTGCTCTGTGAACCTCTTTTCTGCAGCTTCCTCACCTCCAACTAGATACACCTTGTTCTCCTTCGCTACCTCTGACAGCACCTGTGTGGACTCTCCTGGGATCCTCTCAGCATACGAAGCGAAGAAGCCGGTTCCATATGGAGAATTGAAGCATTCCTGTGTTAGTGAGAAACCATCAGTTGACTCAGACTCATGCATTGAAACCTTTAAGTCAGAAGTTTGACCTCTTTTCCATGTTGACACAGATTGTTATTTTACAACTGTGTGTTAAAAGTACTCCAAAGTGTGTGGGGTGTGTGTGGGTGGTGCAGGGGCATGATCACAACTCCTGATAGAGATACCTCCACCTGCTTAGATGTGTTTGCCTGTGGGAAGCCGGTGAGGGATCATGCCTTTGAGTTGGACTTTCCACTTCAAAAATATGAAATGAAATTGCAAAGGGACTGCTACTGACTTTAACTACATCAAGCTGGTAATATTTGTTTACTTCTACTTCTGACTTGTAATAGAGTATTTCCACACTGCTGTATTGGTGCTGTTACTAAAGCACCGGGTCAGAGTATTTCCTCACCGGCAGCAGCACCACCTTGCTGCCCTCTCCTGCAGCCTGCTGGACCAGCCTCCGGGCCCGGCTCAGGTTATCCGCCTTCACGCTGGTCACCTGGAGCTGCACCACGGCCAGACGGAACTCTGAGCAGACAGGAGAGTCTCAGTGTAAGTTTGGCTTTACTACAACTTTAAAAGTGTGTCAACAACAGTGAGAGCAGGCAGGGTCAATACACCAGCTGATACTATTAAACTGTACATGTACTCAATTGGCGACACATTCAGTAAAATACATTATACACGCATGAAACGCACAGAAGAGCAGTTTATACTTACTGGACATTGCTTTAGTTAAGTTAGACATGAATGCAGCACAGTGCGGTTTGCTGTCACACAGAGCAAAGCAAGCAAAGGTCACGTGACTGCGGCAGGCTCTCCGGTTTTCAGAGTAAAAGTCTACAGTTTTATTTTTTAATTTTCTTTATTTACTTAAGGTGGAATAAGTGCATTAATACAATAATAAAACACGTTTACAGATGCATATTAATTGTTATTCTCTCTTACAGTGATTCTACTACACTGGTTTCAGCTCACGTAAACTTCACAACATTTAATGTGAAATTTAGACAAGAAGTTACGTCACAAAGGGAGGGTGTTTTCCTACCAATCAAGTTACAGTGCGAGATGACACGCCTATCCTCATTGGTTAAATGAACAGGTATGTTCTAATGTATTTATATTTTATATTTGAACCAAAAAAATGATATTTATAACTCTTTTTGTGCATGAAATTGATGGTAAAGCACATTATTTACACAGCAATACAGCAATTATTGAGGAGACCAACTCTTCATATTGTTTCTGGCAGGTGTTTGCATTGTTATCTGTCCTCCAATATGACCACCACATATGAAAAGCAAGTAAACAGAAAACATGATATTCTTGTTTAACTGTGACTTGATTGCAGAAACAGAACACCTGTGTACATCTTTCCTTTGTTCCAATATTTGAGCTCTACAAATATTGCACACAGCAACGAAATGGGAGAGGAAATTGCATTTATACTCACACAGGCCTCTGTCAAAAAACTGTTTTAATGTACATCTTTTTCAAATGACAGCATATGAATGACAGTATTTCCACAGGTGCAGTTGAGTAATTTCCATTTATTAAAAACAGAAACGTTTAGAAAATAATAGCAGTACAGTAAGGTGCAAATTACACTTGAGACATGTTGCATTTCGACTAGTGGTGACATCCTTTAGCCAGTGATGTTACAGAGTAATCGAGGATGTTCCAGTCAGTTGAATACTGAAAAATATGTCACAAAATTACAAATTACGACACGATGCATGGGTTACACAGGAATGCTATGAGACACTGGATTGAAAGTAAAACCAGATTTGTGAGTCTCTAATTCAAGTTTTTTTTTTGGTTTTTGTTGCCCATATTTATTATAAATGTGCCATAATGATTTAGTCAGGATGAGATCTCCCCCTCATTTAATTTGTCTTTGATGATAAAAAGGGATAAACCCCCTCCCCTCTGGACTGAAGTTTCAACCACAGCTGTCAGTTCAGAGGCTTTACTTGACAATTTATACCCAGGCTGTCTACACGACTAGACTTCGATGCGAAAGAATAAGTTAAGCGAGAGAAGCAGAAGGAGGAGAAAAAGGTCCAAAATAGAGTTAAAGGTTAGAAGAAGAAGCAGCAATATATACTGTGATACGTTGCCCACTGCTGGTGACAGTTATCACACATCACAGGCATGAGGCCGAAGGCAACAGTGGCAAGCCAACTAAAGCTGCTTAGTTTGGATTAATACGACAAGACTGATCAGAAACCATGGATATATAATAACTTATCTTTTTTTAATTTAAATCACATTATCTTTTCATCCCTCTGGAAGCTGTGTAGAGCACAGTCTTCATCGCACATATTTTGATCCAGTTAACTTGGGGAAAAAAACCTCACACACTGTATCTGAATGAGATGGAAAAAAAATACTGAGGAGCTCAAACTCTTGATAACTACAATCACTGATCCTCCTTTTTTTGTAATACTACTGTAGTCCAGAGGGGCTGAGAATGATGCTTTTTGAGAGCTACATCACACTGTTATGAGATGAAGTTGAATCACTCTTAAATTTAAAAGCGAATAGAGAAAAAGAGAATAAATTATCTCCCAGAAACTCTGTAAAACTTACTTACTGCTTGCTCTAGAAAGAAAGGAGGAGGGAGGAAAGAAGGAAGGAGGAGGAGGAGAGGACTTCAAACCATGTGAGCTGGTTTTAGAAGCCATGTTAAGTTTTCGCTGCATATTCTCACCATCAAAATGACATTGCAAAGGTCTGTGCTGATAATATAGAGCAGTTTACACAATATATACACATTACATATTTATAAACATCCTCAAATAATTCCTATTTAAGGCTGTCTGCTGGAAAAAAAAAAGAAAAAGTTATCAAAAACAGTTGTTGCGGTAGGAAACCTGCCTCATGTGCCAACACTGCTTTCTTTAGTTTTTTTTTCTCTTTTATGGGGATGTGCATCTTCTGTTGGGAGCCGGCAGTATGTGACTCATGTTCACTTCCTGACCAGAACAAATGATGGTGAAAAACCTGCTGTCGACACATGAGAAAGGAAATTAAGAGTCTTAAGTGACTGATATGCGATGCTCTTCACTACAAAACAAAACCAAATGAAAAAGAAGGGGTCAGAGCTGAGATGTTTGAAGTGGAAAGGTTTGCCACCGGTCAAGTTACTGGTTAGTACGCTACGTTTAAGGCCAGAGGGAAGTTTCCAAAGTGGAATTGCACTGTAAAGATGTTTTTTTTAATTAACAGCAAAGAAAAAAAAAAAACATACATTATAACCCTTTTTTTAAACTTAGTGTAAGAGTTGGATGACTGCAGAGCACCTAAGTATTTCAACACACACACGGCCTGTCCCGCAGCTCTGCAGTCAGCAGCGTGGCCCCCCCCCTGTGGCCTCAAAACGCAGACACGCAGGGCTTCACAGTCAAACACTGCACTGGAATCTGTCCGGAGAGGGAGGACAGCCGAGGAGAGAGAGAGAGAGTGGGAGAAGGTTTCACTCTTGGCAGACAGAGACTCTTCTAACAGTTTGTGTTACGGCTGGCCGTCATGATTCCCAATCATGACCCCCACCCCCCTCCTGCCCCACCGTCTCCCTTTACGAACTCTCCAGAGCATCTAGGACTTTCATGATCTGCTGCTTGATGACCTTTGTGGCGTCGCCAGCGTTGGGTATCAAATATCTGAGAGGGGAAGGACAGAAATAAAACATTAGAAAAGGAGGAAACACTTGAAACAGGAAAATAACATCTGATTTAAATAAAGTATTCAAAATGAAGCCCTTTATCACACAGAATAATCTTTAAATGTGTGGAAAAGTTTGGGAAACGAGAGTTAGATGAGAAGATCGCTCTCGTGTTTGTACAATAAATATGAACCTACAGCTGGGAGACTGTTAGCTTAGCTTAGCACAAAGACTGGAAACTAATGGAAACAGTTATAACCTGACCTGGTTTGTTGAATCGGTACAAAAACAAAGTTGTGGTTGTATGTGTGAGACCATTTCCTGTCACAATAACACAGCAACCCATCTGCTGTAGATCCAGGTAACAGACAGACATGAGAGCTCTATCTTACTCACACGTCTTTAGAGTAAAGCAAATAAGTGCACTTCCCAAAAAATTCAATAATATACTTTCTGGGCTCTACTATCACCTTATGTGTACATGACAGGCTTAAAATCAAAATCAGAGTCAGAAATAACACCAAATTATTATTTTAGCCTATACACAAAAATATATATTTTTTTTATTTTTATTTATTTATTTATTTTTTAAGTTCTGGTCCTTCCAGTTAAAAGGAGTGTGAAAGCAGCCTATAATAAGAAGGGTTTACTCTATCACTGGTATAAAAATCACCCCCAGATTAAAACCTTTTCTGATCATTACAGTGTCCAATTCTAACAACAATCTGTGTGAGTAGACAGGCACCTTTCAACCGCCACTATCTCCACTCCAGCTGAGTTGTTGCTGCCAAACTTGAACGTGATCAGTTCCGGGTGTTTCTTTTTGGATGTGATCTTCACCACGGAGTTTAGTGCTTGTCTCGACTGGATGTAGGCGAAACCTTTCCTCGAAGCGATCTCCCGCAGACAGTACATGTGAGTGGCTGTGATTAACAGGTGGCTGCAAAGTCAACAGGACAAGAAGACAGAGTGAGCGCTCGGAATAATTCATTCATGAGTCATCTCAATGCTTCTTGTTCATTCATATTTGAAAGAAGTAGTGGGGGGGGATTAGTCACGTTTAAGTGCTACTTCTCCTTCTGCTTGCTCAATCCAGACTCTAACACCCAGAACAGTTGGGGAGGATGGGTGTGGGAGAGTCATGTGAGGAAGATTTTATACACACACACATACACACACATTACTTCAATGTTAACGGTCATTTCTGACGCTCAGGCAGAACTCACCTTGGGAACATGTGACCGGTTTCTTTCACCTCATTGCACGTAATGTGATGCTTTACGTCCGGTTTGTTTATCCATGTCTGAATGTTGACAATCTCTTTCCTGTCATCGTCTGACATGGATGAGCTGTCGATCTCATCTATATGAGGGAGGGGGGGCAGACATTAGATACAGTAGTCAAAACTGTATTATACTGCAATGTGTTTTCTTTCATAAATAAAATGCCTAGAAATACTTAAATACTTCATTTTCCCCACTGCGGCTGCGTTGAGAATGGCTTTACCTGTGTCGTACTCCTCCTCGTCACCGATACTGAAAACAGGCTTCACCCCCCGGTAAGGTTTGCCGACGCGGTCGCTGCTGCTTACATGCCTACAGACAGAAAGCAACGGGGCAACTTTAGAGCCTCTCATCAGTACTGAGAAACATCAATGCCTGCAACTGAAAAGTCACATTAAATACACATAACAGCAAGGCTACACACATATAGCGATGGCATGAAAACCTCCAGGCTGCAGTAAAACACCTTCTTAAAACATGTAAGCAATCTACTGCAACAGGTTATGCTGTTAAATATAAAAGACAGAGGTTAGATGAGACATTTCTACTTGGATATTAGAAGGGTTACAGGTAAGTTATTGTATGATATGCAGGGCTATGTGCAGCAAATCACTGTGTTTTAAAAAAAAAAAAAAAAAATTTCAATGTGGATTCAACTTTTCTGCATAGCCCTGTCTATCATCTAAAAGAACTTGAATGAAATGAAAAGACAGACTGTTAAAGTGCATCTCCAAGCAAACAGCAGTGAAGAGGAGGTTCACCCTAAAAAAAAAACGCCTCAATGATCGGCTACTAAAAGAAATAGTCGACGGCCTCGGGTTGCGGAGTTGCTGATGTAAAGATGACTCAATGCTCCCGTGAGAGGGCGACAGCAGCTTCAGCAAACCAAACAGCGGTGTTGGATGTTGTTAGTGAAAGCATGAAGACGAGACCTCAAGAAAAAAAAAATACACTGTTGTCTCGTACGCAGCCCGCCCGCCAGCCTACATGAGTGAGTGGTGTGAGAGTAGGGATGCTGACACTAAAAAAGGCATGCGTTTTAATATGACACAGGCTAAGTCTCCTACAATCCCCAAGGAGAGGGAGGAGGGGGGCGGACTGGTGGGTCTGCAGCCAGTGGACATGCTGGTGAAAAAACAGCTCGATGTTGGAGAGCTCTTACCGATCAGGAATCACCTTCTCTGGCCAGGGTAGATTGAAAGATATTCTAGCATGGAATAAGGCACAAGGTATGGTGAACATAAATTAAAGTATATATAAATATATATATAATAAAAGAAAAATTATGTGTTATAGGGGTTAGTTTTCTGATTTGATAGCTGTACAGTTTAAGAGCGGCTACATATTTCACACTTGCTTATTAAGCCGCGTGTAAAAGATGTAATAATAAAAAGGTTGCCTATTATAGAGGAGACACTGGATGCTCACCGGTCTACAGGGGTGGAAGTGTTCTCAATGAAGCTGATCATCTTCTCCTTGACGTTTACTGACTTGGATTTGAGGGCGAACGTCATTTTGTTGACCAAAGACTTGACGCCTTTACTGTCTCCCGGGCTGCTAAGAGAATCTCCCTGCATTGTCGAAAAAACAAAAAGAAAAACAACAGTTACAAAGAAGTAGAAACGTGTTCACAATGCACATCTGCGAGCTGGGGAAAAAAAAAAAACTGTCTTTGAGGTGAACTTACGTCTGCCGAGCTGAGGCTGCTGTGAGATCCCGACGTGCTGACGATCCAGTGTACGTATGAGGAGTCAAGACCCTCTACATTCATGTCTACCAGATGCTGCTGGAGGGCTAAAAAAAAAAAAAAAAAAAAAAAAATCACACAAATCTCAAGTGAGTTTTCAGTTCTTGCCCAATAAAACACTGCAATTTGTGACCAGATGTTGCAGAATTCTCAATGTATTCAACCCACTCACCCATGAAGCCTCCTTTAGCAATGCTAACGTATTCTTTGTTTTTCTATAACAGAAAGCCTTTAATTAGCAAAATGTTACAAAAAATAAAAAAAGGAAAATACAGATGTTTTATATGTCTAATCCCCCCACCTGCAGGAAATGGGCTAACACCATGTTCATATACATGTCCTCCTCCTCTCTCCCGCTGCCCATGAAGCACAAGTGCTCCCCGCTGGCGATGGAGCCCGACTCCAAAGACTGCTTCTGTGCCTCTAAGAGCGACTTCACCGAGAGAGCGAACTCTGACGGGTTCTGGAGCATCTGTGGGAAGAAATTAAACGTTTATTACACTATCAGGTTCACCAACGTTTTTCTCTACAGCTGAATGCGGTGACGTTGACACTGTGACTCACCAGGTCAGAGTCCAGGTGAAAGGCGGTGGAGAGGTGCCCGGCGTTGTACTGCTCGGCGGGCCGACAATCCACCACAAAGAAGCGTACCCCGTCCTGAAAAGTGAAATTCATTATTATTATCATCATATCTTCGGGTGATTAGTGGAAGCTAAATCAAGGGTCAGTGGAGCGTTACTGACCTGCTGCATCTGGTTAGCCTGCAGGATTTCAGGGACAGACACGGGGAGACACAGCGCCTGACTCAGATCTGTGTCCTCTTCTTTCAGAGCCACGAGGCTGCTACCAAATAGATTCTGGTTCATCTAGCAGGGCAGAGAAAGCAAACATATTATACCAGTTTTTAAACAATGCCTCCTCTTGTGCAGCATCCTTCATCTCTTGTTAGCAGTCTTGTTTCTCCTCAGCGTGACTCTGTGTACATCAAAAATATATTCTCTTACCTTTCTGAGTGATAAGGGGGTCTTGCTCTGGTAATACTGCGCCAGAGAAAACAAATCTTCAATGTCTTCACTTTCCAGAAGGGAAGGAGAGTCTTCCAGCATTTCTGTAACAGATAAAAGTCTTGTTTAGGCTCAGTTTTGTGTGGTATTGGATAAATAAGAAGACAGGAAGTCATACTTACTAATGATGTCCTCTTTGCTGCCTCCTTCTTGTGTGAGGATGCTCTCTCTGAGGGTCAATCAAACAAAGACAAATCAAAATCTACGTTCCTCGGTATGAACATGTGTCTGTATAGTTTTCACGAGCGGCTGCCTACTTGGCATTGACGAGGATGATGAGCATGAGGAAGAAGATGAAGAAAGGGTCCGCCTGCTGGAAGTAGGTGTCCCACAAGGCCTGGGTGACGTCGGGAAGGCAGTGGCTGGAAAACAGACTGCCCATCTGTTGAGAGAAAGATAAATAAGGAGACATTTAGCTTGCATGCCGCCATGAATATATTGGAATCGAGAGGCGGCAACGTTTCATGCTGACCCAGTTGATGGCGTAGGAGTCAGGCGTGATCTTTTTGGTGTCCAGGAAGGAGCAGAGTTCCGGCTCGTGGTACTGCAGCAGTAGTCTGTACAGGTGGAAGGGACGGCCCTTTGGCACGCAATCCCTGAAACGGACACAAATTTGCAGGCGTTACAATAAAAATTCAACACACGAGCGGGGCGAACAGGACGAGGGGAGCTCAGATGTCTCACCTGGGGATGTATTTGTTCATGATGGCGTAGAAGCAGTTGTAGAGGTCACTGCGGGGAAGCTGGAGCCCCAGCAGCGGTTTGAGCAGGTGCGGCCAGCTCAGCTCCGGGTTGAAGGTGATGTTGCGGGACTTGCAGTAGAACGTGATGACTGACTCGACGTCGGACGCCATGTCGCTCCTCTCCTCCTCTGACATCTCCAGCTGGTCTAAACACGGGGAACAAATTGGGAAGCGTTAGTAGTGTGTTTTTTTTCCTATAAATATCTTTGTAAATATGAATTGTAGAACGTGACACTGAGAGAAAAATTTCAGTGTGACAAATCTGAGAGGTTAGACACAAAAATAGCACTGTTTTTCTGCCTGCAGAGTTTTTTTGGGCATCATTCTCATCAGAGGCTTCCTATTTTGAGCCATAACAAACTGATTAAAGTAATTTTTCCTATGAAATCCTGACAATCTTCTTCAGATACTGCCAGACTAAATATGATCCAAAAATAAAATAACCTTTTCTCCCTTCCTGCTGCTTACAAATGTGTGTGTCTGTCTATTTGTGTCATGTATATTGCCTCAGAGACACACATTTTCCAGAAGGTGCCACAAAGTCCTGAGGATGTTTTGGTATCCAAGTTATCTGCATATGAAAAGCTAAAGGATTAGTCTAATGTTCAACCACTGCAACACTTATCTTCGCTCATTGTTTAGCATTTTACAAGCAAAATATAGAGATGCTGTCAGTTTTCATTCCATAAAATCTACCTCATGGTTTATTTTCATTATAACTGGTGCTTGTCACATCCTGCACCTACACAAACTGTGAGGTGTTCAATTCATCCTGTCCTGGTGTTTAGGGGCTGACGATTCCAACATTCAGGATTGTGTCATTAGAAATTAGAGTCACATGCATTTACTTACCAATCAGCTGTTGGCTGCGATTGTGTATGAGAGTCTGTTCTGGTAAATCTAGGACACCGTCCCAAGGAGACAGGCTGTCTCCTTTGCCAGAGACATTCAGAGCGATCTGCCGACACAAAACCAGGAGTCACTGTTAAACGTGCAGCTACGCAGTGATGAAGGGACACTTGATAATACACTTTAAAGACTGAGTGTGGACTGTCAACAGCTGCCACCACAAAGTAATGACTACTCTGAAGTGTGAAGTGGATGAATGGATTTATGTTAACTTGTGATTTTACATGCAGCAATCCATGCAATTCCAGTTGGGATCACTTACAATATATAATGTGGATCCTCACATTAGGATTTTATTCAAACAGAACCATGACACCAGCGCAAAATACAGTTTGGAGAAATGATGAACTTAATTTGACCTGTCAGTTAGAATTATTCATGAAGCCCCGTTTTGTTCGACAGTTGGAGTTCACATTAAATAATCACTATCTGCTATAAATTATTGAATGGAGCTGATTTCAAGGCCAACGCTGTATCACCCGGTTAAGCAAGCATAATATGTAGAGTTATCCATCCATGAATGAACATTTGTCTTAACATGTAGATACAATCTGGACAAATTAATATTTTACTTCATATGAAACTTATGACTGTTTATTACTTATTTATTTATATTTCAAAGTAATTAGATGAGGCCAATGTGTCAATATGAGAATGAATACAAGTGCAACTAAATTTGCAATCATTCAGTGTTACTATTTCCTCTGAAAATGATTTAGAATGCATTAACAATATTTTAAAGTACATTTATTCAGCTTATACGATTTACAACTGTCAATTGTATTAATGTAAATTCTAAAATGAAATGATGACTCTATGAGCGCTGACTTACATAAGCTATAGGGTAGCACTCTTCTAAAGTACTGTTCGATCAGCATGTTGAAATGACATTGTAGGAATGTGGTTTCAAACACTACTGACAGTCCAGCTGTGGGTGTGTCATGAAGAGGTGACACCCTTCATATCATTTACGTATGTGACACTTGTCTTTCCAGTTAGGTGGCTGTCTGTGGTGAATAACCCTCAGCTAGTAGACTCTAATAATAGAAACATTACTCACTTCTATTTATGCGCTTACACATGATTTTTTACATTGATAAACTGATGAATGAATTGTATGTTTCACACTACCACACTATTGCATTATAAGTTAATTTTATTATTTTGTAGTTGGTCATTTTAGCTTCAGATAAACAACAAACAGAACTTGTCTGTGGTGATCACAGTGTGGAAATGGAAACGTGCCCCTCACCTTCCACATCTTGGCCCTGTGTTGAGCTGAATGCTCCTGGACCTGGATGATGCCTCTCTCCATCTCCATGTCAGAGCCGCCAGAGTCCAGAGCCTCGGCTAGATCCTGGTCCCTGAAGGGGCGCGCAGAGAACACAAGTTATAATGGATAAACATTTTCATAACATGTCAGGAAATGGTGAAAAAGTGTCAATTTGTTTCCTAAAGCCCAAAATGACATATTAACATGTGTTGTTTTGTCCACAACCAAAATACATTCAGTTAACTACCATAGAAACTACAACATATTAAAATTAGGACTTTCTTTTATTAGGGATGACTCCGAATCTAGCTGGTGACTCCTTTAATAGATAACAACTAATCCGTGAATGGACTAATTGTTGAAGTTCTGGTAATTATAGCCATGGACAGTATGTTCTACCACTAAAGTCAGGTGATGATTTTGGTTTGTCTCTTCACCATCACGCTGTCAAACGTACTGAAACTCTAGCTGGACCCAACAGGTCATTGTATCACATCTCAGGAAGACGTGATGAAACACTACAGATGATGAGATTCCGGTTAAAGCAGCTCCAGCTGTGATTGTAGTTGAGTTGAAACATATCCGACATAACACCGGTGTTGTGTCGAAGTCTGCCGCCCCCTCGAATAATGTCCCCCTCCTGTTAAAACTGTGTTTCTCATGGCACCACATCCGCTTTAGGAGTTAGATTATGGTTACGGTTAGCTGGTTGGGGTTAAGATAAGCACTTCAAAACAAGACTGGTTGGGGGTTATGGAGAAGGGGGAACACATTGACGAGGGTACAGACTTAGACATAACACCGGTTGTCTAGCTTGATATGGTTAGCTTTCTTGCTAACAAGCTTTACCCGTAAAATTGTCAAAGTAAGAAGGAAATGGGTGTAATGATGAAGCTCTTCTTCACAAGCTCTTCGGTTATTCGTGTCTGTATTAATACCCCCACTCTTTATTCACTAGAAGTTGGTTATTTAATATTAGCTGCTAGCTGCCGAGCAGTAACGGTCCCAAATTGCCTCAATAACACAAACATCGACCGCCAGCGGAGCACATTAACCACACTAATTCTTATTTTGAGACCACACACCGAATCCTGACAGATGAAGCTAACGCAACAGTTTGAAAGTCGATGGAAACCCCTTCTTATCTAATGTAAAATCGTCTCACCAGCTGCCCTGAAGAGCTTCCTCCACCGCATCCGCCATTGTTGTGTTGACGGAGACACGTCACATGCCGTCAACACGGCCGATATGTCGCGCCGCGCTGTCAGTGATTAATTAGATTGTCTTGTCAATTATAAGATTATAGCACTTCAGCCTGTATGGCGATTAATTAGTTATTTATAAAGACTTTAGAGGCTCTACTTTAATATTAGTGAGTGATATTTATAGTAACTTTGTCATTTTTAATTTTAACACACAAGGATATTAAACAGAACTAAGGTTAAATGCATGTTGGCCCCTCAGTTTTATATTTCATTTTTCTCCACAATTATCTGTTTTCTCTTATTGTACATTTTCGCTAATTTTGCTTGCCCAGATTTATTTAGTTTCATTCTGTTTGTTCTGTTGCTTATTTTTCATTTATTTACTGAAATAAATGGTTTTGTGTTTCATTATGTTTTGCATATATTGTAAAAGTGAATAAGTTTGAAGGCCAAATGCTACACTTTGACATACTACCTCATGTATACACAAATCTACTTTGTGAATGACCTCTAGTCTCTGTGTGCTAATAGGATTAAAACTAAGTCTGTTGGCTTTGTTCCCTCATACTGTTTAATCATTGTTCCTGATCACACTTCAAAAAAGCTTCCCGCAGGAAATGTGCTTCACATGCACTGTTGTCATTTTCATATCAAACCTGCATAATGTAATGTAAAGGTTGTTTTATTTGCGTGTTAACACAGTAAACTTGGATGTTATTGAGACCATTTAGATATCTGTAGTGTCTTGGTTTAAGACTGAGATGACTTTCTGTAGATTGTAGGCCTTTTTTCAATACAGACACTTTGCAGTGGTCATGGTATGGAAACTATGTGTCACTAATATCATTAACACTGGGTGTGATCTAGTAATAAGCCATGATAGTGTGACAGCGTCAGCCGGCGCACATATTATCAGGGCCGTGAAATCGAAGCAGCTGAGTGGAATTTGGCCATCATTCATTTCATTTACACCTGTGCTTCTGCTACATTAACGCCCTAACAGGTCCAAAAGTCAACCTCCTGAGAACGCTTTCCATTAAGTCCAGGTCATTTAGAAATGGAGAGGACATCTGGTATTTGACAACAAATTAAAGTATTGGGTTAGGGTCAGTGAAGAGTTCTTTGAGTGTTATCATAGAATTAAAAAGTACAATACTGTGTACAGGCTGGAAGAAAAGTTGCAAAGATGAAAATAATTCCAGGAATTATAACTTTATTAGGATTCTTTCACTTTGGTCACCATACATATTGTTGATGAAGAATGTCAGTGTCATTTGTCAGTCAAAATTTAGTGGCTATCTAAAGCTGAAGATCACATCTATATATCAGAGGTTAACCCGTTTTGTTTCTCTAAAATCTGAAGAGAAGTAACCAGAAGTAACCAGCTGCAGCAGGAATGTATGATTTGGTTCTTTGGCAATGCCGTACGTTAAAAGAAATGGAGCCAATAATGCTGCTAGATGGATGAAAACATCTTTCAGCAGTGGTAGCTCCTTGCTACCTGAGAACCAAATCATACGCTGTGCCAAAAGACTCTCAGCACCGCGTGTAGACTGGAAACAATAAGGCTTGGGTTATGGGAGGATACATTTAAAAAGGAGGGCACGTAGAGAAAAAATAAAATCAAACCATTTGTCTTCTTACTCTGTCAAAAAAGATGAAACCAAATGTTGCATGAAAAATAAACATTTTACAATAGTATAGAAAATAAATCAGGTTCTTATCAATTTAGGTGAGCTAGAAAACAAACACTGAATATCCAATCCCTCGTGACATTTTCTGACACTAAAGGCAAAAAACATTTTCAAAAAAAGCTAAAGACATGAAGTTGGTTATGTTTTCCTAATCCAAAGTGTTTTGCTCAGCCTCTTATCGTTAGGGTGTTCCTAGTGTTCAAACAGCACGAGCATTGCATTTACATTTATTTATAAAGTGAACATGCTGCACAAAAAATATATATTAAAAAAAAACAACAAAAAAAAAACAACAGGCAGTCCTGTAATTTAAAAAAAACAAAAAAAAAAAACACTTCAGGATCCTAATCTAACTCCTCTGTACGCCCTTATCCCGTATGGGATCAGTTCCAGCATTACAAACACAGACATTACACATTTGACTATAATTTTAATCTTGCATTCAGAGCTGATGCTGTATGTTACAATGTAGAAGGTAGCCGGACAAAACCCCTTCAGGTCAGCTTAAATTAACAGGTGAGCAGTCCATTAGAACTAGATAAAGCTCTCACAGTATTTTCTGTAGATCTAAAAGTGTCACAAAAACCTTAGTAATTGGTTCACGTCTCCATTTCTCTTACATTTTACATCGTTACTTGTAATGTGGACAGGTATACATGACTGTTCATGTATGTTTTTTTCTCTCTCTAGATGACAATCTTTCTTTACTCTGAGCAAAAAAAAAAGAAAAAAGAAAAGAAAAAAAAGATGACGATTTTCTGGCTGAATTAAGTGTCAATGGGCTGTGTTGTTAAAGACCCAGACCCCTACCTAAATCAACCTACAGAGTACACCAGAGGCCTCAATCGCTGCCTTGGCTTGATTGTGAAATATATATCCATCGTTTCCATGACAGCAAACCCCTTTAATGTGATGTAAACACAGTATAATATTCAGGGTGCATCCTTTTTTAAATCTTTTTATGATCCAGTACTCTTTTTTTTTTTTTCTTTCTTTTTGACAAATCATAGTAAGTCAGACAGTTGCACTTTTTAACACAGTTAGGTTCAGCAATGAAGACTGAGATTGGCAATCGACAGGCCTCGAAAATTACAGCGTCGGAGGTTTCAGCCCGTACTTCCTCGCCACTTCTGTCTGTGCGTATGCAGCATCACATAACGAGTACAAATGGGCCATCTCCATCTCTGACTTGGCTAGGTTAATCGCCTTGTTGAACATCTCTATCGCCTTGTCCAGATTGCCCCTGGAAGGAAAACACTCAGGTTATTTTAAGCACTTTGACAAAGACAAAAGACATAACATGAGATTTTGGTCGAGCTCTTAATCTCACCTTTGAACCTCGATGGTTCCCATAGTTTCATAAGCGAAGTCACATTTGTTGTCGATCTCGATCGCCTTACTGATGAGCTCTAGACCTAAATCGAGATCCTGTTTCCATTGAAGCTGTAACAAACTGGACACATATTGAAGAATTACCAACTGATATCTAGCTTACACATATGACATTTTAACAATATGCACGCTTGATGGGAAAAAACGCCTACCCCTTGTGGACATATGTGGTAGCGTTGTCTGGTTCCAGTTCAATACACTTGTCGTACATCTCGTCTGCTTTTCCAAACTGCTGCTGATCAGTCAATGCCTGGAGAGAGAGAGAAAGAAAAGGCATTGTAAGGTCTACTGAACACATCACTAACATCTGAAATATTTTAAAACTGCCACACAAATGAGTACAATCCATGTTTTTGATGTCATACCTGAGCATAGAGAGCGTAGCCCTCAGCACACTTTGGGAACCTCCTGATGACGTCCTCAAAGCCGTCCATGGCGGTCTGTACTTGTGACGGGTTGTTTCCAGTGTACGCTTGTCTGTACTGGAATAAAACAGAGAAACAAACTCAACAGCTAATCTCGACAATTCATTCATGAGATAGCTGAGTTGACTTTAGACATCTTACCATTTAAAAAAAACAAAAAAAAACTTACGAGAGCGAAGCATTTCTGCGCCTGGGCTAGAGCCGAGTCAGGCCTGAGCAGGATGCACTCGTCGAAGTCTCCCACGGCCTCGTCCACCTGGTCCAGCAGAATCTTCAGCTGAGAGAGGAAATACAGAGGACTTGTTATGAAGCATCACAAACATCTCCTGTAACACTGACACCCAGTGAGTTCAATATATTCTTAAAGAGACCACTTCATCCAGACTCCTACCTGACCCCTGTGGTGATACACGTCAGGGTTGCGTGTGTCGATGTCGGCTGCCATGTTGAAGTCTTGTGTCGAGAGCATGGGCTGCTGCTGCTGCATGTACATGCTTCCACGTTTGATCAAAGCATTGGCTCGTAACTGTAAGTAAAAAAAGAAAAAAAAAAAAGAAACAGGACACAAAAGTATTTATAAATAAAAATCATCAGTTAAACTGTGACAAACTGGCATCCGTTAAAAAAATCTGATTAAACCTGGAGAACCGGTTTAACAGTCCGTACCTTCACGTTGGCATCGTGCATGTTGATTACTCGGTCCAGATCTGGTTGAGCGGCAGTAGCGTTGCCAATCAGCAGGTAGAATGTGGCACGCAGCAGCAGAGCCTCGGCGGTGTAGCGACCGCCTGACTCGATCTCCTTGGTGCATTCGCTGATGATTTTGTCGTAGTTCTCCTCCTCCATGTACTGCTTTGCTTTCAGGTAGCCAGAGCTAAGGACACAAAGAAGACTTTTCATTTAATACACTTTTTAAACTGCAAGTAAAACACCTAACCTCAAAAGATCTTCAATGTGCCTCTCTGGTCAAAAACAATAAAAAATAAAAAAACCTATATGGAAGATAGCCATGACAATGAGCAAAGTCACATTTCCAACACTCACAGTCCTGTCCTTGTGTGCTAAGATAGCCACTGATAGAAAGGCCACAGCATCATAAAAACAAATGTCTCTTCTGTTGAATGTATGAAAATGTTTGGAGCTTTCATGTCATCCTGCCCGTTACATTTCAATATTCTTGGACATTTTGTGACTGTTATGTCAACACACAGACAGAGTGATTCCTGTGGAACATTTAGAGCATTATGTTCTATGTCACAAACTCCTCTGCACTGTTGGGCAACTAACTTGAAAATTGGAATTCATTTCTGATTATATATCACTAATTACATAATTGTACTTATTGCTCAGCAGCAAGTAGTAATGCATTAGATAACTTGTTACTTTACTTTACTTTACTTTACTTTACTCACCCATCAGCTCCACCAGAACCCTCCATACCCACACATGATATGTATTGTGTTTGTATATGATACACAGCAGAAAAATGAGACGGTTGTGGCTTAACAAGAGGCAGGATACAGTTTGGATGAATTTATTCAACTAGTGTTAGTGTAACCTTAACAACTGCACAAAGCACTCCAGAAGTCTTGGCCCTTCGATCTACGATTCACAGATTTAATTCTCTAAACTAAACGATCACCAGGTGACTCCTGAATATAGGCAAGCCAGCTAAGCTACAGCATTACTTTGGAAGTAATGCAAGTTACATTTTTCCTTCTTCAGAGTGTCTGTTAGCTGAATACAGAGACAACACCAACCCCCACATGTAAAAGTACCAGGGCATTACTGGGATTAGCAACTGTAATAACTGAATTCAAACTGTAATCCCTTAAAAATAGTATAACTAGCAGGTTAACAGGTTACTAAATAATGTGTCACTGCCCAAAACTGCTTCTCCATCCCCCCTGGTAAAACCAAATGTCCAAACTAAATTGATCCTAAGCAAATATTCTCTGACCTCTCAGTGACCTCTGCCGCCTCGCCCTCATTGTCCTTGTCTTCATCTTTCTTCTCGCCCTTCTGCAGGGCCTGTGAGATGATGTCATCAGTGAATGAACTGAAGTAGGACTTGATGAACTGAGGAGAAGGCATCATGGGCTCACGATTCTACAGAGAGAGGGTTAAAAAAAAAAAAAAGTTTACCCTCACAATTCAGAGGAAATGAAAGTGAAACTAATGTCTGTAAAAGTGTAGGAATACCTTGTATTTCTCTTTGGCCTTCTCTTTTCCCAGCTGTTTCAGCACCTTGTCTGCTAGCAGCATGCTCTGTTGGTTCTGGAAAGCCTCGAGAATACACACCGCTGTGACATCTGGAGGATTAAAAGGGAATGATAGCAACTCAACTTGACAGCATTTGTCACAACAAAAATGACACATTTTTAAAAAGATATGTTTGTAATAGAATCATTTCACAAGAAAGAAAAGAGGTCTCATTTCACCTTCCAGGCACTCCTTCTTGTTGTCGAGTTTTTCCAGAGCTTTAGCCCTCCTGAAGAGAGCCTTCACGTAGCGTGGGTTAAGCTCCACAGCCTGAGAGCAGTCCTGCACCACTTCTGTCCACTTCATCTGAAATTACAGTTATAAACTTTGACATTTTCCAAAAATATCTGCATGAGAACACAGTATAGTCCAAAAGTGTTTCCACTATCCAGAGAAGCACAAGCCTGTATATCAAATCATTTCCATAATGTCACATTGCTTAATTGCAACTGAACTGGATAACACTACAGACTGTTGGAGATCATTTCACCACACAAGATCTACAGTGATCCTGATAGCTGAAGACATACAACATATACAACCAACACAACCAGCTACACCTGGAAAACTGCAGCCTGAATGGATATTAATGGTTTATAAACTAAAGATGCAACTGCTGGCAACTGGGATTTAATCTTCACTGATTAATCAGCTCAACATTACACTTCCAGACGGAGACCAAAAAGCCAAACGTAAGGTTAATGCAACACCCGACGAAACATGAGTGTGGAAGGATTTGAGTGTTGACATTTCACTTGGTGTTGCTCCACATTGACCAAAGACCTCAAACTAATGTTTTTCTACAGATGACACCATCTTTGCCCGGCTTTAAGTTGTAAAAAGAGTATTTCTTCTGCGGGATGTTAATATGCACTGAAGCCCTTTCATGCCCATTTTGAGTTCAAGTTAGAGTAACGAGTACTGAGTGGTGTGCCTTTCCTTCTATAAGCCTACTGAATATCTCTGAGGACATTTAGAAAGGTGGAAATTGTGCTTTACTGCAACATACACAATAGGATATCCTAAAACAAGCTACAATGATACTGCATTGTTAATTTCAGCAATAGAATGAATGAATGAAGAACAGTGTCGTTGTAGCTAAACTTTGACATAATAGTGAGAAATTCACTTTATAGTAAACCTAACAAACCTAGTTTAAGAAATATTTGACTAAAACCAGCAGTAACAATTCATCCATTAAGAAGAAACTGTCTTTGTTGGACATTCTTTCTCATTTCAGTGAATGGGAAAGTGCTTCTGCCATCATTTCAGCTTTCATTTTTATTTTATTAAATATCATATGGAGCTTTCATGTAAACATTTATAAGAAGGTGGTGCCAACCTGTTGTTCGTAAGCTGCTGCTCTGTTCTGGTAAAACGTTGACAGATCAGACTTTTGCTCTGTGGGGCAGAGAGCGATGGCCTCTGTGTAGCACTGGATGGCGTTCTCATACTTCCCAGCTTTGAAGTACTTGTTGCCCTTGTTCTTTGCTGCTTGGGCCCGGTCCAGTGGGCTCTAAATGAGAGAGAAGAGAAAAGGCAGTGTTTATTGGCTGGAACGCTGTCTCCTGTGACTCAGTAGACTAGATCCAGAACTGAAGAGTATCCTTTAAAAACACGCGAGAGCTGCAGCACAGAAAATGAACCGGCAACTCCCGATCATTGTCTTAACATAATAACGTGGACATCTGTTGGATTTTAGACAGTGATAAGGTAAAGCTTGACATCTTATGACATTGCCTTGGGCTGAAGAAACTGTGATGGATATTTTCTGATCTATTACAAACCAAAAGATTAAATCAATTAAAATATTAGTTGCAGTCCTACAATACATTTTACCCTACCATAGACTTTAAATGTCATCTGATAAAAGAGACATAATTGCAAAAGCATAATTTATAACAACAATGCCATCACCAACATTTAAGGATGCTAACTGTAGGCTTCAGCCTGTAGGTAATAATTATTTTAATTGATTAAACTACCAGTTATTTTCTTCTAATCATTTGGTCTGTAAAAATGTCACAAAAAAGTAAAAATTGATTGTCACAATTTACTGAGTGTGCAGTTTGGCATTTTTAGCAAGAAACAAAAGCACTTTATGATAAATGAATATTATTTTGTGGATAGATTTTCTGACCATCAACTGAGTGATGAATTATGCATTAACTCAAAAAACTGCTTTCAGATTTTTCTATAAATAAATGAGTGCAGTAATGGAGAAGAAATGCCCATTTCACTGACATTAGCAAACACCACAGGAACAAATAAACTGTGACTAATTGATCATGTTTGTGTTTGAAATGTGAAACGGTTTCCGCTGCCTCCAAAAGTGCACGGTTTGTTTATTAATTTAATAATAGTTTAATAGTTTTTTAACTTCATTTTTGCTCCATTACTTCACATTAATATCACAAAATAGTCAAAATCTGTTTCCTGTCACATATAATCAGAATCTGTTGAGTATGCAGCATATAAAGAATGTGTCACTGCTCCCACAAACAAAACAAAAATAAAAATACAGAAGAGTAAGATAATAATAATGATGATGAAAGGATACAGTAAACAAAGTAGTACTAAAAAAAATGAAAAATTACAATCTATGAATAGAATGGAATAATAATAGTTTTGAAATGTGAGACAAAACTTATAAATAGTGATTGTATAAAGGGAATATGGACTGTACTACAGACCAATAAATGGTGACAGGAGCAAAGATTAAATGTGACAATGTGCAATAAACACTTCAATTACATAACAGAGGAGGCTGACTATAATGCACAATTGTAAAGTCCAGTGTGATTAAAACATATGAACGTGATCAGTGGGGTGATTACAGGGGGTGTGTTTAAAATGTTATGTCCACTTTGATAACAGTGCAGTTCATCTGGGAAAACAATTTACTTTAATCCACATTATTACACATTGAGATCTCATTTGTAACTCATTAACTACCTCATACTAATGACACTGTGCTCTCTTCATGTCACAGAGCTGCTTCACTCTTGCACTGTGAATGGACGAGCAGCGGGACACTCCTCAAGAGAAGTCAGGTGTATATTACGCATGCTTGACACCACGAAGTGAAAGTAGACAGCTGGCAGCCTGTCACACTGTTAAATTAAACTAGTCTGCTTCAAATGACATTTACACAACATATAAACCATAAAGGTGTGCTCTTAACTCCAAAAAAACAACCCCTGTGTCGCGTTGTCCCTGCTGTGTTTTCACTCCTCGGTTACACTGGCATGTTCTGTATGGACAATGACGGCTTTTAAAGGCGTGCAGGCTTTTACAACCAGGCTAAATTAACCTAGCAGGAATATTAACCCCGGCTAATCCAGCCCCGCTGAGCCGCCTGCTAATGGCCTTGCTCCCCTGAAGGTAGCGGCCACCGACTCTCGATAACGTCAGGTGTCCTTGAGGCTTCTTTCACGGTAATGACGCACATAGTGAACGAGGCGTACACACGGTACACATGCAAACATGAGCTATTGTATTAGTGGTGAATTAAACTCAGTGTCCATGCATCAGTTACCATGTCCTCCTGCTCTCTGCTGGCCCGGGCTGCGCCGTCTTGGCCCTGCACTGGACTGGCGCTGCCTTCCGGTGTTTTCCGCTCTCCGGTATCTTTCCCTCGCCTTTCCTTCGTCCGGCTGCGGTTCCATAGATAAACCGCCCCGACCCCCAGCACTATGGGAGTCCCGACTAACAGTGCCAGCTGCCAGCGGGGGAGTCCAGTCCCGGACTGTGGCTCGACTGGCTTTGAAGCAGCCATGATCTATACGCGAGCAGTGGCTAGCCAGCAGTGAGTACCTGCGTGCGTCAGACAGCGTGAGCGGGGCCGCTTCTTCTTCCCGTGCGTTGAGAGGTCACACACCGCGAGGAATCATGGGATACTGCCGCACTGTGTGTATTTGTAGTGCGGTATGACGTTTTGTAGTTCAAATATAAACTCAGAAATATTGAGCTGTTTGTTTTAGTTTCAGTTATCTGCTGTTGTCTAAGTTACAGTGTGCAGTGTAAGTGTAAAAAAAGACAAATTGACAAACACATTTGAATTTGAATTTATGTTATTGATGTGGACAAAATATTAGGAACACTTCAATATAATCTAGGCTACACCGCCACCACCACCACCACCACCCACTTTGACCTCAGTACTAAACACAAAGTAGAACAGTCAATGTCAACAGAAAACTGAACATTTCTAAATAGACTTTATGGCAGAGCTGTAGGCTAGTGTTGGATTGCATTAGATTACACGTGTTCATTATGAAAGTGCTCAGTGAGTGTATATCAGTACTCTCAGGAAACATGACCTCCACCTGACACTGTCATAATAGCATTATCCACTCTGTGGTGTACTTTATCAGAACTAAACAGTTTGTACAGTATCTGAATCTTTTTATAGGAAACACTTTTTTGTAAAGTTATACACAAGAGAAGTAGGCCTATGTTGGAACACTATGTTATTCACCAGATTTTACCATTCATCAGTAATTTGCATACATGCTATTTTTATGAGAAATGTGATCCACAGACTACCCAGTCTATTATTTCTGCTTGATCCCAGGTACACCACACAGATAGATAGGGCAACATAACAACTGGTGTGAGTTTTATATGTGATATGAATTATGTAAAACACTTTTCTTTTTTTAAAAAACATTTTACCTTTTATATTTTTTGGGGAAATGTTTTAAACCATTAAAAAATAAAATCATTTTTCAGTCTTGAAAAATGTTTTTCTTTGCCTGTATGCAGGTTGACTGCAGCCACCAGGTGGCAGTGTTGTGACTCTCTCCCAATCTTCTACAGAGGTGATCAATTCAATTAAAAAGTTGCATGATTATCTCTGTATGTGCCTGTATGTTAGAGGACATTAATTAATTTATTGATGTCATGAAACACAAGGGCTACAGTATAGTGTAATTTTCTACAGTATAGACAATCTTATTTACAAATGCTTATTTTTCAGCTGTAGCACTAACACTCACAAACTTCATAATATATGTGTGTGTGTGTGTTTCTGTTTGTATTTCAGTCTCTTCTCTCTCCCATGACAGGGCTGGTCTGTCTGGACGCTGCTCGCCCCAGGTCATCTTTCCTCGAACAGTGACCTGCGCTGCCCAGTTTTCAAAGTCAGCTGTGGCTGGTTAGAGGAAAGCCTGTGTGATGAAGAGCCCTGTACTCACAGCAACATAGGTATGTATTAGAGCAACTATTCCCTCAAGAGTTGGTCTACAATTCAGAGACATTCTGCTGTTGTTTCAATTCTGTTCCTGAAATTGTACCATATTAAAATATACAATTTGATATTAAAAATGGGTTTATAATACCAAGTTAAAAATAAAATAAAAATGTCCCAGTTACTCAAAACATGTTACTGGCATCAAAAGAATCAATTCTATACTGACAAAGTAGCTTGATTTGAAAAGCCACAAAATCAATTTGGCCACTAAACTATGACACGTGATGAGACACAATAAGTGTGTTTTGCATGTGTGGTGTGTCCTCGCTGGCTGAGCAGTATTGTTGTTTTACAAAGGTCAGAAGGGCTGCGTATAGAGGTTCCAATAAGGTGGTCTGATCTTCTGGCTATTCCTGACTCTGCTTGTTATTCCTGTAATATGTGCCTGCTATTGTTGGCTCAGCCTGGCTTAGTTTTAGTCGCTGGAAACAAGATATTTGATAATCTGTGAGCAACCTGCACTTTGAAAATGTAAATCACATTAAATTATTCCAGTTAGATCATGTAATCTGATTCATTTCAGATCTCTGTGTGGGTACAGTTTATGCATCTTGTTGTTAATCTTGACCTTTGGCTGACTGATTTAAGTTCCACCAAGTACTTTAAGTAATACCCTATATAATCACACAACTACAGAGACAGCAAGTTAAATCAGTCGATAATAAGTCACTGAGCTGGATCACAGCCAATAGTGTCATTCACAGGTCTGATCCTCTAGTCTTTCAGCTAGATTTGCAGGCATTTTCTACATTTGTGACTTATAAGTTTATGTAAATGATCATGTAAAACCACTGTAAAGAATTTAAATATGTTACAAAACATATAAATTCAGCCAAACCCCCCAAATCTGTAATATGATTAGTATTTGCCTTAATTAGCCCATCTCTGGAGAGAACACCAGATTACTGTAATCTTGTTCTCAGTCATCTGAGGTTACATGAGAAAGCAGCATGAAGATCTCAGAACATTGTCTGCCCAGATTATTCCCTTCAGTAAGACTCCAGCATCTGAAACTTTTCCCTCTGAAGGCGTGAAGGAAGATTTTGTAGTGACAGTAAGAGCCCATCTAGCATTGATATGTCAACATTTATTTTATTCAGTTTATAACACACTATCAACACACTGTCAACTACTAAAACTCGTGCTGTGGGAACCCATAACTGTATGTATATACAGTAGAGTAAAATACAGTTATAATATAAAATGTATTTATGTATATATGTATTTATAAAAAATCATTCATAGGAGTTATAATTATTTGTTACACAGCTATATTACATGTGTGTAAGAAACAATACATTTTTATCCTTTATATACTGTTGCTAAATAGGAGTACTTAAAGTAAAGTGTTGAAATGATTTGGGTAGTTCAAGTTTTTTATTTGTTTCTTTTAAACTATTTTAAGTGATTATATGTTTAATATTTACTTTGCAGTTTCTGCACTTTTCCCATGTTGTGTTTTTGATCTCTATAGTTGCAGGACTTATTAAAGCATGTTCAGTACAGCCAGCTGTTCTTACTTCAGCTTCAGAGCACTTTGATGACCTGTAATGGACACTCCAGATACACAAGGACTTCACAATGGCTCTATGACATGTAGAATATATTCTCTTTTGAGGTAATTCAAATCAAAATCAAATGATACATGGCAGATGAACAGCACCTCATTTTACAGTGCAACTCCTTCAAATATATGTTCACAAAGTTTTTTATACCAATTTGTGCAAATGCTGCTTTTCCTATTTCTGAAATTGTGTACTGCACAGGTGCATTTTTCTCATCACAACTGTATTTGACAATTTTGATTAAAAATTACCTCTGAAAACAAAATCAAGAACAACAAGAACAACAGTCTGATTCAGTCATATCCACTGTAATATGAAAAGATGCCCCCCTGTTGTCCTGTATAACACAAGCCTGAGGCTCACAGCTCACAGCAGTAGACACATACGCCTGCACTCCATAGTTATTGACAGGTTTGATGTACTCAACGAGTGGAAAGTATGGGGAAATTGGAGTTTCAGTTGTCTACCCCCAGGCACATGACTGTAATGGAAAGATTAAAAGCGGTGGTCACATCAACAACCCAGTGCCAAAATTCTAGCCGTACCTCCCTGACTCTCGCCTTCCAATCACCCCCATTTTTACTTTCTACCAGTGAAGTTAACTAGATTAAAGGGGATTCACTTATTTTAAGACCTGAGCAAAAGCTCTGCAGTTTATTTTGGTTCATCTAAGAATAACACAACTGCAGCAACAAAGCTTGAGGCACCAAAAGGGATCTAAATGAAGTCAGTTACCTTTGCTTTGTGGGACAGAGTAGTATAGTAGAGCAGCCACACCAACTGCCAGTCAGTCAGAGGCTTAGTAGGTCAGCTAAGCACTGTCTTTACTCTCTGTACCACTCGGCCAGGATCGCACTTTCACTTGTTGTGCTCGGACTTGTCGCATCGAGAGGCTCTCCATACAACTCCATCATGTCTCTCAGGCTCCTGCCGGCCATCATGATGGACAATGATGATGACGATGATGGCAACTTCACAAAATGGATGAGTAGTTACTGGGGCCATGGAGCAGAATCTGGGCACTCCAGAGAAAGAAAACGCAGTTTCAGAAGACCTGCAAAAGGACAAGCTGATCGAAGAGGATCGCTTCCAACTGTGGTAAGGACCAGCAGCGTTTAATGGATGCATGCCTGTGGATTCAGCTGTTTATTGCTCAATATGTGTTTGTTCTGGCATTTAAACAAAACACTTGTTTCCAGTTTACCTTTTAAAAAAAAGAAAAAAGTCAAGCTATGTTTGACCACAGCATAACAGATTGATATAAAGTGGTTGAAGATAAATTAACAAATACTTCTGCTTGTATCAACATGCATCAAAATCACACATGTTAGTGTGGAAGATTTGTAACAAAGACTAAGGCAAAAAGAAAGAAAGTATGGTCTCATTTACATTTTGGCAGACAATAAGTACAGACTAATGCATAAAACACACTTTACTATCTGCAGACATGAAAACACACACTTTGGTATGAGTAATATGGAGACAAGGTAGGCCTGTGTATGTCCTAACCTGTAATTCGCCTTGACCAGTGTCACATCAATAATGCCTGCAGATGTACATGCGCGCACAAACACACACACACACACACACACACACACACACACACACACACACACACACACACACACACTTAAATTGACTATATACTTCTGCACATACTGCTGCAAGTCAAAAAACATAATTTTATTTAACTTTCTTTATTGTTGTTTTGTAACACACACACACACACACACACACACACACACACACACACACACACACTTTAATTGACTATATACTCGTGTGTATATTCCTGCAACTCATACATACGTTTATTTAACTTTACTCATTGCTGTTATGCTACATTCAAAACTCCAACACAAAAACTTCCAAAAAACAAATTAGTAACACTCTGAGTAAAAACGTTGGTGTCAGATATTTACTGTTCTCAAAGTTCTGTATTACTTTATGTCAGCCAGTGGGGTCAAAGTTGTGCAAATACTGTCACACATAAACTTTTCAAATGAATCCAGACCTAGGTTTAAGTTTTGTCTTGGATATGTTTTCTGTTGTGAACAAGTGATGATGTAAGTTTGGGAGACGTGACTTTCCAGCTGAAGCAAACATACTCCCTTACAGGAAATCGTATTAGTTTTACAGAAATACCTGCTCTCTCTTAGTCACGAACTTTTAGATGCCAGACAACATGTTCTAAATGGAGCAGCGTGCTACTCTATTCACTGCCATTGCCAAGGGAATTAAATATGCGCTTGCCTCCCTTCATAGCAAGGTCAGAGGTCACTGGCAGCCACACAGCAGCACACTTAAAGTAGCTTTTCAAGTTAGACACTTCAGCAAGATGGATGTATTAAAATCAGAGGCAACATCTGTATAATGTAGGTTGTTAATGCCTACAGTATGAGTTACTCCACTTTAATTCAATCGATCAAGTTCAACAAATAATATGAGGTTTTAAATATTCGATTTGATTTTATCTATAAGGTAAATGATGATGAGTTACTTGGCATGTAATATAAAACAAAAGCAGCATATTTTCATACAGACCAGGGGTTGTCAAACAAACGCACTAATGGCCTTAATAATAATGCAGCTCAATTGAAAATTTGGATTTGCGTTAATGTGAAAGTCTGTTCTTCTGCCAGCACGGATCAACTCCTGCATGTGAGCCAGAGGACAAACAAGCTTCATGACCCAATTGATATGTAACCCAGTCTCCTCAGGTCAGGGTTATTGATTCAAATATATCACTTTTTAACTGTAACTTTATTGTCATTATACTTGTGTAAAGCAAAGCAGAACTGTTTATTTTGGAACTGTGCCCAAGCACCACCTGATTTTTTATTCTTTTATATGCAGGTACCCTATCCCCTGATTTAGATAAAACAGGTGAACTTTGGTCCCGATCTCAATTAAACCTTGCTTTAAGGAAATATGTCCTGCTGTAAAGGTTTGAATTGTTCTTTTAATCATCAACTTAAGTTTACGAATGAGTGATTGGATCATCAGAATATTCACCTCACACCAACAAAAAATCTACACATTGTGTTTGCTACATTTAGGCTTCATCCTCAATATACCTTGTTAGCAACACGTACTCCAAAAAAGTGTAACAATCAGATTATTGTTGTTGTGTGAATAATCTGTGAACTGATGACCGGAGTCAAAAGGCCATGCTCCTATAATTAGGCAGGTGCTTTGCTTGTTACTTAAGAATATTAGGAGTGATTAACCCCATTAAGAGACAAAGCTCAGCAGAGTCATGATTGTTTTCACAGCAGCTCTTTACTCTGCTATAATGAGAAACATGTAAATAGTCGAGTCAAGTTTTTACGTTGTGTAACAGTGTAACGTTGTGTAACTGTCCCTCTCTGTGATCCACAGTCACAATTAGATGCCATGAAGTTGAACCGGCTCCACGCAGCAGCGATGGCACCCACCCCCAGCCACATTAAAACAAGAGAGGAGAAAGGGGAAATGAGGCCCCACCAGAGAGCTCGTCGTTCCTCCTCGGACGACAACAGCCGTCCCAAGTCGGCCATCCCCGAGAACCGCATCACCACAATCCCAGAGCTCGCAGAGTCCTTTGAGAGGAGACTTTACCTCCGTGATAAGAGGGCCGCGTCTCTGGTGAGCAAGAGGATTATAAAGTACAATAAAGTTCAAATAGTTTTCACAGTTTTCTTGATGAGCCTTGCAGGGTCAATCAGGTTTGTTCTATTCTGTCTTTCACTAATACTGCTGGGTATTATGAAGTTCTTAAAGATTCAAGAGGCCTTAATAGGTGCATTGTCTAAATGGACTGACAGGATCATGGGCAGGTTTGAACTTGCGTGGCACGTCCCAAAAGCTCATATTATGCAGTGATATTATGACGACTTGTAGAGTGAAACATTTCACATTTTTTTCGCACTAGCTACATTACCTCTGTAGTCTGTATTTTACTGTTAGCATTTCATATTTTCTATAAGTTTTGTCTTTAATTTTTCCATCCTTTAATCTTGTTTTTAACTTACTATGATTAGAACATTTGCTGTTGCTGTTATCAAGCCAGTTTCTCACCGCAAGGCTTAGATTAACTGTCACATAAAGTATATTTATTATTTGCTAATGTATTATTCAGATAACTTAAAAGATTTCTGGAGAGGAATTTGTGGTTAAATGTGTATTGCATCCAACAAAGCTTTCCAAATCATAGCTGTGTGTTTGATCTTAGTCATCAAATTTGAAGCTTTAGCCTTTTATATGATAAATACTAGGCATTAATGTTGCATGCATTGACACATTATACATACTGTAAAAACTTGTTTACTTTAGTATAACAGTTCATTTTGATCAGGATCTGGACTTTAAATAAAAAGCCTTAATTTTTGCAGGCTGATGATGACAAGCTGTGCCTGATCTGTCATGAGGACATGCGTAAGAATGGAGGGACAGTTCAAGAGCTGCACTGTACACACCGCTTCCACAAAGAGGTAAAACACCTTCTAGAAGTCTGATCCACTGCATGTCTCCTCTCTGCATTGTATTTACACTGCCCTGACCTCCCTACTGCAAAGTCTTCACTTATTCACTCCCAGCATGTGAGATATAACCCCCGCTGCATGAAGCCAGTTCATTCCTGGACATGCATGATGTGAAATGGTATGAAAACAGTCCGCCTGCCCCTGAAGCTCTCTCTCTCTGTGGAAGCATGGAGCGCTATAACAGCTTTCCCATGGTGTGAAGACTTGACACTTACCGGTTGTGATATCTCCGTTTGGTGGGCGCTGAAGGCGGCTCGGAGGTTAGACCAGTGTCGGCCCAGCAGCAGCAGCAGCGAAGCAGCCGATTGTCGGGCGAAGAGACCCTCAGGTGGGAGGAGGATGTCGGCAGATGGACCCATCTCCATGGAGAAGGAGCAGCACTCACTCCGTCGTCAACTCTCCCTGCGGAGACATCGCTGATATCATTTTGAGGAAGGATGATGTGATTCCTTTTGGGAGGAGAAGATGAAGGGTTGGGAGCCATGGGTCAAACATCAGGAATCTGTCCTGAACTTTAACTTAGTATATGATGTCACCTGCAAGTGTTGAAATCTCAGGGCCTTGAATGTGCCTGACCTGATCCTGTAAAACTGCTGTGTGAGCTCTATTGCTGTGTCAGCTTTGGAGTCATTACTGCTCTTTCTCTTCAGTGTCAAAGTGAGAATTAATAAGCCATAATTATAAAAAAAAGTGTTAACTTGCTGAACATTGTTATTAGGAAAAAATCAGAGTATATGTTATTTGTTCAAGGAATTAGCTGTACTTGAAGTTTCCTGCTTGAATTAGACTGTATTTACCTGCTGTCATATTGACATATATTGCTGCTTTAACACAGGCAAAGAATATAAAGAATAAGCTTAATATTTTCATCTTCATTTCAACTACAACATAAGTTTTAAGTGTGAATATTGTGACTTAGTTGCATATTCCTCTTCATTGTTTCATGTCACTTGATAAATGATAGAGTCTGAGGATTTGTGCTTCGAAGTGTAATGAAGTCCGAATTATGTGTGTGTTTGTGTTCAATCATTACTTCAGTGTTCAAAGTTAATAAATAATCAAACTCATAAAGTCTAAATTTGATATACTTTTTGTTTTATAACTTTTTATGGCTGGGCTTCATCAACAATGCCGTCTGTGAAAAAAACAGTAAAACATGTGACAGCAGTGTCCTCACCGCCACAGGTCAGGGTCAGTGCTGCATACTTATTGTAGGTCAGTATGTATGAAATGACCTGCTGCCATCAGTGAAGAAGATCAATACCTGCAGTAAAGTCATAAATATTGAGCCTGGGTTCCAAAAACACACGCGATAATCTCTTTCAAACTGTGTTTCAGTGCATGGAGCAATGGCTGTGGAAGAAACAGAAGTGTCCCACATGCCACATCCACGTGTCAATGCCGAAGCCCCTCTACTGGTCATCGTCCCGCATCCATGTCCCATAACGGTCCTGCACGTCTGTTTGCTACGCACGCATGCCCGTGTGACCCTCCCGACTTCCCGAACTCCTTCACACCTCAGTCTTTCTGCATGAACTCCTGCTGTTTGAGGAAGTACCTGAAACTTTCAAGGAGGTGACTTTAATGTAGTGCATCCCTCGTCATGAGAGGCCTCTGGATGCTGTTTGAGAGTTATCAGACCCTGAGAGAAAAGAAAGAGAAGTTGTTATTTGTTGGGTGCTGTTTCTTTTTTTTATAAGATCAGAATGTTCTGTTTGTATTATTGGCTCTATTAGGAGAGATTTTGTCTTTTTATACAGATTTCAACAGTGTTCAAAACATTTGTTGGGACATTGAACCTGGCGTTATATGAACCAAATTAGCTTTTGAGCAGATCCACATGATTTGTACCATGTTGATTGATTGACAGCTCTTGATTACAGACGGATGGTAAAAGCATCCTGAAAACAAGACCTCTCCTTTGTCCTCTGCTGTTGAGTTACAGGCTAACCTCAAATTGTCAATAGTATTTGCATATTCAAACTAATTGAAGCCAGTATTTTTCATGCACTGTACTCTACGCTCAACCCACATTAATGACAGAACTAAATATTAATGTTATAATACTTTATGATGAGCAGCTTTGCTAATCTGAAAGTGCTATATCTATTATCTTTATTCTGAAATTATAAAAGCATGAAACAGTGAAACAGTGAGCCTGTCTGTCATTCCTCACTTTCCATCCACTCCGTCTTCCTGCCTTATCTCTGCTGTTGTTTTGCATGCGAACATATTTTGCATGCAAAGTCTTGTCCACTGTCAATTTTGCAATGTTGAGCTTTCAAGCATCTCTGTTGCGTTGTGCTTCTTGCTCTGCCAAATCAGAGATTACAGCATGTGCAAAATGTCTAACGAAATCGGACTGCTTGTATATAAATTTATCTTACAACTATATAAACAGTAACCTTTCCACATATAGCATGTTAATCACTATATTATTATTGCTTCATGTGACTCATACTACATATTTAGCTGAATATAAGTCATATAAGTCAGTCAATAACCAATAGATCCTGGTAATCTGCTGTGATCTTGCTTGAGTTTATGTCCAACCAACCAACTGCTACACAGATTGTAAGATTTGTATTATTATGAGTGTTCACTGACATTGATTGAAGCTGTGTTTACTGTCCTTTCGGTGAGTGGAACATTTGTTTGTTTGTTTTTTTTTCAATTGTCTTTCACATGTGAAATATTGAGCGTTTTGTTGCTGTCCTACATTTTTAAACGATTTTTACTCATAGCCAAAAATCACAGACTTGTTGCATAAGCCCCGCATCACACCACTGAGGCTTTGAAGGGTGAAGCGACACTACGGCCGACACACAGCCAGCCCGAGGCAGCGCCAGCCTTCAGCCGTTATCTTCACTGTTTTCCTGAGAACAGACTGGCGACACACAGCACTGTTTTTCCTGTGACTGCTGTGGTTGTACACTCTTCAATAAAAATCCCACCGATGTGACACTCCCTCGCTAAATAAATGTTTGGTTTACTTTCAACAAACGCCCACTTCTCTGTGTCTAAATATATATATATATCATTTACAGTAGTTTTCTCAACTTATGGTGCTTCCTTTGTGTAGATTTTAACACTACAGCCCATCAAAGGGAGTAATGAAGTATTCAACATTTTTCAAAAAATCCTATAATAGCTCAACTTTTCTCAAGGCAGACATTTTTGACTTAGTATGAGAAACACAGGCGTAACCAATAATATTAATCATGGCTCCACTCCATGTAAGTAAGCCTGCACAATACCAGAACACTGGAGCTTACACAAGAAACAGACATTCATCGTCATTGTCAATGTTATTAGTTACAGCTGTTTAAAAAATCTCATTGTGGCTATTGTGTTGTTAATCATATGTTTTAAATTGTTTTACATGCAAATTCAGATAACTATAGTGAAGTAATGAGTGCTGTAACTCTCACTATATGTTGAAGAGTGAGGGTTAAAAACACAGACACCCACCACATGATTTTACATAGGTAGTGCTTGACTAAACATACTTTCTATCTTGAAAAACAGGGCTGTACATGTGAGTGAAGAATGGGTTTTTTAGCAACCTGGGAGCAGTTTATATTCTATTATAAAAAATATAAACATGGTGGGTATTTTAAGGGCCAATTCCAGTATTTTTTCAGTCGATATCTTCAAGTTTGGCTACTTTTAGGGGCTGAAGCTAATAAAGGCTTCAGCCTATGTGTTATAATTTTAGTAGGGTAGATTGAGGTAATGTGGGACACGTTTTGCAATTCTTACTTGTTTACCTTATTTACATATGAATCCAATACATTATATCAAACCCTTATATCATTATGAAATCCCTGAAATGTTTGCTTGTTTTAAATCAGAAGACAATTTTTGGATATTGTACTCAAAAGGAACATAGCACTTATATTAATATTCCCTACTGTAGATTTAGTAATGTGGGACACTAGTTTTAAGGCTTAGAAACACTTTGATTTATAAGCAGCAAACTTTCTTAAATGTGCGTACCCACACTTTTTAGTTTAAAAAACTAGCAGTCTGAAGAAAAAGAGATACATGCACTGGAGCTTAGCTGTCCCACTTTAATCAATGTCCCATTTTACCCTAATTCATCCCAGTAGGGTTTTTTTTCCAAGTAGCTAACTCTCTTGAGGGTATCTTTGCTATAGTTCAGATGTTTAGTAGCTTGCATACTTTCAGAGTAGTTCAGAGTAGTTTCCCTCCAGTTTGGACTGTATGACACAACTTCACTATGAGACATGCCTCTTGTCTGTCCATTCGGAGACTCTCCAGCTGCAGTGTACGTGCCGAAGATCTTGTCCCGGGCCAGTTTGCATTGGCCGGATGGAAAGTAGCGGTTTCCTTCGAGCAGGGAGGGACTCGAGACGAGCACGAGCGGGCGGAGTGAAAGTGCACACGTGGACACCTGAGACTGACGTGGACTTCAGCCAATAACAGTACGAGCCGATGACGCCAGCTCACCTCAGTCGTCCAATGGCGTCGTTTTTTGGAGGAGAAGTGTTTAGAGTCGAAAAAATTAAGGGAAAAAAAAGGTTGTGAAACGGGTCTGGACTGGAGGCTGCGGGGAGCCAGGGCCGGAGGAGACAGCTGATGTTTACTTCGTGTCTTGCTGAGAAACAGAGGAGAAAGCTCTCTTCTTCGCTACTGGAAAAAAATGGTTTATCTGATTGGAAAATGAAGATGCTCTGATTTTTTTTGGGTGAAGATACTTCAAGCAACTTTTCATATCCAGAAACAAATCTGCTTGGGTAAGACCTCCCCGTTTTTTTCCTTTTTACTATAAAGGAATTCAAGGCTACTGCATCCTGTACAGTAAATGGTGCATGTACAGCCAGGCCTTTACTTCCAAAGGCTTTACACTTTATAAAAAGTATGCCTACAATAAAAAAAAACATAAATATATATATAGGTCTATAAAAGGTCTAATAAAACTCTTATGTTGGACTGATTCAGCAGTTTACATTTATGCAAACTTCAGCAAACTACCAAAGTTTTTTTTTATGATCAAATAATAATAACATAATTCTTGGATGGTAAAATCTTGTTTCCAGTATCACATGGAAAAAGATATTTCATGAGCTCTTAATGTTTTGTAACTGTCATACATAGGCTACCATTCACTAACTTTCCACTTTCTGTTTGCTTGGCCATAGCAAAAAAAAAGTCTCAGCACATTGAGGCAGATGAAGAAATTCCTTAAAATCTGCATTTTTAGATGTATATTTGGTTTTAAAGTCCAGATCCCGTCAGGCCACACATCTGATGTCTGTCATTGCTATAGCCTCACCTTTTCTATCCCTTTTTAGTCCATGAAGACTAAACATGGATCCACAGAAAGGATAGACATCGTGTTATCTTCAAGATACCAACACCCCATGACTTGACTTCACAATTACTTTAGTGAAAGTGTAGTTTATCTCAACATTGACACTGTCTGCAGGATTGTAGGAATGTCTTTCTACTGAATTTCATCGTTCATAGCTAAACAAAACAATCAAGTAAAAGACAGACTTTAAAGACTGAATATAAGTAGTGTTTAGTAAAACTCCTGCATTCAGTATGTGACTTAAATACAGAGGTATTAGCAACAGAATGGAGGTCAGGTATCAGAAGTGGGCAGATTGGTCCCAATCAGTGTTATACTTTATTATCTGATCATTACTATTAATGCATTAACATGTAAGCAGTACTTTAATGTTTAATAATAAACTCATTTGACATGTTTCATATGCTTTGAGGTAATACAATATATAATATATGACAATGTATTGTACGTTGTGAAGTGAACAGATGTTTTGTGTGTAAAATTAGAATTGATAAGTAACTGTAAATTGTGGGGGAAATGCAGTGAAGTACAATTTTAAAGTACCACAAACACTCAAGGAAAGCATGATCTATTCCACTTTACATAATACCAATTATTTATTTCATGAAATCCTTCAAATCATTGGGGACCATTGACTTTGGAAACAAGACAGCACAGATGTTGCTGTTGATGAGTAAATCAGCCCGACAATTGAGTCTTCCAGTCGTAGTGAAGTGACATGAGGGAGTGATTGCCATGGCGACTGAAGTGTTTTCCTCAGTGTGAAGAGGGCCGTCGGACACAGATGAGCTCAGTTTAAAATCCCAAACAATCTGCTTGTATTGAATGTGCTCTTTCAAAAGCTTCCCATGGTTGCCGGTCATCTCCATCACAAAAGAGAGTACAGCCAACAGCCAACAGCCAACGCACCTTATTCTTATTCTCTGCTCACTGTTGATGACACATGATCACAGCATGATTTACAGCTAAAGGAAATAAAACAGGTTATAAATCATCTTTACACTGGTTGAAGTCATTTTATATTTACAGTGAAAGGAGGAAGTCGACAGGAAAGAGCACAAACACGAGTGGCTTTGAAATGGCAGTTTTTGATCATTTTCCTTTTGTCGGTCGTACATTTTGTACCCTTGAGAGTAACTATTTTGGGATGGATAGCAGAAGCCTGTTCTGCACCCACAGACCTTAGCACACATGACTCAGGTGCAGTTTTAAATTGCAATGAAATGAGAGAGAGAGAGGAGAACATTCACACCAGGTAAATAAATATACCGGATCAAGAATAGAGCTCAGACTGTTCTTTGTATGATCCAATTTGCATGTTTGACTTTTATGGGGGTTTTTTGTAAACCATTAATGGATGGATGGATAGATGGATGGATGGATAGATGGATGGATGGGGGAGGAACAAATCCTGTTTTTTTACAATGCAAAGTAAGTAAGTAAAACCAACAGGTTTGACTATTGAAAGGTGAAGGTGTGTAAGCCTTGAGACTCTCACAGGTTTTCTTCCCTGACTAGACACACTTGTACCGAGGTCAGCTGAAGGGCTGTCGCCAGCACACACTCTAATTATGACTAATGACGCTGTTTAACTAAATTGCAGACACTCCCCCACATTTATCTTCTCATTTCTAATTCCTTCAGTTTGTCAGCTGTGTTAAAAATATACTGTAAAATACCTGCCAAATAGTATTTATGATGCCAAATGATATTTTATGTTCTGATACATTTACCTTGTGGTATTTCTCTTGCTGGTGTTATTTATAGATAATGAGTAAAGTGATGCTGTGTCAAAACCTGAGATTTAAATCACTGAGATGACAGCAATAGTGTTTCTTCACCTGATTATTAATCTGCTATGATGTAATTATCCCTTCCTACTGCTAAATAGATCTGTTTCCTCCCATGATTCAGGTGTTGTTAATCATGGGGAGCTTTAAGGGCCACGCACTCCCTGGAAGCTTCTTCTTGATAGCGGGGCTCTGGTGGACCGGAAAGTACTCGCTCTGGTACGCCACCCGCAGGAACAAGAATATAGGTTCAACTCGGCTGTCCAGCAGAGCCTCCCAGCGCCGTCTGGAGATCATTGAAGGCTCTGTCATACTCTTCTTCTCCTTTGTCGGTAAGCACTGACAAAGCAAGTCAAGGAGATAAATCCAGCACACACTGAGGCAATTTAACCTTTAATGACAGTGCATCTGACACAAATAGGCGTTTACAGAATCCACTCTTTAATTAAGCAGGTCTAAGTGTTGATTGCATGGTTTGCTGTATTCTTCAGGGATGCTGTTGGAACAGTTTGTAGCGAATGGACCGAGGTTCCAGCTGTATGACTTTGCAGAGAAACACTGGGAAGATCTGATGAACTGGCAGCATGCCACCATGTACCTGTTCTTTGGCCTGACTGGGGCTGTGTCTCTGATCATCCACACCACAGAGGCTGCTCCAATAGCACTGGATAGGCTAATGTTGGCTATTTCTTTCTTTAATGAAGGTAAGAAAAATGACTGTATAGTCTGTATAGTCCTTGTTCTCGTTGACATGGATTAAACCAGGGGTATTTCATTAGAATTTGTGAAATCTTCATCAAGTGAAGGACTGAAACATCATAATATTTGTCTACAGTACCTTGAAGACTGTTAAATAAATACAGTAGAATTCATTCATTAGTATTTACACTCAATTTGTGGGATTCAAATAAATAAAATAAAGATGGCATTTTTGAAATAAAGTGTATTACAGAAAGCTTTTGATTGTGATTCTTGAATAAGGTGATTAGTTTAAAAAAAGAATCCCTTTATACTTTTAAACTTAACTTAAATTTAAACCATAAATGTAATTTCACATCTAAACATCTAACAAAACATCTTAACACATATGAACTCTTTTCTCCCTGTGTATCTCACTGACTGCATGTACGATAACAGATCACTACACTTTTACTGTGAAAGCTGGAGAAACTGCGCCCGTTAAAATAGAAACGCTCAGACAGAATTGAACAATCCTCAATATTCCATCAGTTACGTGTCCGGATAGGACGCCGTCTATTAGTGACCTCTGGTTTAAACAATAGACTGAATTCATAACAGCTTTTAAGCAGCTCAAATTTAAAACCATTAATCCATTAACTATTAATCTGTCAATTAATCAATTAGAAAACAAAAAGTTACATAAGCATCTCAAGTCAAAACACCATGAGACAAATTGACAAATGTATAAAAGTGATGAATGGGTGAAAACTTTCCTCTTCTGTCTATTTTTTATTATTGCAGGATTTCTTTTCATGTACCACCTCCATGGCAGGACTATGCTGGACGTCCACGTGCACCAGCTCCTGGTCTATGCCATCTTCGGCCAGGCTCTCGTTGCCTTCATGGAGGTCTTCCACCGAGGCAACATCATTCTGGAGCTGCTGCGCTGCACCCTCACCATCCTGCAGGGAAGCTGGTTCTGGCAGGTACATGTGAACCAACGTGAGCGCGTGCAAGCAGAAGTCTTTGTCACATCATTGCTTACTAACACCTGACGTTGCTTTCTCCTCAGATTGGTTATGTGCTGTACCCTCCACACGGCCCTGAGTGGGACCTGAAGGATCCCAGCAACATGATGTTCATCACCATGTGTTACTCCTGGCACCTCGCCTTCGCCATGCTCGTCGTGAGCGTGCTCTACTGCACTGTCAACTAGTGAGAACCTTTTCATCACTGTATATTTGTCCTGGATGTTTTACAGACACATATATATTAACAGCCTGAGTGCCTCTAATGGCACTCACTCAGAACAGTTTATGTTAGGTATGATGAGTGACTCTGGTTTTTGTTGTGCTTTCTCTGCAGCGTGGTTCGCTCCAGATTGAAGAGGACTCCCCCGATGGAAATGGGGCTACTGAAACCCAGAGACAGGGATCCAGACTCAGAGGATGACATTTTATGAGGACGACTGTTGTTTGCTTACAATCAAATCAGGGATACGATGTGTTCAGTTTCAGCAGCAGTACAAGCAAGCCACACAGACAGACGGAGGATAAGGACAGAGTTTCTGGACGCTTTATCTTTGAAATATATCTCTACCTCTGCCTTATTTAATCAGCTGTAAACTCCCTTTAGCCCTACACTCATTGTTTACCGCTATTTATTTCACTGTGGCCTTACACTTTGCATATATTCTGCCATATCATTTGTTTTACTATAAATTTGCACAAACAGTGTTAGTGAACATGAAGTGATAAGGGTAAGCTTTTTATGGATTGCATGCTTGTCATTTGCCATATGGAACTTTTCTTGTCAGACATTTTGGGGTTAGGTAGTGCCACCTTGTGGTAAAAACATCATCATCATCAACTCAAGCACATCTGGACATGTGAAAACATGTCATCCTGTATTTTACTTGGCTTTTTTGTGACATAATGTCAAGAAGTTGAGTCACATATGTGTTTAAATGTTTCTATTTTGCCATTTGACCTTATTACAGATTGCTAATCAACCAAACAGCACCAAGAGTATTTTTGTTGTATATGCATGACTGTGTCTATGACTATCTGAAGGAACTTAGTGGCTGTCCAAGAGTCAGCTATCATACTTTTTCCTGTCTGTTTGAAAGGTTGCATTGAGACTATCTACAGAATTGATGCTTTAATGAGACACTATGAAATACATATGGACATTTTTTGTATATTTGTTATATTAATTACTCACTATATTGCAGTATATAACATTAATAGTAACTGATCACTTATGTGTCGCAAAGTTATCCCAGCAGGAGGCAGAAATAGTATCATAAGGCTCAGAAATTGCCTACTTTTGTCAGTGCAGGATAATACGTTACATCTGAGTTATCTGAAAAGATCGTGTGTAGCAGAAGACGTATCACTCAATGGTGAAAAAACGATCCTAATGTCTGTTAGCATTAGCTATAACACTTGAAGCACTTTCCTTGATTTGGTTTGTGACAGACTTCCTTTAATAGGCAGTCTGTCACAGTTCAGACCTGAAACAAGTTTCTGATCTTAAGTAATGACAGTTGGTTCACGTGGGATTTTGTCCTTACATGTTTGTGCAGATATGAGCACATTCTACAACTTCAGGTGATAAATGTTGGTTTATTACTTGTAAAACAATTTGAACCTGCTCCCTACTGATTACATGTATACATGATAATATACTTAAATATTTAAGAGAAAATGTGTTTTAATGCTTCGATTCTTAATGTCCATAAGATATTCTAACTGTCTTCTGTCTAATGTAATTAAGTCATCTTTTCTACCCCTGGTGTGTTTTCAAATGTTTGTTTTTTTTTACTTGACTGAAAAATAAAATCAGAGTGAGACCTCACTCCTGCTTCTGCGCTCAGGTGTGACTTTACCTGAAGTCATGCAGCTGGCCAGGCAAGCTTAACTGTCGGCTGCCAGTCCTCCAGCAGACATGTGACGTTGTTGTCCATCCACACAGATTTGAGGAAACCATCAAATCATCTCTGTCGCTCCAGGAAACAAACTTTATTAATTTAATAACTGTTCGATCTCTTCTCGGATCTTCAGCTATGGATAAATTAAAATCAGTTTTGAGTGGCGAAGAGGCGCGCAGAGATGACAGAACAGTTTTAGAGGTAAAACTCAAACTTTAGTCTATGCTGTTCAGACGATCACCGAAACTCAGCTGTTAATTAATGATTCAATCAATGTGTTCACGCAGACTGTCAATGAAGCCTCGACTCTAGGCTGGGGGACACGTGTGAAGGGATTCATCGCCTGCTTTGTGATAGGGGGTGTATGCACTATTTTGGTAAGGATCTATAATAATGTCAGTAATTATTATCTGCTGTTGTTGAGTTGTGTTTCCTACAATGAGAAAGTCAGAGCGCACAGGCAGAGGTGAGGTCGCTTTACCGGTCCGGCTTGATCTGAGGAATGCTGAGATGTGATCATTCACATCGCAGTCAGTCCTGACTTTTATGAGCCAACTGCAGGTCAGAGAGGAGATATTTAGTTTACAGATGACCTACCATGTGAAGATGCTGCAAATCATCTGTGAACATGTGTGTCTTGCAGGGAGTGTGTATGCTCTTCCTCCCCAAGATTGGCGTCACTCTCTTCATCGTCTTTTACACATTTGGAAACGTCTGTACTCTGGGCAGGTCAGTGTCAACAACAACACAATGCAATGAAGAAATGTAACTTAGTACATTTACTCTAGTACTGTACTTAAGAACAAAGTACTTGTACTTGAGTATTTTGATTTGTACTTCTACTCCACTACATTTCAGATGAAAATACTGTACTTTTTACTCCACTACATTTATTTGCTACTTACTAGTTGCTAGTTACTAGTTGCTTTTCAGGTTAAGATTTTAGATAAAATAATGTATTTAAGTAATGTATATTATGATTGTTTTGTCTCCTCTTTAGTTTTTTAAAAGTGTTATGTACTTGTGATTCTATATAAATGGGCTATATAAATAAAATGTGTTATTATTATTATTATTATTATTATTATTATTATTATTGTTATTATTAGCATTGTTTAAAAACATATGATACACTTATATAACATGATGCACTACTACTACTGCTAATCTACCCAAGGTATCTAAAATTGGCTCCACAATTATAAACCACAACGTTGTAATGTATTTATTAATGCTAAAAAACAATACAATATACCATAATAATATAACACTCTACAGGAAGCCTTATGCATAGCAAGTACTTTTACTTTTTATCCGTGAACATTTCTTCCACCCCTGAAAGAAATTCAGATTAAAGCGTGTGTAAAGAGGGCTTTATATTAAAATACCAGTATACCAGCACTACTTTTTGATTATTTACTTTTTATCTCATGATTCTGTTCAACAGCACCATGTTTCTGTTGGGGCCGATGAAGCAGCTGAAAAGGATGTGTGACAAGACAAGAGCGCTGGCCACCACTATTATGATTGTGAGTCTAAAACCATGATTTTTAACTGCTGTTGTCATGTGTTTACTAGTTTACTTTGCCACCATTAAACCTATTTACTGTCACTCAGGAGATTTTCAGATTCTCAGATTTGGAACATGTGAAACGGGATTGAAAACTTGTTCCTTCTATAACCAGGAAATGTACTCAAGTGCTCATACTATTGGGAAAGAAAACTTAACAAAAAATAGCTGTGAGATGTGTTGGGTGGCATATCCTTGAAAGTTATTACACTTGCTTTGACAATTTAAACATAAAAGGCAAATTTAATGGAAATCATTTGACCTTGCCTCTTTAATTGGATTATGTACAACTGTATCTGAAAATCTTGTGAAAGTTGACACATCCATGTTTTTAATAACATTTGTGCCATTCATTATTCCAGACATGTCTTGTGTTGACTCTCTGTGCAGCCTTCTGGGTAAGTGAAGAAAAATAATTTGTCATTGTTTCCAACTTAAAGCTGCGGTGCGAGAGTTTTGTCTGCCCCTTCTGGCAGTGAGAATAATAACAAAAACAATGTCAACATGCTTAAGTCATAGGCTCTGCTACTGCTGTGGTGGTGAAACAGTGAATAAGTTGTTTTTAATGTCACACAACCCCAATAAAATTACTGGTGTCACTGTCAAAATTTGCTCCATGCAGTCTGATAACATTTGGAAAGTCTATTAGAGATGCACAATTAAATGATTTGATCCACATTCATGTTAGCAGAAGGCTAACCAGAAGTTAGCTGCTAGGTGAAAGTCTTTAGTGCCCATAGAATCATCTAGCCAATGTGGAAATGTTGCCACTGACACCAGATTTAAGGAATACAGAGAGATTTATGCAGGATATTTTTTTAGTTTATCCCATCTGCTAACATGAAGGGAGATGGATTTATGACCTATACTGCAGCCAGCCAACAGGGGGCGATCAAGATGTTTCGGCTTCACTTTTGGGGCTCTGTCATGATGTCCATATTTGTATGTGGTCAATGTTGCAGATGAACAGAATTAAATGCATTTCAATCTGTCATCATTCAGCACTTGTTTTTTCCTCACAGTGGAAGAACTTTGGACTTGCTTTACTATTTGTCATCTTGCAAATCTTGTCATTTACCTGGTGAGTCACCATTCCTCTTGAGTTTTAACACATTTTTCCCAGCTGATGTTCATTTATGACAAAGAATGCAATGTTTTTTTTATTGTGTTTGATTCGGTTTTTACAGGTACAGCCTGTCATACATCCCGTTTGTGAGGTTTGTAATTTTAAAAGCATTTATTTGAATCAGCAACATGAAGTTATGTTCGTACTCAGTCTACATGTCTAATTTATACTATTTACTTTCCAGGGATGCAATACTGAAGCTGGTGTCTCTCTGCTTCAAGTCTGGATGAAGTGATTTTTAGAAATGATCAGATCTCTTATTGAAGTTGCTGTAACAGTTGCTTCAGATCTTCTGTGACTCTCCCTCATACTGCACATCCTTCCTGTTGATAAGTGACACATTTTATCAGCTAAGATGTTTATGTGTTCTTTTTTATGTTTCATTAATTTAATCACTGACAGATTATCTTATTATGTATTAGTTACAGCTTGTTTATACCAAATTAAATAAGTGTTATCTTATTTTGTAATATGTGTAAATATTTGTAATAAATGAAAATGTTACTGGTTTTTGTGGATGATCACACTGTGCCTCATTATTTCCATTGCTGAGTGGAATAAATGTTATTTCTTGTCATAGGAGCTATATTCCCCTTTCTATTCAATTTGGCTACAACCTCCACCACACTTACCAATGAAGAGGTCATTTCCATCACTTTCCACTGTTCCTTCTCAACCTCCAGAGCCTTTTCAAATTGTCCGGTTTTATGTGGAGCTATCCTTTTAGTCTGGACCTATTTGACATCCATGCTGGTTTACCACTCTCGTTTTTGTCTCCAACTGATGTTTCAGTTGCTCTACCCCTTTGAACAGGCCTTCTTCCTCGTTGACCAGTTTTGATGCCTGCTCCTCCTTTCTCCTATGTGCTGAAGATCAAGCTCAGGGATCATGAGCAGAGTCTGGTTGGTCTGCTTGCAATAGGCCTTCATACTTCTCTGTAGCTGTGGTTGCTGGCTCTGGCTGCATCCTCTCAGGCTGAGTGAATGGGGCCTTTTGAATAAACAACCTTGTTCATCTCCTGTCTCCTGGCTCATGTCTCATTTCTCCTGTCTTAAAAATCAGCTTTGTCAAGTACCTGGCAGGGCTGGGTCTTCCTTTTTCCCCCCTTCTCTGCCAGATGGGGTTTCTTTCTTCTTGACTGCAGTCAGCTGGCTTCATATGTTCCTGTTTGGCCAAAATTGATGTTGCTGCTATTATCATCTCTGTTTGAACAGGCTTCAAACCTCCTTTTTGACCAAACTTCATTCCCTGTTATAGATGGACGATGTCCCGGAGGAAGGTGTTGGCCTTTTGGTACTCCTCCATCTTGATGTGAATGATTTTGTCCCACAGTTTAACAAAACTCTAGAATTAATGTCTGGGTATTGGTCCTCTGTTCTTTTCTTTTTTGTTTGACTACATGCATACATGATCTAACACTTAGTTGGTGTTCAGATAAAACAGAGCTAATAGTCATTCATATACAGCAGTGTGTGACACTGATTATACTAGAAAGAAGAAATCACAACACCAGTGAATTGTTTCATGTAAATATGAAGCTAAACACAGGTGAGCACAATGACTATGATGACTGATGATAATGATATCACCTGCTAGCACACAGCTCCACTGTACTGCTAGTCTATGTGAGTAAAGATGGCATGGCACTCTTCTCATCTGAGCAACTTAATAAAGTTATATGTCCTTTAAATTTTCATATACTTTTTCATATATTTTGGGGTCTACAACAGTTTCTGTAGTGTAGTCGTTATCACGTTCGCCTCACACACGAAAGGTCCGTGGTTCGAAACTGGTAGAAACATTTTGAAACCGAAACATAATAAATTTAAATCCACAAATATAGTCTCAGTGTACTGCTGTCAGAGATGGAACAATGATCTGTGCTTCTGTGTGAGCATCTCCAATCTCTCCCTCACACACTGTACACACATGCGCACTTTGAGCACTCAAATTCAAAATAAGTAGAGTCTGCCAGCCGCCAAAACCTGACAGGAGTGAAAATGGATATACTCAGGTTCTTCGCAACCAAAACAACAATCAACAGATCATATTTCAGAAATAGGAGGAAATAAAAAGTATGACATGAAATAATTACATATGAAAATAAGAAGAAAAATCTAATAAAAAGGTATTACAATACAAATGTACAGGTAGGTTTCAAGGAAAAGAGTTTCTTAATGGTTCAGTATTTTTTTGCTTTTTTGTTCACTAAGCTGAGTGATTTAAATAGGGAGTTCTATTCTAGGACACACACATTTAAATTGCCCACCAAGAACTTGTTTTTGAGGTCTACATGAATCATGTGAAGATCAAGCCTTTTGAACTTCTGGGCTCTGTAGCTGTTTGGGTTGGTAAGCTCAGGCATGAGGCTCCAAGAACAATACATCCTGTTAAATATAAATGGACACATCAAGCTCTTGATTGTAGAACATGGAAGACTGTATTTACTCTCCCACACAAATATGTGTTATCTAAATAAATCAAAGATTATTTTAGATATTAGTTATTTATTGTAGATATAGATATTACTCTGTCAACTTCATTATTTGCAAATGTATTCCCTATATAGACGACAAATGCTCTTTTTGTAATAATGACGTAGAAGAAATGTTTTTATTCAGTGTGTATATATGACAAATCTTTTGGGCTGACTTTCAGTTGGATCTTAAAACATATTTAAAGAAGGACATTTCTCTCAAAGGACATGATTTGTTATTCACATTCAACAATCCTAAATTTTGCAGCAATGGACAATTTGTCATTAATTTGGTCATTATTATTTTATCTAAATTCATAAAATTAAATTCTTGAAGAAATTACCACGAGAAAATGGCCTAAACTCCTACTAAATCTAAAAACCTGTATCAAATTAAAAATTAATCAAAACTATTGATTTATGCAAATGCTTCAATTTTTTACCTGAATAACTAAACCTGTTGTGTGTTTATTTCAATTGTTTGTGATTGTATTGTTTTTACTCATTGCTCACATGTAATGACATAACATTGACGTTTCATGTTTTATTGTTATGTTTTATTGTTGTTTTTATGTTCTTCTTTATGACACAAGTCAATTGTGAAATGTCAACTAGTAAGTCTGAATAAAGTTTTAAAAAGTCAGTCATGAGGAATATGATTGGTTAGGGATAGGGTGAGAATTTCTGGGTCAGCCAATCAGAGGCAGAGTAGGGCGGGTCATAACTTCGTCATCCTAGGAAAAAATACCGCGTCCCGTGCATGTCATAGCTAAAGGAAGTTTGTGTTTATTATAGTCTGGTTGGTCTGTAAACATGTCAGACATTGTGTTAAAGATCAAAAACAGCGTAGCAGAGAAAAAGAAGACGTCTCTTACGCAAAGTGACTTGCAGAAATGGGGTTTAAAAGGTACGGAGAGTCTTTAACTCGGTCGAGTTTAACGGGAAGTCATTAACGTTGTCTTCATTCACTCTGCAACATAACTTGCTAATTTGTAAACATTCCGTAAACTGCGTCAGTCGGTGAATGAGTTTTACACTTTCAGCGTGATTATTTTGTTGGTTCTCCTTTGTGAGCTCAGATTAGATATTGGTAAAGTGTCAGCAGTGTTTCTTGACAGGGATCCAGCTCAGATCCTACCAGCTGGATGGTGTACAGTGGCTCACTCAGTGCCTCAACAACCAGCAGGGATGCATCCTGGGAGATGAGATGGGACTGGGAAAAACCTGCCAGGTTTGAGATGACTCCAAAACTTGTATTATCCCTTTTATTTTAAACAGATACTAATAACAACGGTAATAGATTATAAGTTGTTCTCACTGCTTCACCTCTGCATGTCTACTTTTCACCAGTGTGCAGATGTGGAAACACACACACACACACACACACACACACAAACACTGACTAGACAGTTTGACAGGGAAATCACAGGTGTTACCAATAACATTATTGATGACTCCGTTATACTCATTGTACTGGAATTAATAAACGTATTATATAGCTTATCTACTGCTAATTTCTTAAGTGTGAAGATTTCTGCTTCTGTTGTCTTATGTGTTAATAAACTGAATATCTGTAGGTTATGGTTGGACAAATAAAACAATTTGACATCACTTTTGGCTTTTGGAAATTGTATATCTTACTATTTGTTGACATTTTATTGAGTAAACATTCAATCTATTAACTGTGAAAATGATTAGCAGATTAATGTATGATGTCAATAATAATATTTCCTTGCTTTATGCTGTTTACAAGTATCTGTACATACATTAAAATGAGCGTATCCACTTACAATAACCAATACAATCTTGTGCAATATATCAGTCATAAATGTGATGTAGGTGTGTCTTATATACCAATAATGTACAGTCATTATAAGCAATTATCCATTACAGGTAAACTGATCATATCATGCACCTGTATCTTATTTATTATTTTATAACTTAGTATACTTTCCTGACAAATGGCACCAAACGCTGTTAACTCCTGTTTAATAACACTTTATTATTCAGAACAGGATAATGCTTTACACAGAAAACATGATATATTTCTTTGACAGTTAAGCTACATTTTCTCCATTCATTTCCTCTTCTCAAAATGCAACAATTTTAAGCTGACAACCACACATCTCCTTTCTTTCCAAGTGATCATAATTTGTCTCTTCAGTCGATCTCCCTGCTGGTGTACATGTCTGGAGCTCTTGGGAAGAACGGTCACTTCTTGGTCCTGAGTCCCCTCTCTGTCATGGAGAACTGGAGGAATGAGTTGGAACGGTAAATCACGTCGATATATGCATTCAGTATATTTAGCTTGGTAGACTAACATTGTCCATCACAAACTGTAAACATGTAAAATCCTTAACTTCATATGTGTTGTTTACAGCTTCGCCCCCTCTCTGACTGTGCTGTGTTACAAGGGAGACAAGGACAGACGGGCAGAGATTCAGAGGGAGACAGATACAGATGACTTCCATGTTCTGCTCACTACATATGAGGTCTGTGACTATTCTGTGAGAATGAAACAACCTCCAGTTTTGTCTGTGCTGAAACTGACATGTTGAAATCTCTCTCATTTTCAGCTCTGTCTCAAAGACGCTTCATTCCTGAGACGGTGAGTGTGTGTCCTGAATTACAAGCATGTTAAATAACTGCTGGTAGTTACATGGACCAGCAAGGTGTACTTGAAACTAAAATGACAGATTGTTGATGAATTAATAATCAAATCTTGCATGACAAATAATCATTTAAAGTAGTTAACTTGCTGTAAATGTTGATGATGAGCTGATTTTTCATTAGAAATGAGACATAGATGTGAGTTTGTTACTGTGGATGCATGTTACATAGAAAGTGCTGGTGTTTCCTTAATATGATGTCACTAAATCTATCAGAGAGATATCAAATGTAGTTGGTTTGCCAAAATCAACAGGTGGGTACATTCTGAAAAAGCAGGTGTTTATCAGCACATACTTTTTATTTATTATTTTATTGACTTTAACTTAGTAAAATGAATATAAACATCAAATAGCACTGTACTTCCATGCATACATGTATTTAGAGCTGTATTAGTTGCCTTTTTTCTGTCAATTAACTAATTGATTAATAGTCTAATTGCTGTATTCTCTGCTCAGGTGGAAGTGGAAGGTGCTTGTAGTAGACGAGGCTCACCGACTGAAGAATCAGAACTCACTATTGCACAAAACACTGACAGAGGTACTGAGTAGCACCTGGTTTTTTGGGTTGTTGTGTTGTTTCCCCGCTGTCATCGCAGTTTTTTTCCCTCCTCGACCACTTAATTGCTTTTTAATTCTTGCATTTTTCGTGCAGTTCTCAGTCGGTTTCAGAGTGCTGCTGACAGGGACTCCCATCCAGAACAACCTGCAGGAGCTCTACTCCCTGCTGAGCTTCATTCAGCCCAGCATCTTCACAGCAGATGACACGGACAACTTTGTCAACTCTTACTCCAATGTACAGAATCAACCTGCTCTTGGTATAACAGATATCATTTCTAGTATTGTTTATGTCAGTGGGTTATATACAGCATTAAGTGTCTCATGATGTTTAATCAAAGAGTTGTTGGAAAACATCAGTTACAGAGATTGTGATGTATCTGATATACTGTTGTAGAAAACCCCTGTAGCATTGCATCAACACTGATGTGTCTGTGCTTGTGTTTATAGCTGCTGAGCTGCAGAGCATCCTGGAGCCTTTCCTGCTTCGTCGAGTCAAGGCGGAGGTGGCTGTAGATCTGCCCAAGAAGACAGAGCTGGTGGTGTACCATGGCATGTCGGCTCTGCAGAAAAAATACTACAAAGCCATTCTGATGAAGGATCTGGGTAAGACCTGTTGTGGAATTACTGCCAAAACACTGGACACAGACACTGATTGATCTGAAGATTAAATTAAGTTATTATTAATCAATACAGAGACAGAACTCACACAGACAAAAGCAAGCTTCCATCTCATTATACACGGTCAGACTAACATCTTTTCTAGTGTTTTTAAGACATAGAAACATTCTATGATTGGTTCTTACCGTCTTTTACTCACAATGTGAAAGTAGGGAGAAGGAAACAACCTGGCTTCCTGTCATAGCTGATCACTTTTTATATGTAATTATGTCACCTCTGTGTGCAAATAAGTGAGAACGCACATTCCACAGGACACACAATGATGAGGCAATACCGGTGATCTTACATCCATAGTCTTAGATCAAAATGATCAATCCAATTGTTAATCTTTCTTCACTTTTACAGACCTTTGCACCATGGCACGCCTTAGTGCAAAGGTCTTGTAAATTTTGTTGGTGTAAATCTTTGCAGGATACACCCATACGAATGGTTCTTGATAGAGATACACTAATCAATTGGCCACCGATCGAAAATGTTTTTTAATGATTTTCAGCTGACCAGCCGTGACCAGTGACCAGTGACCGGCCCCCGATCAGTCTCATGTCTGATTTTCCCCACATAGCTGCACTTTGGTTCATATCACACACACAGCAGCAGCTGCTGCACAGACACAACATGCATATCACACACACACACACACACACACACACACACACACACACACTCACACAGCATGTTGTTGGTGTGGAGATCAGTGCATCTGTGTTCTGTTAATCTTGAGATGAACATGTAACTGCTGACTCATGAGCATACATCTCTGTTTTCAGAGGCTTTTGGGAATGAACAGGGCAGCAAAACCCGGCTGCTGAACATCATGATACAGCTGAGAAAGTGTGTGGACCACCCTTACCTGTTTGATGGTGAGACATGCTCAGTGATAAACGTGTACTGAAAGGACCGATGCGACATCCAAGTGGGATACAGAAATATTTTTCCTCTTTCCTCACCCAGGGGTGGAGCCAGAGCCCTTTGAGATGGGAGAGCATCTAATTGAAGCCAGTGGGAAACTTTGCCTTCTAGACAGCATCATGACATACCTGCACAAAGGGTTCGTCACTCCGTTGTTTGTTACTTGGCTCCACCTGGTGGAAATATAGAGTCAGTTCATAACACTTTGATAACTCTGATACCACATGAACTAGATGCCGACTCAGTATACTGATCACTCTGAGCAGTCACTTTTCATATTTTAAGTCACTTTTTCCTCCATTAGTAGTGTCTTAATTTACTTCTTTTTAAAAAATATTTGTTGCTGAAGGGGCCATCGGATCCTGCTGTTCTCTCAGATGACGAGGATGCTGGACATTCTTCAGGATTACATGGAGTACAGAGGTGAACAGGGGCTTACAGGAGGGAGTGTTGTCATTTAACAGTTCACATGCTTCCTGAAACTGACCATAAATGTTCAAATAATGTTGCAGTGATTGTTGCAAAGTTTAAAATGTACCTAATATCCTGATAGTCTAACACTAATCTTTTCATTCTTTTGAAACATCAAGAAGAAATGCTATGCCAATTTGTATTTTTATAGCTTTTTTCCAATATATTAAAAACATAAGGAAACACAAGACCACTCATTGTAGTAAATCACTGAAAGATAAGTAATAGAACAAGAATAAATAAATATAGGCAAACTGAATTAGCTGCAAACAGGCACTATGTGTATAATATAATAAATGAGGTAGCACAAAACAAATTGTCTTCTTCCTTTTAGATTTCTGTCTTTATCTACATCAGAAAATTAGACCAAATTTAATAAAACTTCTCTTTATAATTATTAATCCTTGTGATTAGTGATTAAAAAGGGGCAATGCCATTCATTTGAATCATTCGGCAACATCCAGTTTCATCAGACTATTCAGTGCTGGATCCTTGAAGCAGCAATAAAGCTCGCCAGTGCAAGTCCAAAATGTTTATTTGTTTATAAGAGAGGCCTGTCTCTTAATAAGCACAGCAGGATGGCAGTGACCTATGCAGCTAATCTCTCATACTTTTAATAACTTGTTTCCAAAAAAGGAGAAACAAAATAACATTCCTATCTGTTACATTTTTACACTTCATCCATGAGTCCCATTTTTTGAAGTTTAACAGGCATAATAACACCTGTTGATGATTTCACAGTGTGTACATTCTGCCTACTTTTTTTAATCCGCTTCAGATGTCTTCTTATATTTACTTCTTACTGTATATTTACTTATTTTAATTATGCTGTTTTGTTTCCATCTTAACTAATCTCTAATCTACTTCCTAACAGCAAGAAGTCAGTGGTTTTTAATTTTCCGCACCACTAAGTGCTAAACTGTGCCCCCCCCCCCCCCCCCTTCAGGTTATAGTTATGAACGTCTAGATGGGTCTGTGAGAGGAGAAGAACGAAATCTAGCGGTGAAGAACTTCAGCAGCAAAGATATCTTTGTGTTTCTGCTCAGCACTAAAGCAGGTGACTGAAAGTGAAATAAATGTGTTTCCTTGTTGTAGGTGTGTGTGGGATTATACTGAACATCACCAGCAATGTGCAATATACATATTCAGCATTTGATATGTTTTAGGTATGCAGGATATTAGATACACCATAAACATCTATAGTTATCTGCTTTTAACTTTGCAGCTGTTTTAGTTGTATGAATTGTTGGTAGACGCAGATTCACACATTTTCCATTCTCACTGAGTCTACTGAGCATGCCTGAAATATCGTTGAAATAATTGCATCTTATTAAACAAGACTGTGGCAAGTATGTAAGATAAGAGAGTTAATATTGTGTGATAAGTCAAAAGTGATGGAGCTGCACTTGCAAGCTTTCATGCATATCTAAGTCTACAGTCAAGTTCATAGAACTAGCTGAGAAGAAAGGGTTACTGATCACACAGAGATAAGAGCTGTGGCAGGATGACACACCGGTGTAAATAAGGCCAGAAACTTTTTCTTACCGTCTTTCACTCACAATGTGAAAGTAGGGAGAAGGAAACAACCTGGCTTCCTGTCATAGCTGATCACTTTTTATGTGAAATTATGTCACCTCTGTGTGAAAATAAGTGAGAATTGAGTGAATAATAGGTTTGCACTTTTCAGACATTGTGGTTTTGACTTCCTAACAATTTGTTTTTGCAGGAGGAGTGGGCATGAACCTCACAGCTGCTGACACTGTCATTTTTATAGACAGTGACTTCAACCCTCAGAATGACCTGCAGGCTGCTGCACGCTGCCATCGGATTGGTCAGAACAGGTGCAGCGTGTGTCAAAAAAATGAATCCCAACAGGCTACTCAGTGGGATTTTATTTTGATTGTTTTATGATGTTTTTTTGTGCTTATATTCTCTCATAACAGACCCGTGAAAGTGATCCGCCTTCTGGCCAGAGACACCGTGGAGGAGATCATGTACTCCCGCGCTGTCTCCAAGTTGCAACTCACCAACACTGTTATCGAAGAGGGACGCTTCTCTCTGCTGGATCAAGCTCAGTCAGCTGCAGCGGGACTGCAGGTTCATGAACTTTCATAAACTGTCTCAATACTTATATTCAGTTACTGCTGCACTCCTCACTGTCTGTGTCCTCCTCTTTATTTTCACCGTCTCTACTCTACTCCTTACTGTCCCTGCACAGCTCAGTGAGATCTTGAAGTTCGGGGTAGATAAGCTGCTGTCGTCAGAAGAGAGCTCTGTACAGGATGTGCAACTGGAGAAGATCCTCGGTGCATCACGTGACGGTCAGTGGGTCGACGATGAAGACACCACCTCGCTCACGGGGGAGGAAGAGGAGGAAGAAAACGACTCTGATGGGCAGAGTATGTTTTACTATCAAGTGATCACATTTAAATCTTGAATCAGTGTTTGTGTTTACAGAATATTCACTGCTTACCTGGTAAATGTGATTATTTCAGCCATGATGTATCCCATCAACCTCAACCACAACTTTAACCCATCATTTTTATATTAGTATCAGTGATAATAACACTTCACCATGCTGTCCTGTCCCTCCAGGCCACATGTACTACTTTGAGGGGAAAGACTACAGTAAGGACCCCAGCTCTGAGGACCAGAAGAGCTTTGATCGCTTGTTGGAAGGGCAGCTGGCCGAGTTCCAGAAAGCTGCAGGAGAGGGACGAGCTCTACGACACAAAGCCGGTGTAAGATTCTGTCTTGTTCACTACCAACTTGTGTGAGGGGAGGTACCACCCACCTGAGAAAGCTTTATTCAGGGCACTGAATTAGGTCATGGTCGCTCCTGTGGTATGGGTCTGTTCAGACACACTAAAGCAGGAAATGATCCCATCATTTCCTTTTAGCTCTAGTATCTTAACTTGTCACATTTAGTTTATTATTATTATTGTGTTATGCTCATATATGTGCACTACCCATGTGGACCTAAGACACCAAAAATGCAGTTGCACAAGTGAAACAGATACTACTCCACTAAATTACATAACAAAGTCTTTCCTCATCAGAGAACCTTATAGATATGTACCATTACCATAAATTCTGCTTTAGCAAAGGCTTTACACTCAATGTTTTTCATGTTCATAATCGAGGTTTGTAGGAAACATCAAAAAAACACATCCTTCCTTCTACCCTTTGACCTTAGGAGCAATGTGTGCTGAGCAGCGCAACATCCATGCAAATTGTCTCAGTTTGACACCTTTGTTTTGATACCGTTTATCTTCTTTAATGATCACAAACAGCTCACAAAAACACATTCAATGAAAATAAAGCCGGAAAAATAAGTTAATTAGACGTTAGTTAAGAGTGCTATTGAAGGCAAATTGTTTAATGTGGTTTTAAGGACATTTTTTATTCAACAAGAGGTCTTAATTGACAGCATTTCCAGCAACTAAAACAAACCAGACTCAATACACAAATCTTCCACAGTTTGTGAAACCTCATAGTAAGTAGGTATCCACAGATTTATCGCAGAAATGATTATTATACAGCTATAACAGCAGGATTTTCTTCATGTATTCCCAGGTTTCACTGGCGGTAGCTCTTGGAATTCCAACGAGGAAGAGGAAAATTCTTACTGAGGCTGAGCTGGAACTGAGGCGGCAGAGGAGGGAAGAGGCTGCAGCCAAGAGAGCCAAAATGCAGGAAGACATGAAGAGGAAGCAGCAAGAGCAGAAATACAAGAAAAAGTAAAGATTAATCAATGAACTCTTCACAGTGTAGACATCTCTTACTTCAGTCCCATGTTTATTCGGTGTGTGTTTGTTTGCTTATAATGCAGAATGGCATGGTGGGAGTCCTGTGGCTACAAATCAATGTGCCTGCAGTCTGTGGACAGTGAAGAAGAGGAGGAAGATGAGGATGATGACGACGACAGCGTGTGTTCCACAGACTCAGACAGCATGGCTATCCAGTATATTCTGGGGGATGTTACTCATCCTCACGCTGCACATGGAAACGCTATCATTGTCCACTGTGTTGGTACTGATCTTTTTTTTTTTTTTTTACAGTAGCTTATTATTTACCATAGCAACATACCCCTTTTTTACGATATACAGAAAGATAACTTCGTAAAAAGTACCAGATGTTTCCTTAGTACTGCTTTTCCTGTATGTTTTGTATTTATCAAAGTGATGATCTTTGCACAGATGACTCAGGTCGGTGGGGCAGGGGAGGCTTGTTCACAGCTCTAGAGGTGAGATCTGATGAACCACGGAAGCAATATGCGTTGGCTGGCAAGATGAAAGGTGAGATTTACCATAATTGCTTAGAGGACTCATAGAATGGGATAGAATTCCTCTATTGTCAGTGCACGCTAATTGTGAAAAACCTCAGCAGGTGATGTACATAAAGAATGAAACTAAACCGAAGTGCAACATAATTTGAGCTGAAATGCTGATGGTGCATTCAGACGTGAACAGCAATTTGCTGTAACCTATATAGCTGTACACAAGTCACACAAGTCACAGTCAGTTTTGGGGGTAGAAGCTGTTTTTTTTTTTTTTTTTTTTTGGATGGATATAAAGCATGTACTGGAGGACAGCAGGTCAGGGTGGGATGGGTCTTTCAGTACGTTAGCTGTTCTGCCGCCATCTGTACACCATCAGAGATCTTTAAAAGGCTCGACTGTGTTGATTGAATCTTATAAGTGACTGTTTTGAAAGTGCTACTGTAATATTTCTGTCAGACTTGGACCTCGGAAACGTGCTGCTCTTCCCCATCGACGACAAACAGTCCAGACCGGACGGCCAGGATCAGGTAGGTTCCTTTCTCAGTGAAAGCCAGGCTGTGCACAGAAAGTCTGCAGCCTGGAAATGCTCTTTTGCTTTATGGTTCGCGTTGCTTCTCTGCAGTAGTAGTGATCAAAAGTGCGATACACCCGGAGTTGGGTTTATGTGTGGTGACAGAATTGTGAAGTTGTGGCAACGATAAGATAACATTTTAACCTGTTTTCGATCTCCTTCCTGTGACGTCAGTTGGCCCTCATTGTGGCACAGCAAAGAGACAAAGCCAACAACTTGTCTGGGATCTTTCTAACTGCGCTGGACGAAGGTCTGAAGAAGATTTACGCTGCAGCCAAAAGAAACAAGGGTATATTCAAGCACTTTTACTGAAAACTCATTAAGTGTTAACATGCAGCAATAATGAGCAAGCTGCAGGTTCAGCTTTTGTTAATGCAAAGATGAAGCCAGAATATAATTGAAATAAATAAAGGGGAAAAAATGGTTATATAAGATGTTAGACTATATGAATGAATATATATTTAAATATGAAGTCAGAGAGCACCTCACTTACCAATAACACATACTGTTAATTAAGTAAGGGGAGAAATAGAACAGAATAGACTTTATTGTCATTGTACAGGGCACAACAAAAGTATGGTTGCTCAGCCCACACAGTGCAAAAGAAGACAAAAACATTCATGACATAAAATACCTTGAAACAAAGGAGAGTAACGAAGCCTGTGAGAAGCACGATAAAAGTAGTGTTTGTTTGTTTGATTATTGTTCGACTTGACTGACGAGATATCTCAGTGGCGGCGTCTTGTGTGCACAGACAAATTCTTGCAAACACAATTACTGGAGCACTGTTCATGAGAGGAATTTTTTTAATTTGCCTCAGGTCACGCCCTAGAGAAAACAAACCAATCAACTCACCTTGCTCAAAAATGACTCACTACTGAGTCACCCCACCTTCGGTTCAGCTTGAGGGGAGTGTAAACATGTTCCAGTTAATAGAAATCCTAACCATCACCCTGTCTTATCTTTTTTCTTACCCCCACACCCCCCAAAAAAAAACAGCAAGTGTGCATCTTCCACGCATCGGCCACTCCACCAAAGGCTTCAACTGGTACGGCACAGAGAGGCTAATTAGGAAGCACCTGGCTTCCAGAGGCATCCCTGCATTCATGTATCCTTTTTTTTTTAGCTGATGTTGAAATCTAAAAAGTGCCATTTCTCAGAATCTTTTCCCTTAACGCGACATGACCGACAGATACTATCACAGTCGAACTGCTAAGAACACAGCTACACCTCACACAGCCACCTCTGTGACCTCAGCGCAAACATCCTCCCCTGAACCACAGCTGCATGACTCCAGCAGGGTGACGGACGAGGCAGAGGCAGAAACGGCAGGCCCTTCCACTCTTGTCCAGAGCGGAGGCCCTGCAGAGCTCCCCAGTTTCATGAGGGGGGTCTGTGTGTTTTTCTACAATCTACCTGCCTCTGAGAGGAAGAAGCTGGCTCGCTACCTCATCACATATCCTTTCATCATAGTATTGTAACATTGAACTAGAGAAATCCTGATAAACACAAAGTAGTTAGTTGTGAATTCATGTTTGTCAAGATTAGGTATCGTCCCCTGACATGAAGCTGACACATAACGAGCAAGTTAAACTAAAAAGCAATCCGTTTTTAATCTCAATATCAGAGCTCACATCTTTGTGTGTTTACATGTACCGCTGGTTTTTTTGGGTCTTCTTGTTTTCACAAGAAATACAGAGATGTGTTTATTATTATTATCGTGCGGTGTGAAAATGTCATAGCTCCTTAGCTGCAGTGCACTTACGATGGAAATGAGGAGGAGATCATGAGTCCGGAGGTCACCCACATAGTTGCGGAGGTGGAGAGCAGTATCCACTCTCAGGTTAGTATCACACTGATCATAATCTCCCTTGACTTTTACAATTCTTTCCCCTTCATACTTATTTTTAAGTGGTATGGGGGAAAAAAAGTCTAATAATGCTGTGGTAAATGTTCAGGCTGCCGAAAAAAGAAGCGAAAGCACTACAGTGTTCTTACAGCAAAGCATGGTGATGAAAACAAGTTTTTAAATTTTAATTTTGATGTGTATGATTTGTGTGGAACAGGAGCTCCAGGATCTGGTGGGGGAGTACACACAGGCTGTCCCTGTGCAGAAGGCCTGGCTTGAGTCCTGTTTCGTCAAACAACGAAAAGTCAACACTGAACAGTTCCTTCATGTGCTCAGATAAAACACTGTTTCATTGCTTTTTTGTTTTTTTTTTGTTTTTAAAAAAAAAATCCTTTTGTTTTAGCTTGAATGAACTCTGCTGTTAGAAAATACACTATCAAAATAATTTGTAATTTCTGATTTATGAGTGAAACAAGTAAATAAATGGTTTGGGTTGACACTTTTGCTGGGTGGCTGTTGGCGTAGTTCTGGTTTGTGTAATGAGTCAAAAATGCAGTGTGTGTTTGTAGATTTGTCATAAGCTACTTTCAGGGACAAATTTCAAATTTGGATTACGCACCAGTGAGGGATGGCTTGTTCAATTGGCAACAAAAGCTGAATTTTGGGTCAGTATTTAAAGTTAGGCAAGTAGTTTTTATGGTTAGGGTTATGATATGTCTCCAGGAAATTAATGTAATGCTGTATAATGTCCCCAAAAGTGACATAGGACTGTATTTGTGTGTGTATGTGTGTGTGTACAGTACTCGCACACAAATGTTTACTTAAGTCACTTTTGGGGTATCGACATAGACTTACATTAATTTCCTGGAGACTTACCCAAACCAAACCACAACCACTTGTTAACCTTTAACCTAACATTAACCACTAACCCCAAAATCAGTGTTTTATCAATTAGGGACTCAGCTGGTGGTCTAGTCTGGTGTGTCTCTTTGAAAGGGACCTACGCAAGTCATATGACCATGGTCACTTTTGGGGACATTGCATTGGCTTACATGAAATTCCTGGACGCTTACCCTAACTTTAACAACTGACCCAATTATCAGTTTTTTTCCCCAAGTAACTGTTCGAAGTCTGAAATGTGTCCCCCAAAGTAGCTTATGACAGACTTGACACACACAAGCACGGTGTGTAAAGGTGGAGCATGTTGGCTGGGCGGTCCTGCTGAGCGACAAAGTGAGGCACAAACCCATCCAACTCTTCGATGCAGTTTCATCAGTGTCGGACTGACGGCAAAAAAGGACGTGTATACTGATAACTAACTTAAAGTCGTCGTGTCGGTGAAAGTTTTGACGTTAAATGAGCGTAAACGGAGGAGCCTGAGTTTACCTGTAGGAGACGCAGCACGTTGAACAGCGAAGGTAAGTTGCGTAGACTATAATTATGTCACCTGTTAATGAGCAGTTTGTTGCACATTGACGAATAACAACATTGGTAAAGGTTGTAGCGTAGTTTTAACGTTTAACAGGTACATTTAGTATTAAAGCCTTTCATTATTTGGGTTTAAAAAAAATATATATATCCGTAGCCTGTGTTTTCGGAATAGCCCGTGTGACCGAGTGAAAGGTGTTACTAGCAACTGAAAGCTATACTGCGGTTTAGTTGCGTGAAAACTCTACTCACTCTCCTAATTAGGTTGCTTATATTTTAACTTGTGGTTTAAAATGCTTAAAGTCAGTATGGAGAAGCACACGGAGACATATCTGGGTCAGTCACAGTGGAAAGTGCAGCCGACTGTGTGTGTGTGTGCGACCACAAAGGCTTTTAATGAGTGTGTATTTACAGGAACAGTAAGATGTGTGGAAGGTAAAGGTAAAAACCCACTTAAACTGACGTTATACAGGCCTAAATTCATGTTAAGTAGCATCGGAAAAATCAATCTGCGTTGCCCTAAAAATAAGTAAACGTGTGTAATTGGGAGAGGCTTTGACCCCCTTTGTTTACCATCACTTCACCCAAAACAGACTTGAATTCACAGGACTTTGAATGTGTTTACTGTACGTGGGAAATGTGATGTCTGCTGTTATAAATGATGTTATAAATGATGCGTTGAAGTGCAGTGAGGATAGCCTATTTCACTTATTATCTTAAATCGCGCGTCATTACGCAGAGTTTTTATCTCTTGGACGTTTTTGTGGTGTCAGGTTTTTTTTTCTCTCATCCAAGTCTTTTCTGTTCGTGACAGGCAGAATTTCCTTATTCCCACACATGCGTTGATTTATTACCCACTACATATTTCAAGAAAAAGTCCCCGTGTGGGAGACACACACACTGTCATGTACTGAATGCTCGCATCTGTATATCAAGGAGACTCCAGCAGGGGTGGAAATGACTATTAAAAAATGTCATCTGTTAAATGTCATCGTGTGTGAATATGCAAACAGAAAGGTGTTGTCCTTTAAATCAGATGTTTAGATTTTGTTCAGCTGTATCACTGTTCCACAAATGAAAACTGAACATTGTGTCCACACAGTCTGAGTTAGTCATATCAAGTGGATATCTGACACATTTACAGTCTTTTTAGCATCAAATTCCCTCTTTGTGTTGAGCTGTGGTGGAAGTATAGTAACAAAAAGAGGGCCTTTGCACTTAAAAGACTACTGTTGAATGATATCTGCTTGATTTTACTCATTTGAAGTTCAGATACAATTTTAAATATTTTTTTTACACAGAAGGAGGACTGAATTTTGTCCATCATCACTTACATTGGTAGTACATTTATAAAGGGATCTGCTAATGGCTAGTATAAACAGGAGGAATGATTAGAGCAAGAAACACCTGTTTTAATGATCACTTGGGCTCCAGACTGTTTGTTGTTGTTTGATAAGAAAAAATGTGAATCTGTCCTGTAACTAGACACCTGTCCTCAAAAGAATTTCAGATGCAGCTTAAACCAGACACACATGGATGTCAGGAGGGAGAACCCAAATAATGCTGCCCACTTCGAGCTTCTCAGCTTCAGCACCATATAGGTGAGCTTCACGACAAGTATACTGTTAGAAAATGCAGCACAGTACACAAACCAACGTCCTTTTTACTGTTTGGTAGTGCGGGTGTAGTTGTGATTATTAATAATTGAATTTGTTTCTTGCTCACAGTCACGTCAGCCAGCTGAGCAGGTACCTGAGCAACCACCAAAATACACCTGAAGAAGACGATGAAACCATGAGCACAGAAGAGAGAGAAGCCGCTGTCATCCAGAAGCCGGACTCCACATCTCACCCCAATGGACAACACCCCCTTCCTGAGCATGCCACGCTTGCTGATAACTCCCTGCTCAGTAGAGAGAGGCTCAACCTAGAGCAGGAACACAAGCACAACCACACTGTTCCCATGCCCAGTGCTAGCTACTGCACATACGCGCCTCCTCGCTGCTTGCCGGCTGGGTATAGCCAGCCGACTCCCTTCCCCAGCCAGGTTGAAGGCCCCTGGCCCCCCCCGAGTAGCAACTGGTCAGACTATACCAACAGCCTGCCGTCATATCTGAGCCAGAAAGATTACTCCAGCTGTGCTGGAGACAGCAACACCTCCAGGTACAAGTTCCTGTCTCTCCCCGGCAGACACAGCACCAGTATGACCAGCCTGGAGCAGCCGATGTCTTTGCGCTCCAACCCCCCGTCGGCCGACTTTGGTCACCACACTCTGTCTCCGTACTCGTGCCCGCCACCTGGTGCGGCTTGCTGCGCGCAGTGCCCTCCGGAGGCCTTCAACAGGGGGCCTGTGGCCAACAAACACGTCTGGCCTCAGTATCACCCAGCTTATGGCCCATACTGTAAGTGTGCTGCACTGTTTATCCACCCTGACTCAGCCACATTATGTATCTCATTCAGAACAGTAAACATAGTGTGAGCTGTGCTACTCCCCATCATATCACACTATGTGAAGATTTATTCTCTAATATCTCTTATCTGCTTCAGATCCAGGTGACTGCAGACTTCCTGGAGCTGGATACACACAGATGTGAGTTTTTTGTTTAAATTATAATCCTGCCTGTTACTACTTGTTTGAATAACACAGCTCACAAGTCGAATATCTGACAATCTTTAACTCTGTGCAGTGGCCACAATGCTCCAGCCCCAGAGAAACCTTACAGCACACCGCTGTCACTGGAGCAGAGTAAGTGTTGACACCCAGATCTGCAGATAAGGGCATTATTTACTTAGATGCTGCACACTCCTTTCAATGTATCTACTGATCTTGAATACAGGGAGGGTCTTTGTCACCTATGAAGCCGACAACGACGGGCATGTCAAGGAGATCATCAACTTTGTTGCTCTGCTGCGACACAACGGCTTTGATACTCATGTACGTACACATTTTTTTGTTCTAAATGAAGGTTTTGGCTTATTGGGTGTAGTTTGAGTTTTGTTTTTCAGGTAAACTTCCTGACTGATGTTTTTATTGGTTTCAGATTGATATTTTTGAGCAGCAGTTCAGGAGCATAAGCAAGATAGACTTCATGGAGCGGTACCTCAGCGAGGTAAAAACAATCTATTTCATTAATTCAATTCTTAATTCTATAATAATAATTCTTCATGTTGTTCTTAATACAAGTGTCAAAGGCTTTAAATAGAATATTTCAGCTGTGAAAGTTATTGTGACATCTCGAGGTAATCAGAATGTCAGGGTTCATTTTCTCTCTGCAAGGCTGAACATGTTTAAATAGCACAAGAATGAAAATAGCTCACTGACATTTTAAGGTATCTTCAAGTGCCCATCATCATTAAAATATTATTATTATGCTGTCCTAACACCCAGAGAGAGTATCTGATCATCATCATCATCAGTCCCAAGTACTACGAGACGGTGACGGCCTCCCCTGTTGGCCTGGAGAACGACGAGAGGACCTTCAACACCGTCTACATACATAAACAGGTTCACAGCCCCTCCTGAGTCCAGAATAAACACAAATATTCACTTTGATATTTATAGACTGTAATTATATACTATTGTTTCTTGTTTGTCTTTCAGCTCCAGAATGAATTCATCCAGAATGGAAGCAAGAATTTCAGGTTTATTCCCATTTTATTCCCCGGAGCTAAAAAGGTTGGTACTGTATTATATGTCTCACTTTATTTCTGCAGTTCTCCTCACTGTGACACTCACGTGTACAATAGCATAAAGACGTTCATCTGTGATGTAACTGAACCCTGAAACTTTTCTTCTCTTTTTAAAAAAAAAAATCAGTGTCACGTCCCAAACTGGCTTCAAAACACACATGTTTATGGATGGCCGCGCGATCGGGACGACATTCTGAGGCGGCTGATGAGGGTGGAGAAATATAATCCACCTCCCATTGGGGAACTGCCAACCATTGTTTCCATCCCCATATAAAAACCCTGAAGATTCAGACTGGAACTGAAACCTGAAACTTTCTCTCTGGAGAATGACATTGTCGAGGAGGACAGGGACACACGTGGAGCGGAGTGTATTTTATTTTACTCTGGTGTTAAATGTGATCGTGTAGAGATTGTACTTTTTTTTGTGATATTAAGGTGACTCATGTGAACTTCCTGGGATACGTTGCATAATTGTAGGTCGCTCCTTTTAGATTCCACACAGAGACTGAAGAATAGTCCGATTATTACAGTTTATTTGCAGTGGGGAGCAGCAGGGCTGTCATTATGAGATATGGACAGATATTTCCCACCAGTACACACCTCCTCATTGTTGCCATGTTGTCTCACTTATTACAGTGTGTGTCTAATGCAAACAGATGTACGAACTGGATGGAGTCACTGGTATGATTTTGAAGAGTGAGCAAGACAGGCACTGCATTAAAACACGTAGTTGACTTTGTTTGTATGTCTTGGTGCACGGTAGCTTTTGTTTAAACAGTGAGGCTGTAGACTTGTCATTGCTTCGTTATCAGTGTGTGCAGATTTTTTTTTCAGCTAAGCAGCATCCAGAATCATGCATCGTCTTCAATCCACTCATATTACATAATAGTCAGAACTAAATTATTTTTTAGAAAAATGTGCAAAAAGGTGGTTTCAGTGGGTAGCCAGGTGCTGGCTTACTGGATGGTTGTTCTTAAAGGGGCCACATTGTTGTTTCTGCACATTTTCAGCTCATTTACTACGAATAAGAAACCAATAGTTGTGGCTGTGGGTTTAACCTAAATCAAGGTTATAGTCTCTACAGTTAGATTTTCATTGTGTACAGAAAAATAAAAACCCACTGAATCAGTATTAAAAAAAAAAAAAAAGGTTAAAGCAAGCAAAAACTGATACTGTGATCATTTAATTATTTGGTTATAGAAGTCGATGTTACAGATATTTCAAGTGTATTTTGACACGAACCATTTTAGGGGAATGAATTGTAAACCTAAAAAACAATGTATAAAATAATTGAATTGAATGGTGTGTTTGCAGGTGATAATGTTTCGGCCTTACACTAAAATCTCTGTCTAGGGAACCATAAATCAGTACTCGGGAAGCTGGTCCCAAACCTGAGAGTTAACACAGACAAGCAGAGACCTGAGACTAGTTTGCCTGCAGCGTTCTGAGGGCAACTTTTAAATAGCAAGCTGCATTTTTCTGTTTTGGGAATGAGCCATGAGAAATGTGAAGGTTTAGGTGTGCGTTGCTATTAAGATCCATCAACACACTGCAGGTAGAACGACATTGATTGCGCCTCTCCCCGGTTTCTCGCGGCTTATGTTGAAAGACCTAAACAGGATGTCGAATTCAAGATAATAGCTGACACAGCTGCCTGCCTACTGTGCGGTAGGGCTTCTCAAGAATCGGCAAGTTCAGACTTAAATGGGTCATCACCACCGTTTGTGGTCACAGAGAAATCACGTGTAACATTGTGACACACTTCCAGAAAATGTGTGTGTGCAGAACATGATGTGTTGCTCATCCCAGTGGAGGTTAATCATTAAATAAACAGCCGCTCTTAAAATCTGCACCTCAAACACAACTGATGAAAAACCCGAGCGTCGAGCCGTGGTTTAATGGTTTTATCTTCACAAGAGGTAACACTGCAGATGTTCATACAGACATCATAAAAAAATCTGAATACAGTGTTTCATATATTCATCCATATATTGAAAAGTACATGAAATAATATTAATTTTAATAACATAACAACAAAAGGACAATGACATCTGTAATAAAAGTGGATTACAAAGTGACATTTTATGTAAATAACTCTTAAGAATTAGGTAACAGAAACAAAATGAGATAGTTCCATTTTACTGTATGTAAAAACACTGAAGTGCTATTTGTTCAAAGCTACAAAATACACTTAAAAAGCAGGAAGCGTTTTTTTTTTTTTAATTTCCTTCAAGGAAAAGTACTATAAAATAAGTTACAGTACAGTGAATTTGTCCAAACCGACTTTTGTTCCCGTCTTCCAGCCTTTTGTAAGCACAAACAACAGAAGTAACTCATACAGGAGTAAAGAGATACTGTTTCCTTATGAAAGGTGTCGTCCCCCAAAAAAGGAAATGAACAGCCGTGCTGTTGTCAGTAACTGTGTCTAGTGTGTTCATTTTTATAAGTATAGCCGCACAAATGTGAAAATGTGAAACCTTCTAATCTTTCAACATAATCTGCGTGTCGCCCTGCCCGTGTCCTCGGTAGAAAGAACTTTGTACTTCATGAGTTCAGAACAATTTTTTTTTTGACAAATACTTCATGTTAAGTCACATAATACAGAGGCAAGCTCTCATACATCATCAGCTGGCAAAGGAGGTATGTTGAACCTTGGTCTTGTGAAAAAAGCCATCTTCTCTCTGCAGACAAAGAACACAATTAAATGTTTTTTACACGCATCCTGTCGTGTGGTTGTCAAATGAAAGCTACACAAAAAAAGGTCAGTGAGTTTATACAGATCACCTGCTGCGGACCGGGATCATTTCATCACTACAACACTCTTAAAAGAATTTAAAGATCGCACACTTTTTTTTTATCACGTTAATCTTTTGGTATGAGCCTGGTGTATATAAGACATGAAAATATTTTAAATTGGGTTGCTCTGCCCCTGAAAAAAGACCAGTTTTTATGACTCATCTCAACTCAGCAGTCGATTTGGGACCAAGTAACTGACACTAAAACACTTTTTCAAACGTGACTCCCACGTTTGAAAAAAGTGGAGGTCTTATTATCTTTGAGCACTAGATATTTAAGGCTGTATGGGTTGTTTGTAGCCTCAAAGTGTAACTTCGCAGCAGGTGAGGTCGGAAACGTGCTCGGTTGCACCTGTGACCACAACCAGCAGTGATGTCACGAAGCTCTGTTGAATCACTGCAGCGAGATGAGAAACTGGCAGTTTCTGATGATTTTGACAGCCAGGGAAAAAAGTCTGAAACATTTTATAAATCAGGACTGTGTTCTATACAGACGACAGTAAAAAAAAAAACAAGCTTGATCATTAGCTTCTATTAGCTGGTAGAGTAGTATCATAAATACTTTTCTCTTCCTGGAAAAACCCTAGTGGTCATTGTGAGTCATGGTCAGTGCAGTATCAGAGTAAAAAGTGTGTTTGGATGCTGGATTTGTTAGCAGGGACTCTCCTGACCTAACAAAGCATCTAAAGCAGCATATAATTCAACCTTAAGTTAATGTAACTTGTATCTGGGGGAGGGGCATAATACCAACCTGAATGTCTGCACAGGCAGGGGCTCCTTATGGCTCTGCCCCCTCATCTGCAGAACCTCTTTAGAAGCCTTCCTCAGCCTCCTCTCTGCTGCCTCCTCCTGCCGCTGCTCCTGCTTGCTTTGGCTGGCCTGCGGAACAATAACAAAAAAAAAAAAAAAAGTCACCTCTGGACATGGATGAATCTCACTTGGGTTGTGAAGCAGCTGTTGTGCTGTGCTTTCAGCCTCACCTGTCTCTGGGCTTCTCTGAGCAGGCAGCGGAAGCGCTCGTCCCTCAGAGCCCAGTGGGGGAGCTCGGTGGCCTCCTTGGCTTGCGGCTCCTCCAGTCGTAGCTTCAGCTCCCTCAGGGCGTTCAGCTCCTCCATCAGCTGCCTCTGACGCGTCCTGCAGGCCTGGAGATCCAGCTCCAGGTCCAGGGAGGTGCGTGTCGGCTGCTCGGCCAGGGAGGAGCGGTACGACTGCTGCTCACACACACACACACACACACATAAACACACCCTCAGATGCTGGATACTAAACACTCTCACATGTAACCTGCAGGAATACTAAACACACTGTACCTGCTTATATCGCAGCGTTCTCCTTTCCAATGTGTTTCTGACAAAAGGTGATTTCTTTGGTAAAGTTGAGCTGTCACTGTCACTGCGATACAACTGAAAGGTAAAAATAAGCCATTGTATGTAGAGAAGGGAAAAAAAGGTAACATGGTAAATATTTTTCTTTTGATATGTTTGCATAAACTCACCCTGCAGACATATTGACTACGAGCTCCAGGAGAGAAAGTCTGAGAGCGAACGATGGTGCTGCCGCGCATGAAAGGTGAGGCGTGACCCCAGCGACCCCCCCTCTCCTTGGGTCGGACTCGCACCGGCTCTGGGAACAGACCCTCTGTCATGGTGGCCTTCTCCACCTGCAACAACCCATCGACAACACTTTATTGCACCTGTGCCACAGATTCTTAAACTGACTGGTTACACAGTACCAACGCTAAAGACTTCACCTTTACTGTAGAGAGTTTACTAGTCGTCTGATCACAGCGCCCTCCAGTGGTGATGCAGATGCCTTCCGCACACAGTCCCTCTGAGCAGGGAGCATTGAACGCTGTGCTGTTGCTGCAGCCGCTGTCTACAGACTCTGCCTGCCAGCTCCTAAAAAACAAAACAAAAAAACACCTTGTCACATATTCTGCAGACAAAAACAAACAAGTGAATGTTGTATTTTTTTTGTGTGCCAGTGTGATGGATTAAAATGAAAAAACAATGCTGGCACCTTTCAGATGCCACCTCCCCCGGCTCGTCCTTCTTCTGCAGCCTCTGCAGCTCCAGCTCTGCATCCTGCTCCTCCAGGTGGGTGGTGGTGGCGGTGGTGCGTGACAGCAGGTTACATACAGTGTCCTGTAACGTCACAGAGCGAAACTGCTGATTGATGGCTCATTCACCTCGTGAGACACATTCTTGTCAGTTACTCACTTTTACAAGCTTCTGCAGACTGTAGGCAAACAGCTACATAACAACAGTAAAAACAGGAATTCCTGTTAAAGGCGCAGTGCAATTTACTGTTGCATTTAGCGCAGCGAGTGAGTTATTGGTAACACCTCAGGTTTGTAAATGTTTTTTGGTGGATGCACTAGAAAACTCTTCTCTTTCTGATTTAGACCGATAATATACCATAACTCTCTCATGATCAGGTTGTGCAAAAGCCAGAGCACAGATCTTTTTCCATTCTTATCTGAGCAGTCACTACAGGATTTATTCTACCTCTGTAGACCATTAAAAAAAACTTAAAGTGGGGGCGAATCTCATCTTAATCTGTCCGATAGTTGCTAAAACAGGGTCACATATAGACATATCTCTACTTCCCATTTTCCCAATCCCCTCCATACATCTCCTTGAAGCTGATACCAGAGATCACTTTGTCTGCTGTCATGCTGTTCCTCCACTCTGCTGCTATTTACAGAACAAATATATGTACGTATTGTTTACCATGGCTCTGGGCCTTTGCTCTTCTTCCATCCCGTCGTGCTGTCTGCGGTGGACGAGGCTCTTCTGTTCAGGCCTTTGCAACTCCGTCCCGCTGTACATCTGGACTCGCAGCCAGTGGTAAACCATCTCTGCACTTCCCTCGCAGTCTGCCAGACTCACCTGGGCTGTACCCTGCAGGTCCACACACACACAGACAACGTCATTATTTTAATTTAGATAACAGCAGCTGCTTCAGGGCTGGCTAGAGTCGAGCCTTTTTCGGACCCACCAGTAGTTCCTCCTGAGCCTGAGGTCCCAGCGAGCAGACGGACAGCTGCAGAGCGCACACCGCCAGGGCGTTTGCGGGGACAGGAATGCGGAAGCCTTCGTTGAAACTCATGTGGGACTGCGGCTCCAATGCCGTACAACAGTAAAACGCGCAGGCCCTGCCGGCGTCCAGTGGAATCAGGTGCACCTTCACATACCTGCAACGATGTGATTTGTGACTGGTCATAACAAAGTTTAGTTTTCCTCATTTGGGCACAAAATAGAAGAAGTTCAAATTCAAAAGATCCACAAATAGAGCGCCCTGGTAGCCAAGTGGTTACAGCTCATGCCTTATATATCCTCAATATGCTTGCTCTGAATCTGGCAAGGGACCTTTGTTGCATGTCATACCCGCTTCTCTCTCTCCCTTTGTTTCCTGTCGGACTGTCTGCCACTAACTTACTGAATAAAAGCAAAAACACCCCCACCCCACCCCAAAAAAGGATCCACAATCATCAGAGCTGAATGCACTCACACTTTGTAGCCGTCTCTCACGATGGACCTATTCAGATTCTTGAGCTGCAGCAGATGTAGTCGCAGAGACTGAGAACTGGACTCCCACCTGCAGAGAGAGAGAGAGAGAGAGAGAGAGAGAGAGAGAATACAGAGTCAGATACTAACAGTGAGTGAGCGTGCCATCCACACACAGTCTGCACTAACAGTTTACTCACAGCAGCCCCAGTTGGATCTGGGTGGGTTCGCTCCCAGGCGTCAGCTCTTTCATGTACGATGTCTCCTCGGACTCCTCTGCCCTAAGGGAGGAACGACACGACAGAGAGATAAACAAACTGTTTCACACTTGTACTGGACACAAACATTCATCTGCTAACACGTGAATGTAGTCCAGTTACTACACAGTTACTTTTTCCCCTTATAATCGATTTCTGTGTAAGTGAGATATTAAGATCTTATTTTAAGATATAAAATGTTAAGATTGAAAAATTAAAACAGTTTTCACACTCAGCATTAAATCTCATTGAGACATAAATGCCACATTTCACAGCTGTGATGAAGCTGTAATTCTGCTTTTCCTTGTTGTGGTTGAGGTTTTGCAGTTTCCTCCTCTGTCACTAGGAGGCGCAGCTGTTTATGTTCTGCTGTGTTTATGTTTTAACATCAGGGGTGGACCTCCTCTCACCTCCTGCCCCAGGCTTCGAAAACACCGCTGTCTGTGGCCAAAGCGTCCTCAGAAACACCTGCAGACACTCTCCTGGCCCTCCTGCCGCTCCTGTTGGCACTGTTCCCCCTCAGAGTAACACCTGCAGAGAGGAACACATTCAATCCAGTTAACACGGAGCACAAATCATCACAGGTACCGCTGATTCTTTTGGCACGGGGATCAGATCTCGGTCTCTTGCCTGTGGAGGTGAAAGCCCCCTGAGCCCCGCTGTCTCTGAGACTCTTGCTGTCCAGTTGATGTGCGGCGGCGGAGCTGACCGCGTCCTCGCCGCTCAACATGGCGCTGTGTGACAGCGACTGTGACTGCGCGCGAAGCCCCTCTAGCAGGCCGCGGCCCGCCTGCTCCATGTACTCCTCTGTCATCTGGGTGAGAGGGCAGTCCTGAGGGGCGGAGAGGTAGGGGGTGTCCATGGGGGAGCTGGGCGGTGACAGCGAGGAGAGCGATGAGCGGGAGGACAGGGAGGCCAGGGACTGAGGGGTGTCGTGGGAACGTTTGGTTTTGCTCTGGGTCAGGGGGTCGGGAGTGAACATGGAGCAGTCTCTGGACATGGTCTCTGGGGGCAGCAGGTAGCGTAGGTGGGGGTCGAGCGGCTCCCCGGCCCCCTCGAGACGCTCGTACTGGGGGAGACCGTAGATGTCGCTGAAACTTATGGAGCTGAGGGAGCCTCGGCTAGACGCCAGGGACCCCCGGCTGGAGGCTAGAGAGCCGCGGCTGCTGCTGGATGAGACCGTCAGAGAGCTGGCTGACAAACTGAAAAGAAGACAGGAGGAGGAGAAGGGATGAGACGTGTAAGAAAAGAGATGCAACGAAGAACCACTGACGGCTTGAAGAATGAGTGTGTGCCGCACCTCTTCAGCTGGGAGTGAAGGTAGGTGGTGATGCGTGTCGCCTCTTCCAGCTGTCTCAGCAGAACGTTCCTCTTCTCCTGCTGCAGGATCCTGGTGTGAATAACACATAGATGCACAAGTTAAATGAAGTGAAATAAGCACACAGTTTTTCCTTTTCTCTCTTTTTCTCAACGCTGCAGTGTGTGTGGTTTATCCAGAAAACCAAAACAATCATAGATCTATCTGTCCTGCTTGTATCTTGACTCCATTGTAGCCAGCGAGTCCATAACAGCGCAGTGTGTTATCTTACAGGAGAAACTGAGCCATGAGGGCACCCGTATTTCCCCTGCGATTTCAACAGCAGAACTCCTAAACTGACAGATTACCTGATAGTGAACACATACTGAGAAATCTAAGAGCTACTTCTTCTTGACCTGCTTACTTTAACACACATATGCTATGTCCCAGTTGCAAAATACATGCTACCTGTTTATAGTATGTATTACATCTGCAAAACAGGAAATGATACAGTGGTTTTACACACTGCCAATACCTATAGGGCAAACTTGAAAAGCATTTCCAGTACTTGCACTTACATTGTTTTGAGTGTACTTTATGATGTCACTCTTTCAATATGAACACACCAACATACTCATAACCTGCTTAGTATTGGTGTCAATTTGGGACACAGCTCACTATTACTAAGTCAGTTCAGCATAGGGGAAGCATGTTTTAATGTTTATTTATACAACACAAAAATAACCTGTGTGTCTACTGGAGTCATCAATCAACCACATCTGTGTGTCTGTCAGTGTACTAACCTGCAGTTTGCAATGTGCCCTGAAATGTCTTGATGATACCTGACAAGGTGATCTTGGCATTTTCCTGGGTGTAAATGGAATTTATGAACCTGGTTCATAAATCAGAGATGTGTTGCTAGGTGTTTTAAGTTTAATTAATAAAGCAGCGTTTCATTTAAAAAGGTATGTGATTACTTGCCAGGTGTTACTCACTGCCAAGTTTAAATTAGCCAAATTATCTATGAAAAGCTGGGAGGATATGCCTGGAGAGAGGAATGAGGTGTGTGTGTGTGTGTGTGTGATGCTTTCATCTCACTAGTCTGCTTGTTGTCAAGTATCAGGTGCATGCATCTCATTCTTTAAAGCGTGGCCTTTACAAAGGCCTGATAGTAACAGTAAAAACATGTTAAAACAAGTATAGATGACATTCAAGAAGCTCAAGAAGAGTTCAAGTGCCCAAATTCAACCTTTTACACTCAAGACCGTCGCTAGTACTCACCTCTGATTGGCTCCTTGGCTCTGGGATTGGTGGGCTCTCTGCACCTCCTCCTCTAGCCTGGAGCGCTCCTCCTCCAGCTGCAGCAGCGTCTCTGGAGAGTGCTGCTGCTTGCTGACCAGGATGATCTCCTGCAGGAGGGCCTCCTTCTCGCGCAGCAGCTGCAAGAAGTCCCGGTCGCGGTCCGCTTCGGCTCGCCCCGACCAGCTCTCACTGTCCAGCTGTGCTAGCTGGTGCTGGATACTTTGCACCCTGGCAGAATGGGAGGGAGGGGACATCAGTTTTGCACAGGAACGTTTGGATAACTTTCATTTTCTCATTACACCTGACACTGGGTCAACTATGGATACAGCTGACAAATTTATAGTCAGAGGCAGGCGAGTACATGCTGTGACTACTGAGCTGCAAACATATATTTACACAAACTTTTCTGGAGCCAAATGTGCCTCTGAAGTATCAAGAGTACAGATTTACTACGGCATGGAAAAAAATCCCAAAAATCATCCCCCTCTTTACTCATACTCCCTTCACCCAGATCACACACATACAATCACACACTTCTGTCAGACTGTCATCCATGGGCCAAATACAGTCATCAGCCACTTAGGAGCACTTGTACAACTTAATTCAATCCAATACAATAGCTCTGCTTTAAATTCTCTTAAGTTTATATATTTTCATTGTTTGTTGACATTGTCAAAAAGGTGATAATTCTACTTTATGTTTATTACTGAGGACATACTAAGTACTGGTGGCGTACTGAGGTTGGTACTTGGTATCAATCTATTCAACTACAGGAAAGAAAGAAAAACTAGTTCCTAAAATTTGGAATTATTCCTTTATAATTACATGCTTTTCTAATAAATATATGCTTTTTAGATAAATGCGTAAATAACTTTGGTTAATGTTGCTTCATTTTGACCAATGGACAGCCACTAAGTAGTTTTTATTGACTTAAAGTGAAGTAACTTCCCAGATGGCTGCTGTGTAATATTTATATGACGAGAGGTTACTGAGTTAATGTTACCTGCAGTATTAAATACAGCATCTCTGCACAAGTGTTTATAGCAATATGGCAAGAATCAGCTTTGCATAACACCGCGTACTGGAGCCAAGCAGACGCTTCACGCTGCGACTATAATGACAGCATTGAGCCGAGTCATTTCTACCTGAGCTACCATGATGCATCAGCCTGCAAGCACTCTTACAGGTGTGTACCTCCGAGACGTTATTCAGACCGACTTAAAAAAAAAAGAAGGGGGATCTGCAGGGAGCTCGAGTGCTCGAGTGCTCGGCTCGGATGAAATAACTGTGTTTATGTGTGCTGGATTTCAGACAGAGTGACTCAGTGACAGAGCATGCAAGTTTCCACAGGTCTTCCTTCTCTCTCTCTCTCTCCCTCCCTCCCTCCCTGATGTCATGGTTGGCATTGCTGCTGCTGGGTCACCACAGCAACATGAATCTTATTTTAAAAAAAGGCTGAGAGGAGCCAGAGTAATAACACGGTGACTCTTGCTCTTGCTGCTTGATGACTCTCTCATCACACATCTACCGCCTCACAGCTGGAGCGTCAACCAGGAGGTGTACCAATTATTAGATAACACTTCACTATGACACGCCTGATTGCACTGAATTCATAAAACTAAACACCAGCCTTCATTTTAATGTCGATTTTGCCAGTGGATGATTTAGCCTGGGCCATATTGTGAGCTGGGAGATATATATCTATATATATAAGCAAACTCCATCCAGTGTGTACATTAAACCACCTTGCGGAGGAGCGGGGTGTGCACTGAGGACAGGCGTTGGGCAGCGCTCTCTCTGGCCGTGCACACAAAGGCAGCACACAGTCAGCAGCAGCGTGGCCAGGGAAGAATGTGACCACCCAGCTCATTCCACTGGCCAGACATCGCTCAGCAGCCGCGGCCACCAGGCGCAAATACTATTCATAACACATCCTCCCACTGGAAAAGGCCCGAGGAACGAGAGAGGGGGCCCGTCGGGCTCAGTGAGTCAGTGTGAGCATGCCGGCGTGTCATAGTACTACGACAGATCAGCAACAAACATACTTACTTTTTCTTGGCTTCCTCATACTGCCAGTTGAGTTTCACTTTGTCCACCAAGTGCGAGGAATCCTGGGAACCATACTTTGAGAGGGGTGGGGTGGGGTGGGGGGGGGGCACAAGATAAAACATTAACAAGGCAGCTTTAAACTTTCACACAACAAAAGACAGGGATTGCAGTGACAGATAGGATCAGGCTGCGACTCTTAATGAGGGAGTATAGGCAGCTGTGGAGTGATCATCAGCTGATCTAGTCATGATTCAGAGCTGCTGATCAGTCTTGCAGGGGTGAGACACAAGGGAGGAACGGCAACCGTCTCCTACCTCTCCCATGATGTCGGTCTGACAGCCGGTGTCACAGTACTGCTGCAGACTGCACGAGTCGCCCGCCGTTCCAGTGCTGTTCGCCACCTCGTTGGCCGAGTCGCCGATAGACAAGCCGCTTTGGAAGTTCACTGTGAGCTTCGCCAGGCTCTGCGAGACGGAGCGTGCGCGACAAATAGAAAAATAAATAACAAATTGTCAGTGTGACATTTTTTGTAATGGAAAAAATAATTGCTAAATACATTTCCAGCATTAGTTTCCTGTTGTGTGTTTTTAATCAATTCAACATGTAAAAGTGTGTCATCTGCCTCCAGCATGTGCTCGTAAGTAGATTCTGACATTGCCAGGAAATGCCTCTGTAAATCTGACATTCAGAGTGAATCACTATATTGTTACCACTCAATTGTTCATTATTTATTACTCCTTTACTTTTTTTTTTTTTTGCTTTGCTGGCAAAATCAGAGACGTGGTCGGTGAGTCAGATGTCTGGAAATGTGCTTTTTAAGACAATGAAGACACAACAGGACAGTGGAGGTTATCAGACACTAGAGGTCAGCATAGAATACTCCAACGATGACTATATCGGGAGGAAAATGCTGCAGAAAGTAAAGGAAATGGGTTAAAAAAAAAGAAAAAAAAGAATCAGACACCTGGATGAGGTCCTGCCTCTCCTTCTCGCCTGTGCTGATGGCCTTCTTGATGCTACGCAGCTCACTGAAGATGGCTTGAGCCTCGTCCAGCTTGTAGTTTGTCTGACTGCTGGACATCTTCCTGTCAATCCTGTGAGAGAAAATACACATATTAACACTTTAGATTTCCCAAATGAGGTTAAAAAAAAGGTATCCTTGCATACAGGAAAAGAACTCCTGTTGTCTCTAAAAGGCAATAATAAAAAGATATAAATTAGATGTTACATGTAAAATATCAGCATATAAAGGTGCATTATTAGTTATATTTTTATCCTTGTATCATAGAAAATGCCAGATTTGCAGATTTTCTCTTATAGTAAATGTGATGTGGTATTTCCATCTAATTAGGAAAAGACAACAGGCTGACAGGCAGGCAGGGGGGACGGTATTTTAAATATTTGTAGACCACCAAGTCTGTAAAGTGTTAGTTTCTGTGATAATAAAGTGTCAGGAGGAGTATTTTGGGGGGGTGGGGGGGAGTTGGAAAGGAGTTGAATGGTGTTTTAATGAAGCTCCTCAAGTTGTAAATATTTTTTTTAAAAGTGGTTTTTCTTTTGTGTTGAAGAAAAATAGGGATAAGAGAGGGATGGCGGAGAGCAGATGCTGCATTATTATTATTATTATCGTTAATTCTGGGAGGGGGAAAAACCAAATGAAAGCTAAAATGTGTCTGCTGAGCATCATTACGCTATATACACATTCACCCGATTATAGTTTGTACAAGAATCCAGCCCGCCCTTTCTACACAGGTCTCAAATTAAGAATGACATCTCTCATTCACTTACTAGTTACTGGGTGGTGCTTTATGTGGGATAACAGGTCAGTGGAAAATAAGTCACACGCACAAACGCGCACACACACACACACACACACACACACACACACACACACACACACACACACAAATGAGACGAACATCTGAAGTATTTTTGTGTGGGAGGCGATATCAGTGAGCCACTGTTTTGTTTTTTTTAGACTGTGGTCAGTTATGAAATACTGACACTGCATGTGACAGGCCGGTGTAAATGCTCATCTGTGCTTGTGTCAACATGCTGAGATATTGTTTCAGGTTTCGAGGGGGGCTGGGGTGGGGTGGGGGTGGGGGGGTCAAACCCAACTGAAGACCCTCAGTATTGAGTACCGGCTCCTTGAAAGAAACCCAAAGTGTGATTTAAAGTGTCTATTGATTGTGAAACCAATTGCCAATCTGCTCTCCCTCTTTGAAATAAACTGGTTCTTGAGTGGGAGTTGGGGGTGGGGGGTGGGGGGGTTTGTTGGGTTGGGAGATGGAGGAGTGTGTGGCATGGTGCCTCCTTTTCCCCCCTCCTCCTCCTCCTCCATCACTGGGCCTGCTGGCACGTGGCCCCTGCTCTCACCACAGCCCGCTTCCTTCACTCTCCTTCAACAGCAGGTACTGTTCATCCACCGACCCTGCCTCTTCCTCCCAAAACAAGCCCTGCTTTGTTCCCCCCCACCCCATTGGCAGGGCCTGAGAGTTTATATACTCGGCAAAAAAAAGCCCAAAAAAAAAAAGGCGATACCCACCCCTCGGTGCCTGCCTGTATTTCACCCCCCACCCTGTGTACTCTACAAGAATGCATGGCTAATATTTTCTTAACAAGTAATATGTTTTATGTGCGTTAGCTGCTTGGATGTGGGTTGGTGCTTCAGTAAAAGCATGAGCTGTGTCTGAAAATCGGAGAAATTTGTCAAGATAAGGCGGAATTACAGATGAGTAGAAAAGATACTCGTTCGCCAAACTGTCCGAAAAGAGATAAACTCCTGACTCCAACTCCTGGATTCTTTTCGTTGAATTGTGATGATTAAGGACGGGCTGGAAGAGGGGAGGAGGAGGAGGGTTTTTTTCGGGGGGGGGGGTCGTACGTCAGAAACTGTTTGTTTGCGTTATCTGATGTGACGAGGCTAGAGAACAATTAGCTATATTGCTGACAACAGCTGAGATTGAAAAAACAACAGCCGTAGGGTCCCTCCTGGCCTCAACCCTACTGGGTAAAAACCAACCCAGGAGAAACAATAGGACACACACACACACACACACACACACACACACACACACAAACAAACAAAGGCAAAAACACAAGCACGTACATACATTCGTGCATGTGCGCATGTGTGTGAAAAACTCAAGAGGAGGATGCTTCCATGTTTTCTGCAAGCTGTGTATTCTCCTGGCTATTCTGGGAATCACTCGAGTTGTATATTATCTAAGAGATAAGGGACTCTTTGCCAGGACTCAGGAAGTGCAGAGGAATTTGCTGCCAGATATCTCTGTGTTTTTGAAACTGCTCTCGAGCCCACACCTCCCCACCCGCACCCCCTCCTCCTCCTCCTCTTCCCCCTCCCCTCCTCTCTCCGCGCAGCAACTTCCTCTCCAGGCTGAGCCTTGGCTCCCTGCACTCCACTGGTGCATCCTCTTCCTGAGGTGGAGTCCCCTTTTCCATCAAAAAACTCCCTCCATTTGCCTTTTCTCAAACGCTCTCTTTTTTTTTCCCCTCTCTGAGAGGTGGAGCTTCTATTTCTAACATCGAAGTTTGGAAGCGCTCTGAAATGTTTCCCGGCACAAAAAAGACACTGTGTGTGTGTGTATGTGTCTGAAAAAGCAACACAAACTAAAGGAAAGATGGGAGACTGCCTCTAAAATACAAGCTGAGGAAGAGTATCTCCTCAATATTTGAAGAAAATCCTCACAGCTTACATTTGAGTCAAAAATCTTTTTGTTCCAGACATCAAAATCACTTTTTAAAAGGGATATCTTTAAATGTCAAAGCTTAACTGACCTATGTAGAACAGGTTGGATGAACACAAGGAGATGTGTAAGGAGAAAGAGAAGAAGAAACAGACAGAGTTGAAGATAAAGGACGAACACTGAGGGGGAGAGAGACAGAGAGAGTAAAACAGGGGAAAAGGCCTTTGGGTGGGGAGCAGCGGGGGCTGACTGTTAAAGGAAAGAGAAGGGTGGTCATGGGAGGAAGGGTGGGCCTGGGATACAACGGCAGAGGAACACTCACTCCTGCAGGGTCTCCACTCCCATTTCCTTATACTGCAGCTCCTGCTTCACCTGGGCCAGCTCCTGCTTCAGTCTGGAGAGCTGCGGACACAAGGCCGAGGCACCAGGTTACCATGGCGTACAATGGGCTTCTCTCACCACCACCACCCACCAAATCTGCTTAGTCATCACTATTCGCATACAGGAATGCTCGGCAGTGTTTATACAGGGACGCACGCGCGTGCACACATTGACATGCGTGTGTACGTGCGCGTGTGTCCGACCACGGCAGAGCTCTCACTGAGGCTTTTCTCTCCTGGAAAAAAAGATGTGTTTGAATCTGAACTGTTACTCATGCAGAATCACTTATTATGACCTTGAGGGCTTTTTAAGAGTATCAGATCCATTTAAAAGAGGCAATCACTCAATTTTATTAACAATGACATGATCATATCATGTTAATGTCTGACTTCTCCTCCGGTGTTAAAAGTGCTGGATTTCACTCCCTGTGCAGGAAGACTGATATGAGACGTGTTTGATGATAATAATGTTGCACAACAGATTAATTAAGTTAAGGTGGGATATGATATTTCTTGGACCAATCCAGAGGTATAAAAACATATCTCACCTTAAGTAAATATTGATCTCAGACTGTTATGATAGCTTGCAGAGCTGTGATGAACATTACATTGAGGGAGCCAGTTTGTTGTGTGTATTCAGGCCTCTCAAAAACAATATCAAATGTTTCCTGAACACTCAACATGTAGAGAACTAAATAAATGGTATTAAATGTAAACAGCTGGAGCTCACATCTGTCACTTTTGGACAGTCAATTACAGATGAGCAACAGCATCTGATAAATCACTTGACAGAGATATACAGTGACTTAATCTGAAGAGGAGGTAATGGATGGTCCCTCATGTTTCTATGTAATACACATCACAGTGACAGAGGGACAGTGTATGAATGTGTGTTTTGTAGGATCTTTACTGTTGGTGATGGTGATGTGATTCTGTTGAGTCTTGTGAAGACACATTTATATATTAAAAAAAGCAATAAAATGAGTTACTAAGCTCTTTGTTTTACATGTGTGAAGAATTTTTGGTTGACGTAATACACTCAGCTCAATGTGCTGAACATTAAGTGGATTATCTTTGGTAAAACGGTGATAGGCTGCATTTGTATAGCGCCTTTCTAGTCGTCCGACCACTCAAAGCGCTTTATATTACATCCATTCACACACATAGTACACACCGATGGCCTTTGAGAGCAATTTCGGGCTCAGTGTTTTAAAAGTACTGTAATTCATTTTGCTGAACGTTTGCAAATTACATTTCAAAGTGATTTGTATCACTATCAGAAAAGGTTATGTTAATGTTAATGGTGTGATACTAACATAAGCCTTATTGCTCAGCCCTAAATTTAATCACTACGCTGACGTTTTTGGGAGGAAAAAATGAATTACAAATTTGGAAACACAACTGTCCATAAATCACTTAAGTATATTTAACAATTGGTCATCGTAAGATTAAAAAAAAAACTAAAAAAAAAAAGACATTAGAAGTGAGATTTGTGTTGTAACATTACTCTGGAGTGTGACTCGTCTTTCAGTGTAACACTCGACTCTGAAATGTCTCTGATCCAGGAAACACCCTCACCCACATGACTGAGCGCACAGAAATGTCTAACTTGGCCATGTGAGTCAGTGACCTAGCCTCTGCCTGACCCTTTGATGATGATCTCATCCTCATCCTCTCGAGGCCCCAGGGCCAGAGCCACGGTATCCTGTAGGGGCCACACCCCGGCCCCCCCTTTTTTTCTTCTTCTGCCCAGAAGGGCCCCTTTGCTGCAGCCCATTGTTCTCCTTCGATAATGACTTACCCGCTCTCGTCTACAAGCTATTTCCACTTTGATTTGGTCAGGGTCGTATTTCGCGTTCGAGGACGAGCCGGAGATTGCTGTGAACACAAGAAAAGGGGAGCAAAGGGAAGGGAGGGGGGGGTCAGTTAGTTGATAGTGATGATTTTGAGGTGAACTTGTAACAGAAAAAGATGAAAGGAGGGGAGGGGGGTCCGGTGTCATTGCCCTGCTTTGTGTGTTTGTGTGACAGCTGGCTGAGGTCGGACGGTAAACTGGGTGGAGGTGGTTCAATTAAAAAAAAGGGCGGGTGGGGTGAATCAGGAACAAGGATAAGGGGAGATTTCCTATAGATCTGCAACCCCAACCCAGGTCTTGAATGGACATCAACAATATAGCATGTTCAAGCCAGATAATGAGGTCAGCTAAGGTCAGCTTCCCTTTTTTTTTTTTTTTTTTTTTTTTTTTTTAAATGGATGCTTCCAGTTTTCACACCCTCTCTGAAACACTGTGACTTATTCTCTATCGGGAGGAGGGGGGAGGAGCTGGGGGCTTGTTAGCGGCTCTTACTGCTGGTGATGGAGCGGTTGTCCTCAGAGAGCTCGTGGAAGAGCAACATTTCCTGCTGAGCCAGCTCCAGACGCTGCTGCTTGATCAGGTACATCTCCTTCTTGGCTTTGAGGGCCTCCTGGGCCACCACCAGGTACTCCTTCAGCATGCGCTCCTGCTCCTGCCGCCATTGCGTCCGCGGGTTCTCGATCTGGGTGGTCTCTGAGAACAGAAGATACAACCAAAAGTGACTAATGAGCAAATGATGCGGAAAAGAAGTGAGATTATTTTTGTCATTTATACAGTTTGGAGGTAAAAAGGGGGGAATTGGATGTACTCACTGTTGATGTGGTCGATGTAGTAAACTCCCACTTGCTGGTCATAAACTTCCTCCCACCCGAGAGGCAGCTCATCTCCAACACAGTCGGCAAACGTCAGCGGTTTGGTGATCCTGAAAGAAATGTCAAATCCATTCAATCACAGCTAAAGTAGTAACTACATGTGACTTCAGGAACACTTTCTCCTACAGGGACTCAAAGACTACTTTCTTTTTTCAATTTAGGAGTGCCCATTTTTCATTGAATGTAATTACTCTTACAGTCATCTAGTTTGCGGCTTCCTACATGATGTCATTCTCCCCACGGGCCGCTCTGCATCATTACCATGTTTACAAAAGCAAACATTGACTCTAAAGAATACCGTGTCCCTGTGCACGCTGACCCTCAGCAGCAAAACTCCACCTTGTACCAGTCCAACCCTCTCTATATACTTGTAGCGCTGCATCGTACAACCTTATTACAGAGAGGAGATTATTACAGATCTGCCCCATCAAGACTATTTAGTCACAACACTTAAAAGTACACAGGCTCATTCATATGACCGATTCAAATGTTCTACGCTGATCATTCCTTACTCACTGATTTCATATTATAAAATGGGGAAATGCTCTAATGTGAATAAAATAAATTATATCATGTGACATGTTGATTAGAGCCAGACTGATATATTGGTCAACCAATATTATTGGCCAATATTGTCCTATCACAGGTATATCGGTATCAATGTTTATATCATCCCATGTGCGCCGATTTAAAAAAAAAAAAAGAAGATATACAGGCAGTCTATGTCTCAGCCTCTATTACATATCTTTATAACAAGTGTGTTTATGTACATATTCTGTACATATAAGATTATAGGCTGATGTATCAATATTGGAATTTTTTTATTCCCTAATATTGGTATCGGCCCCAAAAATCCAGTATTGGTCAGGCCCTGATATAGATTCCTTCATATCCCAAATACACCTTATAAAAAGCCAAAAGCTTGATCTGTCCAAGATAAGCACACTGAACAACTAATCCCAAACTTTCCAGCTATCACACTGAACGTTCAGAAAGAGAATGATGACTGGATCTGGATAGAAATTAAGAGAATAGACACAGCAGATCTCCTTCTGGCGTCAAACTCTTCTCTCTATTCTGATGATTGTCAGATTTACAAGCTGGAGTATTTTACAAGGATATAAAAAGGTGTTCAGTTTAGAGCTCCTCAGGGGAAGATGGAGACCGAAGTGTTGATAGGTTTGACAGTGTTTAAACTAAATAACAAACATAACATGCTGTGAATTAATACATTTGCTCTGCTAGAAAAAGCCTTAATGAGACCTACATATGGGGACTTGCTCCTCACTATGCATGGACACAATGACCTAATAGCCTTTAAAGCATTACAACCACTGGCTGCAAGGGTTAGGCTGTAAATGAATGTAAAGTCTAATATAAACATATAAAACATAAAAAAAAAATAAACAAAATAACACTTTTTCCATTTACTGTTTGCTGTCATTTCATAGGATAAAAATACACGAGAAATGTGTTAACTATAAAAGAGAGCATAAAAAGAAATAATAATGATTATCGTGTGTGTGTGTGTGTGTGTGTGTGTGTGTGTGTGTGTGTGTGTTCCCCAAACAGCAGCAGCAGCAGCAGCAGCAGCAGGCTATAACAGCAACAGGGTAAAGCTAATGACATCAGGCTGATGCATAACCGACTCCTCTAATCTACACATATCAGTGAGCTGTGAACCAGCGGGTCTGATGACAGCAGCGCACACACACACACAGTAACTGTCTGATTACCATCAATCAGAGCAGACAAAAAAAAGAAGGGGGGCGAGGGGGGGGGTCCAGCGACCAGTGACCCCCTTCCACCACAGTATGCTCACAATGCAGACAGGGCAAGAGGCCTGATCCTGCAGAGGTATGCATACAATGAGGGGACGGCCCAGAGAGAGTAGCTGAGGCATTCTGCAACGCATTCCTCAGGAGACAGCACACACACACACACACACACACATGCACACACAAACACACACACAGCCACTCAGGATGAACTCGCTCCTCTATGATCTGACTTTGCAAAGAAATCGTTTACAGGCCAAAGGTTGTTAAATCAAATTAGAGACAAACACAGAGGTCGTCCCCTGCCAACAACATCTAAAAAGATAATAGCTGTACTCTCAAAGTGTTCTATGCTCATGATTCATAGTTTATAACCTTACTGGCACATGTATTTCTATTTGGGTGTAGCGAAAGGAATCCTAGCAGTAGTGAATCACACGCGCCTGTCAAAATCCTTCAACAATGCCTTAAATTCAATGGGCTCTCTTCGCATTTCACACATTTTTTGGGAGAGCCTGCGGCGAGCACAGCTGATGTGCGGCTTCGCATGCAAGAGCCAGATGATGAGATTTGTTCGTCATCTTCTTGCTTTAATGTTATAATGACAAAATTCTCAGATGTTATGGTTCATAAGTGAAAGATGAGGCGACTCTTACAGGAAGTATGTCACAGAGTTAAACCTCAAACCTCACATCTCATTTTTCCAATTGGCTGCGTAAATGTTTGATTTTATTATGATGGACGTGAATATGAATGTATGACTGTTGTGTGTTGCGTTTTCTCAAATGTATGGATTCAATGTTTGGTTTTTAAAATGTCAGAAAATACACAAATATTTGCTGACACTGAACTTTTTCAAATGCTCCGTTATGTTCAATGAACTGTTAAAAAACACATAGATATTCACTTTACAATGATTTAAGATGAGCCAGAAAAAATGAAAGGCAAGTAACTAAATATAAAAGTTGCTGATTTTCCTTTGGTCAATCAACTAATCCTCTGGTTCCTAACCTCCACTCACCACCCCTTGAAGGTTACATATTTCTAAGAGCTGTGAGAGTGATTTCTGCCTCCTCAGATTGTTGAATCTGAATCATTTCCAGGCCTAAAGAGGTGAAACTATTCAGTAGTTCACCAGAAAAAAAAAAAAAAAAAAAAAAAAAGCTCTTCAAAAAGAAAGCAGAACCAGCTTTTTGTTCTCTCGACCCCCTTAGGTTCATCTCGTGACGGCCTTTGAAGGGTCACAACCCCAGACTGAAAAACCACCAACTAATCGATTAATTTACGGCTGTTCCTGAATGCAACATTCCTCTTCTCCTTCGTGTCCCTACTGGATAGAAACACATAGGTGAGTGACTGCCACAGCAAAGTCCCACATATTCCCAAAAATGTACCTGTTGGGACATGCACCCGTATTTGTTAAATAACTGCAAAGATCTGATACACTCAGTCGGCGGCGCGGTGACAGCCGGTTAAACGTGAGCCAAGTGTGTACAGCCAAACACAAGACAGGAGAAGGCAAACACCAGCGCACACACACACACACAAACATACACACACCTGCTCCTGCTGCTGCTTTAAGTGTTTGTTAAAGGTAAATAAATGACTTGACACTAACTGCACTTGTAGATACTTAAAAAACACTCAGTCACACTTTTAACCGGCGTGAAAGGAATGAGTGACGAGGGGCGTTTCAAGCAGTTCTGATAGATTTTTGGGGCTCACATCAAAGCGGTTGGGAAAAACAAGAGGGCAGAGAGGAGTTCAGTCCTCAACTGCCCTCCAACCTCCCCAGAGAGAGAGAGAGAGGGAAAGGGAGAGACAACGGGAAAAACATGTCCTCTCACAGATCAGAATCAGAGAATATCTGAATGTTTGGTTTGTTACGCAGTCTTGTGACAGCAGAGGCTGTTTTTCCAAGTCATGTCTTGGTCTTGGGAGACTCTGTAAACCGCTGCACAGGCACGGCAGAGTCACACACAGCAGCACAGGAGCCACGAGCCAAAAAATGTAGTAAAACTGAATCTAGCTGCGTTGGGTACATCAGCATTTTTAACTGGAATCTAAAACAAAACATGACACGGATCAAATTCATGAGGCTGTGTCTGTCAGCGAGCTGGCACAGAGAAATAATGGTGTCACGCTCCCGTCAGTCTGACACAGTGACCCTGGATAAACCGGTGTTTGCTGACGCTGTCGACTGGTCAACAGCCACCGCCAGTTAATGCAGGACTGACCCTGCTGTGGCGTGTCAGGCTAAACACTGACTCCTATAATAACTATTTTACTATCAGGTTATCATAGAGCTATTGTGGGATTACTGTAAGTCTGAAGCAGGTGCTGGCAGTGACTGTTAAGAGTCTGCTGTGGTCAAGACTAAAATATCTCAACAACTATTGGATGGATCGCCATTAAGTTTTATTTAGACATTCATGGTCCCCAGTGGACGCATCCTAATGACTTTTCTGATCCCCAGAAACATTAATAAAGCTGATGTGAGGTGTGAATCAGTATTTATAGCAACACCATTAAAGAAACTAACATTCTATTACACATAGATGATATTAATACTCATGTAGCCTAAAACAAGGGCATTTCAAAATAAAACAAAGTCGATCAACCTATTGGGCTCTTAGATAGTTCCAGTTTTCTGAGCCTTCAATTTGGATTTGAGTGAGTATGTTTGCTCAAAATATTTGTGCTTTGTCTCATAGTGGCGCTTCACAGTCTCCACGGTCTCAGAGCATCTGAGACAAACTGGTTTTTAACTGCCCGTGGACATATTTGCTCTGTTTTACACGCATAACTAGAATAGAATGCCTTTACTGTCATTGCATTTTAACATAGAACAAAATTTGCTGTTTCTCTTAAAAAGGAAAACTATACCCAATTCACTGTACTCATCCGTCCATTCACTCACATGCTCACATAAAAAGAAACTGTGGGTTGAATGATAAATAACTATACAAATAGAATATAAAATAAAGTGATTATGCAGTTATTGCACATTGTGCCGGAGGTAAAATTGTTGTGGTGGCAGTGGAGGGTCACATTATGTAACTATGGTCACTGTGTATTGGGCTCCAAGCACTTCCAAAATGCAGGTGACCATGTACTTGAACGCCTCCTGCATGGTCACTCGCTGCTAACGCTATGTTTTCTGTCTAGAAACAGAGTCAGAGTGTCCATTCTTGATTAAAAGCTGTTTTCAATGGTCTACTTCTCGCTTTTCTCTGACTTGTCGCCTGGTCTCTGGTCTCTGGTCTCTCCCAGAGCCCTGAAGCTCTGCCCTGCCCCTTCATAGGGCAGAGCGGCTCACTGATCACTAGTGCATTCAAAGTGTATTAATATTAAACATATCGTGTGTCCAAATTGCACCAAATTTGACACTGCACTCCCTTGGGTCCCCAGCAAGACACCCTCTAAATGTGGAGTTGATCAGATGAAAAGTTAGAGATACGCAGAGGACATGCAGACAGACAGACAGACAGACAGACAGCTATGTCTCAACAACTATTGGACAGATCACCATAAAATTTGGCATGTTCCCCTTTGGATATATTGTACAAACTTCAGTGATCCCTTAACGTTCCATCTTCTAAAATTTTCCATTTTTCGAATACTTTGGTTTATGACCGTTCAGCTCAAAGCAACACCGTGCCAAACTGCAGCCTCACCTTTTCAAACCCCATGCCAAAACTAAACAGCAGAAATCAGGTTTAACTGGATGAAGTTCCAGAGCTAAAACAATTAACTGATTATTAGGGAACAATTTTGATAATAAAGGAATCATAAGAGTCAGCAGGAACTCAAAGCATTCCCTAGTTTCTCCAGTGTGAACATACACTGCTTATCTTTGTTTATGTCATAGTGAACTGCATAGATTTGGTTTGTTCAGACAGAACAAGACATTCAAAGACATCACCTCTGCTCTGTCAACTTGTGATAAACATTTTTGACTGTTTTCTTACTTTGTAGATCCAACGATTAACTGAAAATGGAATGGAAAGAATACAGATGCACATTTGTAAAGGCATTCATGGGCTTAAAAATGAAAATAACACTGGTATGGTTAGTTAAGCTGCTCTGCCAGCAGTTAAATGGTTATTAATGGGCTTCAGTTTTGTTCTAAAATACAACACATTCTCCAGGATCCTCTTTCAATCTAAGAGGAAACAGAAAATGAGACAGATATCTGAAATAGAAAAAGAGAGACTGACAGAATGACAAGTATGTTCAGCTGTGGAGGAATGAAATGCGGCAGGGCCTGCTCGCGTCTCGCAACTTCCCAGCAAAATATATTTAGTTGTCAAAGACGTTTGCTAAATCTAGAATAATCTGTGCCATCCTGGGTAGTCCCAGAGGATATTTCTATCTGCAGCAGCCCCCCCCCCCCCCACCCCCGTTTTTTTTTTTTTTGCCTGGCGACGGGCCGCTGCATGGGAAAGGCATGTGAAACTGGAGTCTGGGCCTAGCGGACCTCGTCTGGTCTGGTCATCCCCAGCAGCTCCTCAGCCTTTGTTCCTCGGGTACAACAATGTGCAAATTAAGAAGTGTCAAACAGCTGACTCGGCATTAAACCTAAAATAATATTCCTGCAACTCCAGAGAAGCTCATTAAAGACGACAGTGATACATCTGATATGTGTATCAAATGCGAAAAGGAAGTAGGAAGCAGTAAGAGGGTGAATCCAGGACATATAATACATAGAAATACCTATAGACACAACGCTTTTCATACCTGGATTATATCCAGCTGATCATAACATTTGAAGGAGACAACAACATACATTTGTCATGGGCCAAAAGAGTTATTGCTCTGTCATGGGAAAAGGTCAGTAGGGCTCAGTATGAGTCAATAGATGTCTGAATTATCTACGACTCTGCCCTAAGAAAAAAAAAATCACATATGCTATCAGGTGTAATCAGCTACTCTTTCACAACATTTGGGGACCGTTCAACATCTAAATCCATCCAAAGTTTTTTTTTTGCAACATCTGCACATTCACATAAGATCTACTTAAACTCACCTAATATGATCCTAAACCAATTTTTTTCCTTTTTTCTTTTTTGGAGGTAGGGTGGGGGTTGGATTGTGGAGTGGAGGATGTTGTGGTTAAATCTTCTGTTGCCATACTGGAGATTCTATTCATGTGTCCTGTATTCTTGTGCGTATGTGTATAGATGTACACATATACTGGTATGTGTTAAATTATTGTTAAAATCAATAGAGACATTGTTTGAAAACGCAGTTGAAGCCAAGAAGCCGGGGTTTTTTTAATACTTTGCATTCGGGTTGCCATCCTTCATTGTGACCACAATGAGCACACTAACCACTCAAAGACTTGACAGCCACATGTTTCCAAGCTGCTAACAAACAATCAAAGGCGCTCCTGCCGCTGCCGCCTTTCATACGGTTCAGTCAGTTCATATTAAATTAAAAGGCATGTCGATGATTACTCCACCAACTGTGTTCATTTAGACAAGTTGTCACCGCAGCCTCATGAGGGCTTCCCAGAGGAGGACTGCACATAGGATGAATTTTTGACGCGGATGTTTAGTTGTGCAAAGGTTCACTGTACAAATAAACCCAACACTAATGTGATACAATACAAAGACTCAACCACAGCGGAGGACTGTTAGAGATCAGAAAGAAATCACAATGACAACCCAACTGCAGAAAGTCCACGTCTTTTATCGTCTTCCCTGTGAGACAGCTGCCGAAATCTACAAATAAGAATCAAGACACATGTGAACTGAAAAACAATAAATGTGATGACACTGAGGCAGTGATGTACATGGACACAAGGCGATAACATTAAATTCTGCATGTTCCCCCTTTTTTTTTTTACTCCAATAAATGCACCACAAATACCACCTGCTTTTATTCTCTCTTAGCTCATCTCTAGAGGGGGGGGGGGGGGGGGGGGGTGACAGACACAGTCACTGAGTAAAAGGCCACAAGTGTTGTTGGTCTAAAAATTCCATTCTGTGTTAAAAAAGAAATGTGAAAACAACTTTGGGAGGAATGCCACTTATGTCCAGCCTCTCCGAGAGCCTGGTGCAGCATTTCAGAGCGAGGCCTGAAGCAGCTGACAGACAAACGGACACCCGCTTCTCCCATTATGTGTCGAATCTTATGGAAATAGGTCTCCTATAAGTAGACTGACATCTCTGTCTCTGTGCGCATTTAGACAGCGTCTGGACACATGGGAAGGGCTCGTCTCACGGGGAGCGGAACAGAGCTGGGTCAACTGTGACAAAAGTAAAACTGTCACAACAGTTCTCAAGGCTGCGAGGACTGACCTGCTTAAGAAATGTGGACTCTAAGCTATAATATTAGTCAAATAGAGAAGGGCTGCTCAATCAAACCTGCACAATAGCAAAGAAAGCTATTTAGGAGACCACTTTAAATACTTAATTACAACACATATGGTCAGAAGAACAGTGTAGCACCCTGACCACAATCATGAACTTAATGGTAGTGAGCATTTCGTCTCTCCAATAGAAGCTTTCTTGTGGGTTTCATTGGGCTGTATTAAAGTCTGATACTTGGTTGTCAAAAAGCAAATATGTTGGACTCCCTTGAAAACGAGATGGTTCCTCTCAAGGGGCTATCCATTAATAAAAATTTGGAAAATATGACCGCTACTTCATCAAAAAGTACACAATATTTTGCTTTCTTAGTCAGAGTCAACAAAGTCAATATCCCCCTTGTGTCTGTACGTTAGCTATGAAGCTACAGCCTTTAGCAGGTTAGCTTAGCTTAGCTTAGCTTAGCATAAATACCGAAATGAGGGGAAATAGCTAACTGTGGCTTTGTTTCCTGTCATATTTCACATACCATTTTAGCAAGTGGTATCAATCTTGTCATCTTTATTATGACATATGTCTTGAAGGGAAAAGTTAGGATTGTTGACAAAGCCTGAACATGAATAATAAATCTTTATATGTGCTTACAACATTACTGCTACATAGATGCCAGGTGTTAGCTGAATTCTCGAGTGAGCCCTATCAACTACAACCTCATAAAAACCTGCTGAATAAGTAGGTTTGTTGTTACCCTTCACCTCCAACATGAGTGCAAAGTACAGAAACATACGCACCAAACAGGCAGAGCCAGTGTTACTTGTAAACTACATTTTTCTTTCTTTTTGAATAAGTATTGTGCAAATATGTGGAAGGGGGGAAAAAAACAACAATGGTGTCCCACAGCTCTACGCGAGTCCACTGAGTTTGGCATGTCCTGTTTAGGTAGCATTCTTCACAATATACACAAAAAACACAAGCAACCTACAGGTCTGAAGAAGGAAATTCCACACCCACACACACCCACACACACACACACACACACACACACACACACACACACACACACACACACACACACACACACAAAGTTGTAGAAAATAGTGCAAAGTCATATCCAGGTGATTATTCAGTGTTGTGTTGTGAATCACACTGATATGAATGGAGTCAGTTGGGGAACCTGGACAATGAGGCGTGGTGGTCTTATTGTAAGAGGCGGGCTGCTGGAGGAGAGATGTTTGAACTTCCAGGACAAGGAGCGAGGTGAAAGCTGAAGAAAAACACATTGTCCGCCAATGAAAAAGAACACCGAAAACACATAGGGCAAAATGACACCAGATCAAGCGATGGCGTGTTCGCAACCTCCCCCACAACCAAAAGACAAAAAAAGAGCCATCATAATGAAAACACTGGGGGAAGCAAAATAACAGCGGGGTTCAGCGCATGTGAATAACCTTTCGGTGCTGGAAACACAGCTCACCCTTTCCAGAATAATTGAATTTGGTGTGCTTTGTGACCAAGCATAAAGGCCTCCCTTTGCTGAGCGGCAGGCCGGCCATGGCTGTTGCATAACAGAGCTAATAAAGGAGGCCTACAGGGCCCTGGATGGAGAGGAGGAGGCAGACACGTGGGAACTGCCTCTGTTCTGCTGCTTTGTCTGGGGCCGCAAGCAAGCAGAGCCCCTGGGCATTAGTGTAGGCATGCCTGACATAACGCTCATTCCACAGTAACAAAAAAGCCCCACAGAAGTGCTCAGCTTATCGGCAGGAGCTGGCGGGGCCGCCCCCTAGCCACTCGAGGTATCCACCATCCTTTTTAGACGTAATAATTGTCAGGGGGTGACGGTAATGAGTGCAGGGGATGTAAAAGGGTCTGCAAAGTGTTTACAGGTCGTCTCACAGACAGTTCAGTAAGATGTGTGCCGACTGAGAGGTACTCCATCAAGTTTCCCCAGGTATCTGCGCACTGCATTCACACATCAATCCAATTTTTCACTACATGCTGTCATCTAACCAAAACCGCCTCGTCCTGCCTCTCCGCTGCCTGCAAGACGTCAGCCGTGCCAGCAGGAACAAATTTGAACTCTGGCTGATACGCGGCTCCATTGCAGCACATCACGATCATCATTGACAATTATGTTTCAGCTCAATGGCTCTTGTGTTTTAGTGATTAAGCGATGATCCGCCGGCGACACGCCTCCCAGCAGCATGGCAGACTCGAGGCTCCCGAGCGTCAGACGGCCCTCGCCGAGAGCTGTTAGATCACAGGACGGTCGTACCTGCGCTCGGCGATGCCTCCCACAAGGTGTTACACTGAGCTTTTGTTTCCTGAGCATCAGAAGTTGAGGGGGACCTCCTGAGGCCTGCGTTTGACTTCAAACACAGATCATGTTATGCCAAAAACATGAAGGTTTCATTCTTGCCAAATAAGGTTTTCAGCCCCCTCTGAGTGTCACACTTGTCATTTCAGTCTCCAACACAAACTGACACAAATGACCAAGAACCACTTAAAACTGGTCTGGGAAATCTGGCTCAGTATGAACTACATGTTTTACAACTAAGCTTCATCATCTCCAAGGATGCAACTACTGATCATTACCATTATTTTCTCAAGTGACTTTAGGATCTATAAAATTTACAAAAAGTTACCCATTATGTCATCAAACTAGCTTGTTTTGTTTGACTAACCCCATAGATATTCAATTCAAACCCACATAAGTCAAAGAAAAGCAGCAAATCTTCATAATTGAGATGTTGGAACAAGAGAATCTTTTAAATTTTTGTGGTTATCTAGTCGCCACTTCATTTTTGGTTGATCGGCGTATCGGTGAGTCGACTAATTATTTCAGCCCTACTTATCCAACTGATGCTAGTATCAGTCAAAGTTGACTAAGCTCCCATTACGTTGACAGATCCCTGCACCTGACCGCACTGGGTTCATTCTTCTGATTCCCCGCCACACAACGTCAGGAATCCGATCACAATCGCTTTGTTTCGAAATCTGGGACGTGGTCTCATGTAGCAGTGCGTCACACTCGGTTAAAGCCTGTAACTCATGATGATGATGGCCTACGATAACATGCGGTTGATACCAGACAACCATCCTTAAACTATCAGCCTTTGATTTTTTCGTTGTAGAGCAGCTGCCGCACGTAAAAAAAAAAAGGGAAGACCGCAAACACATCATGCTCAAGTGGCATGCAAACAGAGCGTTTATCCGCAGCCGTGAAGAGAGCAGCAACGACGACTGAATAGCTGACACCTTTTTGTATCTGTTGCACGTTAGCAGAAAGTCAGCTTTAGTGCTGCACGGTGGCGTGATTTATTGGAAAGTCAGTATCAGGTGGTGACAGAAAAGATTCCTCTGGTCGAGATAACCTATAAATCACTGAGCAGCACCAGAACGAATGCAGAAAACATTCTTTAGTCATGCAAACGTAAAGAAAAGGAAGAAAAAAAAACAGAAGCCAGTGTCCACCCCCTTCTCTCAAACGTTGACGACTTGAAGATCTTTTGGAACTGCTATCAGCTTCACATAACAATGGTTAATCAACTTGCAGGGAGGAGGAGGTGTGTGTGTGTGTGTGTGGGGGGGGGCTTCAAGGAAATCAGGTTTTTTCTTATCTAGATTACATACAGCTACTACATTCCCACTGCTGAAATCAGCTGCAAGAAATCTGGTTTAAATGTTTGCTGGAGAAGAGGATAATCAAAGTTACACACACACACACACACACACACACACACAGACATTTAAATTGGACTCTGTGAAGCATTGTGACTTTCTTGCTTTTTCCCTCATAGCACAGCAGAGTCAAACACTCGCTATAATTCCCAGTAATCTCACAAAGTCGGCCGTGAATGCCTGATCGAGCCTGTTTCTGGGCTGGTGAAATCCCAGTCCCCACAAAAGCACATCCTTGCAGCTTTCCCAGTGGCCCAACTAGCATTCCTCGCATACTTTCACAAAGATTTCTGGGAGTTGAAGTTTAAAGCTCTGGCCGTGTGCTTGTGCTCCATTCTCAAATCCAGTGACACACACACACATACACACACACACAGTTAAAGAGTGGTTTTGGACTGAAATGCAGAATTATCGAGAGGAGACTTCAGAGCTAGGTCTTGACACACTGGTCTGAAGGAGGTGTTTTTTTTTTTTTTTTATGAAAAGGAAAGGGGGGGGGGGTGGATAACAATAGCTCTCTGTGTTAGGTGTGTGAACCAGGAATGTTTCAGGTCAGTGGAAGTCATAAATCTACTGAGTTTACTGATGAGTCTGAATGATTGAGATTTGACACAGACATCAAGTTTCCTTCCTCCAATGAAGAAGAGACAGATAGCCTAAGTACAAACTCAGGTGAGCAGGACTCATACATGTACATTAGCATGAGTGGGTTTTTCTGTTTGCTGATAACCAACTCCTTGAAACATAACAAAGCAAGGAAAGGCTTGATCTGCTGTCTAACCCAGTCAGACTACAGAGACACACTGGTAAAGCATTAGAGAGAAGAAGCAGCTGCACGGTAGGTGACCATGGGCGTTACATCCCGTGTTTGCATGGGGACTTCTTCAAGAGGTGGGGAGGCCGACTGCTGACAAATCTCAGCTGATCCATCGGTCGCAGCTACATTGGATCACATTAAAGGGAATGGAGGGAAATATACTGTCCTGTCCCCCCCACAAAAAAAAACAAAACAGCCTTCCCTCTGTCGCCCCCCCCTCCCTACTTCCCTCCCTCTGGCCGCCCTGGCATCTCCTCCTGTAAATGAAGGCTGTTTGTTAGGAGGACTTGTTGGATTAATCTTACTTTGTGTGACTGTGTGTAATCCCAACACTCCCAGGCCTTTAGCATACCTATCTCTGGGGTCAATCCATGAAGTTTGCCGGGTGTTGTGGTCGATAAAAAACACTCTGCCATCGAAATCCCGGGCTTCCTCCCAGCCCGCGGGCAGCGGCAGCTCCGAGCTCTCTCTCCGCTTACCGCCGCTGACCCACGGCATAGCGTCGGGATGGTGAGAGGGCTGAAGCCCCCCTGCCCTGCTTTTTTATCCTCCCGAAAAGTCGGTCTTCACTGCATTACAACCAACTCTACCTCGACGCACTTGTCGGCGCAAAACAATGGAGACGTAAATACAAAACTTTCCACCGAAGTTGTCCGTCGGAGATAAAAAAAAAAAAAAAAGTCCCGCTGGAGGTACATCCACGTTTCTTCACACGACTCCCCCCCAAAAAAAACACCGCCGCCGCCGCCACCGCCGCGCTCTCACGGTCCTCGGTCCTCCATGTTCGCCTCCTCCACCATATTTCATTCCTCCGTGTCCATATTCGGGAAGAGCGGATTTGCATAAACGGGTCGGACGTACGACTGAGCGAGCTCCTCTGTCCAATAGGGGAACTTCAGAGCTCAACACTTTCATTAAAGTTCATTATCTGTGGAGAAGAAGAAAAAAAAACCCCATCGATACTACGGTTTATGTAAAGTTTATTTACATTCACTTTAACTCAATCAGAAACAGAGAGGGATTATAAAAAGACAGCGGGACAAAACTGTTCATTTCTATTTAACCTGCATGACATAACGGGCCGGTACCATCATATAATAAATTATTATTATCATTAACTCAAAAAAGGGGACATGGCTGAAGTGGGTCAGTAGTTTAAATAAGTTTAATTTAATTTAAATGTACTGACAACATCAGGAAAGCAGCAATAGTGTGGTTTGTTGTTGACTGCAGGTAGTTTGAGTGATGCAGCAGCGCCATCTGCTGTCCCCTACACACACTGCAGCAGTTTACACTGTCCAGTGTATAATGTAGGCCAGCGGGTTTTAAAGTAGGGGGCTATGATGGGGTCCTTGCGAGGATTACAGGGGGTCCCCAGCAAAAAGGAGAATTGTTCATTTCTGCTATAATTCCATCCATAACACAATGACACAATTTAGGATTATTTTGGTCATGAGTTTCATACAATTTCTGCAATAAATCGTCAAATCTGTGTCCTTGATGGGGAAAGTTTTAGAACCACTGATGTAGTCTACCTATATTATAGATCCAAGGTAATGCTGTTTGTACATTTTTTTAATTCCCTTTAAAAATCACATAAACAGAAACTGACCTGCCCCTTAGACCCTTAAGCTCCCTACTTAGCACCACGTGAGGACCCCTGAGGACATTTTTGGGACAATTTGCACCAATTACTGTCTATAGGAAAATATCCACACACCTACCAGCTGCAGGAGCAATGTATTACAAGAGTGCAACAGTATAAAAGTTCAGGGGTCACAGCAATTGTACTCTCGGTGATTTCCCCATGGCCACTTATAAAAGTACATAATTAGACCAGATATAAGAAAATTATTATCAGATAATAAACTAACTCAATGTTGATAACATACACAACATACTTAGTGTGTGTGATGTGGGAGAGAGAGGCAGTTTTGCTGACATTTTAGGTACTTTAGGGTATTTGTCGACCCCTATGTGTGACTACAAGGAACTGCAATAACACTAATAAAACATTTCCTCATACTTTTCTTCCAGTTGATGGTGCAGTGACTGAAATACAGTGTGACTTGAAAATCAAGTGGAATTTCCACAGAGGGGGGGGGGGGATTCTGTTGACAAACTGGTTGGATTATCACAAGTATTTTCTTCATACCTGTTTCCTTGAGGAAATGTTCCTCAGAAGAGACTGTGAGAGGAAATACAGGCTCAGCAGGAGATGTGATAAAAAGTGATTCCTGTGCATCAGACAAGTGCACTCCTGCTGCAGTCTGACAGTCAGGGCAGTCAGCTGAGCATTTTGTTCTCCACAGAAGGAGGAGTTTAGCAGGCCGGGGATTTTATCTGTGCGTTTTTGTCTTCGTGTTTGCTCGTGGTGTGTACAGCTGTGTGTGTGTGTGTGTGTGTGTGTGTGTGTGTGTGTGTGGTTGGGAAACATTTTCTCACATCACAGCTTTGATCTATAGCCTCCTACAATGATTTCCCACAGGCTGTGTAGTGTTCATATGAGAGGACACAATAAACTGCACTGTTGTTTCATTTTCAGTCACATGAAACAAAAAGCGGGAGTGTGAGAACAACAATCCCAGACAGATGAACATAATTTCATTAACTGGTTATATCAGCTGCTGTGATCATCAATCAATCTTTTTATCCATGGAGCACATTTAATTTGCTTGTGTAATGATATTACATGGATAATAAATTAATGAACTTGAAGGCACTGGTTGTAAAGGATGTCCTATGGAAGACACATGATACACTGATAATAGTGTCTTTATGAATGTATTCATTTTCCATACGTTTATAAGTTTACAGAATGGACACTTTTGAAGGAAGTAAAATATGTTAGTATGAAGTTTTAATCACAGAATAAAAACAAAATGAATAAAGCATCTCTGCCCAAGAGAAGAGCTTATCTCTTTCTGCTCTGTTTTGTCTGTCTGTCTTGTGTTTGCCCATTTTAATTGCTTATTTGGACACTAAAATTGCTATCTCTCATGGAGGACGCACAGGATGCAATAAATGGACATCAGGAGGTTTTTTCATATAAATTAAGCTGCTGTCTACGTCTAAGTGTGTCCCCTGTGGCCGGCAGAGGCAGAAAAAAATAGGCATTTGACAATGATCTTGTGGAAGCTTGGCTATCTCTGCCTCTGCCCTTGCTGCCCATTGGCACAGCAGCCGGAGCAGGAGGACCACAAAGGGGAGGGCCGAACGGGGCCCCCCTCTCCTCCCCGCAGCAGAAGATGTGTGCTCCTCTGAGTGGGAACTGTTTGTGAAAGAGCTGCGAGTCCAGAGCCCAAGCGGTCAACTCTAATTATCAGGTGTTGTGAGCTGCTCCTGTCCCAAGTGGACACTGCAGGTCTCTCCATCTGAAGTGCAGTCGGAGAAGAACTCTTGTGGCTCTGTCAAGCGTAAAGGTCAAAGAGAGAGAAAGAGAGAGAGAGAGAGAAAGATGGACACATGCGCCTGCGCTTTGGAGCTGCTGGGGATGCTGTTGTATGTCGGAGCGTGGCTGTGCGCTTTAGCCACCACTATCTTACCACAGTGGCTGACCATGTCCACTGCGCTGCTGCCAATAGAGAGTTACGAGCTGGGCCTGTGGGAGACATGCGTGGTGCAGGATGTCGGGGGTATGGAGTGCAGATCGTATGACAGCCTGCTGGGCCTTTCCAGTGACCTCAAGCTGGCTCGCATCCTCATGTGTGCCTCCCTCGCAGTGGGCTTGCTGGGAATCCTGGTGACTATACCTGGACTTCACCTGATCAACAGCTGTAGAGGGAACAGAGGCAATCGAACCAAGAGGTCTTTAACCACCATGGGAGGGGTGCTGGGAATGGTCTCTGGAGTGCTGTGTCTGATCCCCGTTTCCTACATGGCCCATTTAGCCGTGATACATTTCTTTGACGATAAAGTACCTGAGGTGGTGCCACGATGGGAGTTTGGAGATGCCTTGTTCTGCGGCTGGGCAGGAGGATTTCTGCTTATAGTGGCCGGGTTGATCTTGGTCACTTCTTGCTTATGTTCACAAGAGGAGCCTCAGCCTGCGATGCAGCGGAGGTACCAGGTGATGAGTACTGATGCTTCCCTCAAGAAGCGGTTGGAGTATGTTTAAGGAGCCGAACCATGAAAAAGTGACACATATAGAGACTGACAACACAACACAATCACATGTAGAGCTGCACCTCAAACTGCTTTTAAAACAATGTCAGTAACTGGTTGTATATCAAAGACGACATTCTGTATAAAGGTGGCTTCATTGCTTGTGGAAAAAAAGATCCATTTGTATAACTGAACCAATCAATCAATCAAAATGCAACAGTACATTTGAAGATAATCTGCTGTTATCAGTTAAATGAATATATTTTTGAAGATATATTTTATAAATGCTTTATATTCTTTATTCTGGGATTAAGGGCTTCAGGACTTTTTCTCTTATCAATGCCAACAGTATATATATTAAAGTCTGTTTTCATGACACTTTAGCTTTTAAAATGCTGTGATTGTACATTATACTGAGTACTAAAAACATAGAGATGACCTCCTGAAGCACAAATGATTATGTGCCTGCTTATTTTTGCTTATGTGCTGCATTGTGTTGCACATTCAGATGATTGACATAAAGAACTATATTGAATTTCTTTTGAAAATTTGTCTCTTGTCAGTTTCTTGCACTACACTGATTGAGCCAGATTATTGTCTGCATTTGGAATATACTGAATATGTTAAGTAATGTTCAGAGGACCTGTATTAAACACCAACTACATCTGTCTCCAGTTAGGTCAGAGATTGAAACATGACTGCTCTTTTGCCCATTCATCATCTGGTCATCCATTAGTCACATAAACCTGCAGCCTATTTTAGTCTGAAGCAGTCCACACAGTCGCCCTCTTACCAGACGACAAGCTGAGCAGTGAAGGGGTGTTGGAGGAGGAGAAGGGGGGGGAGGCGGTTAGAAACTGAAAACAGCCGTCTTGGTTCGTCAGGTGTGTCTGCGGCGGTGGAAACACAGCTTGAGACTAATTCCATCAGATTTCCTGGTCACTCGCTGAGCTAAGCTGTGTTTAATGAATGCTTTAATGGCCAGTGTGGACTGGGAAGAATGTAGAACAGGTTGCCCTCGCGGCTCCTGCTTTGACATAATTACACAAATTTGTCAAGGTCAAAGGCCGCCACCACCGCCGCTGCTCTCTTCACTCCAAAATGTCTATCTTTATCATTTACATACATACAGGTATAGTTACACAGATGTGTGAGGATCCTATTCATGGTGCTTTTTGTGTAGTCAGCTCTTATAGGATGAAGTTAATGAGAAATAATGAAGTATGGCTGAGGGGCCTAAGACATGACAGACTTCACTTTTGAGGATGAAAAAGAAGCTAACAGTGGTTCTGTCAGGCCTTTCAGAGCCAAGGAGCGGGGAGCAGGATTGAGAGGCACCCTCCAATCTTTTGATGCCATGCAATCTACAGGGAGGGCCTGTTGTCTCCCAGTGTGAGGGCCGCTATCAGCAGGGAGGCAGTGAAAACAACAGAGATGTTCCTTTTGATTATCGTAGAGGCTTCGAGGGCAGTGCAGCTACAGGCTACACACAAAGGAAATGCTCTTCTCATGAATTACTTTTAAATACATCCGACGGTAAACAAACATAACTGCCCCAGAGGAGGTTGATAAGATAACCACTCAAAATATTTCTTCAACATTTTGCTCAAATTATTTATCTTAAGAGATGACTGACTGGAACATGACCCTCAATTCTGATGGTTCAGATGTTGATAAAGATAATCCAGGCCCGAGTTCAAACTCTGATAAGATATTATAGTCAGTGCAGCAGGTTGGATATTGCAGTTTTGTGAAATCCACAGCTCAACACATCCATAAAGGAATTTAAACAATCTTGATAATGTTTCAACGCCCTCACAATTCACATTTCCCCCTTAACTGTTTATGACAGTTGGAGGCTGAGAATAGAGTAATCTCTAGATGAGATACATGCTACAATAACTGATTTTACTTGTAAAATGTAAAGATGAAGCAATGACCTGCCAGTACAGACACTTACTGACAGTTTCCGAGCTAGTCTACATATAAGATCAGAATGGTTTCAACTGACAGTGATGGAAGAAGTATTTATGTGCTCCAGATGTGTTATCATTATTATCATCATATAACGTACTTAACATAGTAAAAGTAAAAGTATTAATTCTTCAAAAAAAAAATGTTGATAGTGATGCAACAAGGCAAGGTAGCAGCATTTTCCTGTTGAAGCTCGTTGAGTTAGGTATACAGAATATAATATACAGTTTATCTCAGTGGTCTCCAATCTAGTGCATGAGCCCTGCCAAAGGGTCACAAGATAAATGGGCCACATACAGCCCAATTTGATCTTAAGTGGGCCAGAAAAGTAAAACCATTGCATAACAAGCTATAAATGACATATAATATATATGTAATAAAACTATACTATAAAATATCTATTTACAAAACAGTTTGAGATGTCTTCAAAAAATTAGTGTAATTTCAACAACATTATGTGTTTTTTTCAGATTATTTTGCACAGAAGCTGCTGATTGACAGTATTTTGAACAATGTTCAATATATGAATGGTTTCAATATGACCACAATATGTGTTCTGCCCGGGGGGTGGGAACTTCTGAGGCAGTGAAGCAGAATTTTAAATGAAATGGGCTCAACACAGTTTTACTTGCTCCTGAAACCTGGTGGCTGGCGTCATACTTTGCAAAGTTATCCAGTGGGCCAGATTAGACCCGTGGGTGGCCGGTTCTGGCCTGAGGGCCGTATGTTTGACAGCCCTGATTAACGAGGTTGGAAAAAAGAAAAAACAACATTCTGATCATTTTACCGCTGTAGGGTAAAAGAACAGTAACCTTTATATTTTGGTTATTTGGATATTTATAGTGTTTGGGTAAGAAGCACACAATAGAAATACTCTAGAAGTACCTCAAAAGTAACGTTCCACCACTGTCTTCTGATGGAGTATTGTCTGTTATAACTTTTATCTGATGTTGATCACTGGGAATAGCAAAAATCCAAAAGGAAGTTCATCTGCCTACAGCTTTAAGTACACAACAAATAAACCATTAGTAATTTTTTAGCTTTTGAGTTTTCCAGTTTTTCCACATTACTGGTCACCTTTCTGTCTAAAAACCTTCACCCCTCCATTATAGCTGACAAAGAAGATGACTTAGCATAACAGATTAGATAAAACATAGGCAGGTCAGGGTGTTATGACAGGCTTATCTGCGGAGGGGAATGTACAAATGTAGTGGGAGGGAATTACAGACAAAGAGGAGGGGATGCAAGATGAATGAATTTTCCCAAATTTTCTTATCTGGAGGAATGTTTCTGCATAATATTTAGTTATACTCAATCTGGCACCAAAAATGCAGTTTGCGATACACCTCACCGCCCCCCTGAAGTGGTCAGAGCAGGTCTACCATTCATCCACTTGTGGGACTTGTGTTTTTGACAGAGAGCTGTGCTCGGCTGAAGAGGGTCTTTTGTTCTATTGCAGCTAGCCGCCTCCAGAGAGGTGCAGTGTGTGTGTGTGTGTATGTGCATGCATGTGCGTATGACTTCCCTGGCAACAATCACTACTGTGAGACGGCCCCCTCTCCATACTCACATGCCTGCTCTCGTCAGCCTCCTACCCAGGTCACATGAGCAGGGCCCCCAGTCCAACCTGACCTGCTCAGATCCTTCCTCACATGAGGCCTGTCAGGAGCCCACACCTTGACATGTCACATCACCTCCCACCAGCCTGTGTGGCGATTATGCTGATGAGTCACTACAAGATCTGTCAGGTCTGTTTTCAGACTGCTCTGTTGGAGAGATAAACAGTTTATGATAGTATAACATCTAACAGCAGATATCTGTCCCTGGACTCTGACGGCTTCACTTCACTGTAACTGTGCTCACTTCACAGGAGCAATAAAGTTAAAATAGAATATGGCTGGCATGCTGTTATCTCTAAATTAAATTAAGATTGTGACTGCAAGGACATATTGCAATCCATAATATGACTATAGTCAACATTTTTTATATCAACAGTGAATCACATGATAGCTTGTATACACAGAGAATAATCACCACACTGACACTTACAGCATATATAATTCAGCTCCAGTCACAGCTTTGGTTGAAAGTTAAAGTGGTCAGTGAGTCTGGCAGAGTTGGAAATGTAAAACTCTGACAAGCTCACTGTAAGTTAGCTCCCCGGCACTGTCAGAACTTTGTTAAAGGTTAGAAGGAGATTGAACATTGGACTTACAATTGTCAGGTGACAAGAAACATGACTCCAAATCAAAGCTAATGTTGTTTCATACTTGCTGGAACTGTAAAATTAACAACTGTTGGCTCACAACTTCAACATACTGCATGTCAACTACTCTGCTTGGAATAATAGTACGTGTCTAATATGTTTTATCACCTCATTAAAAACCTTAACATGTAATCTATTCCTTCTTCCTCATCGAAACACCCTAGAATCTATGAATATGCCAATATTGTTCATTTAAATAATGTTGTATAACTGTTGGACACAAAATGTCTCCTAACTCACTGTGAAGTTTATTCCTTATACTTATATTTGACCTAAATAAATGAAGCAGGGGTTTTCATTTGTGCTCTAACTGCAGGTGTAAACTCTCCAACCCAGTTTTATGTACCATTCATGCTTTTTGGGGGGCATGTCAGGGTTTTAATATCACACTCAATCAATGCTTTTTCAAATGTGAGTAACTCTATTTAATAAGAATCCTCATGTGTTTTTCAAGCACTAACAGTTTAGATCAATTTTTATTTTTCATCTTGTGATCCAGTGACAGTGAATTCTCGATTGTTATATTACTGTAGTTATTTCATGTGGCGTCCTGGATTAATGTACAACTCATGGTGTATCTCATAATATTACATGATGGCCAGTGTTCTGCTGAATAAAGTCAAAAGTTAACAACAAAAGGTGCCGAGTGAAGTCACTTTCCTGAAGATGGAAATTATGAAAAGTCCCTTAATTGTTCGAGAAGTTCTGTTTTGCCATCATGACACTTCCTCAGTTTGAAAGGTAGGATTATCGATGCCCTGGTTTCCATTTGGAAACTCTGTCCAGGTACCGTGGAGTGGGTCCCTAGTGTGTCTGGGGGCCTCTGAGCTCAGGGTCTGCCAGACGTACTGGTAGCAGAGGAAAACCAGCCCGCAGATGAGCATCATGATGGAGGCAACCATGCCCATTCCGATGGCTGTGCCCACCTGCTGACTGGCGGGAGCTTCTGGAAGGTAGAACTCTGGAGGAAAGTCTATGGTGCTGTTGTTCAGCACAGAACTCATGTTCCAACCCAGTGGCACCAAGCATAACACAGCTGTGAACACATACAGGGTCCCTGCCAGCACGAAGGCCAGCCGGATATTGCTGCGATCCTCCACAGAGAAGTAGGCCATCCTCATGGCCAATGCAGCACTGATGTTCCCCGCTAGGCCGCAGATCACCGCCAGCAGCATCAGCACCTGAGCCACAGAGATCTCTGCTGGAACAAAGGTGTCCGAGATGCTGATCCATTGACAGTTCTCAAATTTGGGAAGGGTGTGGCTGTAGAAACACACCCTCCAGATACCCACCCAGGCCACACCTGAGGTGACAACTGACTTGTCAGTCACATACCAAAGACGCCACTCGTTCATGCCGTTTGTGGTCATGATAAGGATCCATGCCAGAAACCCTGCCACCAGGCCCAGGAACTGCCAGTGAGCTGTGTTAGCCAGGTAGATCATCCTGCCCTGTGTGACTGCTAATGCTCTGAAAGACGGATCTCTGAGTCACACGTCGAGTACACATCCATCACTCCTGCTGAATACAAACATATCCAGTTGTGTTACATGGACTCAAACTCATTTATATTCTGGTATTATGCTCAGATCTGTAAACATGGTCACAATACACTGAGGAAATTATAAGAAAACCCGTCAGTGGGGACTCGTGGTTGGGTTTGTGCCAAAGGTATGCTGGGATTCACCTCAGAAAGGAAACCTTTAAAGAGTCAGTTCACCCAAATGATTTAAAAAAAAAATACATATTTGAATTAAAGGTGCAATATACAACATTCAGCCTCACTGGATGACAGAAAACAGCTATTTGCTATGTAAAGATACAGTGGAGTAAGGCGACCTGAGCAGTGAATGAAGTCACACTCATATGTGTTGTTATCTGAATTTCTCTGTTCTTCGTTTTAGTAGTCGGTCCTGCCACATGTGCATGTTGGTGCATGCGAGTCCCTCCCTGTCCTCCAAATCTGTTTCCAATGTGGCCAATGTATTGCAAACTTTCTCAAATGACAGCTGAACTGTACAATAAAATATGTTTCTGAAAACATTTAAAGTAAGAAATAGGTAATGTAGACAAAGAGAATTGTACCGTTTTTTCCTCACAACTTAAGTAAACAACGTGACAAATGAAGTGTCACATGTACATTTGTCTTTGTCTGAGTTGCTAGTGCTTCAGTGTGACACCTAGTGGCTGAATGTCATGTATTGCAACTTAAAATATGATTTTTCTTATTTTTCTTAACACATTTGGTTGTTCTTTTCATCTTCTCAATCACATATTCACATCAGGTTTGAGAGTAACTGGAACTGCATTATCTTTGCATTATTGTTGTTTAAAATCTTTACTGAAATGACCAACCCCCCCCCCCCCCCCCAAAAAAAACCTCTTTTGGTAAACAGTGTCCTGATTACATTTGATAATCCACAGACCTCACTGTCAAACAGGTTTCATTGGATACCCTTTCTATTTAAGAAATGTCTGAACTTGAACTGACCCATCAAGGAGTATTTATTGCAGCAACAGGAAGATAAATGACTGAATTAAACGCTGACTGTGTTGTAAACAGAGACATGCAATCAACACATTTTTACTGTTGGTTAATGTCCACCATCTATTTTTTGAAAGGAGGTAACAGGCCTTTTTCACAGATGACATTTTATCATGTCACGGTAGGAAAAGCACAGGTATAAATAATAAATTTAACAATGGCTGATTTCCATGTAGCTGCTTCAGTTTCATGCTGGCTCACTGTCATGACTTCCTGGGACAAGAAGGAGTGGCCAAACGTTCAACTCTTACTGTACAATTGTTGTGACGTATACTTACGTTACGTTTTAACAATAACAATGCAAAAGGATTATTTACTCTCATCTTATTTTGAAATATTGAGTACATGTAAATTATGAAATACTAAAAACGATAAAACAAGTTTTAGTGGTACAGTATTATTGTGTCTGTTTCCTTACTGTCTTTTTTACTGCCATTATAACAGTTAGCCTTTCTTTTCAATGTAAGCGGTGCATAAACTGTAAGAATCTTCACCTAGACTAACACAAAGATACTTTTATCTATAAGGGATATTGTTCATCCTTAAGCGAAATGACATTACAACAATTAATATCCTGTTTGTTACAGAGGGAAAGGAATTCTGACGAAATAAACCAACAGTACAAGATGACGTTTTAATGTGTTGGGTTTTTTTTCTTTTCTTTTTTTTTTTTTTACAGGAAATTTACTTATAATTCTCTAATTTTCTTTCACTTTTCTTCACTCTTTTCTTTATCTCTTTGTTACATGAGATAGTCAGACATCATAGGCCGAGTCCTTCTCACAAATCACCTATTGTTCACAGTATACACCTATAAATCATTATGGTGAGGAATTGCCTTGTGAAATTTTGGAATATACATGGACTGTTCAAGATGAAGTTCAAATGTTCATCAGTTACATTGAGAAATAGAATAAAATTGCATTGAAAGCTTGTTTTTACAGTAGCTGCAGGTACATGTGCAGGTCAGTTTGAGCATTGCTGTGGTTAATGATTGTCCGATTAAATATTTCCAGGTAGAGGAAATAAAGCAACCACTAATACATTTTATCCTTTTTACTCACCTTGACAATGAACTTCAGTTTTGTTATTCCTCGGTATAAACAGAATACTTCCACACATGCTGAAAAACTTGCATTTTGCTTCAGTTATGCGACACAATGTCTGGCTGTAAAGATGGTCATGTCAAAGTCTTTACCTGCCACATTATCAGTAGAGAGGAGGGTGTGGTGGAGTTAATAAGTGACATCGGACAACAAGCTGATCCACAGCAGGAAATAAATTGGACACCACTGGCTGGTTTCAGCAGACTCTTTATTTGATATAAAGTAGCACAGCTGATAAAGTGTTAAGAGTCAGGCTGTAGCAGTGCATGAAGCGTGTAAAACTGTAACATACTCGAATGTGCAGCACAAACATTTACATTCGGGAGACAGATTTAATCCCTAAAGTCTGAAATTTAGAGTGACGTTCAAGCTGGTCAAAATGCTTTGGAATGATTTTACTTCCATTTTTTTTTGGTTGCAAAATGATCAACCTGAACAATTCTTTTTAGTGTTGAAATTAAACTAGAAGTCAAGTAACGACTGTGGTAACTATGCATTCAACATCTTCACCGTGAGTAACAATACACAGTGAAGTAATAAGACCCCTATACAAAAAAAACCAAAACAACAACACTTGGTCAACTTATATGTGGCCACATCATAATCTAAATAAGATGATCTGAATGTGAGTGGATAAAACAGAACAGCACTTGCAAAAGTGGATAAAATATCGGACAGTGTTTGCAGTGACATGGGGTGACTCCCAGGCACTTCAAATGTGAATTTCACTTGAGACAAAAGTCTGAATGTGAAGTGCTTCTTCTGTGTAGAGAAGTTCAACAAGTGCTCTTTAAAAATGACCAGAATCTGCACACTTTCTACAGCCTTCCAACTTCACCTCACATTTATCACAGTTCATTTTAATGCAGAAGAAAAAAAAAGCTTCTTCAGTGATAAAAGCAGGGGGCACATATGTCTTTATAAAAGGCCACTAGTTTATACATTAATGTTAACCAAAACCTCACATTTGTTGAAATATTTGGCCAGATTTTCAAATGATGTGAAACGTGAACAGGATTTCAGAGTGTGAAATTTTTTTTAAAAATAAAACATGATAAATACTCCTAGTTGCTCAGCGTGTTAACACACACCAGGTAGCATGGCAGCTCAAAATCAGTTGAAGATAAAATACTGTCCCCTCCTGCACGGATTCAAATGGCTACAATAAATTACTAAAAAAAAAAAAAAAAAACATTAAAATAAAAACAAATCAAAAAATGGCATTAAAGACTTTAGATACAGTGGTTGTTTGATGCCAGGAAAAGCAGCATCTCTCACAGAGGAGATACTTCTGGATGCTGTCAGTCCGGTGTAGAAGGTGTGAAGTAGTAGGATGTGCTTGGCTCTATGTGTGACGCTGAAATGAAAAATGACAGAAAATGCAGCAGTCTTCATAGATCCAAACAGGCTGTTTGTCACTGTAATTTCTCATCTCTGTCTCCCTCTGCTGGATACAGCGCTCAACTGCAACTAGCACAATAACTAGCCTTTTATCATTCAAGAGTTTGGGGCTGTTTCAACCACAAACAGGGTCCAGCTTCTTCAAAAGGACAACCTTTGTTCTATCGGCAGACTGTCCATCAGACACTTGAGCTGCTCCTCGCCTAGTTTAATTTTGTCCTCGAGCTTGCGTTGCTCGATGATGAGCGCGGACTTCATCTTGACAAAGTGCTCGTAGTCTGTAAGGCTGTCCTCCTGCAGGTAGTTGGCAAGGATGTCGAAAACCACACCCTCCCGGCGGTCCAGGTTCTCCTTTAGCTCCTTTGCATCCTCATGCTGTCGGATCAGCAACTTTCTCTTCTCGATTAATGTACGCTGGAGAGGAAAAAAAACAAAGAACAAGAGGATTTGAGAAGATACATGAAGTTTTCTCTGCTGGAATGAGGAATCATTAAAGAAGCATTTACTATCTGAGACTTTTACTTTACTAACCCTCTCCTCAGGAGTAGCATCTTCCTCCAGACTGTTGAGGGCGTTCTCCACTCTGGCCAGACGGCCTGACAGGGACAGTAGCAGGCTAACCACCTTGTCCAGGTCCCCCACAAACATCCTGAACTTATCCAGCTCATTGGGTTTGCAGACCTTCTGGACTTGGGCCTCCACCTCATCTCCCAGAGCATTGTTGTCCAGGACGTCCTCCTGAAGACTCTCCCTGGCTTCTCGCAACACCTGGAGCTTCTTGGTAAGGCTGTCGATCAGCTCTTGCTGCGAATGAGAATAAAAATATAATAAATTTTATGAAGGGAAAGACGTTAATCTCAATAAACAGATTCTGCATATAAATGAAGATTTGTGTTCTGGTTTCTGTTTTGGCGATTTCTAGAGGAAAATGCAGGTAAGCAGTCCATATGGGGAGCGAAATAGGTGGATAGCACTGGCTGAAATACTGTCTGGGCCTAAAGCACCAACACTGGACTGTGATCCAATACAAAGTTTTTTTTTTTCCTGCTGCTTTTAGTTTTCTTTCGAGAACAAATACCTCCTGGTTTTGTTATCATATGAATCTTAAAGATGGATAGTGGGTTCTAGCTGCATGTTACCTTCTTGTTGGCCAAATCAATGTCCAATTCATCTTCAGAGTCCTTCTCCTCCTCCTGCTCTTGCTCCTGCATGTCCTTCATCTTGATGAGGAGTTCAGCTTTGGGAGCAGATGTACTGTAATATGTAGAGCTGGTTACCATGGTGACGGCAGCCGCCATGCTGTCCTCCTTTTCCCTGAGATACAAATAACAAACAATGTTTCTCATATTAGCAAAGAAACCAAACAAAGATCAAGTGTAAACTCTTGTTAAAACAAACACTGGACCTCATTCAAGACTCACTTATGACTGATTTCAGGGAACTTGTTGAAATCAGTAATTTTCCCTTATTAAGAATTCAGAGCTTTTTCACCAATGATCTTGGTCTTTTGACTGAATCATGCAGAGATGGTCTGCCTTTCTCCACAGTGAAAAAAACGTTATCTCCCTTAAAATGGTCTTCATCTGGATGAATTTGGAGTTTAATGTGTTACCAACACCAGCAGTGTAACATCACCTACTGTAAAATATTCTCCGGTCACGTCTCTTTTGCCTCCTCCCATCTAACTCATTGACCACTTTGCTTTAGCCAGATGTTTCTTATTATCTAACTTCATGTCAAACTATTCCCTCTTTGAGCTGATCTGATGGCGCTTGCAGCTCTTTTAATAGTTTTGGGGTCCCCTCATATGAATACTGACATAGTTAAATGTGTTATGTATTTGACTGCTGATTTCAAACAGCAGAATTGGAAGCTCCACATTGTGATTCTTTTGTTTTTTTGACTCTTGGGTAACATTTCCGTAAGTGATCAAATCTTGTGAACGTGCACCTGCTCATGAACAGGTGGCAAGTTTAAACAAGTTAAACTTGAAAAGTTTGATGAATCAAACTTGGACCATACAGTCTCGCAGTAAAAGGCTCTGTATGACCAATCACAGTGTTTGTTTACAATAACGTCTGGGTAAGAAAAACCCTTGCGTCATGTACATACAATTTAAAGGCGTGGAGCAAAAAAAAAAGTATATGGTAGAAGTAAGTATAAGCAGTAACTAGTAAAAGTGATTAAAAGTAAGCGCAAATAAGTATGAATGAATACAGCAGTGAGGTAAGCAGTATGGCGGCTTCCCACTATGACAAAGGCAGCCACCAGTTAGTCTGAGCGGCGGTGAGATGTCACTGTTGGGTAGATTTGGTTTATACGACGCCTGCAAAGCAACACACTACATTAAATAAGCACAGCAGGAATGTATAGGATAGGCTGGACTACTGTGTTTAACTACATATCTTACAGTTAAATTTTACAGTTACGGCTGAAAATGACTGACGGCTGCCAGTTGCCTAGCTGGTAATGACTGTTAGTGTAACGTCACAGTAATTCAGTATATAACTTTTTCCAGGATGACCCAAACAGATGCGCAATTCATGCATATGAATTAGTTTCACCTCATATAGCTAAATACATGTTAAGTGTTTTTTCCAGGAGTGAATTTAGTTGATACATGACAGTAAATAGACTCTAAAAGACCCAACAAGGTGAGAAAATGTAAATATTAAATGTGTCTTCAACAATGTAATCAAAATGTTAACACCTCTTATAAATCACTGATATTAGCTGCAGGGCCCCTCTTGGGTCTAGTATAGAAGCTAAAGATAGAGGCTGACCTTTCCTCAGCAGACCGAGTGACGGCCTGTTTTACTGGCACCTTCCTGCGTTGATGAGCTTCTTCCAGCAGCTGCTCCCCCTGAGGGAAGATGCCCTCCATCAAGTCCATAGTGGTTTTCATCTTGCTCTGGTCAAGAATGTCAGCGAGTGACTTATCCTTCCCCATGATGTCCCTGGCCAGCACCTCTCTCTTCTGGTCCTCAGACAGTCCTGTGGTTACGCCTCCTCTGTTGCCGCCGGGCTCCTCTGTGGGCTGCGGTGGCTGCTGACTGTTGGAGGTGTTGTGGTCTCTAACAGTGGTCATGTATGGGTCTCTCGGGGGCTTCAGGTCTGTCTGAGCAGCCGGCGTGCCGTCGGGGTCCCTCTGACGAGTGAAAGCGCTGCTGCCCAGGCTGCCGAGCCTGGTTACATCAGGACTCTCAGCTTCAGCAACGGGGGAGTCGGTGTGCCGCAAAAATGGACAATTCTCCTTCTCTGTGACTCCCTCTGAGTGCACAATCCTGACGGGTACTTTCTTCACTGCAGGATTCTGGTTTTCTATCACATGTTCCATCCTGAAATTTGAGTGAAAGACAGAAAACAATCTTATAGAAAGAGTCTCCTTGAATCTTCCTGTGAAAAGGAGGAGCAAAACTTTTTTTAGCTGTTATTCCAGCCATATGCTGATTTAAAGTTTCATTGTGTGATGGCAACTGAGATTTTTTCCATGCCCAGTATTGCTGGAATATCCAAGACTCCTGGACTCCTCCCACTACTCTGGTTTCTGCTAGCTGTAATAATCGGTCTGTACAGTCATAAATTCACTACAGATGATATCAATTAGTTGTTGAATCAAGAAGATGAACAAACGGCTTTAAGAGAGTGGCTTTAGACTACATTTGACATTTTCTGCATTGGGTTGAATTGCGCCTTAACCGCCTGTGGCTTTTATAGAAATGCGGAGAATCCCTCTAATTCACTGCGGCTTGATAGCACTCACATGTTGACTCTCAATAAGCTCCTTTGTACATGTAGCATAAAAGACACAATGAGTAGAAGTTCTGACTACACTGAGAAGTGGTTTAACACTCACAGCAATGTTTGCACTGGTGTGGCTGCTGGATGAAAACTCTCATTTTCTTTCTGAGGAGGTGAAAAAGTGAAGATTACCTGTTTGAGTCTTCATCCTGAAGAGAGACAGGAGGCTTGTCGCTGAGCCTCTGGGGGGAAAACTGTGGCGATGGAGAGCGCTGCCCCTCCATGGTCACCGGCCCTGAAGGTCTGTAGGAGAAAGCCGGGGGAGAGGAGGCAGGCTGAGGATTGGATGTTGACAGCTGATGCACTGCCCCTTGTCCTTTGTCCACTAGTCCTTTGCTGTGCTCAGAGTCTCCCTTTGGAGAGTGGGAGGGGACGAAGGCGGTGTTAGGATCACTGTTGGGAGAGCGGTGGGTGAAGATTTCACTCTGGGAACTGGCGAAGGACTCTAGGGAGTCTGGGCATCTGGGTGGGGAAGGCTTCTCCAGCACAGGGGGCTTCCTCCTCGATCCAGACGGCGGCTCGGTGTGGTTGTGGTCCTCAGGCTGAGGCGGGGCAGACTCTGGGACACTGTGAGAGATAGATGTGGGTCTGTGGTTCACGGTGGCTGGAGCAGCTCTATGTCTGCAGTCAGAGTTGGTTCCTGTCATGGGCGGAGGGGGTGGCGCTGAGTAACGCTCAAACTCCACAGGCTTTTCTCTCACTTTACAGTCAGCGGGCCCTCTGTCAGAGAACCTGAGGAACACAATAGAAAGCTTTTAATTACACGATGAGGCAGTGCGGACTATCATCTGCAGCTCAATCAAATAATACACTGTGGCAGAGGCCTTGTTCATCTCTCCAGCAGCCACTATGATTACGACTGTGCCAGCATGACAAGACACATGTCTCTCTTTCTCTCTCTCTCTCTCTCTCTCTCTCCCTCCCTCTTGTGCAAGGCTCCTCCCTGGTAACTGTTCAGCTGGCAGTCTGAAGAAGCATATTTCAGTTCCCACAAGTCTGCATAGAGGAATAAATAATCCTCCAGTGCAAGTCCGAAGCAAGACCGAATCATTTTTTCCTGCCTGATTCCTGCATTTACAGTTTTAACTCTTTGTAGGTAAAGTCAGACATTACTGGAAGCCTGATGGTGAACTAAAGGAGTTAAAAACAATGTTGTGCCTCCTTAAGCATTAATTTAACCTTACGACACAGTGGCATGCTGTCATTAACTGAACCACCTAGACTGTTAATGGTAAAGGCATGCAGACCTGCTTCAGCCTGGTTTCATGCACACAGATTACATTTCCATGCATGCGAGTGCCCTGAAACAAATTAAATTAGGAGCACTCTGAGAACATTAAGGCAAAATTGTATTGATCCTGTAGTCACAAGATACAGCGTGGTGGCTCGTGGACAGACAGACGCCATCATTCAAACCTCTCAAGTCTTACAAGCTGCGACAAGTTCATGTTCCTACTCACCCTGAGTGAAGCTTTAACCCTGTCGTCTCCATAGAGCAGAAGTAAAAGTGAGCGAGTGCCGTCTGTCTGCTGCTTTCTCTGTGACACATGCCACCTGTTGGGATCTCTTTACGCCTGTATCAGTAACAATATCTGGGTGGTGCATGTCTCACTAAGCTCATCTCCCACGCTTTTCAATAACAATAACATCCGCTACGCTGTTGTTGTAAGAGTGTCATATGGTGGGGCTCATACAATAAGATTGCTCAAGACAAGATACTCTACACCCGTGTATGAGTCTCACCTGTGGAAAGTTAGATAGTGCAAAAAGCATCCTGAATAACTGGTTGCAAATCCATGAAGTCATCTTGACCATGTCACTGTTACAGACTCCATGAGTCACAAAAAACTGGAGTAACAGGGAATCATGTTTTTGGAATTTTCAAAATGCTGGCAGTAGGAAATAATTCCTCACAATGTATAGATCAGATAATACCTTCATTACAAAGTGAATCACTCCCCATTACAAGGGGAACTACAGGAATTAAGTGTTACACTTTCATAAAGGTTAGTGGACTCACAAGAGATGGAATTAAAAAAGAATGGACGTTGAAGTTGAAGCAGCAGAGGCCGAGATATCCCGATTTTAAGTCTATAATTTGGGTCAAGCTCCAAAAAAAATACATCTCCTGTAATGCAAATTTTATGTCTCACGCCTGGGCCGAAATATTCATGAAGTGAGTAAACTGAACTTCATATGTAACAGGGGTGGATTGCCCCTTTAATACAAACTGTGCTTTTGCCCCTTTTGGTGGATTGCCCCTTTTGGTGGATTGCCCCTTTAATACAAACTGTGCTTTTGGATGCAGTTGGCTGAACGGTGGAAAAATGATGAATTTACATACATAAGAGAGGTGGACTGGCACAACAGGCAACTCAAGAATCTAACATTAAACAATTATATTTCACTGTTTTCATGAGACAGGAGTTAATGAATGATCATTAACAGATCACATGAAAACATGAACACTTCACCCGGCCCACAAAACAAACAGTTACTAAGGAGGCAGGTTTGATCCACTGTGACCAAACAAAGCCACACTAATAATAACTACAAAAATACATGTTCTCATAAAAGTTATGATAGTAAGTTAGTCTGCCTTTAGCTGGTTAGACACACTACCTTGCATCTAATTGTTTGCAAAAAAACAAGAGTCTGTAGACATGCTAGCAGCTCTGTGAGGTTGTTTCTAGGCACAACAGTGCTTTGAGCAAAATGCTAATGTCAGCATGCTAGCATGCTCATAATGACAATGGTAGCAAGCTAATGTTTGGCCGGTATAATGATGGAAAAGTCTTAAATTTTACATATACAAACAAACAAATACTTTAATGGAGGAGAAATTTTGACCTGTTGGTGATCATTTGTTTGTACACACCTTTCTGGCATTTCATCCAATAGTTTCTTTTTTGTTTGTTTGTTTTCTTTTGTTTTCACTTTGTGTTACATTATGTATGAAAAGTGCAATACAAATAAAGTTTGATTGATTGAAGTTTGATTGATAGTGGCAGAGATATATCAACCCTGACTAAAGTGGTGGACTTGTCAACCTACATTACCATAAAATTCCTATTGTGCAAAGGAACAGATCTTATTGACGATATTTTCATGCCTTCAGGCTGGCCCTCTGAACCGGGCTCCCCATTACACTCTGGTAGCGGGCTGAAGAAACACTTCCTCACTGTCACAGACATAGTCAGATGCCTCGCCTACAGAAGTAAGCCTCCACTAAACGACACAAAGCGCAGCCAGAGAGAAGGCTTATGTTGTCACAGCTGCGCCAAGGCAGTGCCACTGGTATGCCTTGACAGATAATAAAGACTTCACTGTTCTTCTACAAACTTACTGCCCTCCACGACTGATCGAGATCATGAGCAGAAACACACTAAGATATTACACTAAACATGTTGACAGATAAATGAAGACGAGAGCAAGAGCAAAATTATTAATAATAAAAGGTCAAATACAATAGTCTTCGTTGTAATACTAGCATTTAGTTTCAGTTGATGACACATAACATTACCAGTTTACTACACCAGTGATTACTCAAGATGACTCAAAAAACAATCCCCTAACCAACTGCAACACTGCCTCATTAAAACTTTATTGTGTTACTCAAAAAAGGTTATAATGCCACTTTATTGTGGACACAAAGAGTTTCCCACTGCAACAGATGTGCTTACAAGTTACACCAAATGAGATTTACTCACTCTGTGGCTGTGTTGAGTGGTTCAGCAAGTTTACTCTCCGCCTGGGAATATTCTGTCTCAGACGTTACTGCAGGAACTGGAATCTTCTGTAAATAAAATAGAACAAACACATCCTCCGTTATGCAAGAACATCTACAAATGTACAGAAAAGAGGCTTCTAACTCATTCAAGGGGCTAAAACTCTTGTTTTTTGTTAATAACTCTACAACCTATGTTGCAGCTTCCTGGTTTTCAAGAAAATCAGTGGGTAGTTGCCCCTGTCCTTCTTAAGCTGAGGGTGTGTCATCATGAACAAACATGGATTAATATTTGACTTGGCTTTTTCCTTTGTTCGTTTCACTTCATCCAGTGTGCTTGTCTTAACAAGATGTAAAGCCACCTTGAGGGTTTGACACAATTACAAACGGTAAGTGACTAAAATTAAGTCACAATGAGACACCTCATCTCACTTGTCCACTAAAATGTCAGATTAAGTGGGAAAGTTTCAAATGTGAAAGGGTAACGTGCAAATCAGTTTCGATCATGATAAATCAGACTTTGTCCCTCACCTGCCCGTAGATGTCAGCTGAAGGAGAGGATTGGGATCTCTCATGGAAACAGGTGGCTTTGGTTCTCTCCTCTGGTCCTGGATCCAGGATGTTATCAGCTGACCGGTACCGTCCTGACGCTTTTGTCTCTGGAGGTTTCTTCTGTATATTCCACCTCGCCTCATACTCAGCAAAGGTGCCAAGTCTCTGCTGGTCCAGAACATACTGTTTCTGTGCAGAGTATGGGACTCCCTGGAGCTCCTCAGAGTACTCTCTGCTCCTGATCCCTTTCAGCGTGTGTTCTGTTTCACTGTTGGAGGCGAGACCTCGGCCCTTGGCCTCAGCTGTGTTCTCGGTATAGCTGTGAGGGGGCATGTGATTGGGGAATGTTGGTTTCCCGTCTTTAAAGAGCTTTTGTTGCTCAAGTGAGAGGCTTGTATTTTCTTTGCGAGGGAGATCTTCTTTTACCCCGACTTCATGGATTTTGTCTGGTTCAGAGAAGGACCTAACCTTCTTTTCTGCTTGAAAACGCTTTCGGCCACCAATGCGAGTTACTTGACCGCCCACAGGCCCTGATTTACTCATTACAGACTCTGACACAGTTGGTAGAGGGGTGATATCTTTGCGGGCAAGAGCTGAGGAAGGGTAGTTAGGTAAGGCCTCAGCCACAGGGTGCTCCAGCAACACAGGCTCCAGGTCTTTCCTCCTGAAAGAAGTAGCCTTGAGCACCCTCGCTTGTGCCTCCTTCAGATTATCCTTGTAGGTGTTGGTGAAGGGACTATCTGCAGAGGTCGGGATGGTGCTTTCAGTCGACTTCCAGGCATCCCTATCTTCTTCAGTCTCACCCTCAGTACCGGGGAGGGTAGCAGCACTTTTACTTTTCTGCAGATTGGCTCTTCTCATCTGGATTTCGCTCCTTAATGTCGTGGCAAAACGTTCACTACGTCTCAACTGCTTGCTTTCCAGGGACTCGTTGGAGTTTGAGCCTCTTGAGTTTTCATCTTGACCTGCAGCATCCAAGGATAGAGAGTGGAGCATGGGGGTTGCCTGGGGGCAGATCTTGCTGCTCCCTTGGCCGTGGTGTCTGATGTCTTGGGGTACTTCTCTGTGTTGCAGTGGCAGAGACCTCCGTTGTTCAGACTGTCTGCTGGGGGGATAACTCATGTACTGAGTTTCTGCAGTTTGTGAGTTGTGTCCTCTCTGGTTTCCTCCATCATCAGGACTGGCTTTAGATACAGAGGTTTCTATTACAGTAGTAACTTGGTGCTTGCTGTATCCATTACTGTCTCTACTATGCGAGGAGTGTTGCTGCTGTTGATGTTGGGGCAGATTATACTTGGCTTTGGTGACTGTCTGTGAGTTCCGCTCATTTCCAGTCTGTGCCAGGTCTATGCCTGTGGCACTTTTCCTGTCCTCTGGTTTTCCTGATGTCTGGGGGTTTGGCTGAGTGGGCTGGCATGTAGTGACACAGTAGTATCGGCTATGCCCACTGCTGCTGTCAGTGCTTTGATCAGTAGCAGCGGTAGCTAGGGAGGTGCTTAAGTTCCTTCTCTGGTTCTGACCAAAGTGTTGTGCAGAACCGTTAGTAGGCAGTTCCTGCATGCTACAAGCATAGCCACCTATGTTCTGTGGCTTTGGTACGGATGTAGCCCAGGGTTGTGGATAAAAAGTGCTTTTGTCACTATGGTGTCTTTGATGGTAGGGCTGGCCTTGCCGAACGTCACAGCTGGACAGGGAGTACTGCTTGTTTGAGTTGACCTGGTTGTGGTTGGATTTATCAGATGAAGTGTAAAAACTTTCATTTTTCGGGGATAGGTTGTGGCTGCGGCAATTTTCATTGGAAACCTTAGAGGGGATGTTTGAATTAGGTCCTTCAGGGTGAGCTATAATGAGCCCTCTTTCATGTACCTTGGTTGCAGCAAAACTGTCACTGCGCGCAGGTGGGAGAGGAGGGGGAGGAGATGGGGACGTGGTCTTCTTTTTTTCAGGAACATGCCAAACAGGTCCACAGCTGGTCCTACTTGAAGTGGAATGGCGGGAACCGGCCTGGTCATCAGTCTGTGGACCCTCGCAGCCTCCTGGCATCTGAAAGTAGGTGAGTCTATCATCCTGTTTGACTCCCTCAATCAAACTCTGGCTGTTTCTGCCGTTGTGCTTTCCTCCTGCGTCCCACTGATTGACTTTATAGAGCATGTTCTCTGTTGAGGCAGCGTTGCTCTTTGAGAGGGTGTAGTCTGGTGTGCCAGAGCTGGTGGAGAAGGAGCTGTAGGCAGAGTCTCGCTTCCCCCCTCCAAGGTGCTCCATACTGTTGTTGGACTTGGCAGGTGACAGCTGACCGGCAGGGTATGGGTGTGATACATGTTCTAGGCTGTCCATGCTGCCAAGAGAGCTGAACTGGTCAGACACTCGGCGCAGGTTTGTTTGCTCCCAGCCAGAGGAGAGATCAGTTGAAGATGAGCTGGAGGTTGAAGCCAAGGGACAAAGTGTGAAAATACAAACAAAAACCCGTTTTTCTTAAGCAAAAGGTAGACTGCTGTTTTAAAGATCGCTGTGGTTTATCAAGTTATGAATTATGGGCTCTCATTCTGCTGAGTTTCATGAATCCACTTCTTGCAATTTATGATTCTATTTTTATAAACGAGCCAATGTTGAGAAGGTGTTGCCATCTCATTATTCTTCAGCTCACAAGAAAACAAGACTTTGGATTTTTAGGGAAAGGATTATGTTGTAGAATGACAACTCAAGAACATTTCAATTTAAAGCCCCTGTGAGCATAATAATAAGAAACTGTTCATTAAAAGAGCTTGATATCTAACACTGAAAGCCAAGAAGAGAACTTTAAGATCCCGGAGTTACCTTGCATCATATTTGGTGTGCCAGACTGGTGTGGGTGGAGACTGTGTTTTGGCAGTCTCTGATTGGCTTTCGTTGAACTTGGTAGAGTGCCAGGAGTGAGGCCTGCTTATGGGTTCATTCCGCCTGCAGAGAGGGCAAAAGACACACAGTGGATTAGAGACCAACCCCTTATGGAAAACATCATGTGTTTCCACATATGAATCTCTGCAACTGAGAGTTGGTGCTTGTTCGTCAATCTACTGCACGTCCATCAAGACAGTGATGCGACATATCAAATAAAAACTTTTAAAAACTTAATTTGCTTCTCTTCTTCATCACAAAGGTACAGTTGTTAATTATGCATACGAACATACCCTTTAAAGCGGTTCTTTCTGTAATGCATGTCAGGAAACGGTAGAGATACAACATATCACCATAAAATGAACACAATTTAAATTCCTTATCAATACAAACATAAAACTTGGATATACATGTCATGGACAGACATTGTGTTGCATGCTGTACACATGAAAGAGATCTCATTTATCTAATGAAGTGAACCACATGACACTCTGAACAGGCATGCTGAAGGCAGGTAATAAACCACAGGAGAAGGATAGTGAGAGTAATGAATGATATCGTCACTTGACAAATGATTAATGTGACTATGGGCACAGCAGGGAAGGGAGGAAAGGAAAGATAGGGGATAGACACTACTGATTACGATGAAGCCACAGAACCGTACCTCATGGAACTTCGCAAAATCTTCGTAAGAAAGCTTCTGGCCACATGCACGTCATTCTCTGAGGGCATTTTCTGAGCTACAATATCCACCATTTTCATATTCCTAGGCAGCAGGGGGAGGAACAAACACACTAAGAGCTCACCCACAATACACTGGACTCAGTTGATAACAGACAAACACCACCAACTGTTACATTTAGACTTAGTCTGTGCCGACTTTTGAAAGGTTGTGCTTCACTACGACATTGCAGAAAAGTGAGTGCGTTGGTTGCAAGAGGTCACTAGAACAAAGGTTTCCTAAATTTCCAATCCAGCTAAGTTACAACAGACTGCTTCTAATTCACTAGACAGTAATGTGTAGTCTACAGGACTGTAAATGGCTGTTGATGAATGGTGTTATAGCTCCCTCTCCTGGACAAACTACTACATGCTCATGCTGTCACATAGTTTTGAGTTTCATGTAGTAATATGAAAACTCCCCATATGATGGACCTGCATCACAGCTGATGACACCAATGAAACACACACAGTTTTACTTGTCTCTCATCAGGCTCATTATTTGAACAGGACATTGCTGAGGTGAGCTGGTTGCGCTCAGACTTTGCCATATGGTCCCAAGGGGAACACAAGCTCAGCATGGGGCGGGGGGGCTTAGAGAATAGAGAATCTCTTACACAATCAGATCAGCCACCTCACCCCTCAATCCAAGCTGTCGTCTGCCTACCAGACAGCAATTCGATCCTCAATGAGATGAGGTCCAAACCTGTCAACGTTTGACAGGAACAAGGGACTTTTGGTAGTACTCTGTAGTTACAGCTGAAGACATATTCATTATGTAGTTTTGTGTGTATGATTTTAAAATGATTACAAAGGAGGAAAACAAGTGGTAATTTCACTGCTTGTATGAAACATGCCACCAAACTAATTCAAGGCCAGTGTTTAGAATGAGTTTATATAATGATTTTTATGCATCAGCTTCCAAACTCTTTTAGCTGCAGGTAACTAGATTTACTGAGAGGGGACCGTGAAACATTGGTGTTAAAATGGTCAAGAATTTTAGACAAAGCTTTCACTCTCATTGGACTCAGGACGGCCCTACAAAGTCCGGAGGTCAAGAGGTCCTACCCCCTCAGTCACCTTGTCTAAAGGCTTTCAATGATCTGATGACAAGAGGTCCAAACAACAGCTTCCTTCAGATCGAGACTTATCCCTAAAAACTAACTGCTGGGTGAAATGAGTGACTCTTATATTTAAACTCATTTTATAGATTTTTATAGTTTTTAGATGGAGGGATTTGGTTAATCTCAATAAAGTGGGACACTTCTAGGAAAAAATGAATTGTGGATTAGAGTTAAGGCCTATTTAGAGGACAAAGAAAAGCCAACATGAAGCTCAGTCTTCCTTGTCTCCTCAGAGTCCATGTTTCTGGGGCACTAGGAGCTAGCCACACATGGCGCCTGCTATTGGTATGCAAATGAAGCTGGTTTTATTAGGCCTATCGTCAGGGCTACAGCTGGGCCGGCACAGATATGCTCGGAAAGTGAATCAGTTGGCTGGAATGGGGGCGGGGGAGAGACTGTTTTCAGGGTGATCGGTTTGGAGCCCCATCTCACTTGTGTCCGGTACCAAAGAGTCCACATTCAAAAATAAACAGCTCACATATGCATACTAAAACCAAACAGAGAACATGTTACACTTCCAGACAAACTCATCACCTATTGTGGTTAATGATATCTTACAGCTGTAGTGCTGAGAAGAACATTCACAGATAATTTGGCTTTAACTATTAACCCTTTTCTCTCAAAAATTAATTTGCATTTGGTTTTGAAAAGCTAAGTCTATCTGATCATGGCTTAACCTAAATGATGCATGACCTCATGCTGAATGATGAGACAAAAACAATAAAAGCAATAACAGAGTATTAGGGTCATAAAACCCGAGCACCGGAAACCCCAATATGTTAAATACAAAAAGCTGCAGGTACAACGGCCTTCAAAAACACAAAAAGTAAATAAAACAAAGTTAATTTCGACTCACCAAACATCTGGATGAAGGAATTCAAAATGGACACAAAGCAGAATATGTGAAATCCGAAAGACCTACACAATAATATCAGACTGGAGCTCAGTTTGGACAACAGAGTGAGACCAATTGTACCCGTGTGCTGGTCAGGCACCACATTCCACAGACACTTCAGAGACAGGCCAAAATAAAGAGACGTGCACAGATCTGAGCATCATCGCTTCACTCCGCCACTCATCCACCACCTGCTAAAACACACCGACTCACAAACACAGAATTCAACCCACAATGAGCATGACGAAAACTAACTTCTCCTGGCAGAATTAGTTGGTGGGGAGATTTCCTTCAGGATTACTGGGGTTTTACCCCTGAAAGGGGGGTGGATGAGTGTACAGAGAAGGAGGAGGGCCATTGTCACAGCCAGTCCCCTTGGAGTATTCTCGTACCTTGCCTCGTCTTATTGGCTCTAAGGGGCTAATATGCTAATGATGGGATGAAATGCCGGACTCTTCTCTTCCCATCTCCCCTGTTGTGAGGCAGACATGCATTTCTCCCATTACTATGGCAACAGGTTGATCTCTAGGGTGCGAGGGCACCCTGTTTCCTGAAAGCCTTGGGTAATGAGCAATGCAACAATGCCCCAGTAAGGGAAGTAAATAACATATGACAGATAGCACTCAGTATTGAAAAGTACTGACTCCTGAACATTTTGTTATGATTCTGTTATTAGATTTTAGTTTGAGTTAGTTCTGCTTGTTAATCTGCTTTACATGCATGAACTTAAAGAACTGGTAAATATTTAACATTTATACTGTTTATATTTACATTAGTTTCACTGAGGTTAAAATGCCACACTAACATTTTTTAATTTAAGATCCGTCACTCATTTGTAATATTTAGAGTATATTTAAAGGTTGGATTTAAAGGATTATGGCACAGTGGCACCATACTTAATTACACTATTTCTGATTCATAGACAGTATATTATAGGTCATTCATTCACTGCTTTCTAATTGTAGTGTTATTTTATTGAGCAAAAATTATTGATGTGTAGTCATTTTGCTATGCATAATGCTGATGTGTACTAAGATGGATCCATTTATTGATTGATTTAATTTTTACAAGGACAATGCACTTTAATAACTATTACTGAAAATCTAAATATTTGCCAGCTAATTTTCACTCCTTTGGTACGATGCATTGAAAATAATACATTTTTAAAATAGAATTCACAGGCTATATCTCCCTATAGCAGATTAGTATTGTTTATTTGATAACTATTACATAACATGTATATAAAAATATCTCTAAATAATCTCTCTTTCAAACCCGCTTTAAAGATGTTCTTTTGTTATCAACAAAGCTGAAGATTTTAGGGTACAGGCTGGTTGTTCTGTCCAAATCCTTGGCTAACTTCTTAATAAAAACAGTTTTTGATACTGTCCTCTTCTGGACTAAAATGCTCTCATACAACTAATTATATTTAATAGGATCTGTTTCTGTATAGGAAATTATTTACAATGCAAGTGCAGTTTGAAACAAGTACTCCAATGTAAATAAATGCAAGTCCTTTCTAATAAAAAATAATCTCACAATTATCCAAACTGTTCTTTTTGGGGTTTTTATTTTATTTGCGAAACTGACTGAGCATTTCCTTTCAACAGGAGGATAGTACAGATAGTTATAGCTGTCTTAACGTTGGATAATGACCATCTTACATGGCGTCACAGAGGAAAAATACACTTTCTTGAGTGACCAACAAGTGTTTCTTATTAAAACGTGCTCTGGCACACCAGCGAGAGGTCTGGTGACAGGCAAGCAGATTAGCAAAGAATGGTTGCAACCTAAAGCTGATAGGACGGCAATAAAATCCACAGTAATCTATTGTGAGGGAAGCAATCAAGCATACAATTCAAATGAGGGTTTTCATTGCGAGGTTCAGCAAATGCATGATTTTCTGTTTTGTGTTGAGGTTTTTTAATCTAATAACACTCATAACACATGAATCTTAAATGTGACCTGGGTGATTCCTCTAGTAAAACTCATAAAAGTGACAACAATATGTTTTTGAAACAAAGAATTGAGTATTAACTTGTATAACATTTCCAGAAGATAAAATTAGGGATAACTGTGATAACAACCTGTCTGTCAAGTAAGTTCCCTTCACAAAACATGCCAATAACACATGATAAAGTACAGCATCACATCCAGTATAACTGTACAGAAACATACGGATGGCTGTATGCACCCAAACCTGGACTTGCAGGTGAGCGGGTGGATTCAGTCGGTGCCTGAGGGTTTGACAAAGGCCTTCTTCAGCAGACCCTACAATCAAACCAGTCATGTTTCGGGTGAGAGAGGTGAACCGTGAGCAGCATGTAATGACCAGCACATTCCTGGGATGAGTGGCATACCAGCTGTCAAGTCACTGGGAGCCTGCTCTGACCCACAGAAACACCTGGAAAACCTTTGTCTGAGGCTGAGGCTCTGAAAACCATCACTATAACAAAGTCCGTTGTTACAGCTCGAGATGTACGGGTCAGAATGCAGGTATTAAATTAACCAACAACCTGTTTATAACTTAAATCAAGCAGCTTGGCTTCTCTGTTAACTGACGCAGCTGAAGAGTAGAAGACAACATTAAGTAAATGAAGCAACGACAGACAGTGTAGGGATTAACTGTACTCACTCACAATGACTTACTGTGGACTGCAATGACTCATCTATAAAAGTGTCATGTATAACATAACATTGGAAGTAAATATGTGCAGAGATGTCAAGGTGTGAGAAATTACTGCTAATGTTTATGCAATTACACAATCTGATTGTATTTCCCCAAGTCTTGTGAGGACTCAATATTTCACATGTTGGACAAGATAAGAGACAGACTTTGTAAAAAAACATCATTAAAAACATTTAGTGACAATGTTAAGACTACTTCGAACTACACACATACACAAAGTCTGGCCCAAAAGGCAAAATGTCACTGTACAGTTCAAAATAATGACAAAGCAAAAACCTGAAGCTCCTAGAAATGCTGAATGTTTGAATGTCTTCCAGATTCACATACATACCTCATCAAATGTTTATCAAGAACTCATATTTCTTCATGTCATGCACCAAAAAGAAAGAAGCAAAGCAAAGTATTTTTCTTGGATTGGATTGTATGGTTTAAAAAAATAACTAAAACCTTCTTCCTGTTAAACTAGTGACATCTCTGACTGTCAACTCACCTTGGTGGCGGAACAAACCAAAAAGAATCCGAGGGGTGCAGTAGTTAAGAACGGGCTACACTGAAAATCTCTAAACTATGATTTCCTCTGCTGAGACCCAAACAATTTTAAGAAATCTACTTACGATGAGAATTCAGTGCTCGGCATTCCAAACATACTACACGGGCTTATTTAGAAAAACAAAGACCGGTGGATGTAAGCCACTACACTGCAACCCCCTACCGAACGCTTACACTCTAAGTTAGGCCAATAAGCTTTTCCGGGTATAATTGGATTGTGCACCAAACCTCTGTACAGGCCTAACTCATCCAAAATAGACACAAACACGTATAGGGATGTTGGAAACGTCTTCTTAATCAGCATATTTGATGCCAAGAACACTGACTGACGAAACAGAGGGCAGCTGATACACTAGACAACTTCTTCTTCAAGTGTAAAAAAACAGCAGATTTAACGTCTGTGGTACTTCTGTAACAATGCCAGAAGGGGGAAACCAAATGCCACAATAAACTTCAAGCTTCATGTTGTAAAGTTTAATGATTCTCCATGCAACCGGATGGATGTACAGCAAACTGATTAAAGGCAAAGAAAGGCAGGCCAGACTGTTGGGGTCCTTATGGAGAGTAAAAACTACATTCAGTGAACATCTTGTGGAAAAAGCTGCTTTGAAAACAAGGCTTGTCCATATAACAGTGAAATGTTCTCTTTCAAAGTGAACTTTCAATATGCTACATTTAAACCAAATTACAGTGTTTGGATTTTACAGTTCACAAACCGTAACAATGCCGATCTGGAGTACATACAGTACAAATGCGATGTGTTGGTGTGGCACAATTATAGTGTTTGAGTATATGCAGTAGTTAGTGTTGGCAAGCTTTAAACAAATTCTGAATGAAACGTGCAATTAGGCTGTACGGTAGCTCACACCCTGATTTTGTTTGTGAAATAAGTCGAAAGAATGTAAAAGCAAAATTTTAGATATCCAGTGCAGAACGGTTCTGTTGGGGCATGTGCGAAGACGACGAAACACTTTCCCACAGATAACCTCACCTGTGTGTCCCTCTGTGTGACAAGCAACTCCCCCTTTCCAGTCACACCCCTCTGTCAAATGACGTTATGCCAACAATCTCACATTAGTCACTGCATGCAAAAAAAACATGACTCGTTAAAACCAAGCTCCTCCTTTCTGCAGTGTGTTCAGAGGCCACACCTGTACACAGGAGCAGGTTCTGACAGCTTCCTGATCCTCTATCGACTATCCAGCATTATCCCTGAGATAAAAAAGAAATGTGCAGGCTCACACCTACATGCCTGGGCACAGATGAAGCTACATACAAACATGAAGGGTAGACATGTGGGTAGATGTGGAATGCTAAACTGTGATACACTTGCAAACCTCAGTGCTCGTTATCTTCGCAACGTGCACACAGCATTGTGGATCAAAACAACACAAAGTGGGACTGGAGTTGAAGCTTTGAGGTTCTGTAATGAACAACTATCATCCGTCTATATTCTAAATCAGACGCAGACTTGTTATTGTGGCCTCGGAAAATGACTGACTGGAGATGCTATTTGAGACATTGAGAACAAAGTGAATTCTTTAACATGAACACGAGGAGTAGGAAGGAACTGAGACTCCCACGGGATCCAAAGCCTGTCTAAAACACAATATGAACAATAAGACTTGTCCTTGTAAGGAAACATCTTTTTTCCATTTACAATCACAATAAGCACACTGAAAAGACAATAACCAGATCCTTCAGTTAGGCCTCCTGCTCTTCTGTAGTTTAATCTGCCCGGTATTAACTCTGTGTTAACACACACCTTGTTTCAAGTGGGAAAACAAGTGTTGCAACCACATGAAAAGAGACACTTCTCCAGGCAACTAAGAAGCCATGATACATGATTTACTAATATCTGTACTTTTTGTGGGTTATTTTTCAGTTGATTTGCTTCTTATTTCTCTTTTGACATCCATCATGTAATCAGACATGAAAAACTTGCAGCAGCATATTTGATTAACTGGTAACTCAGAAGAAGCTGAGCGAGTTTTTGAGTGTTTGCCTCTCTTTTGTCTTCCTTCCAGTTGACGTTATCTAGTGTGTCGTAGCAGCTAGCAGAGCAGTATCACATCTGTGGTGGCAAAAACTTTTACATTTCAAAAGAATGCAGCTGAGGTTTCATTAATTCATGCCCACTTCTGAACAAACCAATAAAAAGCGAAGATTTAATATCTCTCTTGTAACCGTACCACACCCTTGGAAAGACGTCATATTATGTGGCTAAAAACGCTAACTGCTGAGAGAAAGTAAATTCTCATTACTTGGTTCAAAGCCACTAAAAACGAAGTATTTTCTAGAACATTAAGATGTTGTGTATAAATGAACAACAATCTGATTCAAAGACAGGAAAATAACATATTCTGAAGTTTCAAGAATTTTACATTGAAAAACGCTAATCTGCTTAATCTGGACCATGTGGTTGCGGTTGTTTGATCGATAGTGTCCGGCAACATGAGCAAACAACCACACAACAGTCATCAGATTGTGATTCAAGTGCTTGCTGAATCACGATTGGTGCGCAGTGGTGCATGACATCACATTTTTCCAATGTGGGTCCTCACAGAAACACAAATACTGAAATCTCTCATGTGAAACAAACAAAATCATTCTAACTTCGCAGGAAAATTGAGTGTTTATCTTGGACCCCATCGCTCTCATAGTAACTGATTGATAAAATATGATTTCAGAGCTTTTATGTCTGTAAAAGTAAACTATACACAAGTTTATGAGTTTGAATTACATTTCATCTAATATTGTTACAGACAGTAGTGCCTCCTTGTATTTAGATCCTGTAACAGACATGTCTATTGAGAATAAAAGACAATGAGTGAGACTCCATGCCACGTCCTTTTGGAAAGATAAATGGTGAAAGGACTTCCTTGTACGGTAGGATTTGTTCAGGGATTACGTTATGATATGATACAATACAGAAAGAAAGGCAAAGAGAGACAATGAGTCCGGTGTTTCACACACAGCAAGGCCATTTGTAGGAAGGCCTCCAGGACTCAGTTCACAAATGATTCATCAGTTAAACAAGATATGAATACCAAACAATACAACAGAGTCAATAAGTCACAAGGATTAGCTAAGGACAAAAAGAGTGAATGTAAGCACTTCCAATGGGTTTACTGTTCATCAACAGCGTGTTCTTTGGTCATTAACAAACAGTGACATGTGTGGTGTGAGCAGAGAGAACAATGCAAACTAGACATGTCTTATCACAAAGGCAGTCACACCAACTGACGAGGTGGTTTTCTGAGCGGATTAAAAAAAAAATCTCAGTGTCAAATCACGACATTTGCATCATAACTTCCCTTTGCTTAATGTTCCCACACATGCCTGGGTGGGTTCTATAATTGGGTGAATGATGTCACCCACAACGTTTCTTCTTTCCTTCAACTTCATCATCCTAAAACAACTATATGACAAAGCATGAACTCCTGCTGACTGCAACCCAGAACAACCTGGCAAAACAGGACCATCCAGCTACCGAGAACTTCCCCGTGATAGCTACAAATCCCAGAAAGTGTCAGCTAGTCTGCAGACAAACAGCTGCAAGGGCTAGGATCCTCTACCTCCACTCCTCCTCCGTCACCTTGGTTTGTTGGAGAGGTTACCATGGTGACTTGTTAGGGTAAGGGAGGGGGAGGTGCACCTGTGACAGCAGCAGATGAAGGAGGAGAGGGAGGGGACAGTGAATTAGTTAGGTACCTTTTCACCACCAGACTGAGGGTCTTGTGGGAGCCTTTCACTAGGCAGATTGCCTCCTGTCTGTAGCCACTCAGGGGAATCTCGTTGATGTTGACAAGCTCGTCTCCCACCTGGAGACTCACAGCTGCCGCCTTGCTGCCCTCCTCGACCTGGAGAATAAACAGAGCAGATGGAAAACAGAGAGTTAAATACACCATTTTACAGAGAGCAAGTGACATATATTGGTACTAGTTCTTGTTTTATCTCGACACTTCCTCCATACAACCTGTTTCCATCACTATAATATATCAGGCCTCTGCATACAACTTAGGTAGAGCTACAGAAGAATAAACTTAGGAAATAACATGCTAGATGACCAGTAGCTAACATGAGCTCACTTTTTTGTGTTTTGCATAGAGTTCATACTTAAAAGCTTCCGTTTGATCCAAACAAATTTGGCCTGTTGACACTGTAGAAACTTTTCACTTAATAGCTTTGCCAAGTCCAAACACACCAGCACTGATTTCTGTATAAAATTAACAAGAAAGGAGGATGACATACTTGTGTGCGCCCTGTGGGGCAGGTGTGTGAATTCAATAGAAACGAGATTACATCACTGGGTCCCTCCACAGTGTTGTGAAAGGGAATAAATAACCTCATATAACCTTACCTTGGCGCTACTTAGTGCTTCTCAGCACTTAACCAGTTGCTTACATTACTTGTAGCAATGTAGCATGACGGAGTACAACGATAATAAGGTGAGGTGAGGACAGGGGGAGGACATTTGTCTTTGTTTGACAACCTTAAAAGTTAGTTGGCTCCCCAACACATTTTTAAAAAGATGAGTAAAAAAGAGAGAGAACACGAACAATGAATAAAAAGAGCAAGGTACTAAGACAAAGTTGACTTTGTTTCAACATTGTTATATTACAATTATTAATCTTACAAAAGACAAACAGATACCTCATAGCTACACATCTTGCAAACAGCAGTATAAAAAAGAAAAATAGTTTTTCAAAATGAGTGTCTTTCACTTGTTTCCAGAAACAAATATGCCAAGATCTTTGCAATATGAGATGGTGTTGCAGTCTTCATTCCGGGGAAACACTACCAATTTTGTCCACAGGGGTCACTAAAATCAAAGCAAAATGAAAGTTCCTTGTACTAACTTTAACAAACAACATTTTAGTCGATAAAATGTCACGTAATTGTGAAAAATGACCATCACAACAGTCAAAGGTGGTGTCTCTGAATTGTTTTTGAGAAGTTGGAGCAAGAGAATATCTGGCATTTTTTAAACTAATCGATCAATGAACAAATCATTTCAATTTTCAAAATAAAAGATTGTAGATTAGGGATGAGATTCTTGTTTTATATCTATACACGTGAGTAAAAAGCTTAAATGTAATAATTTCTTGTGTTTATTGAAGAGATGACGAAATAAAAAATTTACACATTTCATCTACATGAAAGAAATGATGTTTTAATTACTTAACGAAATGCTCATCATCATAAACCTATTCAACAGATAATCTTTACAGCAGATATTTTAATATGTCAAAGCACAGCTGCAGTTATTAACATTAATGATGGCTGAACCCTGTTTACATTTTGCAAACTTATGAGTGTGTATGAGTGATAGATTCTAGATTTCGACAGCCTAATATGAAAAAAAAGGAACTGTATAGTGTAATTATATGGCAGTAAACTTAGCGAAACCAAAGGGCACGTCTAAAAGAAAAATGCTTAAGACGTGCGAAAAATGCACCATAAAGCCAAGATTCGCTTGTTGACGTTCCTCGCAGATTTTATAGGGTAACAGTGACAAAAGAAACACAGTGTTTATCAAAGTTAACAGCAGGTAGGCCAGTTTCTAAAGACAGGGCTCAAAGGCTATAAAAATACTTCAAAAAGCTGCTGTCCAAGCCAGTGGCATGATGTGAAAACAAACTGTACTGTTTGTCTGAGGGCAGACACCTGAAATAACACATCTGTCAAAGGGAGGTACAGTGAACTGCGTACAGTGGACTGATGTCAGCAACAGCTAGTGTTGGCGTATCTCTGGAGACGACCCGCCAACTAAAGTGTCGACTCACGATATAAGATATTAAACTGACAGAACGACAGCTTCGAGCGAAGGTCCCTGAAGTGTCAGGTATACCGTACGTAAAAGGTCAATGCTGTCCTCGCACTGCTGAAGATAGTCAGACACGAGAGGTGCAAGATAGCCCGGCTCACTGTGGAAAGAAAAGCAGTGAGAATGTGCTTGGCAGTTGGCACATTAACACACAAAAGCCAAGCACTGCAGCTGATAATCAGTTCTCCACTCAAACCTGTGAGAGGGGGCTGCATGACTCAACCACAGAGGTATGTGTACATTTACAGACCATTACGTCTTATATGGCCTTTATCCTCAGCAGAAAACCAGAGCCCAGATAGCACTAATCATACCCTCTTTTCATTTTTCTATAATACCGATTTTAAGGCAAGGTTAAGGCAGGGCAGACTGAGGATTTTTATGATAGCTGGCTAGATTCCTGAGATCATCCAGATATGGTAGTGTATTTTTTAAGAGAGACTGAATCACTCACAGATACTTAGTGTAGGTTACAATGTCTAAAATGGACACAAAACACCCCAGTTATACTGGAAATGAGAAACCATTCTTACCAGTTAACAGCAGGATGAATAGGAGCATGAAATGAACTTCACATTTAGGTTAACTGACTATCATTCACATTGGTAAACTAGTGATTGTGGCTTTTGCTAGATTAAAAAGGTAGGATTGTAGATAGAGATGTCAGAGGTAGCAAACTGTATTAAAGGGTCAGTCTGGAGCTTTTGTATATGTACATATATATTTCTTTCATTGTCAATAATTCCCATGAAAAGACCAAAGCCAACACTGTGTTACACTGTCTCTCAGTACTTTCTCACTTTCCTACCCTAACTGGGGTCTCTGAGCCAAGCCTGTTTCGTAATGAAGAAGTAAATCGCTTTTTTTTTTTTTTTTTTTTTTTTTTTTTAATGAGTCATAAATACATACTTTAATTTCTAAGAAAAAGGCTCTGTAATTTCCCAAAACAGCAGGCCGCTGTAGTGTTTAGCAAACACTACTCAAACAGAAACAAATAGTTCATTTACTAGGGACTATTTTCAGTTGCGGATGAATTCACATTTGATGCTCCTGTGAGTATTTACGGCAGCAGGACTAACTCATGGGGTTTGTTGACAAAAAAGAAAAATATACACTGTGTTCATGTGTAAACTGTAAACCTCGGTTTGACTCTGAGAGATGGGATAATTTCTATTAAGTTTCACTGTTTAAAAAACTCTTCTCTGCTACATTTTTGGAATGGTTGCAAAGCTGGAGGGTACATAGCTGACCTTTAATGATATTTAAAAGCTTTTTACTTGAGGTATTTGTGACGTAACAGCAGAATATAATTGATTATACAGTGTTTGGGACCATATTGGTCTGCTGTGCAAATTCTTAGTTGTAGTAGAGACTAAGCAGGCAGGAACGGTGAACTGCAGCTACAACTAAAGAATCAGAGGAAGTCGTCAGTTATTCAGCGGAACCCGGCGGAGGATAAAACTGAGGGCAAAACTAGGTTTCAGCACATTTATGTAGATCTGATGAGATAACTAATTGTGTTGCATATACAGTGCATACAAGAATTATGTCTTCAACATCAATAACAACAACATGCTGAGACATCTGTTGGAGGGCCCACGGCTACACAGCTGCCTGGCTTTTATTCAGAGAAATTTAACAGGAAATATGCCTCCACAGTAAAAAAAGAAAAGAAAACAAAAAGAATGTAAATTATATCAACAAATAGAGTGTAATGGCAGCATTAAGTAAAACAAAATGGTTATGTAAAAACAACGTTTGCACAACATCAAGACAGGAGCTTCTTACTGCTTTTCCAAACATTTTTCACCATGGCAGCCCAATCAGCATGAGCCATACCGTGTCCTTTGTTTACCATCTTCCTCTAGGCCGTAATCAGTCAAGCTACAGCCATCCTGGATGCCTGAGTATCCTCAAAAATAGCCCTATGTCTCTCCATGGGACATGAAGGGAAGGATGTGGTGGTGATGGGGGTAAGGAATGTGTCTTTTCTGCTGACAGATGTGTGGTGCAGTGTGCTGACAGGGCACTGAACTCAGACCTCATGTATGGTTTTAGGGGCTGCCTTCACACACATCATTGAGAGTGTTTCATTCCACTTTGACAAGCCACCAGCAACCACATAAACAAATTCACCCAAAGTTGACCTTTAGCTCCGCTTGTAGCTTTTTGAGCTTTTAGTTAAAGAGGCATCTGTCTCTGTACGACAGGCAGATGTTTTAAGCATCTGTCTTTCTGCAAAGTTCTTGCAGTAAATTACAACATTTGGTTGTAGTAAACCACGTTAGCCTGGACGCTGAGTTCCTTCGAGGAATCTATGGAATTTAAGCAGAATTAAATAATTAAATTGTATTTTAATTCACAAGACGGACATCAATGCCTTTGTCTATGATGGGAAGAATATTTTTAAATGCAGAATGATTAAGATGAATATATGAACTACATTTTTATATGTGTTATATGTTTTGGCTCCTTGTCCTTTGTTTTCCCCAAAAGTCAAAGAGCTGCTTTCCTATTTTATTTGGAATAACAGGAAGCCAAGATTTAGCCTCTCTTATGTATTTACCTTACGATGAGGGAGGGTTAGAACAACCAAATTTACAGTGGTACATCTGGGCTGCCCGGTTGAGGGCTGAAATGTTTTGGTTTTCTAGAGAGGTTGATCTGCCCTGCTTACAAACTGAATTGTTGTCCTTGAGGGGTTTGGTGCTGAGTAGCTTTTTAGAAATGAAAAAACATAGTTAATCCTTCTGTGAAAAACACTTTTGTTGTCTGGCATCAAGTAGATAAATATCTGGGTGACTCCCCGGTTGTTTATCTTGTTTAATCACCAATTTGGGGCAATGAACACCCGGCTCAAAATGACATGGGATTTAAAACATGGTTATGGGGATAATTAAAATACTGAATTTTTATGAGGACAACGATCTGATGAGCTGAAAGCAAGTACAATGTGCCACAGAAACATTACTTCAAGTATTTACAACTTAGATGTTTTATTCTAGCACACGGAAAGAATTCAGAGCAACAGCCTCCAATGTCCACACTGGAGATATTTTCCCCAAAAAAAGGTTTCAGCAACGGGTGTGTTACTCAAAAATATAATATAATGGTGAAAGGGAGAGTTCCGTGAAACACTACATCTGTTAAAGTACCTCTTCTCCAATACTTCTAAGTCCTAAACTGTGTTTACTGAGAATTTATACAATTGTTCTCTATTTAATTGAGAAAGCAAATGGTTGAGTCATGTCCGTATCCATGTTGGAGAATGTTAGTTGTCCCTCTTTTCACCACTGTTTAAAAAAAACTTCAAGTTTGGGTCATACAAACTCCTTTGTATAGTTAGGAAGCATGCCTCTAAGTTTTACAATGTCTGGGAGATGTTTTTGGAATTTCTTAAAAATGGGGACATTGAAAAGGCATTAAAGTGCAAAGTGATGGTGAAAATCACTCATCTGTTGTGAGGAATGTGTGCTGTACACTGTTCTATGTTCCTCACAGTACTGTTATTTTTATCTTTTATTCATTTGGTCTATTTACTACCATTTTCTTTTCACTGTCAATGTTTGTCCTTCTTACCTTGATTATTAACAGTGTATTTGTTTTTAAGTGATATTTTTTATTATTATTTTATATACTGCCATATGTTCAATTTGGGTGTTGTAAATGTATGATCATATTATTATATGAAATCAATAATTATTGGTGTGTTGAGAGGGCCCCCGCCAATTCAGACTGTAGAAAAGCCATGATAATCAATCCAGTAGTTGTTGTGATATTTCAGACATTTATTGTCCACAGAGGATGAATCCTACAGATCTTTTCCTCTAGTTTCGCCAGTAGGCTGATATTTGTGAAATGTCTCACCAACTTTTGGATCAATTGCTCTGGAATTTGGTGCAGACATTCATCCATCCCATCAAGACAAATCAGAATATATTTGGTCATCCTTTTTCTTTCTAACTAGCGCCATTATCAGGTCAACATGAACATGTCAATTTGTGTTTAGCACTAATTAGTCAAAATGAACATGCTAGCACTATTATGGTGAACAAAGGAAAAATGATACCTGCTAAACATCAGCATTGTCATTGTGTGCAAATTAGCATGCTAAACTTAGCATTTGGTTCAAAGCACCAGATAGAAAGTTCCAATCACAAACCCTATGAATATCAAATAGTCTGTTAAACACTTGAGTATGGCACAATTTACATTGTACTTGGTGTTTGTGGTGAGGTTTAGTTACCTTGAGCTGGGAACCAAACCACAGTACTTCACTGATATTGACTGAAATGTGTCTGTGGAACCAAAAGCTGGCTTTATTTTTTTTCCACCATCAAAACTTTTCCCCACAGAAGGCAAAGGTGGAAGCAATGAAAATGACCATCAAACAAAGTGAATTACCAAAACGAGCCTGAGCGCAGTTTAAATCTAATAGGTTTTGGCATAACAAGGCACAACGGCCTAACGCTAACTTAACACTTATGACTGTTTACAATAGCATTTCCATCAAAGAGCACACTCTGAACCAGTCCTCCTTCTGAACTCAATCAATAATCCTTTCAGCATTCCATATTCCTACATCCAAAATCCTGACTCCCACAAATAGAAAACTATTCCAATATTGAAGTCTTTTTCCTGCCATGAGCCATAATCCTTTTCTCTACAAATCATCTGTGTTCCAGTGGTTGTGCAATTGTGGGACAGTCAAATCGAGCCCACAAAGATGTCGCACACAGGACTCAATCATTAGTAAAACCCGTTTACCTGTGGGGGTTTTATCGCAGCGTGTAAGAACAGAGACATTTTTGTCTATCTGGCACTCGTGTTTTAAGAGCCAAATATTTTCCTCCATATAAAATGGGATCCTGGCAGAGGAAACATATGTATGAGGTACATGCCCAGCTGTGTTGTGTAAAACAGGATTATTTAAGTTTATTGAGACTAAGGACTTTAAGTCCACGAAGACCTTGAGCATAACCTGAGCTATGAGTGGAATGTTAAGAATTTTAATTAGATCCAGGATATTTTTTAACCAATACTCTTACCCTCTCATCAAACTGTGGGCCCTCTCTTTTCTATCATCTTTTAATTTTATCAATCTGTAAAAATGCATATGCAGCCAGCAAGGTTTTTACATGTAGCTATACTCCTCAGGTTACTGTGTAAAATACAGATATCCCTGCCAAGACCAACAGTGTGCTCACAAAGAAACAGAGAGTCATTTAATATTAGAACAAGATGTAAAAAAGGGGGTTGCATATACCCATTTGAGGTGAGATGTGTAGTCTGACTAACAGCACAGTGGACTGAAGCTGAAATATGTTACAGAAAGCTGTGAAGAACTTGAACGCCACAATTCACATGGTCACCGCTGTGTTACATACATGCAGTACACGGTGAGACGGGGAACAGATTTGAACAATATTAACTAGTGTGACTTGTTCATGTTACAGTGGATATGCAAATAGTTTGTAGCTCCTGACTCACTGCGGTTTACACAGATATTCCAGGATACAATGTGTCACTTTGAACAGCCTTCATGGGTGAAAGTGCCCTCCAAAGAAATAGAACATACAGAACAAACAGAATCAGGCAGTACATGTTTTACTAAGTTGCTGTATGACCACATATTTATGACTTCAGTCATGTATGCCATCATTAGAAAGACAAATGTTGGGAGTATGAGGCCTTAAGATTCTTCTCGTCTGTGGACATACTGTGGGCATTTTGACTGCTTACACAATTGATTACTTGCATCTTTATCTAGTTAATAGAAATAACTCAACAACATACCTTTGAAAATTAGTGGCTATACTCGGTGAGCTGCTCCGAAAAAGAGCACAAATCACTAATCCTGACTTAATTTATCTCATCATGCCATTCCAACGGGCTTCGGGCTGTCACGGATAATTCACTACATTTAGAAAATCAAACAAAGCTCCAACATTCCTCCCCTGCTCCTGGTACCACACGCTACCCCTCCGAACTGAAATTTAACCCGGCACGAATTTGTGAGAAAGCAAAATGTCCCAGGTGGGAATCTAATAACACACATCGTGGCGTGAGTGGCAGCAAACTAAACTCTGGAGCATTTTGAATCAGCTTGTCAAACCTGTGTTAAGGTTAGTCCATGACCAATTTACTTTATGAGATTACTGAAAATGTCTTCAAGTACCAGGGAGACTCTGGTGAGACTATAAAATAATATTTAAAGGGTAGTGAATAAGCAGATGAAAAGTCAAGAGTGAGAGTGGTTCAAAAAGGTCAGAAATGAACGTCTCACCATCAGATGCACACGGGTCCACTTTTGTTGGTCCTTGGAGTAAAGATGTAGCGTTCAGTGACAAAACATTAACAAAAAAAAAAAAAAAAAAATGCTGCCAATATCAAACCTGAGAGCAGCAGTCCAGCTGGGCAATGATCCACCACACACTATTCAGCAATGTGACCTCACCATTTAATCTTATAGCTTAAAGACTTAAATGGTCAGAAATTCTCGTCATTAGAATCACATGCTTTCTAAAACCTACCGTAATGGGGTGAAGGTGGTCGTGACTGTATTACTCTAAACCCATATGGTGCCTGTGTTCCTGAGTTTCAGAGTTTCACCCCCCTCTGAGCTGGACTTTGGACCCTTTTTTAAGTCAATACAGAAATGACGAACAAAAATCAAGCAGGGGCACAGCTCCTGACAAACAGGTGCTGGTATTTTACCATGTCATTAACTAGCAAGGTCTTTTGTGGTTAATCATTACACAGTCAACAGAGAAGTGAGGTTAACAGTGTGATTTCAGAGCTGATTGGGCTGCACTGTGATTAGATGCACTCCCTCTTATTTGCAGTATATGCCTTATTGTGGTTTATATCACCCATTTAACAAGGTCATTAAACAGGCTATAGTGCAAGTTTTGTTGGATGTCAATTTTTGGAGAAACTCCACTCTGATTTTACTACTCGCTTAGCCAAATGTGTAACAATACTCAGTCCAACATTGGGCCAAACAAACATGCTTTGACTACATAGATCACACTTTAATTAGAGACCGTTAACACTCTCCATACCCAGATGTTTGTATGATTTTCAAAAATGAAGAACTGCACTGAACAGGCTCATGTCAGAGAGTTAAGAGAGATCATTATGAGCTCACAATATCAAAATCTGACATTTGTCTCCTGTCATGCCCCCTCCTCCATCTTCTACTTTATTATCTTGTGTTAGAAAATGCTGTTAAAGTAGAGACAAGAAAAATGCACAGCAACATGTATGCTATGTAAGCAGTGATGGGTCGGGTGTCGGAGCAGTCAGCACCTTGTGTTTAGTTAGATGACAGCGACTCATAAAATAAAATAATCATCTCAGCTGGCTCTCAGGTCACTTCTGCCAAAACTGATTGAGCAATGATACACTCTGCCAGACATCATCATCTGTGCCATTATGATAAAGGTCACATAATGTCATTTTTGTTCCTGGCAGACAGATGTATGAAAGGAATATGGAGGTGTGTGTTCAGTGTTTACTTTTGAAAACATTTGATTAAAGAGTTTTAAAGTAGGTGGAACAATTGGACACTGGCAGTAATTACTGTTGTAAATTCACAGCAAACACGCACCTGCTCTGACTCACATCCATTAACTTGTTGAACCTACAATTTCTGAACAGTGAGAGTGGCTGAATGCCTCGCCGTCTGTTGAAAGGAAACTTTTGTAGACATTCCTGAGTGCAAAGTGAGGTATCAAAAATGCACACTTTGATTAAAATTGACAATTTACATATTTCATTTTTATTGGATTTTGAAAGACATAACAAAAGGATTTCAGTCCTGCTCTTCAGGCAGAAAACTTGAACTCGCCACTTCAATTCTCTTCCGTTTTAGAAAAAATAAGCGTCTTACCTTGGTTATGAGCAGAGGTTCTCGATGCTCCAGACCCCCTCTGAGTGTAAATCCCCATGGTGCACCTCCTGAAAGAAATACATCCACCAGCTTCCAGCCCTCCCCATCTCTGGTCCTCTGCTCCAGATCTCCTGATTTCTGCATTACATGCCAATGACTTTCTGCCTCTGTATAGCGTGGATCATTTTTGTACTGCTCAGCATCCATGGCACTGATATAGAAGTAAAGAAACACAAAGACAGAGAGCATGTAAACATGTTCAGGCAACAGGTAATGATATGAACCTGTCCAAAAGTACGATTAGTCAGCATTGGCCAAATGAGACTGCAATTCTGGCCTAATCCTCTTTTCATTGTATACTGTCCAACCTGGGCACATGATCTGTACCACTGCTATGCTGATGACACCCTGCTGTAACTCTACAGTCCTTGCAGCAACAACATCCTGCAGAAACAGAGAGCTGCTGGTAGATATTCACCAGCACATCAGAATTACTCAATATTACTCACATTTCAGCATCTTTACTCTGGTTGACGAGTCAGTTTTTATGATCAAGATTTAACTGATCACTTTCACAGCTCAGCACAGTGTGGCCCCACGTTATACTGCTGATCTTTTAAGCCCTTCTGAACCCGAGCATGACCTGGAAAGACAACCAACTGCTGTACAACCTAGACTCAAGAATAAAGCAACTGAGCATTTCCCAGTGGATGGACAAGCCAAACAATGATTTTAGGGCTCACCTTTAGACTGGTTGATAAGTAAATGTTCAATTCAATTATTTATTCTATTTAAATCATTTATGTCATTATTTTTTTTTTTTAATTTCTTTTACAGCTGACATTGTTTTTAAGGCAGCAACTAATGCTTATTTTCATTATCAATAAATCTGTAGAATATGTTCTGGATGATTTAATGAACAATTTTGTCTATAAAATGATGGAAGATAATAAAAAACTAATGAATACATTTCCCAGAGTCAAATAGACTGTTTTCATATTTCTTGTTTTGTCCAATCAATAGTCCAAAACCCAAAGATATTTTATTTACTATGACTAAAACAATTATCTGATAATAAAAACAGTTGCTGATTTATTTTCTGTCAATCAATTAGTTGAGTATTGGTTGCAGCTCTAATTGTGTTTCTTATGATCATGTATATGTTTCAGTTTCATCCACTATATATAGAAGGCAGTTTGATTGCTGCTTGTTTTTGTTATTTGGTGGTATTGTGATAAATAATTGCTCCATGGTTCCCAATCCATTTGCTGCATTAAAAATAATACATATTCATCTTTAAGGTTTAACATACAAACTAATTAAGAATTAAAAGCCAAATTATTTTTAATAATTAGTATACACACAATTATATAAATATGTAGTTATAGTAACATTTTAACCCTAACCCTAACCCATTTTTGTACAGAATGCTTTTCATTTTGTTTGATCAAAAATTAACTCCAAATATTTAATTTTGACCAACTGCATCTTAACACACAGTTTTTGTGTATTAAAGTTGCTCTTGCTAACTTTATTAGCTTATTAGCAGCCTGTAGTATTTCATCACTGATAATTATGCATTAAACAAAAGAAGTATCACAAGTATCCAAATACCAATGGAGGATAAGCTTCTTAATAGCTTTTATGAAGAAATACGTTCATTTTTTCAATATAAAGGATTAAATTAATTTAATCTTCTATGACAAAAGTTCTGCTTTGTTTTAATATTATTTGTTAAATACAATTGCAACACAAATGCATCTCATTTTAAGTAATCAATCAGCATCATTTCAGAGGTTTAAGGTTACTGGGGGCAGATTAAAAGCCCTTATCATCATCATTTTTTTCACTGAGACTAAAACGTATAATATAAAATCCGAAAATTTACACCATAGGTTTCTGAATGTTTGTAGCTGTTGGACTCTTGTTAGTCTTAAAGACTGCATATGTACTCAGGGACTATCCTTAAACACATAAAATGAATGTCTGATTGTTGATTTGAGTAACTTTGCCTGTAATGAGAGATGTTTTCCTGATTTTATAGTGAATACAAATGTATCCTTGTTTTAGCCTGTTAACTTGTTAAAATGTAACACTGCGTAAACACCTGTTGTCATACTCCAGACAGGCTGACTTAAACTTAATGCTCTTATGTGTGAGACAATTACACACAACATTGTCGAGCAACACAATGGAAACCATCTTCGCATGTACCGACAGATAAGCAGAGCTCAGCAGACCTGTTTATATGAAATAGGTAAACTAGTGAATCAAGCACTTTGTCATAAAACTAAACACTCGACTCAACAAGTACCCTCGCTTTTTCCACACTTCTTACACAAAACTCATACTTATAAAACGTTTGACCTTACCTGGGAATTCAACTTCTGGATAAACCGGTGGACACAGTCGTTTGGTCGAGGGTGGCTCGCAGCTATCTCCCAGGTTTACGTTACACATACTTCATCTTTTGGAACTGTTTTTCATTTCCAAAGGAATCACTTTTGTTGTTTTTGGTTATCCGCCAGTTGTTGTTTTTTTGCTCAGTTTCACCGACTACCAGTGCTTTTTTCTCACTGTTGTTTTAAACACCGCCGTTCACTCCGTATCCTACTTCATGATACAAACCGACAACGACACACTGACACACTCAGGAGAGTTTAAATCAGCTAAGCTAAGCTAACCCCATCCATGGACAACAGGGGAGAACAAGTGTAGCAGCATTATAGCCCAACTGCGCCATCTACTGTTAGCTTGCACACAAGTTAACCTCCCCCCAAAAAACCTGTTCAACTTTACACTTACAGGTAGGAACACATTGTAGCCCTCTGAATGAATGCTTTAACAACATTTTCTGGGCGTGAAACACAACTAACCGCAGTGAATGGCTACGTGGCGAACTTTTAAATTGGATAACTTTAGAAACGCTAAAGCACAAACGTTTCCATGACAACTTGTTACGTTAATTTAAGGGTGCGCAGTAGGACCAAACTTAACTCCGTCGCGGAAGTGGTTTGAGTGTTGAAACGTCACCAGCTATTATTATGCTTTAGGCAACAGTGTTACACTTTCGAAATATTGTGAAGCATAAAACTACTAAGGTCGCCTTTAGAGCATGTTCAAACACTTGTTTTAGCTTTATTCACAATATATTTGAAGTATGTTTAAGAACTTTGGAACCTGGCTCGGGATAGAAAACGAAAATGGCCAAGTTAAAGAAGACAGCGAGTATAAAGTTCTTGTTGACGGTAATGAAGACACGAATGATGGAATAAACAAACCGACTGCTGAAGCTGAAGTTGAGCAGAGCAATGAGCAAATTGCTGAACCGCCTCAACTTCTTGAAAAAGCCAAGGGTTTCAGTGGTAAGTTTAGTTGATAGTTGATAAAGTACAGGAACTTAGTGCTAATAGTTGTGCCAGTGGATTTGGGTCCTCTGTTTCCTCTTTAATATTTATTCAACTCGTTTCTTTGCAGGTTACTTTTATAATTTCGCCAGCAACGCCTCGAAGAAACTATCCCAGTCCGTGGTTGAAACAGCACAAACCTTCAAGAAAAGTGTGGAGGAGGGGAAGATAAATGGGATTATTGATAAGGTAAACTTCTCTTCCTGTCTGTTTTGATTTTAAATATGACTATACCCTTTTTTAGATTCGAGAAGTATTGCCTAAAATCTCTTCTTCCCTCCTCAGACCATTTTGGGGGATTTCCAGAAGGAGCAAGAAAAGTTTGTTCAGGAGAAAAAATCAAAACAGTCTGGTAAGCATTGAATATTTATTTATGAATGTATCCAGACATGTTGAATATGTCAGTTTTTACACTTCATTTATCAAGGCAGCTAATCAAAACTGAATCATATGTAGGTGCATATTACATGACAGTTTTCATTGTTCATAGGTGCTGCTGTGCCCCCATGGGTGGGTTATAATGAAGAAGAAACCATACAGCATCAGATCTTAGCTCTCTCAGCTGTAAGTATTCTACACTCAACAGAAAACAAACTTTTGATGTGGAAAAATAGAAAAATTCTTCATCGATATGATGATATCAACAATTAACTTTTGCTTTATTGGTTTATTTGTTGACAGGACAAACGAAATTTTTTGCGTGACCCTCCTGCTGGGGTGCAGTTTCACTTTGACTTTGAGCAAATGTATCCAGTCGCCATGGTGATGTTAGAGGAAGATGAGCTGCTTAGAAAGATGCGCTTCCATCTGGTCCCCAAACAGTAAGAATGTTATGACACTCAAATAATACTCAGGGCTGTGTTTTCATCATGTGTGTCTCTGTGGGTTTATTAAAAATCAGTCATATTAAAAACAAAATGATTATAGCTCTGTGCAGCATGTGTGTGTGGTGGTCCACGGGATGCCTGTTGTATCATTCCAACATGGACATCACCACTATGTCCTTTGTTAATTTTTTGTAGGGTGAAAGAGGAGGTGTTCTGGAAGAATTACTTCTACCGTGTGTCCTTGATAAAACAGTCAGCTCAGCTCACAGCTCTTGCAGCACAACAGGCTGCTGAGCGGAGGGACGATGACAAAACTGGGTCCAGTCCTGAGGACGTCCATCAAAAGGGTATAATATGCTCTACAATGTGTATCTGTCAGGGGTAAAACCTAAGATCATTTATTTCAATTTATAGTTTCTCAGGCAAAAACAAAAATAGTTCAAAGAAACAAAAATATACATCATATTTTACTGTTTTGTGAAATAATCTACTTTGTAGATTATGTGACCTGCATTGGACGATGTTAAATAGAAAACAGTGTTAAGAACTTTTCAAATAAATAAATACAGCTCAGGAAGTCTTATAAGTAACAGTTTGAGAACTTGAATATTACCTTCTTATTGTCTTTTCATATATTCAAAAGATAATATGAGAACATTTTTGCAGATGTAGTTAAACGGACAACTACCCCGGCCATGAGCACTTCCAAACAAAAGCCTGAGGTAAGAGACCTTTTTGTCCAACTTTTTATCATCATTCCACCATGAAATCCAAGAAAGTATAGAGATCATTCTAAAAGCAGTGATTGGGATAGTACAAATGTAATCACAGTGTGACCCTCTTATATTTTTGTAATGAAAGGATGAAGAGGAGATCTCCACCAGCCCGCCTGCACTGGAATTTGCGAGCGATGCTTTTGATTCATGCAAGATTAATGAGGACGACCTACGCAAGGAAATGGAACAGCTGGTTCTAGACAAAAAAGATCATCCAAACAAGCAACAGGGTACGTTTGAAGCTTTTTTTGTTAAACTGAGTTATAATGTAATCAGTGCAGTTGCTTTTTGAAAGTTCAATGAGTGACTCATTGTGTGAGTGTGTGTTTCTTTTCTTTCTTTCTTTTCTATTTTTACAGAGGAGACTACAGACTGGGAGAAAGAATTGCAGGAGGAACTTCAGGAGTACGACGTATTGCCTGATACTGAGAACTGTGATGACAACTGGGACAAAGAGATTGAAGAAATGCTTAAGGAGGACAGTTAGGATAGTTAGTCAGACCACTTTAAGGTCAGAAACATATGCCATGTGTAATAATACAGTTTAATATTTGGATAATATTTCAGGACCCTCTGGGAACTGTCAAGATAGAGAAATACAACATTTAAATGTTATCTCCACGGCCAGAAATAGAGGAGAACTGGTTCTGCAGCTCAACAGAAACTGAATATAAAAATGTGACTATGACTTTCTGTGGAAGATAAATGTGTATAGTACATCCTGATTAAAAAGTCCAGTTAATGAGTGAAGATATGCAATAACCCAAATACTGACAAAGACGGCTTGTATGAATGCTAGACTACTGGCTTTGATGTGTCTTTCCGGCCATACTAATTAATCTGCTGCAGAAATATAATTAATTGAAACATTTAACAAAACGAGTATTTTTTCAGCTTTAGTGGATTTCATGTGAACCATAGAACAAGTAAGGTATATTTTGTAGCAAAGGTTATCCTACAACTGAGCCAATGTTTTTTTTTTCTATAAATGGAAATGATTTAATTGTGATATCACTCGTTAATGCTGTTGAATGACTGAACATATGTATGTGTTTTATGAAATCAAATGCATTGTCTCCACATGCACACATTCTGTAGATGCTGATGTAATGTGTGGATATGCCTGTCCAAACAAGCTGGGTGTTCTTCCTGTTTACACGAAACTTTATTCAGAAAAAAACTGACTCAAAATCCATTGTCTTTTGTGTTTATAGTTATTCAAACAGCAGTGTATTGTTACATTTTATTATATAAATGTTTACATAAACATGAACTTTATTATTGCATTAAATGTATTGTCTTTTTTCCCCTAAGTGATTCTGTTAGTTGTATATGGGTTTTTTGCATAGAGGGGAAAAAAGCATCTAAAACCAAAGCATATCTTTCTCTTCGGTTAGCTTAAAATCTCTCATGCCCATTAAGTGTCCTTCAAACATCTTTGTCAGTGTGTAACAACACTCTGAGAGACATTGCTCTTTTCATGACTAAAACTCAACCGTCCATTCCTTAGGCTCTGTGGGTGACCAGTGAAGAATGAAAGGAAACAAGCTGTGTGTGACAGTACAGGCTCTCTGCCCCAGATTACTCTTTATTGCTTAACTTGACACAGGAAAACACAATCTTCCTCCTTTGCCAATTGCAGACACTGTACCAGTAGACTACACTATTGATCCTCTGGAAAACACAAGTCCATGATGTAATAAACAGGTTGCACTGCATTCATGCTTAAGCCACTGTAGATTTAGCTCACAGTATAGAACGGCATAGATTCAATCAGTCACACAACTGAGATACAACATATCAAACACTGCATACATTATACATGAAAATGCTCATTGAAAATAATACAAAAGTTAGAATAGGAAGATTTTAATATTTCAACTGTGATATACAGATGTTGCAAAAAAGGAAAAAACAAAAACTGAGTGTATATATATATAGTGTATATATATATATATATATAAGATTTTGGTTTTAGTTTTTACAATATCAGCTTTTAAAAATGTACACACTGTTAAAGAAAAGAGATAATATACAGACAGAATGCCAGTTCATGTTTGTACAGTCCTGTGTACGAGGCATTTTTGAGGTTTACTAAGTTTCCATAATTTTTAATTACTCATCTAAGTGGCTGGAAATCACTGACACCATTGCTGTTTTAATCATTCAAGTTTTAACTACCTTTTTTCAGAGTCACAGTAGTAAACCGGTAGTTTTTATGCTGTACAGTAGGTCACATGTGGCTGTCAGTGGTCAAAGCTACTTTGTTTTAAGCATTACCAAGTTGAGATAGTCAGTGAAACAGTTTTTAAAAAGTTGTTTTCAATTCTTCTTGTTGATGAGATGAGGAGATTTGTAGTTGGGTGGTGCTATGCTGAGAATTACGTAAGGTCAACAAACTCATGTGCTATTGAGAAATAAAGGTCTGAACTTGTTGCGCCTAAAATGTTGAAACAACAGGAGAGTGAAAGAAATGTCAATCAGACACAGTCCCAGCAAAGTAAAGAACCTGTGTGGGTGGATGTTAGGTGTGATTTAAAGTCAAATACTCAGATGCCTTGGCTTTAAATTGTCGCGCTGGTCAGAGTTGTGTATGATTGACACAGGTTTGCTATTAAATGAAAAACACTGTTTACCTCAGAGTATGAAGTATAAGTATAAAGAGGGCAGGAGTGATTGATATACTGCCATTTTATCCATCTCTGAAAAACACTCTAAGATCATAATCACATCCAATCTGAAACTTAAGTGTAAAGTTAAAGCTGCATTAATCCGACATTAACATTAAATCATGAATCCGTGAATACATTTAGGTATAAAAAGGGTTACTCGTAGTAAGGAACCCAAAGAGCACCTACAACCCTGCAACTCTGCAGTGCTGTTCTTTTTTTCTGTTCAGTCTCACCACTCTCATTAACCCATTTTCCAGCAGCCAGTTGTCCCAGTAAACAAGCTCTGATGAACCCAGTGTAAGTAGTAACTAGCTGGTGAAGAAAGTCAAATATGTGGCAGGTAAATATTCAGATGTTACTCTTAAGGAGTTGGTGGAGACCAAATAGAGTTAAAGTACTGTGAATGTTATAGACTACAGCAGATGGTCAGAAACATCACCACAATGGGATGATGATGGTGCTCCATATCTGATGGAAATGTAAAGTAGGTCATTGTTTGCTGGAATTCTTGTTTCGTTTTTGATTTGCTAACAACGTATTAAGGCAATAATATTTCAATGCTCGGTGTATGTCAACTTGCATTGGAGTTCTTCTGCCATCTAGTGGCTGAAAATCGACCAATGCAGCTTTAAGTGCTTTAATTCTGCCTCAACAATACTGATTAGATATTTGAAGTGACTGGAATACTACAACATCAATCACTGAAATGTTTTCATCACAAACAATCTAAAAGGGTTACAGTAGTGAGAAGAACATGAACAAATTTCAACAGTCAATTTAGTTCATGCACATAATACATCAATAAATCAAACTCAATGTATTGACATGCAAATGCTGTGATAATGGGGCATTAACAGTTTATCTCACTTCAAATGAATAGATATCCATCATTCAAGAGATTAAGGCATTCAACATGAGGTGTGAACCTGTCATTATAAAAACTACTATACCAAACAATCGCAGGCCCTCATTATATGACATACACTTTCTATTCTCAAGCCAGTTCATCCACAGTGATTTCACTTTAAACTGCAGCAGTGCATTACAGTGTAAGTACAGTGAGTCAATTTTAAATGCTTAATATGTTTGAAACTATGGTTCATGTCTAAGTTTGTGATAATCACAATGCAATGCTTACTATGAAACATACCTCTTTGGTTCTGTAAATGTAACACTTTTGGGTCTAACATTTGTAATTCATAAATACTTCTGAAATCATGAAATCTATTTCAAAGAATACAGTGATTAAATCTGGTCAAATCTAAATCAAGTAGTTAACTCAGTACAGCATCTTCCTGTGGACCACAGACCATATGATGTGGACTGAAAAGCAGCAAAAAAATAACTTAATTATGCTGCGTTTTCCCTTGGTACAATAACAGTTACTGTCAATATACTGGACAAACATATAACTCAGTAGAAAATAGACAAACAGTGCTACATTGTTTGTCACCGAATATAAAAGGAGACAACAAAAGCATCGTTGTGGAAAGTTGCGGAGCACAGATGCAGAAGAAAACCATGCATGTGTGTGTGATTGTGAGCGTGCATGTGCTAAAATGTGAACTGGGGTTGGTATCGGAAACATACAGCAGAGTAGCTGGCAAAGGAAGGAGTTTGTAGTGAGTGGATGGTGATGACGAGGGCCATTTTATGTCAGTCCAATTTCCTCCAGTACACTGCGCGGAGTCTCTGCGTCCTGTGGAAGGAGAGAGGAACCACAACTCCTGTGATCAGTGAGCTGCACACCACAAAGTGATCACACCAGATTTAGACAATAGAGTGACACACACTCTGCAAGGCCACATTTGATCTTGTGTCACCACTGCCTCAGCATCAGTACCAATACTATTAATATTAATTCACTGACATGACAAACACTCAGTTTCCACTCTGCTTCATGCAAATGACAGCTTACCCTTCAAATTCTGAATGATTAATTAAGCATTTGATACTTCAATAAGTTAAGGCTGTGTTAATCAGTATTTTCTTCGGCTGTATCTTCCAACCTTTATAACCATTGACTTAAATAAAGACGTATAAAATGAAACGGTGTGGCTCAAAGTGAGCAATGCCCTCTAACCTCTTCATTTAAATTTGAGGAAGTTAAAGCTGCAGTAAATCTTCAATATATCAATGCATTGGGTATTATTATTATCGAATCAAATTAATACCTGTAAAGTGAAAGGGGTGGCTCATAGTGAGCATCAATCCTGCAGTTCAGTTCACCCTCTGAATTTTACATTAATATTTTAGAAATTGATACTGCACTTGATATGTAGGCCATTATTTGTTAAAGCTGCATTAATGGACATTTATACTATACTACTATACATACACAAACACACTCAAAATCATTAACCTTTTTCAAAAATACTTATTAGTTTTTATCTGTTTTGTGTCTAAGCTGATATGAATGACAGCATAGATATTATTCAGGAAAACATCCAAGACTGTGAGCTCATGGCAGAAAGAAAGAGAGAAGCACTTACTTTTGCATCCTATAACAAGGTTCAGCACAAAGTAAAGAGAGTAGTAGCATCAGAGCAGTGAAACAGATAATCTTGCCTTTTTCATCGTACAGTAAGAGGTGAAAATAGCTCCACTTCTACACAGACACTTCTGAGATGTGTCATTTCAGCGTGAAATGTTCAGCCCAGATCTTGAAACATAAACTATGTATTATTCACCATTTATAGTCTTTTTTTCCCTCTCGGGTAAGCAGAAATGATGAATCCCTGATCGGCTTTTTAATGTAGGATAAACATGTTCATCTGCAAAGCATATGGAGCTTGGCACAATTCAGTGGTAAGATTACTGAGTTTGTTTTTCTCCAATTAGAAGAAAACAGCTGTTATAAAAAGTACTATTTGCTAAGTGTCAGACTGAACTTCACAAGATATCACATGTGTATACACAGGGACCAGTCAGTTACAGTAAAGAAAGACACCAGTGTGCTTAATTGCCAAAGAATCATAAACAATTTATTTACCTATTATATACATTGATAAAAAATACCCTCAATTTGTCTATTAATGCCATCTGTCTTTATTAGTAGAACACAAATGAGCATTGGCAGATCATATAAAACATTTGAAGTGCTTAGCCAGTGTGCATTAATGATAGATAAATAATTTGTAAGGCAAATTATTTCAGCTCTTTAAACTGTTTAAATATTCATCATTATGGTGTAGAAATCAAAAAGAGCCCTTAGTTAATTAGTGCAAAGAGCAAATATTTCTTTAGCATTAATCCCACGGGTAACACTTACCTTGAGAGTGGGCGTTTTTTTTTCTTCAATGATTTTAATAGGAAATTATCAGGCTCTAGAAACAACTTTATAGATTTAAAAATGAACATACTGAGCTTATTAATGCACAGATGTCAAAAAGGCTTGTATTGTCTTCTAAGAACAACAACTCCTAGTAATCACAGCAAGGACAATACCTAACATTCAAACCTAACATTTCTTAAGATACAAACCTAAGTTACAAATCCACAAGAGACATGATAAAGGAACAGGTAACACATGACTCCTGTTGCATTCCCTTCACACCCATGAATGTGAGTTCAGTCACAAAAGCGAGAACAATGAGGGAAGCATAAAAACATGACATTTAAAAATGATATGATGAACACCTCTTGGATATTAAATAGGAAGGTCCTCTATGCTTTAACTAACATCATTAACATAATCATTTCAATCACTTCACACATAAATACTGTATGCATTGATACTACGGTATATAATACGGTATAACTGAACACAGTCGGACATGTTTGTGCACCTGTACTACAACCTGTGCAACAGGGGGCAGGCTTCCCCCACATATTCTGAGTGGCACTGGCACAGATGAGCAGAAAAGGAAGTAGAGACTAGGTGAAGAACATCTATCATAACTAAAGTTTTGACATGATTTGTCCTGTTTAACTTCTGCTTGATAAATCAGTATTGTAAATGTGAACAGACTTCAACAGTTTAAAGTGACTTTCAATCATGTGCCATCTTCATCCAATGGTGTACACCTTGTTTTTCCACCCAAAAAATACAGCAGCTAATTTCAGCAAGTTTTAAGTATTTAGTTATTTAGCTGCTGAATCATTGGTTGAACTCAAAACTGTATTTCTTTGTTAAGCTTGAAGTTAGATCAAAAATCAACAATCTTAAATCAAGGTCCCTCTTATTAGATATCTCCTAGAGCTTTAAGCCAAAAGCCCCAGAAGAATTATGGTACAGTAAGTGGATCAAATTCTTGGTCAAACAGCGTACTTTCAGTCACCCTGGCCCCTGATGCAAACTTCCTGCTTTACAGTGATAATAATAAAAAAGAGGTGTTCAACTTGTGCAATGAAACCAACATTAAGAACACCAATGACAGGCATGTAACAATGTATCACCACAAAACATGAATAAACATGTTGCTGACTCACTTCTGTATAAGTGGATAGTATTTCAGGCCCCAGTAACTGGAACATCCAGCCTCATTGTGTTAATAATTTACTGTTCTTTTAATATTCTTTAAACCTCGTGATAATATTGTATCATGACTGTCATGTAGTGAATTGAATAGTGAGCCAAGAAGATTCTTGCATCCCAAAACCAGTGACAATGACAGGTGCTCAGAGGGCAGAGAGAAAGGTGCCAGGCACTGAGGAGCTCAGCATGCAGGGTGGATAGTAGCAGCAACAGCAGCAGCAGCAGCAGCAGCGATGGCAGCCATTCAGTACACAGGCACATTAAAGTACTCATGACGGGGCTGAGGGAGAGAAATGCACACAGCTTAGAAAAACACAGCGACACTGCATCCTACTGTAACAGCCACTTCATTCAGCCACTTCTTACACATGACATGCAGGAGACAGAGCAGCAGGCAGGATGTATCACTTGGTGACAAAGACAAAAAACTCACTATTTTCTCATTTTCTATCAGAAATATAGTTCCACTTTTTGGGGAATAGAATGTGTTTACTTGCTTTCTTGCAAGTTTTAGCTGGGATAATTCTCATGCCTGTGCTTTCAATATGAAGCTAGAGCCTGAAAAGAATAGCAAGAAAGAACTGCTAGCCTGGTACTGTTCACAGTGGTTCTTATGCCTAATAGTGTTGTTAGCTTAATTTATCTCATATTCTTTAGGAAAAGATATCTTATCTGAGTGAGAGGAAAAAATAGTAATTCCCCCAAAAGCAACAACATTTAATTGAGTTTGAGTGGGGTGAGATGAACACTTTGAAACTATGGAAACAGTTTGAGTCCTGTCTTAAATGTGTCTAACTGCAGGCACACAGTCAAAGTGTCAGTTATCCAAACCACAGAGATTCAATTATACAGTAGCATAAACAGTGTCAATGAAATGTTGGAGAATGAAAAACAAATACACACACACTAAGACAAACTTTGTTTACAATATAAACATGTACTTTCAGCCATAGAGAAGCTGTTACTATTGACAGTAGACCAGGAACAAGACCAGAGACACTGTCTTACTGGAACTGAGCTACAGACAGACTGACAGTATAAGAAGACTGAGACTAGCTCTCTGACTAGAGGGCTCTAGTTGTACAGACGGCCTAGATCCACAGACATAGAGTATTCACCTCAGCGAGCCTAATTCTGGAAAAGTCCAGAGGACTCAGAGGACACATTTGGGACCATCATACCTGTGAGGCAAACATTTTTATGAAGACAAAAAAATAAACAGAATGACACACCACTGGTCAACTACGGTCAAGGGAAAATGTCTCAGGAACCTACAGTGTTAACAAATCAACATGATAAGTTCAGGGACCAGTAGATGAACCGCGCACCACTGTAATAACAATGCCCTCTTCATGGGGACTTCTCTGCTTAATTTATCTCTAAAGTCTCAGACGCAGAATTGAGCTGAGCTGGAAATCTTCTGAGGCATCATTATTCTAACAGAAGATGTGCTTGCTGGCGCCAAAGTAATGGCCCGCTCCTGAGAAATGTTTCATTAAAGGCTTATTAAAATAGCTTCGACCAAATCCCTTGTGGTATGTTTTCCATGTAATTACTGCACTATGCACTATTAATGCCAGAGGAACCAGATCCAAATGCACCTCAACTCAACCCCTGCTTTATTTCACCCAATATATACACTATACACTATGTGTAAAACTCCTGTGGGTTGACAATAATTCAAGTTCCCCTACATGAAATGAGAGAATGGATTTTGTGTATTTGTTTGTTTGTTCATGCATCTTATACACCACCTTTTGAAAATTTGACTAAACGTGGAAATCTAGGATCTCACCATTTCAATCACAGTAGTTTAAAAGTTCAGCTGATTAAATTACACCAACAAGGAGCTGGTTCATCTCAAGTAGCAGAGCCATTTCTGAATTTGATCTTATTGCTGTCATGATTATAAAATGACCTCGACGAGAAGAGGCACTGAAATAATAACTAATTATTGATAAGCTTTGGTGCTTGGAACGGTCACAATGAATGCTTGTTTTCTTTGCAAAGAAAACCACTGAAACATTCAAAATGCAGCTTTTTTCTGGCTGGCAGCTTCTTTTTTTCCTCAGTCAACAAATCCCATGAAAAGACGATAACCAACAAGAAATTCAGTCCTACTAAGAAGTATCATTTGTGTACCCAAAGGCGTGAAATAGCTTTTTCCTATATGCCATAAAGTTCCACTGTTGTCCATAAAAATGATGAGCCAAATTATAATCTAATATTACCATAATAGCATGAACATGGGCACTGTAGTTTAATTTTAGTCAATCTCACTAATGCTAATTAGCTAATGCTACACACATGTGTATTAGTAATAATCCACAAATGAAAATAGTTTTCAACAAATATACTATCTACTCCTGTTTGAGTAATGTTGCACAGACCAGCTGTTTTAGGAAGTCACAGAACCCCTTTTAAAAAAATGAAATGAAACAATGGTGACCTCTTTTTAAAGATGAATGTCTGTAGCCTCTAGCCCATGTGTCAGTAGTACACATGGGCAAGAGGCTGAGTGCCACAGATAAGGTGGGAAAGTTGGAGAGTATTAAGAGATAAAAATCAGGCATTGTTGGTTTTTCATGGAAGTTGTTGACAGTGAAAAATACAGATTAACGTTGACTATATGAATTAATAACATGACATTAATTAGAAGATAACAGCTACTACTACAACTTACTTTGAGGTCAATAGCACCATATGTAAAACATGGGGAATTAATATTAGTACAAGTTAATTAACTACTATTTGAGTGTTACTCTTCAGAGATCATTTACCACCTTTAATATCCAACATACATAATCATTAATCTGAGCAATTTCATTCAGTGCTATTAGTAAAACAACAAGCTACTCTTCACACAGGCAGCATAGCTCTTCCACTTCAATTTACAATCCCAATTCAGATGAGCTTTTAACATTTTACAAATTGCATTAGTGGGGGAAAAAATTGAATAGATGACTTTGCATTGATGTCAAAATGATCCAAATTTAGACTATAACACCAACATCTTAGATCAAATTGAAAAGTGTTGAATTATGCCACCTGTAAGTGAAACTGGGTGTTCTCAGACATGACCTAAACGTTACTGTTTTAGTTCATGCCTGTTATGACTCTGTGGTCGTGTCACGTTTGGTTCACTCAGAGTCATGAGACAGTCATGCTGACAGAAGTACATGCAGGTAGAAGTTCACGGCACGCAATACTGGAAACCCATGCTGACCGACTGACTGCACCAGTCTAGTAGTTACCAATTGACTGGACGGAGGCATGGATGGACTCTAGGCCCTTTACAAGATCTCCTCATTTGGCAAACTTCCCCAGTCTTCACTCTGGCTCTATAAATACAGAATTGAGCCAATCAGAGACCTGTTTCTGCCTCCCTCCCTCTCAGGGTAAACGTGGATTGGCAATCTTGGAGGTTTTGACACCACTTCTTCGAAAGTGAGAATTTCAGTGAAATGATCTTAAATAACTTCTCACTTCCTATCCTTAAAAGGAAAAAGCCTACATTAAGAACTTACCATAAGCCTTTTAGGATCACTGCACAGTATGTTCTCTACACTGCAACGACCTGATGGCCCAGCTGACTGTAAATCAATGCAGACCTTCACAGTTTGTCCTCAGGGATTATGGACTTGGCTGCAACCTCCTCGCAGCGAATGGTCACGGGCCACATTTGGCTTTTCTAATGCTCCATGAATTTATTGCTCATATCATTTCGTACATCAGGCTTCTTTCTATTCCAGATTTGGTAATGTGTAAAATGTCAAAGTGGGTCAAAATTCTCATCCACATGTTATTGATTTTAATTGGTTGTATGTTCCATCTATCTACCCAGGGACTACGGGCGGAAAATAGCAACTTGCTAAAACCCGGTGCAATGCATCTCTCCTTGTTTTATACAAGGTTAATGTTTTATTGTGCACTGTCCCTGTTTAAATTAAATAGAAATCACACAAAAAATAAAGGAAGGTACCTATCACCTCACCAACAGCAGATTTTTTTTTTTTTTTTTAGGGTGCATTTCTCTAGAAGCAATGTACTTGTGCTTGTACATTCTAAATGATTCTACTCTGTATACACATTATTAGGTTATTTTTAAACTGCATGCTGTCCTGCCTCAGTACATATTTCTGTCAGTAACGGCCAAATTTGAGTTATCTTTCATGTTGCGTATTTAAACGTGGTCCATAGTTCACGTTACCCTTCTTTACTGGATGTTAATGGGCTTGTAGCACTGGCCTAATTTTGCTTTCCTGAACTCATTAGCAGTGGCCTTTTGCCTCACTCAGTGTTGAACAAACAAATCCAGCAACAACCAATAGCCTGCTGACACTGCTTAGGTCAATACTAGACAGGTTTGTATTCCCAAATATATTCTACATTTAGACCCCATTTACTGTTTTCTTAACATTAAAAAAAACTGCACTTACAAAGCTTTCAAATTGTTTTGCAGTATACACAAAAATTTAAAATGGTAACGGTATCTGAATTATCTGAATGTTCAAGCTTCTGGATTTGATACGACATCATCAGATTGAAGTGAAAGAGAACCTCTTTTCTATTAACATTCATACTGAGCTGTCATGCTGTGACCGTTGAATTGTTGTGATGTGTGGTGCTGGATATGCTTACAGTCAGCACCATAGCTGCAGTGACACTGTGGTTTTGCTGCTGTAGCCAATCTGGGCCACAAAGTGTTTGAGTGGTCTTAGTAATGCAGACAATGAGGCTTTGTTGCTGGGCTGCAATCTGAGCCCCCCCCCTCACTTCAGCTGTCAACCAAAGAGACTGTAAAGAATGTGAGTATAATCACATCATTTCAGATATTTTACTGACGCTAAAAAAAGAGAACAAAATGATTGAATGTTTACACTATAATTGTGCTATTGATGTTGGCTCAACATTAAATCATCCTGTGTGCACTTGCATCCACAGCTCCAGACTACAGGTTTCACTACTTTCTTTCTTTTAACTGATGAACACAGTTTGATTTTTCACTTCTATTATTATGAGGTTTTCCACATTAGGTATATGCTGCTGACAAAGAGTTATTGCCTAGTCAGTGTCTAAGATCACAATTACATCAGAGATATGAGGGTTGAAGTCAATATGAAGCAGAAAAAACACATCAGCAACTTCCAATATCTGTAATGTGTTCCTGCCACTTGAAATATTGCTGTTGCTGCTGTGTTGTTTCTGCTGGTGGTGGTGGTGAATCTACATCTAAGGGTACGGATCTAACACTACAGCAAGGGTGAGCTAGGTTTTTATAAACTGTACCTGAAAACAGGCGCGTCTGAAAGTCTATATTCTGCAAATCACAACAGTAAAGAATACACAGGCAAAGAGAGAAACACGTCAGCTGATGTGAGGTAAAGAAATGAAACGGAGGACGATAAAGCTCTGTGAGGCCAATGAGAGGAACATCACAGGAAATTAAATGTAAGACATTTGACAAATAAAGCTGGATGAGTGTATTCATGCAGCTTGGAAAACCAAAATAAGTTAAAGATTGAAGAATGTATCACTGATCAGAAAGGAAATGTGAAAAATGACACAGCAGGAAGAACTAGCAACATTCAAAGACTTCCTGAGCAAGTGTGTCAGGTATAGCTACTCGTTTCTGTGGTAACAAGATTCATATTTCTTCAAGTGACTGTAAACATTCTGTCTCACCTTAAATAAACCTTAAAACATTTAGTAAATTGAAATTTGACACTCTATAACATACCTGCTTTGTGATTTATGTTAATTTGAAGAACTTAAATAGTATCCTTAAGGGAGGATGTTCTGCCTCTTTTCTAAGTCCTTCTATTTCCCCTGACTTTGGTCTCAAGAATGTAGATTATTGATGAGGTGGGAGGAAGAAAACTAAACAAAGTCATTAGTATGAAATCAATATTTTCTCCACTTTGATTCTATCAGTGTGCCTTACCTCCTGTAGCAGGTCAGCCTGCTCAATGGCCTTCAAAACATTCTTTTTGGATGTCTCCTGAGCTTCCCCACCCAGCAAGAACTCATCCAGAATGAAGTAGGCCTTCTCAAAGTTGAAAATAATGTCTAACTCGCACACCTGTTGAGCAGAAAAGAAATAGCACTGATTATCACCGGAAAAAATCATTTTGGGATGTGTAGCTTTGCCACCTGTTGAGCACAACATTTGAAAACTAAGAGAGGTAAGGAGGAGACAACACAAACGCACACTGCCAAAGTATTTATCCAGCAGCTCCACGTATCTGTGGATGATCTCCAGTGTGATGAGCTCGTTGTCCTGGTCCTCGATGGCACAGCAGAAGTACAGGCTGGCATATCTGCAAGAGAGTGACACGAAAGAAAGCTTCAGTTTGACAATCAAAACAGAAAACATTCTCTCATTGTGAAAAACTGCAACGTCAACCTGACAAAGAGAATTTAAAAAAAGAGCTGACTTTATGCATTTTCAACACTTAAGACTTGATTTCCAAGTAATATACTTTCTCCCAGGTCACTATAATTGTGCTGAGATAGCAGTTCCTTGTTATTAAGGGCTGCTGTTTACTGTGTGCAGGGTATTCATTTAAAAACCAAAAGCCGGATGCAGGAGGCTGTATCAGTTAAGCCTCATTCTGCCATGGTTCTTTATCCCTGATAATCCCTAAGGCACTCTTTAAGCATGTGATGATTGGCTAATAAAGGAGCAGGTCAGTTGATCCCACCAGCAAGGCAGAAAGGCACAAAGGACTACACTGTTGATTTTTACAGAGACATGGCTAAAATACTGGCACAAGTCTCCAACAGTACAAAATTGCAACCAGTTGGCATTTCCAATCAATTATCAATTGATTAACAGTTGTCTTTGAATTCTTTAATTGTTTCATGGTGCGTTCCATCCTTGTCATCTGTTGGTGCAAGTGAATGCAAGGCACAGCCAAGCTCAGGAAACACAAAAGGCTTCAGTTCAGTTGTCTGCAGCACAGAGAAGTGAAGCAACACTTTAATAAGCCACCAGTCACAGCAAGAGGAAGTCAAAGAGTCAAACCTTTTGAAGCAAAGCTATTACAGTATGTAGAGGATGTTGCTAAAACAATTTGCTTCTTAGTGTTGTATTTGACATCCTGATGATGCAGTTAGATCCTTGTGTTAAACATGGGTTTATTCTCTACTTAAATTCATTTTTGAATGTTTATGACTTTGTTGGGTTTTATAGTCAAAAGGACATAATCTTTTCCAAGCATGGCAGGAAGCCAATAGCCGTTATTGTGGTTATATTTTCAATTAGCAAATATCAAGGTCATTCAATTTGGCAAAAAATGTGAGCAAGAGTAGTTCCTTCAGTCATGGATTCAGGCTTCTCTCTGAGACACATTCAGAATTGAAATGAATCCGGATAGCTAAAACAACAAGGTTTCTGTTCAGTTGTCTGAACTGTTTGTTGTGCTTCATGGCTACATTGTATATTTTATATTTCATGTTGTGGTATTTTTACATCAAACGGGGCCTAAACCTCAACAAACAGGCAACAGTTATTGTGTCCTGAGGCTCAGCTGGCTCTGGGGCAGACCATGTACCAACAAATCGGACCTGACATCTTATACTTTCCATTTCTTCTCACTTAAGTTTCTGTGTCCAAAAGTAATAAAAAAAATCAAGTATCTGTGGCTTCTTATAGCTTGGTACATACCCAACATTGAATCGTATTCTCTAAATAATTACTACTCTTGGATCTCTTTCCCACATTTGTGCTGAAGGTGAAAGTTTCGCTAATTTTTGGCTCAGAAATATTTAATAACACTCTGATAATTACTTCCAAGAACTTACTTTTTACATGCTGGTCTTTATTAAGGAGGGAATTCTGACCCCTGCAGTACAGGTAGATCCACAGGCAGTGGTCTCAATTACTTAACAATCAGAGGAAGTGTTTAATGACGCTGGTATACCTTTGTATTACTTATTATTATTAAAATACTAGAGTAACTGTTGGATGGGTTCTTGTGCTGAGTCGGTCCCTGTTGGGTCCCCTGGGTTCACAGATAGTCTGCCTGCCAGTCTGTTGGCACGGCAACAGAATATAATGAGCCTAAATTAATGCTCTTTCTCATTGCAGCGATGATGTCTTCGTCTCTTTGATAAAACTCTCTCCCAATTCCCCAACTGAGCCACGTCTATGAATGATGGGTCTGTGAATTGCCCAGACGAGTGTGAGAATTGTATTCTGAGAGCGTTCACCCGGAAAATGCTTTGTTCATAAACATGTCCCAATCTCTACTTACCTCTTGTACACAACCTTGAGGTCCCTCCACTCAAGAAAGCTGCACATTTTAGGCTTTCGAGCCAGGACCGTCTGCACCAACTCTCTGGTAATCTTCTTTTTCTCCTTATCAGACAAAGGCACGTACCATTTCTGAAGCCTGAGCTTCCCTTGTCGACTGAACAGAAGCATGAACTGCATCTGAAATTAAGAGATGGGAGAGGAGAGGAGAGGAGAGAAAAAAACAAGCACAAGAAGAACTGTGAAACACAATGAGAGATGGGAGGAAAGAGTGGGTGATTAAAAGACATCTGCAGAGAGAAACAAAGAGCATTCAGAAGAACACGTCTCAACAGTTTGTATGTGATGATGTGGGATGTTTACAGTCAGACTGATTCAGACAAGTGAAGAAAAATTAAAAATAAATTATAGGACGATTATAGGAGACGTGTACAAGCATTTACCAGGATGCAAGACACATTCAATTTCATGGGTTCATTCAACTCAGGAAGCTAATAATCACATGCATGTACCAATTAAACATTGCTATCATTAAGATAGTGACATTAAGTTACTAGTGTGTGCGGTCTGCTGCCATGTGTTTAACATAAACAGCGCGCACTTCCTGGTTCAAATGCAGCCTGAGCAGTAACCATAGACAACCTACTGAATATGTTTATTTCGCTCAAACAGGGAACACGACACCTGACATTTTAATAGGCAATTCGGACTCTGGGTAGACTCCAGTTACCCTGCAGACATGACTGAAATCATCAACTCGCCTTATCAACACAGCCCCGTTAACGGAACACCGGTAACAACACCGTTATTCTGCGGTTAGTCCGTTCAACCAACCGGCTAGTCTATTTAAAATACAACACACGACCAAGTAAAGCGTGTATATATTTTCATACAAACGGTTGAACAGTTGAAGCTTAAAACTACTTACCTTCAATGAAAACACTGTAAGCCCCCTCTGAAGAAATGAATTACCCAGCGCCACCCTGAAACACGGCCAGTTGGCATCAAGTTTCTGATTGGCCAATGGAGCTCTCACGCCGTCGCTCATTGGCGAAGGGTTTGGTGTTCGATAGCCCCCGCCTTTTCGACGCTTTAACTTGCTGGTGTGCGTGTGAGTGGCTGATAGAGACGTCAAACAAAACTCAAGGAGCCGAATGGTTCCGCCCACTTCACGTCATTAACGGAGGTCTGAGCTAAAGGTTTAAAGTAAACAGAGGAGGAAACATAGACATATGTCTGTGGGTTGAACCACCAGCTTAATTACAGCTAGGAGTGGCAAGTTGACTAACTAAGAGGAGACTAACAGTGTGTTTGATATGACTTTTCATAATGTGCAATATTACAACACTGTATAGGCTACAATTGTGATAGAATGTGAGCAACAAACACTTACAGGTATTAAAGGTGTGGTTCAACTACAGCAAAAGATAAATAAATCTCAATTCTTGTTTATTGTATTTGTCTCTGACATTTCTGCTTACATTCTAATGCTGTATGTAGGTGAATGAGTGATTTTTTTTTGTTGTTGATTCATTTGTGTGAACTGAACCTACCTAACCCCAACCTAAATTTGCTCAGATAAGTGATCTTTACATAGTGATGTCCCATTTTCCATTCAGCATTTGGAGCCTTTGCACTCTCTTGAAGATATACTGCTCACACAGGGGAAGCAAACCTTAGTTTTAAGACAAACAAGACATGTTGCGTTTGTATCGTTATTAGATAGTAGAGAAATTGGGTCACGAGGGAAGAGAAAGATAGAGTAATGACTTGCATCAAGGGTCCTCAGCTAGATTTGAGCTGGAGATGTTGCAGTTCATGTTCAGCACCTTAAACTACCATTTACCAGGGTGCCCCAACATACTCTAGTTTTATATATATACCTTTGTATAGGTCATGGATTCCCTACTTTTTTTGCACGTGTTAAAATGGGACATCTACTTTTAACTCAACCAAAGAATGTATTTTTCAGTGATTCCATTGGAATGATAGACAATTAAAGATGTAAAATTATCCACAGGAAAAATAAATCAAAGATTAGAAGACTGTTTAGGTTTGACCTTTTAAAATCTATCTCATGACCCCTTTCCAACCACTGGCATAGATCTTGTCTAACAAAGCATCCATAGATTCAAACCCAGGAGTGCGTTGTGATTTTGATGAGGACACTGTAATCCTGATAGACATCACTGCCACCATGACACTTACTCCATGAGGCGATAATGATGATGCATTCATCACAGGTGCAGTACAATAGGTGAGGCAAAGGGAGGTGTCTAAGGACCAATAACCAGTATTAGATAAAGCCATCACAGGACTGTGGATTACAGTAATCCCATCCTTTAGCATTGGGTATCACACACAGTTCATTCCATCAGAGCTGAAGAAGACGATGGAGGTTACTGCTCGTGCTGCTGTGCTGTTCCTCCTGCTTCTATCTCAGGGTAAGTTACTAAAGTAAGGCACCGGTATGAGGGACTTTATTAAATCATTATACTCTCTGCCTGAATGGAAGGAATCAGGAATCTCTGTACAATTTACCTTAGTGATGGTGTCTTTATGTGTAGGATAGAGACAGTCACTTTATTCTGAATGGAAAAAGAGAAATAATTGAAATCATGTTTCATTATGAAGACAATGGCAAATGAACAGTTTTGTGTTTGTTATTGTCAGCACACTTATTCTTTCTATATTAATCAGTTTTTTGGGACATATAAAGCCATTTTTACATATATATAATAAAATGATATTGGTTTTGTTCCTATTTTTTCCTTTTGCTCTGTGAGATTTAGTTCACACATAATATTTAAATATCTGCTTTATATTCCCTGCACTCTTATTGATGTGGTATAGCCCTGACTGCTGTTCATACACAGGAGGTAAGAGGCCATTAGTAACCTAAACCTAAAAAAAAGTCTGAAATGTGATTTTAACTGTGAGAGCAAATTCTGATTTAACTCCTTCCCCGTGTATCCTTAAGGAAGAGGAGGCAATCCAGGAGGAGGAGTTGCAGGAGGAGGACCAGCAGGTCATCGAGACATGGACGTCAAGCGTCAAAGCCTGCACCTGTGACTGTGAATCTGCTGATTCACCTACAAGCAGCCCCACCGTCATTTCGTCTGTCCCGCCAATCTCATTGTCACGGCCGTCGCCTGTGGATAACCCATTGACCTGCATGCCAGGTGGGGACTACTGACCTGGACTGACATGTCCCACTTACAAGGATGCCGGACATCCTTTATCTGCTTTGAAAGCCATAAAGTCTCCAGGCCAGTAGGTTATTTTAAAAAGTGATGAATGGGAAACACAGTCCTTTCTCATAATTGTACTATGTGAAGGATGATGACATGTTGGGGGACATTACACACGTGAAGATTAATGGTTGGCAGGAAGCTCTCCTGTGGAGTTGCAGGTGGCGTGATGGATCACACAGCTGACGGTAGCCTACTGTGTCCTCAAATGCACTCAGACACTCTTGGCTCTGTCTCTTTATCTCTGCAGTGCTTTCAAATCACTGTCCACAGTGATCTTGAGATCCTCTTAGTGGACTCTGAACTTGAAACTTTTATTGAGGTAATGACAGTTTAAAGAGAGGAAGAGAAGTGGAATAGTGGACGGCAAATGCTGTAAGATAATCTTATTACCTGTGCAGGAATGTGATGAGCAGATTAGGGAGCCCAAAATAGGGCTTGCCCTTCGTCTAATAGCATGATACTGGGCAAGGAAGCACACATCAGGTAATATCCTGATCATCTTCTCCTGCCACACATGCAAACCTTCGAAGAAAACTTGAGTCAACTCAAGTTAATCACAGGGTGTGACCAATATAACACATTTACCAAGTGACTTAATCCTCTTTACAGACGAGTGTAAAAGTAACTTTGAAGAGCATCTCTCAAGTAATCACATATATGCCCAGAGAAGGAAAAGCAATCAGACACATGGACAGATATTTTACAATCTTTGATACAAATCTTTACAGTTTTCTCACTCAGCCATGTTATTCTTTCAATCTAAGGGAGTAATTAACATATGATATGAACTGGTAGTAGTAGAAGTAGTATTAACTAATCTATGATATTTGTCATACATAAAATAATATAGAAAATTGTCTGAAACTGCTGTTTGAAGATGAGAAACTACACTGCAAACCTATAATGAAGAGAATTTAACAGCACACTGACAATAAAGATGTTTAGAAAGTGATTGCAAACAAAATCAAAGGCGGATTTGTTTTGCTGTTGTTGTTTGCTGTCTTAATTATGAAGTAAAAAAGAAATGACTTGCAAGTGGTGTAACATTACTATATAAGGCAAAAACAACTCTATTCTTAATTGTGCTGCTTCAGCTAATGTATTATTCATCATGAGCAATTATATGTTGTACAGTCAGACAGAAAGCAGGTATGTTCTGCTCTTAACTACATTTCTTCTACTTTGTAAGCAAGAGAAGGATTTTTACTTTTAGCAGTGTGATAAATACAAGTCCTGATCAAATGAAGTCTGTCATACATTATAATAGCTCTGTCTTGTCTTGATATCCAAATGAACTGTATGACATTGTTTCCTCCACAGAATGCCCCTACCACAAAGCCCTGGGGTTTGAATCTGGATCTGTGTCATCAGAGCAGATCAGCTGCTCCAATCAGGACCAGTACACCGGCTGGTACATCTCCTGGATCCCCAACAAGGCTCGTCTTAACAACCAAGGCTTTGGGTAAGTCATGACGACCCATTTTTCTTCTTACAATCATTTTAAATATACAAAAACAAATGACTGTATTTCTGTATCATCTCTGTTAGCTGTGCTTGGCTCTCCAAGTTTAACGACCAGTTCCAGTGGATCCAGATCGACCTGAAGTCGGTGGGTGTGGTGTCTGGCATCCTCACACAGGGTCGCTGCGATGCTGATGAATGGATTACTAAATACAGCATCCAATACCGCTCTGTGGAAAATCTCAACTGGGTCTATTACAAAGACCAGACAGGCAACAACAGGGTAAGTACTAACACTAATCAGCACTGAACCTGACCTTGCACTGAACCTGAAATGTATATTTAAAAATATATATTGTAGTAGTGACTCAATAACCAATTTTAGAAAATGATACACTTTCTGGAAGACACCACTTTGCATGTGACAGAAGTAACCAGGAGAACTGCACATAGACTTTTTTCAGTCAAAGTATTATACAAGAAAGGTGCAAACATCAGATTTAAGTCCTAAATTCTAATTAAAGTCTTTATCATTTCCTCTCTTGGCATCTTGTGACTGTAGTTGATCCTTGGTGATCAACTACAGTCAAAGTAGTCAAACTATTAATAAAGTAGAAGAATCAAGTATGAAAGAATAGAAATATGTGTTGCTTTTGATGACTTAACTACAGTAAAGTGAATCATTTTGTGATTCTCACTATTTTCTAATTTTTTACACGTTAAACAGTTAATCGACTGCTCAAGAAAATGATCAACAACATATTAGGATAATAACTTTACTCAAAAACAATAATTTATCTGGGCTGATATTTTACAATCAGGGAAGTCAGCACAGCACTGTACAGCTTGTTTACACTATAACTGACCTTTAACCTTGTGTCATTTTCTCCTTAATAGTAATATGTAGTCTTGTCTCCCTCTGTATGTCTGTTTTATGCTCATTAATGTATTCGGATGTCACTTTTATTAGGAAATATTTTGTTTGAATGTATTTTACTGAATAAGTTTATAATGAAACTATATAACTTTCATTGCACAGTAGCCACTGTTTCTATATGTGACAATTAGGTAGTCAGAAAGTCAGTGAACTAGCCCAGTTTTTCCTGATGTATGGCCTTGAATAATGAATGTATAGAAATGATCACATGCTTTCCAATCTTCAGGTCTTCTATGGGAATTCTGACCGCTCCTCCACGGTGCAGAACCTGCTGCGCCCACCCATCGTGGCCCGTTACATCCGCCTGCTGCCGCTGGGCTGGCACACCCGCATCGCCATGAGGATGGAGCTGCTGATGTGCACCAACAAGTGTATGTGAAGTGCACCCGGCCTGCTTTTCCTTCCCCTGCCAGCCTGCCGCTTGCCAAAAGGGGGACACTTTGTCCAGCATCTGGTAGATCCATCTTGTAATGACCTATCATTTCTTTAACATGTCTGTCTTTTCTTTTCTTTTTTTTTGGCGAGGCTCAAAGCAAACTAAGTCTGGGCAGGTGGACATGTTTGGTGTTCTTTGATGCATTGATTGGTCTGTCTTAAAATCTGTATGAATTAATTATTTTAATATTTAAATATTAAATACCCACACAGCACATTCCTGTTTAAAAAAAGTCATTTATGGAGGCCTGTAATCTTCATAAAGCTTTGAGAGAGAAATAAAGATTTAGTTACTCATATAGAGACAAACACTGTTTTACACACAGAAGAAGAAGTTTGTACAGGCTGAGTGTCAAATCAAACGAGTCTGTTTTATTTGAGATTTACTGTTACATATGTAAACATGAATAATCTAAAATTGTTAAGCATTCATTTGTGGATTTATGTTCTTATGTAAATGCTCTGTTGGAAAAAAAAGCAGATAAAACACTGACTATGCTACTAATTTGTGTCTGTAATAAAAGCACAAACTTAATACTTGATTTCATTTAAACAGTTGAGATAAACATCTTCTGTTATAAATATTACCAAACGAGTAGTCACACATCAGTATTAATATAATACACGGTGTTCCTTTCAGCAAAACATTAATCCAAAGAGAGAAAACGTACTGTGTCGAGTACAAGAGTGTGCACAGTCCTCACAGATGCACCACGCACAATACGATTACGGTCATGTTTGGACTCAAGTGTGTTTACTGTGGGAGCCCGAAACGTCAAGTCTCCACACACTGTGCACACGAAGAACATGGACGTGAGGAAGAATTTACAGAGTCGGAGCAATATTGCTGAAACACACAGGTCTCTTCAAAGTGCAACGTTTAAAAAGTTTAGGTTGGAATTTTCTGCCGAGCTACTATCATGGCACTTTATCTCAGACAGAAAACGATGTGACAGCGCAGAGCGTCGGCCCCGGCTGTGCTTTAAGATTTCTTTAAAAGCTCAATGTAAGTAGCTCAATGTGTCAGATCAGTTAAAATGAACTAGTACACCCAGAATGGCTTTTGAGTTCATTTAACTGCTGTAAAAATTAAGTTTCTAACAACGATTAGGAAAAAAAAACAACAACTTGCATTTCACGTTTTATACATTTTTACAGCAGTTAAACTGTATATAATATTTTGAATGTATTTGCACATTTCTTTAACTGCATTAAACAGGCAGAACTACTTAGAGGGAGCTTTTTTTTTTTTTTTTTTTTTGTTAGAAATCTTTATGCAAGAAATGAGAAACAAAAAGACTTCCTTGACTCCTGGTAGTGAAGGAAGTTATCATCCTTTCATTTCAGATGTCCTTTGCCATAAACTGGATCCTTAAAGTTGCTCAAAACAGCGCAACCTATCAAAATGTATGTCTGTATGATTCACCAATAAGGATGCTTCGTAACACTTGTACATACACACACATTTCAGTGTTTAAAGAAATGAATTTTAGATTACATCACTATAAAAAAGACCTTCGGTATATTCTGTTATACGGTGTTGCTATGTTTGTTTCTATTGGACGTGATTGAGGTGCGACCATAGTTTAGATAATTTTATATGTTTTCATAGTATATATGAAAATGATGCATGATAAGTCAGTGCCTTGTGTTAGTATGCTGTAATCTCAGTCAGAGAGAGTAAATGCAGTGCTTTATTATGTCCTACAGAGGGCGATGTAGGTTAGGATTTCTGTCAGTTTATGGCACTGTAGTGTCTAAAATGGCTGCATTTTTTTAAAAAGACATGAAAACCTAGATATACTTAAAAAAAAAAATCTAATCTAAGCTTTATAGATTGTCAGTGTCAACAGCTACACGTTCAAGAACAAGACTGCTTTGACGTTTGAGCATCTGTGACCAGTATGACAGAGCACATCCAAAAGCAGGACAGCTCGGACCAAGAGATACAATCCCGGGTGAGATGAACACGAGTTACTGACATTACTGTAACGATCTCTATCGTAACAACTGATAAAACTTGGTTTGTTTAGAATGCCTTAGATAGTTTTAAGGAAATACTACGCAGTAAAATGTACTATATCTCTATATCGAATAGAAACAAAAATACTTACACTTAAAATCTACACTTTATCTATCCATTTATATATATATATTTAATTTGTAATGTATTTACTGTATGATACAAATTATAATCAGAATTACAGAAGTAATAATATAAAGTCTATCAAACATGGAAGCTTTAAAAAAACATTAAGACATAAAAAGGCTTTTGGCCTGTTTGCAAGCAGTGTTTAAACTGAAGGTTTGGTATCTTGTGTGTTTGTGTGTGTGTGTGTGTGTGTGTGTGTGTGTGTGTGTGATCAGCAGATGAAGTGTTATGCAAGGGAGGTGGGGGAGCAACAGAGGGGCAAACAGAGGAGTTTAAAGTGGATCTGAGAGCTGCAGAGTAGAGATCACAGAGCCGTTTCTTTCAGGTCGTTGAGGTTTGGCATACGAGACCTGGAGGGGCGTCCGAAGCCGTGCCCGTTCTGGCCCCCCTTGATGCTCATTTGCTCTGGGTAAGGGTTGCCTTCGGGGCGGCCCAGGGCAGACGTGTGCCAGCCAGACTCCAGCTGTCCAGGCAGCGGGTAGCCTGACTGTCGGCTCTTCAGCTGGGGTGTACTGACCCCTGAGTGACCCCGACTTTCAGTAAAACCACCTTGGGCAGAGGCTTGATTAGGCAGCGGCTGGTAGCGCATGTCAGAGGGTGCGGTCTGGTTGGAGGACGAGGATGAAAGGTGCAGTAGCTTGCGCAAAGACTTCAGTGGCTGACTCTAAATAAAAAAAGGGACATCACATGACAGAAGAACAACATATTTAAACCAAACCTAAAGTAAAAGCAGAACACACTTGAATTTCTTTTGTGAAACTTACCGGCGAGTGTGAATCAGACAGTTTCTCAGGTGGCCAGTCCTTGTCCCTGTCTCGGTCTCGGTCTTGGTCCCGGTCTCTGCTCTTGTCACGAGACCTGTGGCGGCTGCTCTGGTGACCTGAGGACCTGGAGGACTTCTGGATGACTGTATCTACCCCGTCGTTAGGAATCTGTCACATGGTGTAGACATTATTCAAATAAACCAGTTCAAACATACAACTTCACACATATGAATACGGTAGGTCCACACAAACTAAAGAACAAGAAATGTGCTTACAAATTGTGTTTTTAGGTGAAATAATCATAACATTTCAGCCACAGTCACTACATTACATTGAAGGCTACAGCATACAGAGCCTAAATATGTTTTTTGTGCACATTTTCTATGTTTGTAGTATATATGTGTGTGGACCTACCATTGCCATGAGTTTTTGCAATATTTGGTCAAGAGTGCAGTGGAGTCTAATAAAAATTAAAAGCCAGAAACTCTGGGCGTTCGTTGATCTGAGGAAGAGGAGAGACAACTCCTCTTGTTTATTGATAAATGATTCTCGTTGGGTGATATTTGCCACTTATACAGTCCATGAGAAATCTGAAGGCAGCAGTACACACTAGCACCCCACCCCCCCTACCCCACCTCCCTCCCGATTCCTCCTGGCCAGATTGTGTTTATTTGTGCTCTGTCATCAGCAGTAACCCTCCTCTCAGAATCTGAACAAACTGCCACATATAAATAGAAATGTGAGGGGAAGAAAGAGTCTCAAACACCTGTTTCATGCTGAACCGTCAGTTTCACATGTCAAAATGTGGCTGCTTTTATATTTAGCAAATCATTTTGTCAGTTGGTAGCCCCTCCTTCCAAATTTCTGCTCTATAATCAAGATATGATCATGATCTAAGAAATTAACTTTGATAGACTTTGGCAGAAAATTGGCAGAAAATTGACCGTGACACACACACACACACACACACAAAGTCTCAGTCTCTCTTCCTCTCTTCCACACTTACTCATTCCTCACCAAACACACACTCTTCCCTACTAGGCAATATTTATATTTTCGTCATTTGTATTTATCACATATGTGCAATAAACTTGTTTGTTTAATTATCACTTATGTGCAATACCGCACTTGTGCACCAATGTGCAATATAATGTCTATAAATACACCTGCCCTACTCCTCCTCTGATTGGCTCTTTTGTTGGTTATGTTTAGGCATGAGGAGTGAGATTGGTTAGAGTTGGAGTAAGGATATCAGGGTCTGGGCCAGTCAAAGGCAGAGTAGGGGCGAGTCTTTGTAGAGTGCAGGTGGGAAAAAATATACAGTCAAAGGCAAAATGTCTTCGTGCAGTCTTGCAAGCCTACACCCACTTTACTACATGGCACTCCCGTTTCACTACACGAAGATGACCCTAATTTACACTTGATCAGTAAAATTAACATTTTCCAAATTAGTTCATGGTCTCAACTGCTAGTTTCAAGTCTTCTTCAATGCAACATGATGTTACATGGATGTAGCTGTGGTTATTTTAGTGTGTTATCATTTCATGAAAGTTAATTGTAACATTTTGGTTGCCTAAAACAACCATATTCAGCCTCTGTTTGTACTGAAAGACCCTTTAACTAGTCGCATGTTCAGTTTTTCAGGAAATACATTTAGTTTGAATGGTTTTAAGCCTGTTTTGGCTATCAACATTTAGCATTAGCTTTATAACAGTTAACCATAGATTGTAAATGCCCCATGCTAACCAAACTAGCAGCTAACATTATGGTCAGTCCATCCTTTTGTCCAAATTGGGTCACTTCTGACTCCAAAAATCCAAGATGGTGATGTTCAAAATGCAAACTTGATGTTTCAAAACAAGAGTCAACAAACCAACGACTGACATCACAGTGGCTACGGCCATTATGTTTTTACAGTCTATGTCAAGTAGATCCATCTACATGACACACCCAGACTTGGTTAGGTTGAGGCATGATGAGATAATTAGGGTTAAGATTAGGGGTCAGGAGTATGTGTCGTATAACAATTCATTATGCTGACAACATTGGTCAGGGTGTTGTGTAGTGAAGTGAGTGTGTTATATAGGTCTACAAGACTGCAAATGGACCTTTCTCAGAATGTTGTTATCCTCAGGGCATGTTACACAGCACTCCCCAACCAACCTAACCTAACCAAGTGGGTATGCAACATATGAAGTTAGATAGACCCACTTGGGTCAAAGCCAGGAGCGCATCCTGGGTGTTTGGTCGCCCATGTCACAATTTCCTGTATCAATGATTTCAGGTGAAAAGCCCTCTAGCGTTTCATACACAGTCCCGCCATATACTATGTTGTGAGCTAGTCTTTGTTTATTTCATCTCTCTTATCTTTCTCTTTTCTCTCTCCTTTTTTAAATAATTGTAAATATTTATTTCAGACCATAATTGGAACTCAAGCTTGAAGAAGCCAAATTTCACTGCCTCCAGTGTTTGTGTGGCTGTGTTTCTATGTATGTGTCAATAAAAGCTCTTGAATCTCTTGAATCTTGATAAGCAGCAAAGCTCTGTGTGAGTGTAACCAGGCACACAAACAACAGACTCCTGAAAACTCATGTGGTTAACCTAAGCCTGAGCGCTCTCAATCATCCTCAGCTCATAACCAGAGACATGCTGTTAGGGCTGCGGCTGAAATCAGTGGTGAGTAATCAGAATCAGAAAGACAGACAAAGTGAACACAAAAATGACCAGCCAGATCCATACCTGTGATTGGAAGAAAAATTCCTTAAGAGCTCTGCTTTTCATTGAATAAAAAAATCAAAGGGTAAAAGCTGGTTGCAATAAATCTATTATTTATATATTCATAGGCACATCATTGCCTTTTGGGCAAAAGCCGTACTGATGTACTCGTGTAGATGGATCTGGCTGGTTTCTGTTTGCAATTCATTATTATGGGAATGAACCATTTCTCCAAATGTGTTTACAAAATTTAAAAAGAAAACCGCTGAAAGCGAACTTAAAGAAAAACAATTATGCAGGGTTGATTATTGGTGTTAATGCATGCAATGTTAGATTTGTGGCATGGAGTTAGGAGGTGAGTAGGATAGTGTAAAACAGCATGTACCATGGGAGAGGATACTACAGGGAGGACTCTCACAGAGGAACTATACTTTATGTTATTCTTTGGGCTAAACAGAGGGAAAAGATATTTCTTGATGACAGGAGGTCTTCCATCAGGGACTTCCATCTGTAATATAGAGGCACATGACTGGTGGCACAGGGAAACATGGTGCACATGACAACAACAAGAAGTGATTTTATCTCTCGGTAAAGGTGCTAATAAAAGCATTAAACATTTGAGAAGCAGATGAAGAGATATGTAGACAGACGGTTCATATGTATGAAATCCAGAACATGGCTCAATAATGTTTGAATCATAGAGTGAGAAGTACTCAACATAGACTCACCATTTGAGATTTTTTCTTTTTCTTCTTTATTGCTCTGAAGAAACCCTGCTTTTCCTTTTCTTTGGATGGCTCAGAGGGGTTCAACACTACAGTGTCTGGGCCGGTCCTTGTAGTAAAACAAGAGAGCAATGAGCATGTTGTCCTGGCTACCAATGTATAATATTCTCCAACCCCCAATCAGACCTGATCATTTGTGTGAAAAACAGCTGTGTCGTGTGAGCAGTTTGACATTTAAGCAATTTAAATTTGAGCTATGGGCACTGAGCATATTAGTGTTTATTATCAGGGTAACCCATTTTTAGGATGTTCTGTCATGGTCACTGGAGATAATTACCAGGGGTCAAAGGCTGGCTGGCGTTTGGAGTGGTTGGTCATGTTGCTGCCATCCCCTGACCTCTGACTCCTGCTATCATGGAAGGAGTTGTCTGGCCGGGGAGAAGGGACTGTTCAACAAACACAACAAATACTGTAAGTTCATACACAGATGCACCGCATTTAGCAGGTTTTACCTTGTAGCTCAAAACTATTTCAAAGCACGTTGTATGATTATCAATAATCATCAGTCAAGACTGATTGTAACCAAAAAACTCTCTAATATCAATATAGTATTTAAAAGATCCTATAATCACATACAATTGTACACTCAGTGACTTTAAGTAGGAAAATATCTGATTTGTAAGAAATGATTAGACTGCAGTCGAGTGATGCTTAAATCTGAACTGATGTCTTGATCTCAACAGTTAGAGAAAGAGAGGCACGGCCAGAGATATCAGTGTGACTAAACCAACCTCTGTAGAAGCTGCCCACCCTCCTAGGCATGGATTCGCTGTAGATGTTGCGGTTCTCTTTGGAAGAGCCCCCATCTTCTGTTTGCTGGTCGTGATATAAGCCAACCTGAGTCACAACAAAAGAACTGATCACACAAACACTCAGAAGGCCACCTGCTCTGCATGCTTCACTATCTGAGCTCATATTTTTATTTACCTGAAAGGATAGGAACAAAAGGGGAGGGCAGGGGAGGGGGGGTTGTTGATTGAGAAGTGGTCATTATAATAAAACAACATCTGTAGAAGCTATAAATGTATTCAAACTGAAATGTGCTGCTGTGACAAGCTCGACTGTGCTATCATAAGTAGTCACATTAGAGAGAAGCAAAGCACACAGTGAAAATGAAGAGGCATCTGATGCGCAGAGACAGAGAAATAGAGAAAGAGAGAGAGAGGGGGAGAGAGAGAGAAAGAGAGAGAGAGAGAGAGCAGTTCATGACAGCAGTATCCACCCACATCCACACTCTCGGAAGACTGGATGTGGGTGGGGAATGGTGGGTGCAGGCAGAATGTCGGACCTCGTTTTTTTGCCGCTGTGTGTGAAAAGATGCGGTGTTGTCCCTTGTGGAGTCCCTTATTGGGGGTCTGCTGTGGGTGACCTCAGTGGGTGCCTGTTCGCTCTGTTAATGGAGACATGATGAAGCATGGAGTAAGCTCAGCATTGCAGCACACACATGCAAATACACACCGGCACACGCTATATATACTATATGTGTGTATACAGTATATATAAACATACAAGTAACATGATTTAGTGTATATTCTTACAAGAAAAGCCACACTCGAAACCGTTAAGATGCTGCTGCTGCTATGTTAATCCTGCCAAACTGACCAATCAGATCTGGCTAAAAACAACAAACACAGATCCTGATATTTTCAGACGCCACCAGAATAAACCCTGGCTGCACAGTTAGTGAAACTGAGACTGAGGGAGAGTTATCCAACACAACCTGATGTAGGCATTTGATATGATTAGATCCTGTGGGCTTAGGCTTTCCTTAAGGTTGGAGAGGTTTGATGTGGGCTGATGACTGACCCTGCTCATGTCTTCTTCTCTGGACGAGCCCCCAGAGTGGCGAGGCAGTGTGCGGTGCTGCAGCTGTGGAGACAGGAGCTGCAGGCTGCTGGCTCTGGTGGGCATTCCCTGCCCCACCAACAACCCCTCATCCCCTCCGTGTGTCCTCTGGTGGTCCCTCCTTACATACATAGAGTGGCGGTGTGGCCGCTGCTGGGAGGAGAAGGGGCTGGTGTATCCCTGACCGTAAGCCAGAGGGTCGTGCGGGGCGGACAGAGAATGAGCGTGGCTCCTTTCCATGCCACTTTCCCCTGGGTCCAGGGCGTCTGGGGACTGGGACTCCTCTGAGGCCTTGTGGCGAGTGGAGGAGCGCCTGTATGACGAGTCCAGCGTGTTGCTCTCTCTTTCCGAGCGCGTGCTTCCCCTGCCAGCAGCGCCGGGTCCCAGTCTGTCAACTCGGCGGGCTGCCGGGCTGCTCGGCGCTGTGAGGTCAAGGCAGCTGGAGGGGAAATAACGAGACGTGGGCTCATCAGCATAAAGATGCACATCATTCAAGTTCCCCACTGACTTGGCATCGCTAAGCGTGCCGTAGCTCTTTGACAAGTTCAAGTAGGCGAACTTAGAGGAGGACGGCGTGGAGCTGTGAGACTCCATGTAGCTGTGTCGACTGTGTTTCTCCCCTGACTGAAGCGTGTTGTTCTTCCCCTCCACAAAAGAGTGGCGGTTCTGCTGCGAGCGGAAGTTGGATTTGAGGTACTTGGCTCCGGGGCCGTCGGACATCTTGGACCCCAAGTCGCCCTTGCTCTTGGCCTCGCCGGGGCTGAGCAGATGAGGCAGGTTGCTGCTGGCCAGGTCCATGTTGCACGAGGTGGAGTGGTTATAGATCTGCGGCTGGTAGTTTTTAGGATGCAGGGTGGGACTGAGGTTGATTGCTGTGGGCATGTTGCCGTTGAGAAAGCCGTCGTTGCTGGGGTGGAGGTCTTCGTGCCGAGGCAAGCTGGAGCACTCTCTGCTGCTGGAGCGGTGGCTTCCTGAGCTCTTTCCCCCATGGCTCCTGACCAAGAGAAGTAAGGACAACAATAAACATACAGTGCATCTAAAATCATCCTACAAAGGGCGAGACATCGGCAAAAATGTCAGTGCACAGTGACTGATATAGATAATGGTCATGTACATTAGACAACACAGAGACATTGACAGGCTTCAACTAGCTATAGTGCCTCCTGCTGACCTGCTGGGGGTGGTGTTGTCTCCATGGTGAGGTTTTCTCTTGGAGGAGCGTACAGGTGTTGGTGTGGGTGGGCCGGGCCGCTCTACCAGCCGCAGGGTCTGGAAGGCGTGGTGGTTCAGGCTCTGCTCTGTGAGAAAGCGCTCCGTCGGGTTCAGCAGCAGCAGGCTCTAACGCACAAAGACACAGACGGAGCCTGTGAGGCCGCGAGACAACCTGAACATCAAGAGCTTGCAAACAAACTGAACAGTCACTGCTATCATAAGTCACTGCCATTATCATGAAAGTCTGGCCACTGCATTTAATTGTGTCTTACAGCCACCAAACAAGCCAAACAAAGATGTGAAATATAATTTGCAACATATGCTTTTTTTTTTTTCTTACTGGAATAAATAAGTGTAATAGCCATCTCCATATGCTTTAATGAAAGGCTGAATCCTGTATGAAGGCTCAGAAAATAAGACTTGTAACTAAAGATAATTTGTGCCCTCCAACTGCTGCTTTATTTCCATATAACTAAAAGTTACAGAAGGAGCAACTTTTCACAGTTCCTAAAGGCAAAATCTGAAGCAATTACCCTTTTGTGAGCCACGCTGCTATGCATTAGCAATTAGCAGATATATTTAATTTGATTAACATCTAAAGTCGACTCAAGAAAGGCTTCACACTGATTGGTAGTGAGAGAGATGCTTGCCCTTGCTGAAGTCAGTCCTGATGACATTATGTTAGCAGTGAGTCATTATCTGCTGGGAAAAGCGCAAGTGCACAAGCACAGCCCACATTCTTGACATGGAGCTCCTGTTTACAGTGCAGACACAGCAATAACAGCAGTGCTGGAACCAGGATGTGAGCTGGGAGATGCTGAAGCAGCGAGGAGGCATCAAGCAGTCACGACGTAACCGCGACGATAATGATGCAATTATCACATGTCGGCTAATGACAATTTTAGTTTTCATGGTAACGGTGTATCCTTTGGTGATAGCATGTAAGCAAGAATAAACTGAACTTGATAAAAAAAAAGTAAGTAAGTAAGAATGAAAAAAAACAATCCCTCAGCAGAGAAGCTTTGCCAGACCTGTGATCCCTACCTTCAGCAGGTCCAGCAGGGCTCCACCGATGATACCGAGGTATCTTCGCTCCAAGGTTTGGGGGTGGTTCACAGCAGGGAACTAAAAGAAGAAGCAGTGGAAAAATAGTGCAGTGAGAAATGTAGCCAGAACACATGTCCAAGAGATAAATGATCAAACAATCACTGCTGTGTAGAAAGACATGAGTATCAGCCACCTGTAGTGTGTGTGCAAGTGAGATGCTCTGAAAAAACGAGTGTGTATTAATTGAGATTGTAACCTTTATCCTTTTTTTTTTAATAGTCTTTTTTTTTAATGTTGATCTCCTGAGATTAAATTCTGCCTGAGAGTGCTAATTTCTTCCACATTTAATCTCCTTATATCAACCTATAATTTTTTTTTAAGGAAGATTCTGCCTTTTGTGAGATTGCTGTTTGCCAAGAAGACATCTAGAAGCTGTTCGTTTTACATCACAAATGTGCAAGCGTTACAGAAAGCACATCGTGGGTGGCCGACGTGATGAAAAAAACCATCAAACATACTGTGTTCAATCACAAGTGTCGCGCAGTTTCTTTCTGGTCTGCTACATAAATATTTCAACAACAAAAAAAACACAATTCTCCTTTCAGTGCTCGTCAGTTCAGGCGGGGTGACGATCTCTACTCATTTCGATCACAGCGGGCGTAAAGTTTTGTAGATTATAGAATTTTTTTGCCCTGGAATGAGCGCTAAAAATAGTAGATGCTTAATGTTTATAGAGGAAACATATCTGTCCACCATGCGCCCCAAAAGTATTCCACATTTATAAAAATGCAGCGTTATCAAGCAGGGGTCTGATCAGTTAGTATTCACTGTCAGGGGTTTACAAAGGGGTGGTTTAAAAACTAATAATTATATCCTGAGGCGTGGGTAGGGAGGGGAAAGGGAATGGATGACCAGGGTCTGTTGTACCATCAGCCTGCCTCAGAAGACTTATCACAGCCTTCCTTCACAGAGCATACAGGATACATGATACACGATGAGTCATTGTGATCCAATCAGTCACGGCACAGCAAACTCAGCCAGGGAAAAAAATAATAAAACAAGCAGAGAGAGTGTGGAGACAGCAAGGAGAGAGAAAATAAATAAGGGAAGGAGAAAAAAAGAGGAGGAGGAGGAGGTAGAAAGAGACAGCAAACGAAGATCAAGTGAAGAGCGATGGAAGAGAAGGGAAAAGGAGCAGTAATAAGGTTGGGGTATAGAGAGAGAGAGAGAGAGAGAGAGTGTGTGAGATTGGCCTGTCGTTACCCGCAGCCCATGGAAGCGGGGGTTGTTATAGAAGAGCTTCATCTGCTCTGGTGGCAGGGGTCCCAACACTTTTTGGATGGTGAAGAGCTGGTCAATTTCACTCTCCCCTGGGAACAGAGGCTGCCCGTCACTCAGCTCTCCTAAGATGCAGCCCACTGACCACATGTCCACGGCTTTCCCGTAAGGAGCCCTGGGAGCAGAGATTTAAGGGGTTGGTGATGGAGAAGAATAGATAGTAAAAGGAAATATCAGTGTGTAACCAGACAAAGCTAAAAAAAAAAAAAACTAAAAAAAACCAAGCCTGACATACCCAAGCAGAAGTTCAGGAGAGCGGTACCATCTAGTGGCCACATACTCGGTGTAATTGGCATCAGTCCCCTCAGAGAGATTACGTGCAAAGCCTGGCAAGAGAAGACAGAGGAAGCAATATAGTATAATGAGGAGCTTTTTTGATATGCTTTACATGCTGAGACGATTGAAAGGGATTTCAGCCGGGCACCTCTCTGTGCACTCATTATCATTCAAAGGTGTGAGTCATGAAGTAGTCGAGTTAAGTAAAAGCAGCACTTAGGAGAGATGATGAGTCCTCTGAGAATATACTGTACTGGTAAAAGTAGCGGTATTAATATTACTTACGCTAATCGCTTTCTTGCTAAGAGTCAGATGATACCACTCTCTTTTGTGAATGAATCTCATACTTCTAAAATGTCAAACCTAAAAACCAAAATTGTGTTTTGCTTATTGTATCTTCACTTGAGTGTTTGGGCTTTACTGTGCAGAATGATGTATGGGCACGAGTTTGACACTAAAAGGTTGTTGTCGGGGACGGTTTCTCTTTCATTACCCTAATTCCAAAAGTACTTATGAACATGATTTGTGATAGCCAATCATGGTCCAGTATGCAGATTATATAAGTATAATGTGGAAACTTGAAACCTCTGGTGTACATACACTGAAAATGGACTTTTCAGAGCAGCGGGACACATCTTCTGTGTTGCACTTTTACTTTTGAAAGATTTAGATATTAATAGAGTCTGTTTTTTTAGTTAGATGTTGAAAAAAAAGTTAATAGAACTTTTTGGAGGGGAAAAACATAAAACAACTGATAATTCCCAGCAGAGATTTTTTTTTAATGTCTCAAAACATGTCTGCAGGGGAGGAAAATCAGTCTGAAATACAATGATGGACTATTCAATATATGCGTGTTTGCATGAGATTTTTATTCCCAGTCCAAAACTGCTTGCACCGACTTTCCAAATCCCACACAATGAAAATAAATGTGCAGTGGTACTAATGTAAACCTTCACGGTGGAGTCTATGTGGCCTCTGTCTGTTCACTCAACGCCTTTGGCTGACACAGAGCAAACAGCAGGTCTTCAGTCTCTCACTCCAGATTGCCCACATGATGCTGGCTACGCCGTGTTTTCCGTCCCCCCCCCTCCAGTTTTGTTGTGGGTCCACCAGATTGAGTCAACGCATGATTAGCCTCTTGTGTTTCAACATGTTTCATTAATTGATATGAGGGGAAGAATGCACAGCATCAGCACAAGAACCAAAAGAGAGGGTTGCACACAGAGCTTTAGAAGACTGGATGAAGCCTTCCAAGTAGCACTACTCAAGCACTGGATTCAGCCAAATATAGTCTCTGTTGAAAATATTCCTTTCATATCTCAGCTCTGACTGTTTGGCTACCTTTCTTGCAGCTCTAAAGTGTATGAATATTTTGCAGAGGAGCTCACCGAAGTCACATAATTTGAGTACGTCATCAGAGCTGATGAGAAGGTTTTCTGGCTTTATGTCTGAGGAAGAAGCAGAGCACAGATGGATAAGTCAACACATAAGCTGGTGAGGGGCATCATCATTATATTGCTACACTTGTTCATATGTCTCTGAAAATGTGAATGAGTTATCCTCATAAAAAAACTTCAAAGAATCAAAAGAATCTATGGGTGAAAATTCACAGATTGTAAAGATGAAGCATAACTTATACATCAAATCCCTAAGTAATACTGTCATATACAGTATGTGTGCTTGGATATCCCACAGGCCATTTGGATGCCTGCTCCGTGGCTATTGGTGTGCCAAAAGCTCACATGGGCCATCTGGTTTCCTGCTCTGCTGTCACTGATTCACCAAAAGCTTTTGTCTTATGAACACTATAAAACACATCAAAAAACCTATTAAGTCATAGTTTCAGACCAGATTTTTTTTTCTGTCATTATTTAACACAATTTTTCAAAAAGATGTGACAACTGTTGGTCTATTTGTTTGTCAAAATGTAAGCCCAGATGGTGCCAGTGGTAAATACTGTACTTTCCAGGACTTGCGTGAGTCTCTACTGGCTTAGGATCAGGATCAGCTCTTCTCTGCCTCACTGACACAGTCTCCCTCTCAGTATTTTCATTATATGTTCTGATAAAAAAAATCAAAAGAAAAGGAGATCTTACCCCGATGAACAATGTCATGCTTATGGCACCAGTGAATTGCTTTGATTAACTGGTAGATGTAGCTGCGAGCTTTCTCCGTCGGCACACCGTTAGGCAGCTCCTCAAGCAGCTCGAGCATGTTCTTTAAAAAAAAAGAGAACACAACCAAAAATGTCACAATGAATAAAAAACAATTAACATCAACAAAGTCAGTATAGACCTCATTAAGGACTGGTCTGAAGAAGAATCCTACCTTTTCCACATACTCAAAGACGAGATAGAGCTTTCCTCTCCTGCGGAAGGCCTCTTTCAACTCAACAATGTTCTCCTGCTTGAGGGTGCGGAGCATCTTAAGCTCCCGGAGCGTTGTCTCTTTAACCTCCTCATTTTCTGCATGGAGACAGAAGGGAAAGCAGGACCGTATAAGCTTATTTGAGATAAGGATGAAATGATCATACTGACGCTCAGAAAACCTTTGTTTAACAGAAAAATACAAATTTGAGTGTTCCTCATCAAAGAAGAGACCCTTCTTACCTTCACTGTCTTTGAATTTCTTAATTGCCACAATTTCATTGGTGTCCTGTAATGAAAACACAGAGCAAATAATGAGAAGTTATACCTCCTGGTCATTGCTGCAGTCAGTGCATCATGTACACAGTATTGCTATCGCTGATACAAGAAATGATATAGATAGTTGTGCCTAAACACATGTTTAAGTACAAATCTTCACACAAGATCACCTGATTACATACTGTACCTAACTGCACACAAATGAAAAAACATGATATGAGTGTGTATTATCAGATCAGTGGGTTCAAACTTGAGGCTTTAATGAATTGAAGAGGTTGTACAATGATGACTGGGCAGATTTTTTTTTTAAATTTTCATATATATATAGTTTTCTGATCTTTTCTTTTTTATATGGTTTTATCTTTCCTTGCTTTTTCAAGAAAGAGTAGAGCTACAATGATGAGTATTAATTAATTGATAGTCAATCAATTTAAGATTACTTGACAACTACATTATAATCGTTGACATTTCCCAAGCGAAAATACCTCAAATTATGTTTACCTGCTCTCAAATGTGAGAATTAAGTGCTTTTCTTGGTCTCATAATATAGCCTGGGATGGACATTTATACTATTTGGTCGCAGCCATAGCTAATCATTCCATGAAAAGGGTCAAGGTTCACTTCATACTGTATTAACTATTCACAAACAAACAAATGTGGTTAAACTTTTTTTTAGAAAAATGATTCATTGGTGAAATAAATGAATAAGTAAACAACTAGGACTGACACACCTGGAATTGTGGGTGGTTTATGAAACAATCTTTTAATCTTCGACATTTGGATGGAGAAATTAGGAGCTAATCTGGTTGAGAAATCACCACTGAGTCACAGTTTCGCTGAGACACTTTTCATCATTGCTCTATGAAGTTCTCTGTGAGAGACGCCCCACCACTAGCCCCGTTTCTCGACATGTCCTAGTTAGGCCTGGTATTTTCTGCCTATGGCTCAGAGCTGTGCTCCAGTTCCCCCCCCCCCCCCCCCTCCCCGCCCCCCTTCAGAAAGCCAAAGGCAGCATCACACCACTCCAACATGGATCACAGTGAACGGTGAGCCCTCCTCCCAGCACAGAGAAATATAGGATGACTCACAGAAGGGTCAACTTCATGAGCATCGCTGTACTGTGCACACGCAATACAGCCTGAGTATAAATTTAATAACCTGTTATATGTCTAAATCATTTGACTAGTGCAGGAAATAGGAGCCAGTCAGTGGCTGTAGCTGCATTATTCTAAGAGGCAGTTTTAGCTCATGTGTCTTAAAACCCCTCTCCCGATGAGCCCACTCTGCTCACATTGGCCAGCTTTCAGGAAGCCTGCTGAGGGACAGCTGTATCAGAGTCCTGTTAAGTTCCCGCTGATGCAAACCCAACATATCCTGCTTTTGCCACTTCATATTAAATTTTTTTAATTGACTTAAATAGGAGACTTTTATTGTGAAGCGAGCTTACAGGAAACACCATAAAATATTCTTTTTGAGTGAATAAAGACCAGTGTAAAACCCACTCTTACACTGAGTGTTGCAATATGGGTTGTTTGTAGACTTACCATTGCTAGGCTACCAAGTGTCTTAAAGTCTGTTTATTGGGTCATTTTTTTCTAGTCAGGGTTGCCTTACATTCAGGCCAATATTGTATTTTACCAGTTGTTTCCTAAGACCTGAGGTTGCATTTTTAAACTTTTATTCATGGCAATTATAGCAACGGTTTGAGTGGCTTTGCTAATTTGTGCAGTAGGGAAAAACTCAATACCGCAGTAGCTATATGTTAAATACTAACATCCAACATTGTAACATTATATAATGTGTGTGACTGAAAATAAAGAAAAGTATAATAGGTCCCCTTCAGTATTATCTCTCAGTAGTTAATCCCTAATGTGTGCCTCAATGTAAAATGTAAAATATTTTATTAAAAAGGAATTACACATTAAATAAAGTGCTGGGGAGCTTGTTAACTTGCTTTATTTCATGCAGCCATGGTGGCTGCTGCTCACTTGTCTTGGACTCAGTCCCACAAAGATTCCACCCATTTGCCAAAAAACAGAGAAACCCAAAACCACATTCCAAATCCTCTATTTGGAAACCTCTTCTCGTCATCACACACACACTTGCACAGTTTATGAACAGGACACAGTATCATGGCAGAAGGATGTGCACGTTGGATGGAGCGGTAACAGTGGGATCGCTGCTGGAGGCCGGTTGACACAGCTCTAAATTTTTAAGGATTATTGGACACTGTGTGAAAGGGTAAAATATTATATTCTATGTGCAGTATGTTGCGCTGAAGATGACATATTGGATATTGGGGATATATTTGATGAACTGTGTGCCCTTTAAGCCCCTCTTCCTGTTGCCAGTAGGTGATACTACATAAGTGAAATATTAATGGAGCAATACATTTCCCAGGAGGCAATAACTATCACTTCCACATAGTAACTTTACTCGTACAGCACAAAGTGGACACAAGAAGACTCAGAGTGGGCTCATCAAACATTTATTATGGCCCGAGCACTTTAATGCTTGGGCTTTAATAAATGTTTGGTCAGACAATGGAGGAGAGGGTTCAGCATATGGTTCAGCACTATTTCACAGGAACTTCACAGGTGCTGACAACACTGATCTGGTCCCAAGAGCTGTGAAGGGCTCTAAAGTTAGTCACTACATCGTGCACTTGCCATCACCATCACCACCACCTCCACAGAACACCTCCCAAAGAGTGACTTCACGACTTGATAGACTCAAGGGAACCTGTTAAGATTTCTTTGCTCCGATTCACAGGGTATTACATCACTGAAGTCAGCTCGAGTTATTTCTGCTTCAAGAACAAAATCCGTTACAGTCTGAACACAATCTGAAAATGTGAAGTTTAAACCTAATAAATATGTTCACACACATCTCTCATTTGTTAACAGCCATTCAGAGAGTCACTTTAGTAACTTATAACAGTTGGATAAGTTTTACAGTTTATTACGTGTTCATGTTCATGTTGGAGGGATCAGTGCAGCACACCGGCTGCTCTGAACCTTTTTGTGTAACATTTTATTTTAAGCTCTTTAGGAATTCCCATGTGGCGATGGACTGCAAGGCTCTTTTATGTGGGAGAGAATCCAAGCTGGGTAAATGATTATTTACTATGAACATGCATTCCCTCTCCCATGACATGAATAGCACAGATTAAGCACTTTTTATTAAACTGGACCACCTATTCTGTACCACCTAGTCAGGCGACCTACAGTACTGTATCTACTGTGCTGTATATCCAAGACAACTTTATCAGATAAAATTACACATGCTGTATTATATGTAAAGTTTTAAAAGATGTAAAACTGCCGTAAAGTTAACTATTAATCAGGCCATCAACTGCTTTCCTCTCTCTGGTTCAAAACTTTTTATTTACAACCCAATTACTGATGACACTGCAGGTGTTTTGTCCTTGACAGCTGCTGGGAGACATCTGCTGTGACGTCAATGATTAGAATATAGCCACGAGTGCAACACGCATCAAAGTTTCAACCCGCGGCGGAGAAGTGCAGCAGCAGTTTTTCTGCCCTCTGAGATTAAGTCATGATTTAATCTTATAGGATTATTTTTCAGATTTGCCCTTTTTTCAAAGTTCAAAATTTGAAAGTGGAAAGACAAGGGCAGAAGCAGAGGGAAGGGGATGACATGTGACTAAGATCCTGAATCAGATCATGGTCACGTACACTCAGGAACCCTTTAGTATCTTTTTCACACTATGTCTGTTTCATAGCTACACCACCTACTGGAAATCACAAAAGACAACAAATTAATCACCAAGTTATTTATTGTTCTTGATATTGATTGAAACAAGATGATCTACAGTCCTACAAGCATCATTCTGTCATCCTTTTCATCTGGTTTGAAGTGTGTGCTGTCAAACCTCTGCGGCTTGAACAACATTGATTTCCTGTCAAAGATGATCTTCTACACAGATGATAATATGAGCAGATTAATAATGCCAAAATCTTGTGTTGCGTCTCTATAGATACTGTCTAAAAGGAGGAGATCAAACATGAAGTGATGGACCGTGAAACGTGTTAATAACAGGCTGGTGAATCTCTGGGATGATGAGCACTTAGACTTTTTAACAAAATGTTTAAAAAATGACCTCAAACAAATCACATAATGGACTTTAAGATCAAAGCAGACTTTAAACTCTAAATAGACATTAAGCTCAGAGTGGAGTGGGCAACGTGATGCAGAAAGTGGAGCTTACAGTTTTAAGTGTATGGCGTAAGCATAAAGGAATGTTTATTACTGTGTCAGGTAGGGCTGGGTATTGGTACTCAATACCTTTAAGGTATCAACCGAAATTAATCGATACCAAATAGTATCAAAACATGTCCCTTCAAACGATACCTGCAATCGATCCTTTTTGCACCCAGAGCTACAAAATATTACTATTTGTATGGACTTGCTCACAGCCAATCAACACAAGCATTCTTAGATTAATAAATAATCATTTGAAGACTTTCAAAATGCATTTGTGTAAAAATCTATTCATTTAGATGTGGAGGGGTGCAGGTATTTTATGCAATTTAATGCTTCTATTCACATGATGGGTATCAAATGAAGTAGTCAGTTGGTATCAGTATCACTTTAAGGGTACTTGGATTGGTACTGGTATCATAATTGTTTAAATGATGCCCATCCCTAGTGTCATGTCACCTTGCTGATTTTATTCATCTTTCATATTGTTCTTATTCTACAATGTAAAATTCTTGTATAGGTCAATGAGGAGCCACATCATGAGACACAGAGAGAATAGGAATGACTCTGATCAGCCGCTCTGCAGCAGCCAACAGAAATTCATCCCTCCATCCGTACCTGTTCATCTTTACACAAAACAATCTCCACTAGCAACATCAGTCCAGTAGGGTTATTCACAGTAACATGACCCTGTGCTGTTTGATAATAGTCCACCTCATGGTATATGCCCTGACAAGTGACGCTACAAATGCTAATCAGCCACCAACAGATAGCGCTTGACAACGACTCAATGTGTCAAATCAAAAGAAAGGACAGCCAAGGTGACTGTCTTAGACATTGACTGTATGTAAATATGGACGACGCGTCTCCACGTCCTACCTCAGCCATCCCACCAACTGACAGAGGTTTGACAGTGGCTGTCACAGCTGTCAATCAGGAAGTCACATCCCCTTTTTATACCGTCAAATAAGTAATTAAAAATAAACTTGAGCACTTTATAAGAGCTATCTAAAATGACAGAAATCATGTTTGGTAAAAAAAAAAAAAAAAAAGTATTTGTTGTGTACTTTAATTTTTTAGTTTGGCTCATCTGCTAATATGGAGGGGGTGGGACTTATGACCTTAACTGCAGCCAGGAAGCACTCAAGATGCTTTGGCTTCACTTTTGGGAGCTGTCATGACGTCCACATTTAAATATAGTCAGTAGTCTCTGATGCAGCTTTTCTTCACGAAGTTGCAAAACATTTGAGAATCAAACTTTATATTAGACTAATTAGAAGGCAGGAGTGCGTCACTTTAATGCAACCCTTTATATCTATTATTAGTATAATAATAACTATAAGTGGAAAGAACTTCAGAAAGAGACCACGTCCAGGATGTGAGACTCCAGTCACAAAGGGCACATCAACAGGTGGACTGGCACAGACAGTCTGTGTTCAGAATTAGACTTGAAATAGCCTCCATCTATCAGGGGACAATGAGGACGCGAACATTCAGACAGGAAACGTGTGTCCCCTCTATATCTCTCTGTCTCTCTCTCTCTCTCTCTCTCTCTCTGGCTCCAGATAGGACCACATAGACAAGTGCTCCACTCAAGGTGACCCATTTAATGCTAGATGTGAAAGTCCTTTTTTCCTCTCCTGTCCCAGTTTCTGTTCACTGGGTGCAAAAATAACTGTTCCTTCAAAGGGGGCGGATAGACTTTTTTTTTTTTTTGCCACCAAATAAATCTAGATGTTACTGACAGCCACTCAGCTTATTTAGGAAGAATAAAATCCAAGCCTACTGCATCAGTTCTATTATGTGTGGGGAAAAAAAGGCGCCATTAGTTACGCAACGACAAAGCTGAAGCGATACTAAAATAATAGACAATCAAAAAAAACGGAACATTTATGATCGAGACAGGACAAACAACAGATGACTGCAGAGCTGTGGTGACTCACTGGATGCTACTTGGCATCTCCCAAAACAGTGATGGGCTTAATGGATCCAGTCAATACACTAATTACTAATTCTTTTATCGTTGTGTTGAATCTCCATTTAACAATTTAAAGTAATGCAAACATTTAGGAATCATTTCCAGCAGTTAATGGTTTTCCTCTCAGTGGGTAAACTGACATGACATTAAAGGGCAAATCATCCGTGAGTCACACAGAGCAGAAAAGTGTTTCACTGTTATCTGAGAGTTGACATTTTTGGAGCATCTAATTAGTGACATCACAGCAGGTGTTTCTACCAATATCGTTGATGAGAAACACCTGCTGTTAGCTACTAATTAGGGTTTAGTCAGAAATGCTAAATACTAATTCCTATTGGTTTTATTTACATTATTACACTTCACAGAATTGTCAAATACACCATATAAAACTGTGCTAATTAACAAAAAAATAGTATTTTAATACATGTTTACAGGTCAGCTTCTAGACCAACAAAGCAAAATCAGCTGGTTTAGTGATCGTTTTTGACAAATAAAAATGAAAAAATTAATCACATACATTTTTGTACTAATAATTTAAAGGAATAGTTCAACATTCTGGGAAATTTGCTTTTATTTGTTTTCTTTCTGAGAGTTAGACGTACTGAGATACTGTAGGTTAATATGCTACCACCAGCAGCTAACGTCAAATGAATGAGTCAGGCCATATAATTTAATCATAAATGTATACATGAGTCCAAAACTTTGAGAAATTGTCTCTGCGTTTACTGCATCTGACAATGGCAACAGGAGGTTAGGAACGAAAATGGAACAAAAACAAAAAAAGAGTGGTCGCAAATGGGTCGCATTAAGTCAATATATAACAGTGCAATAACAGTTTTTTTTGTTTCTCTCTGTCATTAAATGTGGATTTACTCAAAGATTATTTCTAGGAACTTCTTTGCTTTTATTTGGAAGTTCAAAGTCAGAGAAATGGAAATACTCTGGTGATTTATTTAGTCTTTAATACGGGACAGAGAGCAGATAGATGTAACTCAGCTGTGCAACAAATTTGATTAGAATCTTTATTTGTGTGCTAACACACAATAAATCAGGTGCTTGAGGCTAATGGGAAAGTATGGAGTATCATTCTGAAAAAATACCACTCACTGGATTGTAAGTGCTGCTTCACCATTGGTTGAGCATGTTGACTAAGATAGGTTTAATGTTGGCATCTGTCTCTTGCCCTCAGGGGTTTAGTGAACCTAAACCATGCCAGGAAAATACAACCCCACGCCATACTGGAGCTGCCAGGAGCCTTCACCATGAGAGGCGAGCATTGTGCCTGTAGACTCCACTTGGCATGTGCCACATATGTTCTTGCTCTCTTTCTAATAATAGGATGACTCATGTGATCACATTTGCTTTCCACTCCTCAGGAGAACACTTGCTGTGTTCTTTGCACTTTAACTCACCAATTTGCTTGTTCACATTTAATAAAGGGAGTGATTATGCAGTGCAACATGACCAAAGTGTGTTATCTACAAGAGGCTCTAAATAAAACTGTCCACTTACTGTACGAAGGAAACTGATTGTTTACTTAGCTGTCTGTTGCTTCACGCGTGTCAACTAATGCATGGACATCCCTGTCATGAGGTATTAAATACACCTATAATCAACTCAAGCTCATGTCTTTCTCTTAGATTTTTCATGCCAACGTCAAATTAGCCACTGTTCTCATTGTCTCATCTTAAGTCAGCTTCAGCAGTCTTCCTCCTCTTGTTTCAATCACTTTAACTTGATAGAGGAGTAAATCTACAATTGGATTGTTTCAGTTTTCACAATAAAGTTTCACTAGGCAAAAGACTTGTGCAAAAAGCTAAATCTTTTGCTAAATCCTTAGCTTTAAACAAAAAAATTACATGCTCAAAATTTTAAATGCAGCCTGATATTATACTGATGATGATATTAACCTGAGTTAGTGCAAAAATACACATTTTGTGGCTGATGCAGAAAAGAAAATATAAATTGATGCAATGAAAAACCATGATAATCACTTTGCTTCTTCTTGAATATACAGGATTTACTGTAGCAAAGGAACACGAACACGAAATCCTCATCATTTCAAATATTTATGTCCATATAAGCCTTTTTCTTGTTGCTATTTATATAATTTATATGTAAGTAAATGCGACATGCATGATACATGATGCACTAGCTCATGTGACTTTTTAAGAGCTCCAAAATCAAAACGCAGTGCAGCACTTTAAAAAATTTCTGTTGTGGCAATTGTGTAAAAACATCTGTAAAGTGTCATATAATGCATTGACTGCTGGTGTGTTATCAGGATAATAAACATGCTCACAGCCTTGCATTTACACCTGATGTCTCTGTGCTTTCTCGTCTGCATTCTGTCAACACTGTAATGGGATCTTATTTTAAACATGCAGTATGCCAAGCAGGCAATTAGGTAAGGAGGTAACAAGCCTGTACACTGTCAACAAAAGTCACATTTTTTATAGATGCAGAAAATGACTCCTCATACGCAGCTGCTCTGCAGTCTACCTCAAGATCTCTTGAAGCACTGCGACGCCTCGATGAGACATTCATTTTATTGGTGATTTGAAATGAAAAATATGTTTAAATTGTCGTGAAGGCCTCTCTTCCTCTGTGGGCAGATACTTTCTCAATGATGTAAACATACTTTTATTGACTGCATTTACACTTGTCTGACTCTGGCTGAGGTCCAATCATAATGTAGCCAGAACACCTCCGCAGTAAGGGCCATAAAGAGGCTTAATTTTCTAAATCTCCTACGATTAATATTAAAAAAATAAAAAAATAATAAAAAACATATCACAGAAATTTAGTGCTTAAAAATCTTCCCGGCTGAATCATTTAAGACCGTGATAATCTGAGGAGACAGAGCCCTGATGCTGTCAATGTTTTACCTCTCTGTAGACACGGCAGCTTGGGAAACCGGTTCACTGAATGATAAGCACATTGAGGGTGCCGCTGTGTGTAGTATGCATTCCTGAGAGGTGTTCCACTTAAATAAATACTCACCACAGCTCACCGCATGTTTACCCTCACACTTCTACATCTCACGTATACTGGAGCGAGCTAAAGAAACCCCCGATGGCTATGTACGGGCCTTATCCTGGATTTAGATTAGCTGTTAGAGAGAAGCCTTTGTATAGCTCAGAGGTAAGTTTCAACTTTGATAGGCGTACAAAGTGTTTTTGAGGAAGGTCTTAGAACACAAGTGTGCCAGTAGAAGTAGAGTTAAATAGTGTAGCCAGTGTTCAAGGACAATGAGAAGAAAAAGGCACCTCAGTTACTAAATTGTTAAAAGGCTTACAGCATTTATGTAACAAATAACTATACAAAACATGCTCAAAATGTTCTAGTTTGAATGCAAAACTGATGTTCAGGGTCAAATGGGAGGGTGGGGGTTTGCTCCTTAATCTACAGTGAGCAAACATTCCTTCAAACATGTGTCAGTGAACTCTGGGTCTTACTGGACAAAGCAAAAAAAAGGGTGGTTTCCACTCTCAGTACTGATATTCTCAGTTTCGTCAACACAATGAATAAACAAGCAAAAAAAAAAAGAGTTCACAGCGTTACACCGCAGTAGAACTGGTTTTGAATGGCTAAACAGTGCTGTCAGCAAGCAAGGAGTGTGTTCAGTATTATTTTATTTTACAAATGACAATAAAGAGAAGCAGCACTAATTAACTGATCATAAGCGTTGATACTATACTGACAAGGAATGGGAGGAATCATTTAAAGAAGTATAATCAATATACAACTACAGTCCTCGCAGGTACAAATAGGAGAACATTCATTTTCTCCATCACTGAATCTCACACTTCATCTATCTCCAATTGGGTTTCAGTGGGGACACTTATCTATTTTGGTCTATCAAAAACATTATCAAATTTTATACCATACTATCTTAAATCTACATGTGAAATCTGTATGACCTTTTTGTTTTAAAAACAGCCTAACAGCTCCACACATATGATTAAGTTTAGTGACAAAAGCTTATAATTAGCATGTTTAATCAAGTTTATCAAGCTTCAACAAACAAGAGAAAAAGACCTGGAGCATTCTTATGACTCAGCTGGTAAAAGGTGCACAAGTACATAGCTGAAAATCCACGAAAATGGTATTTCCCTTATTTCTGTCGTCATAGCAGCAGTACAGCACTGTATGTCCAATTGAGATGGTTAGGGTTAGTTCTTTTGGCAATCCACTGTTATGTTGACATACAAAGTTGGCCCCATCCTCCAGAATAAGGATAAATAAGATGCCAAAGTAAGAAAATACAGGCAGAGTGCAGGGTCCCTATAGATACATATACCAACACACTTCTAAAAGGTCATAAGTGATGACTTTTGTATGAGTATATACATTGGGTTTTTTTTCAGGAAAATCCCACTCATCCTACCTTTAATAAAAGATGAGCCAGAACAACAAGACAAAGGCTTCTCTGTGCCCCAGTGTGTTCAAGCCTTTTGATATTACAGCGTTGCACTTTCAGTCTGGGTATTCCCTCAAAAATGTGGCATTAGTGAGTGAGACAAGAGTCTCAAGAAAACAGTGTTAAGGTAGTCATAAAATAAATATGTCCCTACAAGGAACCTGATAATACCAACAGAACTGAAGGGCTGCTACAGAAAGCATATACTTTATTTCAGCTTCCTGTTAAACTACATTTTGTCACCTTAAAGTGAGTTTGTATGACTGTATCTATTAGACAAGATGTCACTAGACATTCAGACATATATGTATGTTTAAGCGCGGTTCTGTCAAACATCCTTTAAGATAAAAACAAACCTATTTTGGACCAACAATTTGCCATAAATAGTCAACTCATTCTCAGTCAAACTGCTTAAATAATTATAAAAAATAAGATAAAATGACATGAATCATCCACATCCACTTATCTGCTTAGACCTAATAGGCTACTGAGAAGATTGCTCCTGAAACCTCCAAATAATATCACCAAAAACTATCCTCAGGCATTATCCCTTTCTGTGTCACTTCCCTATGTCCCACTCAGCCCAGCTGACTCTTCAGTGTGTGTGTGGATGTTGTAAAGCATGTGTGTATGAGTGTGTGAGTGTGTGTGTGTGTAATCCAGCAGCCTCTAGATAGATTCAGATTATTGTGTGGAAATTGGTGAATGCACAGTTGGTCTATTTTTATCATTTCTGTATCGGGCCCCCAGATCTTCCTTGGATCTAATTATTCCTGTTAAATACATGTATTGTGTAAAACAAATTTGAGGGGCGTGCCGCTGGTGAAATAAGTATGTTCTGTAAAGCTCGAGCAGCTGCGACTCAGCGGCAGTTGTTACATACGAATGAAGCCATTTTCTCTGGCCGGTACACTTTAATGCCCGTAGTCACAGAACCATTAAAAACCTTTAGAAAGCTTATGTGTGATTCTGCTTTGTGAGTGTCAACACATGTGTTTGTGCGCATGAACTGTTCTTTTGACTGTGTGCCTGCGTCTGTGTGTAGATGCACACGCAATTATGCAGCATAGATCTGTGAGTTAGCCCTTGAAAAAAAACAAACACACGTTGGTTCATTCACACTAACAATACAATATTTTCCAGATGGCACTGGTCCATATTGATTCGCGGCCAGAAAATTCATCCTCCTGTGCATTCACACGTCAAGCAATAAAGTTACTAACAGATATTGTATGGAAACTGCATATATTATTGAATTTACAACACACACAAGGCCCAGAGACTGTGTAAGAAAATGTCAGACTTCTATAGGGGATTGTTCTTCATTTGTTAAATGCCAGAGAAATTGTAAAAAAGTAATGATCTAATTAAAAGGTCATTCCAAATTAGCTTTACAAACCATTGTCAAATCCACTAATGGAAACACGGTTACTACTAACTGATTGCTGTAATGTTTTTTTTTTTTACTACAGCACTTTTGCCGCATTACGGACAGTAAAGCACCAATCAGTACATTGGTGAATAATGAACGGAGTCCAACTCGATCTTTATGTTATCATTATCTTCTTGTTTTCAAGTGATGCCACATACTCTGATATTTAACTGATTTGACAGTGCTGCAAAGTAACTTAGTCACATTTTCCATTATGTTCATCATCTAGTCAATAACTTTAACCAAAATACTGATCAATGCAACTTTAATGATTATAGGACAGGGCAGACTGTGGCATTATATAACTAAACATAAACACTATACACATTTACAGTGGGCATAGATATTGCTCCACTGCATATTAAGTTACTAACACCAGCTTGTAATGAAAGAAGTATATTGTTTCTGCTTCCTCCAAAATATTAAAAATAAGCCAAATGCTTATATTCACGTTGGCCCAGCTGACATATTATTCTAGCTTTAGTTTAAATGGCTCTGATAAACTTTTCACTTGGTGACTAGGTTTAAAAAAAAAAAAAAAAAAAAGAAGTCATTATTTCCTCAAGGATGTTGAACACTACGGTTATGGTTATGATGATGGATTTTTCGCACAAATAAACACAATAAAGAGAGTGTTACAGACAAAGCACCAGTCTCCATCTGTTGTGTGGACCTAACTGAGGCCGACTGACGTGACTTCTGTTGTGTTAAATGGAGACATTGGCATTTGCAGCTGCCAAGGCCTAGGATCAATCAGTCTGAATAATAAAGCTCAGTAATTATAGGCTGTGATTCCGGCTTACAGCGGGGTTTTTCCTCTTTTTCCTCGCTTCTGAACGCTCGCTCGACATCAAGTCTGGCGCCGTTGTCTTTTACGATTCTCACACTTGAGCTAACTCGTTGGCATTAGAAACCTGGCTAATGGATACACTGGGTAAGGTCATTGCTGTAATAAACACTGTAATGAATGCATACGCGCTGTGGCAATTTGTAGAACGAGAACAACGACGAGGAATTTTTGATGAGGAGAGCTCGGAAAGTGTTTTGTCTGTTTCCCGCAGATCTCAGTAAGTAGGAGGTAGTTAGTCTCTCTTATTCACACTGGATTGCTGTCAATTCCTGGCACAGCCGCTTCCTTAAATGGACTGAGATGACAAGGCTTGTTACTGCAGTGTGGGTCGCCTGCTTTTCAAAATCCTGCTGGATTTTTTTGTTTTGTTTTGATTTTCTTTTTACGCACGCTAAAATATTAATTGCTTCGAGGAGCACTATTACAGACGCATTTACATGAATAAAAATATATATGAAGTGGCAGAGGAAATAATTGCCACAGAGTAGTTAAATTGAAAAATGTGCTGCCATTCAAAACAGATCCTCTCACTGATTAACCTGAACAGAGACAAAAGGACTATAACCGATTATCCAGCCATCCATGGGAGCCACTTGAGCCAATTTGATCATTCAGAGGGAGAGGACCAGTGCATTACACTAAAGTGGAGAGACCAGCTGCATGAAGAACACTTGCTTCAGACAAACCTTTAAAAATACATTATGTTGGGCGAGCCCCGGTACCCTAATGCTAATGCTTAAGATGCATGTCATATAACCTCCAACAAGCATATCGTGAAGTCAACTTGCCTTCCCTCCAACCCTCCAACCTCCATCCCCACAGTCCTGCAATTTTCTACATTTTCATATGAATGTCATGCAATAAAAGCTTTAAAGAACAGGTTGACAGTCTGTCTTAAACGAACAGTCAGGTTCCCATATCAACAGCGAGAGAGCTTTTTCTTCACTGTAATCATTCCTCCCGTTCATACTGACTATTAAAAGATCCCTTTCAAATGTGCTTTCAATGGAAGTAATGGGGGCCAAAATCTACAGTGTGTCCACACAGTCATTTAAAAGTTAATGTGAAGCTTATATGAGGCTTCAGCAGTCTGAGTGAATCATATCAAGTGGATATCTGCCACATATCTGTAAGGTTGAAAGATATCTACTTAATTTGACTCATTTGGACAGCTGAAGCTTCATATTAGCTTCAGATCAAATTTTAAATACATTTTTGCACAGGAGGAGGACTGTGGATTTCAGCCCCCATCACTTAGATTGCAAGTGCATTATGAAGGGATCTTCTAATGGTCAGTATGAACAGGAGGAATGATTATGGTTAGAAAAACCTCTTTCAATGTTAATCTGGGCTCCTGACTGTTATGAAAAATGGTGAACCAGTCCTTTAAAACTTTTATTGCATGACATAAATAACATAACCGGATAAAGACTAACAAGCAGAGAGAGATTGAGTTGATTATACTACAATTTGGAAGATCTTACCTTGTGTCGGCACTTCAAAACAACACCATAGGCACCTAGAAAGGAAAAGGAAGGTTTAACTCTGAGATATACCACAACTAATCTTTCCATGAATATTTTAAGTATGTATGTTTTCCACAGGCTACTACTGCTGTTCACGTGGGCCTACTTCACTTAAAAGCAGAGCCTTATGAAATAATAAAAAAATGACAGCATACATTCAGTTTCAAAAATGGGATGAACAATGCCAGAGCTACTGTCATGAATAAAGAAAGACTAGCTCCATTTAGAAAGTTTCTCACTCTCACATGAAGTGAGCTGGCCAACACTGAATGTCCCTTTCCTAACAAGTCTAAGACCCACCTGAGCCCCTTTTTTATTTCAACACCGTGCTACAAAGTGAAAAAGGTTTTAAGAAAGAGAACCCTTTTTTTAAACATTTGCATGAATTAAGGAAAATCATCCCCCTCTATAAAGAGACAGGTGGCTCAGAAAGTAGGACACAAGTGTTGGCAAGCTACTGTAGTTCTGATGTTATCGACCCTGGCAGTCACACACACGCATCCCCCGAGGGTTCAAGAGGAATTCTTGGACTGAGCAGGCATACGACGAACTGCTCGCTGCTCCTTCACGAGCACATCAGCGCCACAAGACACCATCGAATCTCTTCAAGTTAACTGCTCTTATACACTTACTGTCTTTCTAAAATACTTCAAATAGACATGGACGTGCACCCTTTGACTCCAATAAGACCATAGATGTGGGTTTTTTTATGTCTATGAACTACTTTACATGACTTACAATGATTTAATGAAAGTGCCAAAAATGAACTTTTTCCATAAAAAATATTAGCTGCTCATCAGCCAACTTTCAAATCTTGAATGTTGATGCACTTAAACACACCAAAAAAGGAAGTCAAATGACAGACAAATCCATTACTATTATATAATAGCATAACTTTAATAAAAAGTATATGTGATGATGTGCTAAAAGATAAAGAAGCACCATAATAAGCCATTTCCCTCCTCAGATTATGGCAATGTAGATAATTGCATTCAATTCTGCGTATTTTTTATAATAGCTGGGCTGAGCCATGCAGCACTCGGCCCTAAATGACTAACAACATTGACTGACCTCATGATCAACGAGGAAAAATCTATGATGCTGGATCAAGTGGAGCAAGCTGTGCCATGAGGGGCAGGGGGAGCAGAGCCCGGCTCAAGCACTTGTACAACTTTACAGTTAAACACAGCACCAAAAAGAGCTACCTCCCTTCCAGTCTTGCTCATCGTTGGACATGCACTTAAAAAAAAAAAAAAAAATCCATCTAAAAGTTGAACTGTGGTGTCCTACGTGTTATGAACAGGTTATAAAAAAATCCTGGGATGTGGGCGCATGACTGTAAAAACTGGGACAATTGGGTGGCCTCAACCTCTGGATCTCTGCCACTTTAAAACGAACAAGTGACTCAAGGAAAAAGAAGAAGCCATGAGAAGCTCTTCAGAGTATCAAATCATCCTGTGTCATTGATATTTACAACAATAGAGATGAAGTCTAAAAAACCTAAAACCACCACCACCACCACTTATTTCTACACCATCAACACCAGAGTTTGAATTCGGGTCACAGTACTTGGCTTCAGTTTTTCCACATTAAGCTGTTCCTGATGAATAAGTCTTTTAAAAATTGTCCTTGACCTTACTGAATTGCGCTAACATGAACACAAGATCAGGCTTTTAAGGGCCTTGCTCTACAGGGAAATTGGATAAAAACAATCAAATGATTACTCACTGAAAAGCCCTACAATGCATTTGTGAGTGCAAATGAAATGCTGTTGCTGGACTGGATTAGTAGTTGATGACATTTGTTAGACTGACAGCGTGCAAATTGTTCTTTTAACACGTTGGAAGCAAACAGGCTTTTCTCACCTTCACCCACGATCCCAAGGACTTCAAATTTATTCATTACATCACCGATGTCAGGGATCTTCATGAAGTCAAAAGGTATGTTGCATGACGTGCGTGGAGCTCAGAGAGCGAGGGCCCGGCTACAGGATGGCATGAGGCGGCCAGCTGTTGGCTCCCGAGAGACAAATGCCAGCTGTGAGCCATATCACTCGCCTCATGACGTCTCCAGTTGGCTCGCTTTTACCTGCGAAAACATGTAGTAAATAAAAATATATACTGTATACTCCTTATTTACCCTCAACATTTGACATTTCATTGCCAATACCTGCTGTGAAATACTGTAGCTCATGTGTGTCAAGAGTGTGTAGCTTAATGACACAAATCTGTATGAGGCAATTCAAGGGGAGAAAAATGATGATTAAAGGGGGACTCCAGCTATTTAGCATAGCACTTTTATAAAGTTGGGGGATGAGAAAATGATTGAAAATTGGAAAAAAAATAGGGGAACATTTTGAAAAAAAAAGCAATATGCTAACTTTTAGTCACAATTAAAAACCAAGGGAAAAAACTGCTGCATCCTACAATAATATTAATCTTTCATTAGACCTTCTCTGCCTGTTAAATGCCCTCATTTAAAAACAACCTCTTAATGCTTCTCTATTAAATGCTATATTACCTTGATTCAACCTAACCCTGGTGACATCATCTGGGTTATTTTCTCAGAGCTCACAAACCGTCCTCCAGAGCCACACAATACATTATACAACTATATTATCACAGGCTGAGAAGCACTCTCCAATGACAAGTAAACTGTGTAAAATCAGAGTGCCCCTTTATGATAGATCAGGTAATAAGTTAATGTCAAATTTCATGCCTTATACATATAAAGTTTGTAGAAAATAAGAGAAAAATATACCAAATTTAATCAACCAACATTTTTTCATGAATCCTCCAAATTTCTTCTTGTGCCTACCTTTTTTTCGGAGGGGGTGAAACAGAACCAAGCTATCTCTGAATGTGATCAGACCGTCTCCTCTGGTATCCGTGCTCTCTTTACTCTTATTGAATCAGATAAGGCTCCAGATACGCTCTCTCCATTTCATCCTTTCCTTTGCTGGAAAGCTCAAGGACTCACAGAGCCTACTCACACTCCCAGTCTCCTACGGTGCTGTGGGCACGGGAGCTGCTCATCAGTATGCAGAGCCTCGGCACCAAAATAAACTCTCTGTGTCTCCCAGAGCACTAAACGTCGCCGTGTGGTCTATTACTCCCTCATCTTACTCAGCTGTAGACCGTCGGCACAGGTAAACTGAGAGCAACTGTGGGTAAACTTGAGGGTGGACAAAGCTGGAGGGAAAATGCCTGCATTCATCTATTCTTTTAAAAAAAAAAGAAAGAAGAAAAACACAAGTGTGGTGGTAATGTGCTTCCCTCTTCTCCTCATTTCCCCCAGCCTACACACAGTGGCGTGCAGCCTGTTGTTTTTCAGAGCAGATTTCAGCCATCTACCCTCCAGGCCCAGACCTAGAAGGCTAATATGATCAGGAATGCACTGGGCATTGCTGTGGATCATATATTTTGTCTCTATCAACAGCATGACTCATGCGTGGTAATAGACTGAGGGGTTCAACAAAATACAGTGCTTTTAAACCACTTCACATGATCAACGCGCTATTTTTAAGGCTGAATTGCTGTTATGATCATTCCAATGACATATACAGATATTAGAACAAGGGATCCAGCTCACAACATCACTGCCATTTGAAGGGTCTTTTTTTGATTACACAGTTTTTGAGAGCAATAAATGCATGGAGAAAGGTTGCATTGTGGTAAATCATTTTGCTGTGGATGTATCTGTCTGTCATGCACTTGTCCTGTTGCCACTTGTTAGAAATTTCTCACATCCTGCACAGGTGAAAAACCCACAATAACCAGGCAGAAAGATGATTGTTTTTACCAGGCACTGTAGCTTGTATTGTGTGTTCAAGTGAGAGAGAGAGAGAGAGAGAGAGAGAGAGAGAGAGAGAGAGAGAGAGAGAGAGAGAGAGAGAGAGAAAGAGAAAGAGTGGGTGTGTGTCAGTTAAGACTGCCCACAGATTGGATGTAGCACCCACATTTTCAATACAAGGCACCAATAAATCCAACAAGTCCAACATATGACAACATTGAAGCCAACTTAGTATAAATTGCCTCACATTAACAGCTCTGTAGCCTGCACTGTGGTTAGTTACGTTATGTTTCCTTGGTGCTCTGCCTTATTCACAAAACATACAAAACCCCGCAAATGAGCTAAAAACAAACCTCAAGCTTGGTAACATTGGCTTTCTGGTCAGCTTGTACTCAACATATTCACATTACAAGTACAGCTTACAAGTCTTATCTATGTAAAGATAAAATAAACTACTCACTCAGTCAGTATTTGGGGAAACAAATGATGGAAGCGGGCCCATATATCCACCCACCAACGAAGATATTTTCATTGCAGCAGGCAGCTACAGTAACTGGATCGTGCGGTTGACAAGCTGCAAGCAGATCACCAGGCAACAGTTTGAGTGGCGTGACGACGGCCAATGAAAACGCTCGAAATGCTGAGTTATGCGAACGCCCCCTCCTGTTGAGCCAATCACAGAGCGGAACGGCTGCAGGGGCTGAACCACTGTGCTGCGGTCTGACGGTGGGTTTTTTTTGTTTTTTTTCGGTGTGAGGTGGGATATTATTGTTCTAATTTCTCAATTACATAATTCACAAGATCACACCCTACGTTCAGTATGAACACGTAATTTATCTAAAGGCCAAACCAAAGCATATATAGGAGAAGAAATGACACCGTAAGGACGTCATAGAGAAACACAATTTAAGAAAAGTGTAGAGAAATATAAAACTGGGCTGCGTTAATGAGGAGCTAGTGCCTTGCTCAAAGGAAACCTGCTCATTCCTCATTATTAGTCTAAGGTTGGCGACACCTATGGCTGTATGCATTTTCTTTTTCTTTTCCTTTTCTTTTTTTGTTTTGTTTTTGAGAAGAAAAAAAAAGAGGAAGTAAATAACTTCAGAGATTAAAGTCCGCCCTGACAACAACAACAAAGTTCCTCCAGCACACTATAGATTAGATGATTCAACACATTATAAACACACAAATGTCCACAGATTCATTTTATTCAGTCACTGGTTTTTTGGAATTGATTTTCCAAGTAATCACCCAGCTCAGATCAATAATTATGAACTCTTATGAAAGTTCGTAAATTGTGTATGAGCAGTGTGGCTTTTTAGGCAAAATGACATCAAATGTCTACAGAAGAAAATACAAAGACGGCTCTAAAACCTTAATTATATATATTCTTTGTATTCTACCATATGATTATGGATAGAAAATAAAAAAAACAATAGCCTACAATTTACTTTGTATGTTCAAGCGAGTACAAAGCAAGAATAAATAGCTGATGACTTCCTGTCACCCCCCCCCCCCCTCCCTCCTAACTCTATTCAGTCCAACTGTGAGCTGCTGACATTTAAAACACTATATATACAGTATGACAACGCAAACGCACTAAGTTAGTGCTATCAGATGAAACCATGCTGCCACCCACAGGATGACCCTATAATAGGAAAAGAAACATTGAAATATTGCTATATTGAGTGAATTTACCATATTTCAAATATTTGTACAGTTTGAGTTAAAGTTGATGTGCTTTGAATAAGATGAAAAGGAGTAAGAATGTATTCATGTGATAAGATAGTCAATATTAACTGTACTAAGTCCACTGGTTTTCTCACTGGTATTCATAATGCTTTCAGAGCACCTGCCAGTTTATCTCTGTATTTAATCAGTTGGGTCTTAATTGTTTGGATCTACAGGCGTTTGTCATAATGTGTCTATAACAATGATCAGTAATGAGACTAACTGTCCCAGAGGAGTGGTTGCAGCTCTAACATCCCATTACTCAGGCAGCATGGGGTAAACTGTAGTAAATACTCTCTGAAGATGCCCATTTCTACATAAAGTGAACCCAGCTGATATTTTCATCATAGTCTACTGGCTCTGTAAGGCTTCAGAAAGAAGAAAAGTGGTTATCAAAAAATCAAAGTAGGTCGCTTTTATGCTACAGCTCTATTTTAAAATCCAAATGTCTAAAATTAGTGTTCTTCATTTGCAGCTTTCTTTTCTTGAGGAACAACTTATAGCTTTTCTACCAAGTTAGTCATTTTATTTAGGTCGTGGTGCTCACATGTAATAGAGGAGCGTGACAGGGACAAATTATACGATATGTCAAATGTCTTAAAAATAATGAGAGTAAATACAAATGAGATACAAAAACATAAAGCTATTAAGAAAACTTAGATTGGTTGGTTTCAATATTATTTTATATATGCGGTTTATTAATATAAGGACCCAATAGGTTCACCTTTTGAATAATTGCTAATTAACTATACAGTTGGTCTCAATAGTCAGTGGTACTCATAAAGTTCTCGTCATGCTTGAAATTGAGTCACGTTTTATGAGAAAATCATTTGATGTATGAGACCACCAAGACTGTATCAGTTTCACTATTGATACAAGAGACAAAACATATTTTCAGAATGATTTTTGCTGACTCATGACTAGCGTGAGAAGCTCCCATAACTGACTGGAGAGTGATTTCTTATAAAGGCGTTTCCTATAATGATGGAATATAACACAAGGGCTAAATATTTCTGGGCTAATAGAGAGCACCTACTATATAATCTGCTAACATTTGTTCAGTGTATAACATCAAGTCATTGCTTTGAAATTTACATTTTCAGCAGTTTTCACAGTGATATTAAAAATGCAAAACATTGTTTAAAGGCCTAATTGGGCACTAACTAATTCATGTGTTGTAGTTTTTTTGTTTGAAAAAAAAATCTATTACTAAATCTTTTATTACACACATACTGTACAACATTGTGCCACTCCAGCTGTGAAAGCATCAACACAATGAGTGTCCAGCATATTCTGGCTGCACATTTCCTGTAACCTCATGGAAAGTAAACACAGGATGATTCACAGCCACTGAATATGAACAAAGGTGGAGGAAGCATTTACATCGTTTACTGAAATAGAAGTAGCAATGTAAAAGAAATTCACAATTAAAATGATATATATTACATATGTTATTAGTGAATGGTATGATAAATGCAGGCCAGTGGAGAACAAACTGGATTGCTCACTGAATTGTACTGGAGTAAAAGTTTTAAGTAGCATGAATGGAAAGTAAAGTACCCTAATTTAGTACTTGATACTTCCTCAGACACTGCTGATGATTTTAGCATACTGTCTACTTTGGTGCTTTCCCTAAGCCTGGACTGAAGTAAAAATATTATCAACCGTAAATTACACACACTTTAAATAAAACATTTGCAACCTGATTATGTCTTCATCATAGCCATGTGCTATTAAACAGTATTTACATTGTTGCTGGCTACTTCAGGAATGTTGCTACGTGCTGAACTCTGTTTAATCATTATGTGACACACAGTTTATGTAGCTGATATAGTTAAACTCTTCTAGACATTAGTGTGGGTGGGGGAATACACAGAGACTGACATGGGGCAGTGATTCTGAGTCATGTTCTACTTTTTGCCTAATGTGATGACGCACAACTCCTTATTTTAATAGAAAATGTACTGGAAATTTTTCACATGCTCCCCTTATAAATTTCACTTGCTGTCATATAAATGAGGCTTGTTTTTATTCTGATTGTGGTTTGGCACCAGTATTTTTGTAATGAAATTGCTTTGATTGAATGTGTCACCCCAATTATCTCATTAATCATTATTATAACCTGAATTCTCCAAATATTAAAATGAGATTTTTTAGAATATTAAATATCTCATTTATAGGCTATATGTTTTGTATTTTATTATACTAATATATTAATAATGACGTTTAAATTTCATAATTGGGCACAAAATTAAATGAAAATGAAAATGAAAATGAAAAGAAAATGAAATATGAAACATGTTCTTCTAGAGACATTATTTATTTATTTATAGTCCGTTATTATTGTACCTACCCTACTGGGTGACATCATTCAGTTGTTGGGATTTTCTCCCACATATTACTCACACATTTAAAATATTGTCCTGAGTTCATTCAAAAGGGTATGAGTGGAAATAGATTCAGTTATAATATTGCAATTTAGTTTTTTTTTTTAAAGACATTCACTGACACATTTTAAGCAGTTTTCACAACAGATGTATGAGAGAGTGCTGTGTAAAGATGAGAAAAATATATAGATGGGTAACTTGTGTTATTTTATGGAATCCCAAATTACAGGCGGAGTGGCCCAGAAAGCTGATTGGTTAAAGTGAGTAAGCCTATTTCTGATTGGCTGTGAGTGTGACTATCAGGAGAATTTATTGGCCTTACTTAACTGCACATCCAGCCCATCTCGCGTCTTTGCTGTAGTCGTTGCTCTCTGCTCATCACTATCTTTGGCATATATTACATGCGTGTAAGCATACACTACAAGGGTGAAAAAAAATGGCAGCTGACGAATAGAGAAAAGTGTGTGGATCTTCACTCGATTTATCCAGAAAAACACGGCACCTGTAAGTTTGTTCTTCACAGTAAATAATATTTAGTTTAGCAAGAATGTCAGTTGAAACCATGCGACCCGGGTTATGTGTAAATCCCTCTGATAACGTAGAAAGACACTGCTTTCAGTGGGTTAACGTTTACGCGAAGGTTAGCCAACCCAGTTATTAGCCAGCAGCAGTAACTAGCAAATCAGGCAGCCCCAGTTGTCAACATTGGGCCCCGACTATTACCTGGAACTGTGTAGCGTTAATGTTAAACGTCATACGGCATCCGAGAGTAAACATGTAATAATGATAATGCCAAAACATGCTTTAAGTCTATATAGAAAGTAAATTAATAGCTATCTGAAGCATTTCGCCAACCCAACGCTAATGCTAGCTGTTACCATTCAACATAAACGCTACGTTAAATGTGAAGTGACACAACCAGCTAACACTAAACATAGAGAGGTAGAGTTGGTGAGAAAAACAACATTGGGAAGTGTCGCAGTTAATCATTTGACTATATACATTAACCTATATAGGTTATGCGTATAATAGGTAATACCTAGCAACGTAAATGAAACGTTTACATTAATTTGGGCTCAGAGCGGTAACGTATAAGCTTAATTAAGCTATTCAAAATGGCTCATTTTACCGTCAATGTTAATTTGTTATTAACATACGTCTTTACTGTAAGCGATCACCTGACGTAAATGACACCAAGTCCTGTTTTGATCGTTTTACAACTAAGGAAATGAGGGACGACGTTCTTAACAAACTCAGTATTAAATCCCCTATGTTTACTACGTGTCTTACTGATATTGGGAATGTACACAAAGTCAAATATAGTCACGTGGACTGTTTTAATAACCTACACTTTAGGCCCACCGTTATACTGTTAAACCCTTTAAAACTCACCAAAAAATCCCTTCCTGTCTGTGTGGGAGTGTCCATTACTGGAATAACACACCAGTGTCCATGGAAGAGGCTCTGATATGTTTTTACTTCACAGCAAAGCTGTCGTTAACAGCAGTTACTTACTGTCCACTTCCATGCCTGTTGCTTCTCTTCACGCCTCCATACTTAATCAAATTACGAAGCAATTTAACACAATTATACTGGAGACAGTCTGACCTCAACTTCCCTTTTCACTTGGTTTTCTTTAGAAAATCAACAGAAATTCAGTAACACAAGTAATGACATGTTACAGTATGGTAACTACTATGTTGTTCTCAGGGTTGGGAGGGTTACTTTGGAAATGTAACAAGTTACAGCTTACTAGTTACCCTATTTAAAATGTAATAAGTAATGTAACTATTTCAATTACTTTATCAAAGTAATTTGATACCTGTTGAAACCTGTTTTCAACTGTTAGGGTAAGTGTACCCATTAAGTTAAGGTGTTTTTCATGGATACTGACATGATTTATAAGGGAGATCATTTCTTATAAAGCAAGATTTATCTCTCATTTGAAAATGTATTTATTACTTCATGTAGATTTTGGAATATAAAATAAAGATATTTTATGAAACAGTCAAAAGTCTGGCATGAGCTTAATTGGTACTGTGACACCATTTAAGCCCACGTGTGCTCCAAATAAATCGACGTCATGATTTACTAACGAAATACAAAAAATATTTATTTCAAAGAATTAAAAACAGTTATATATGTATTCAGTAATATGGTGCATATTAAGTAATGAGGGAAAAACCATCCTGAGCAAAATCTTAAAGGTCTGACTTCAGATATAACCCCCTTTTGTAATCATCACCATTTTCATAACTGTAAGTGAATGACACATTTTTTTCTCAGTAACTGTAATGGATATACCAATATATTTTTACATTTTTTAAAGTCGTAAAGGCAGTGTGTTATGTGTATTTGATCCTTTTTCTTAATGAAAGCTTTATATATACTTTTTCTGTGTGTGTGTGTTTTTATGTATAGTTATTTAAAATGATTAAATGTAAAATAGCATGCCTCATCATTACAAATTCTTGTGACAAGTGTGTGTATGTATATATTCTGTACATCTGTATCTGTAGGATAATCAGCTGATATATCAATATAGGAATCTTTTTACTCCATAATATCAGTACCAGCATTGGCCCAGAAAATCCAGTATCAGTCAGGCTCTACAAACATTCACAGTTTCCAGCTGCACAAACAGAGCTGAAAGGATGTGTTTGTTTGTTAATCAGCAACCATTATGACAATCAAATAATCATTTACTTCATTTAAGCGAAAATGCCATAAAATTCACTGGTTTGACACTTGTAAATTAGATTTTAGTTGGCATTCTTAGTCTGCAATCATAAATTTGGACTTTTGGTCAGAAAAACCAAGGAGTTTGAACATGTTAACTCAGGCTTTATGAAGCTGTAGAGAACATTTCAAAATGTAATGGCTGGAATGATTGAAATCACAACGATGAATCGGTAATGAAATGTAATGAAGATGTTAGTCACGGACCATCTCTCAAATGTCAGAATTTGTTGCTTTTTTTCTTTCAAATCCAGCTCTCCATATACATTGCTGACTTCTAAATAATGTCTTGAATGTCGTATGTGTTTACATGTATGCGCTGTGTGCGTCTCATGCTAATTATTTTCACCCTTTTTATATTTTCAGGATAAAGGAGGCACAGAGGCATACCGGGTCAACATCCTGCGTCCTGATCGTCGACATTAAAGCGTCACCATTGGTCGTCAGCGTCCGACTGTCACCATTGGTCATCAGTCACCATGGGGAAGACTCCGTTAAAAGGCAAGCAGACATCACTCGACTGTATTTGATTAAGGCGGTGTTCAAAATTGTGTGGTCAGCTGAATCTCTGTGAAGCACACCTGTAACAATCAAATCATCAATACGCCATTTCTCCCAATTTATTCTCATTTAAAGACCCCACAAACACACACACATGTTTTTACTCACTCCGTCTGATTAGACCTCTCTTCAGATTAAAGTTTGGCAGAGCTTCACCGAAAATGATGCCATGTCATCAGAATGTATGTAACAGTGATAAAGGTGTGTGTGTGTGCGTTCCCTCGCAGTGTGGAGGAGAGCTCTAATCAAGCACAATAAGTGAAAGCACCTGTGTGGAGATAGACGCTTTAGACTCTTATTTCATATCAGCACATACATACTGTTGAGATTTGTTACAGTCTTCTTAATAGTTAAATTACATTACATTACGTTAATGACATCATATTGTATTTTTTATGTGTCATTTTTAGATCAGAAAGATGTCAAAAAAGAGAAACCAGCGAGGACGGTTCTACCAACAGGTACAACTCCTGCTACAACTAAAGGTGAAACTTTTCAAACATTGTATTTGATACTTTAATTGACATGTATTATACACACTGAACATTGTATTACCAGGAATGGTGTTATACAGGTATTTTGTAGGTCTACTTCTGTTTCTGTTTACATTATTACATTGTTGTTATTTTATGCTACTGTTACATTAACTGTTTAAATTACAATCCATTCTACCACCCTTACTCAAAATTCATTGAAAGATATCATGAATATTGCAGTATACTGCTCAAGTGTTTTTATGTAATCTTTTATGTGTTTCTCTTTAGATGCTTTCAGCTGGGAAGAATACCTAAAAGAAACATCATCTACACCAGCTCCACCGGCTTGTTTTCGTCAGGTGCGCCCTCCTGCATTCATTAAATATTTACCAGGGACCATTTGCATGAAGATAGGCACAGTGTGGAGTCATATTACACACTGAACTGGGACGTTTTTGTCATCAGGGTTGACGACGCTCAGCGGATTACAGAAGCGTTTAATCGGCATTGCAGTTAAAGTTGTGTTTTTAAGTCCGAGGTTACCCAGGTAACCGCAGGACTGTAAACTGCTGCTGAGAGTGATTTACAAACTGGTTTTGTTCCATCACAAAGGTTGTGTATTTATGGCTTTGAACACAACAACACCCTCCCCAAAGGATATAACAGCACTGAAGCGTACTGTCTTTTGCGCTGCATTACTAGCAACTCATAAATACCAAATAACACAACACATACTTGCAATTAGGTTTGGTTGATGATGCGGGGTGATTAAATCATTTTTGCAGTGTTTTTCAGCAGTTCTTACAATACCCACACTTACAGCACTGTTCTTATGTCTGCAGGCTAGAATCCCACCCTCCAATGACTTCAAAGTGGGAATGAAGCTGGAAGCCCACGACCCGAGGAATTCCACCTCCGTCTGCATCGCCACGGTGATGGGCTTAACCGGGGTGCGTCTGCGTCTCCGTCTGGACGGAAGCGACAACAGCAACGACTTCTGGAGGCTTGTGGACTCCTCCGACATCCAGCCCATCGGCACCTGCGAGAAGAACGGAGACATGCTGCAGCCGCCGCTGGGTAAGAAAGCGAGGGGAGGTGTGATGGAAGCGCATTGTCGAGACGTTAAAGCCAAAAAAATGTCAGACTTGACAGCTCTTCACAGTACAGAACAAATGATTGACTGAAGCAGGTTTTCTTTTCCATTCCGTGCACTACAGAACCGCTGTGACGGATTTATAAAAGCTCAACTAAGCTCAATAAAAGAAGAGTGGCAGACTGATAAAACTGGACCGAAAATAATTGATAGACCACGATGTATAAAATGTCACTTAGAGTTGCATGGGGAAGTGAAAGAAACTCCTACTTCATTATTATTTCTGTCATTATTGTTTGTATTCTTTGAAAGAACCTGAAGATAACAGAAGGTTGGAAGAAATGTTTTAATATGAAGTCATTGTGTCGTAACTGGCATCATCTGTGCAGTCAGATAACAAAGCTGCACACATACAGTGAATTTGAGTGTACACAAAAATAATGAAATGGAATTTTTTGCAGTAAAAAGTTAAACAACGCCCACGTCTAATGGGTCATTCCATTTTTACTCAGAAGTCGGATTTTCCAAGTTCCCGTTTGGAAACCGGAATGCCCCCTGTAGTCAGTTTTCCGACTCGGGAAGATCGGAACAACCTCACCAACTCCCCCCACCTCAAAATATAACATGGCTGCCCATCTATCAACAGTGTGAATGTTGTAGTAATATCCCTTTTGTCTTATTTGTGTCTCATTAAATCAGTCGCGCACACTGGACTGTCCAACATCTGTGGACATGTCGCTATGGTGATTTTTATCAACTGGTGTTGCTATCAATGGCTAGAACTGGTTTTCTGACTTCTTGAACCAGAACGGGTGTGACATCATTCCCAGCTCTAACACCCGAGGTCAATTCACACCGAGGTCACAAACAAACGAGGTCGTCTGAAATGAAAGGAATACTAGAAATTACTCACCACGCACTTCATCACAACACTACTTAGCTCTGTAGATTTCCAAATAGTTGTGATTGAAATTTAACAGTTATTTTTTTTATTCTCTCCTCCAGGATTTCGGATGAATGCCTCCTCGTGGCCCATGTTCCTGCTGAGAACCTTAAACGGAGCAGAGATGGCACCGGCAACAGCCTTTAAAAAGGTGTGTATCGCTTTAAAAAAAATCTCTAGCACACAGAGATCATTACATTAGTAGCGCAGCTGTTGCAATGAGGATGTCGCGCTGCCTTTCAGGAACCGCAGAGGCCCCCCCAGAACAACTTCAAACCAGGCATGAAGCTGGAGGCCGTGGACAAGAAGAACCCGTACCTCATCTGCCCCGCCACCATCGGGGAGGTGAAGGGCGACGAAGTGTTCATCATGTTCGACGGCTGGCGGGGAGCCTTCGATTACTGGTGCAAGTTCGACTCCCGGGACATCTTCCCTGTGGGCTGGTGCTCCCTCACCAAACACAGCCTGCAGCCACCAGGCAACAGCGGTGAGTTGGGCCACTAGGTGGCAGCACAGGTTTGATACAAACAATGTTTGAGGCAGATGCGGTCGCTTGCAATCAATGTTTCCATGTCACTATTTAGTTACAGTCAGGAAATTGCACCCACAGCTAAATAAATATAAACACAATTAACATTAATGAGCTGCTCTTGTTGCTTAGTCTGGCAGAGTAAAATATACACAGACTAATGTGTAACAGGTGTTGGACACACAGTAAAAGAAAGCATCAATTCTGCCTACTGATCAGTGTGTGATGGATGATTTCACATCTTAGGGAAAGGCAGCAAGTGTTAAAAGAGTCTGAAGAGTTTTCATTTGAATTGTCGTCAGTAAACTTTATTTTTTGGAAGCCAGCAATTTAATTTCGATCAAGAAAAACGTCAGAACTCTATAATAAAAACTTCCATCCGTTTTTTTTTTTTTCTCCTTTCCTCGTTCACTAACACTTTTAAGTTCTTTTTAATGTCACACACATCACCGTCACCCTCAATAAATAAAGATTTATTCCCCACAGAGGCTCAAGGAAGCAGGGTTGCTTAGTAACAAGTTCACCGTGATGGTTTCCAACACGGTGGTCTTGATTTTAAAAAAAGGAAAAATAAAAAATGGGGGCTCATTCAGAAGCAGGAGCATGACGAGCACCAAACTGTCACGGGAGAAGCTGCGGTGTATGTATCGCATGTGAAACCCTGCAGATGATCTACTCTACACAGTCCCGTCGACGTGTTTGTGCGCGTCTCTGTTTAGGGGAGGAGGGGAGAACGGGAGGGGGGGGAAATGGGCAGAATTACAAGAGGGGAGGGATGACGGGGGAGGATTAATGTCCTTCACATCACACCTGTTTACATGGAAAAATTATGTTTACACAAAAAGGGCCGCTCAGTCCAGCTTCAGCACGTCTGTGTTTAAGACTCCAGATGAAGAGGAGGAGATGTTCTGCTACGTAACAACATGGAAAGCTTTACAAACAGCTGCAGCCACAACTTACTTTTTTTTTTTTTTTTTTTTTTAAGAATGTAATTTAACCTGCTTCACGTAGGAGCTCTAATACAACCCTTTTAAACGATTTTAGAGGTGATACTTAGAACACACACAGACCCCCAAACATCCTCGTCATCTTTACCCCCCTCCCCTCTCCCCCCTCCTTCCATCTGATGCTGATTGGTCTCTGATCTGTCACCCGTGGGCTCAGTTTTGAGGTCGCTCTTTCGTTTTGAAGGAAGATTAATTATCGGGCTTGTGTTTACGTGGGTCTTTTGTTGACAAATCGCGAGCACCGTAACGAAACTTGAGAAATATTTACTAGCTGAGTAAATGGGCTGTCCCTTTTTTGAGATGATTTGTTTTTTTATGTCTTTCAGTACAGTTTGGGGTAGTTCTACTTATAGCTAGCAGAAAAAATGTAGACAGCGCCGTTCAAATAAGGAAGCGAGGCTATATTAGCAACACGGGCTTTGCTGCTAAAACAGAGGTCATTGTATTACGACTGAAACACTGCTATCAGTTACTGTACGACATGAAGCCGAGCATTTCCCCTGACATTTCAGTAATGACTTGCCCCTGTCCAAACCCAGATTGACACCAGACCACCTCAATGCTTTGACTCTAATTGCAAGCCACCAACAGCAGGCCAGCACACCACGTTTGGTCACTGGGTCGAGAGATAATGACACTCTATTCATCTCTCTAATTAGACTCTACAGAAGAGAGTTAACTATGTGGGGCCAACATGTTTCTGCGTTTTTTTTTTTCCTTTTAGCACAGGAGCCATTGAAGGTCCTTTTGTCATGTACAGGGATGATGTCACGTTCAGTATTTGCATTGTTATCAAGGAAACAATTTAATTTGCTTAAATTACAGCGTTTCCTTGAATTCTGTGCAGGCAGTTAGCTGTCCATATACAGCAGAATGCACTGGTTGTCTCTTAAGCCTTATGTTTTAGTTTGTTGTCTTATAGGTATCTAGAGTATATAATAGTTGTGTTGTATGCTTTATTACAGTCACCCTGCCAAAGAGCCCACAGATTCTCTCAGCATCGCCCTCCAAGCCCAGCAGGCGCTCCCTGCCGACCCCTTACAGACTCCCCAACCCTCTGCCCATGCTGCCCGTCAGGAAGGGGGTAAGAGGCCGCCGGCCCAAAAGCGAGACCATCGCCCTCCTCAAAGCCGTGGCGGAGGCAGCGGCCGCCCAGAACGGAACCCCGGTCGAAACCACACCCATCGTCGTACCTCAACCCCACAAAAAGAGAGGCCCCAAACCGGGAAGCAAGGTAAGAAACCCCCGCTCTTGTTTTTCTAAATGGAGATTTATTTATACACCGGAGTCATTGTGGATTTATTCTCTGGCACGTGCTAAAAGTTGAACATGTGTTTCTCAGAGAAAGCCGAAGATCCTCCAAAGCACAGCACATCTACCCAGCATCCAGGTCTCACAAGAAAGCCCCCCCAGCCTCAGCTCTGTGGTCTCAACAGGTGACGATTCACAGCTGTTTGTCTTTCACAATTAGCCGTCTCATCTTCTTCTGCATGGAATTAAAGCTATCGTCACAATATCTAATCTGCTCACTGTTGTGTGCGCTCGCCTGTTTGTGTGTCTCTCCAGTGTGTGTGTATGTGAACAAGCACGGAAACTGCGGTCCCCACCTGGACAGGAAGCAGATGCAGCATCTGCCAGACCACTTTGGCCCGGGGCCAGTGAACGCTGTGCTGCAGCAGGTGGTCCAGTCATGTATAGACTGCGCCTACCAGCCTAAAATCCTGCTCAGCGCTCTGCAGACTCACGCAGGAGGGGGAGAGGTCGTCAGAGGTAACGCGTAAACAAAGCAGCTTATTGTTATAGCCCGTGCTGTTTTTTTAGGATGTATCTCACCTCTAAAATAATGATTCAGTACTTCTGTTTAAAAAAAAAAAAAGTGGCTCATTTAATAGCTGCACATGTTGTTCTTCCTCTCAGTGAGAACGGACGGAGGAGTTCGCATGGTCAAACTACCATCCGCCTCCAGCGCTTCCTTCGTGCTGCGCTTCTTGGAGACCATGTGTCGTCACCTGCAATGCGACAACCTGTTCAGCAGCCAGCCGTTCAGCCACTTCACTGCCTACGACAGGAACAAGTCAGGTAAATACACCGAGAGCTGAGTTAGAAAAAAAACTACTGGTTGTTGGACTGAAATCATATTGCGCCTTTTATCCAAAGCTCTTTACAATTAGTTTCTCATTCACAGTTTGGAATTAGAGAAGTTAGGGAATAAACTGCCAACTTTACTCTACTCTCTGAGCTATAACTGCCACCTCTCATGATAAACTTCTACTGAGACAAAAAACTACAAAGGAAAATATGCTATTAAAACATTCCAGCTAATATCCTAATGAAGCATCTCAAACAACAGCACACCAACTCTGGTTTGAATCTTCACATTTGGACTCTGATCATCACATGTAGCTGACTGTAGCCATGGAGCTTAGTTTTTTTAATTTACTTGAACATTTTGTGAGTGATATTTGAATGAAAACAATATACTTCAAAGCATAAATCTTGCTGTTTAATCCCAATAATCCTAAAAGTATTGAACTGTTATTGTGTTGCAGTGAAAGAAGAAGCTCTGGACGCTCCATCCCTGGTTCGGGGCAGTAGTAAACGAAGTCTCTCTGGGGTGTGTCCACCATACGCAGCCCCTCTGTCTCCTAAACATTTACGAGCTGAAGCCCACCCTTCAGAAGGTACAGCTCACTTTGCAGATGACACAATTTCTTCCTCTGTCATTTTTAAGGCTCATTAAGACTCATTTTGTACGTCTAGATAAACAATTTCAAAGTCCTCCATTACAGAAAACGTTTATTAGTTTTTATTATCTTAACAAAATATTACATTATGACTAACGTTTGTAATCTTAATACACATATTTGTGTTGCATTACCCGCCACACTCTCTACATTTGGATCTCCATTAGCGAGGCTGCCTCTATGTATTTTAGAAAGCAGATTAAAAACACATGTTTTTTATGTTAATGTATTCTACCTCGAGCTCTTTGGCTGGCGTAAAAGTTGTGTTGTGTAATATGCTAAAAAAAAACAATTCGTCCTCAATATGCTGCGTTGTCTATTCTGCATGTGTGTGCAATCAAGCCTACTGATTGCTCAATGTTATTGTCAACCTTGGCACTAAATGGAGCGGTGATACTATAATGAGTGTATTTAGCTGGTTTAGTCACCTTAACTGCAGCTGTATAGTAATAAGCAGGAATGCAGGGATATGCAACATCCCCTTATTTATTACATGCATCATCCTGTTTCACGGAAGACTGCACTTCTTCATGTTGAAGCTTTGTTGCTGCGCTCGGATGCACTTTGACATCGCGTACATTTAATCATTGGGTTTTATTATTATTATAGAAGCGCTTATAGAACAATATTTTAACCTCCGTCGTGTTTCCCTCTCTCCAGCAGAGACCCTGCCTCACGAAGAGAACGGCCTAATAAAGGAGCAGCGCTACATGGACTCGGCCTCCAACTCCATGACCCCTCGGCCTCACACGGCACGGAGCTCCTCAGAGTACCACCCACAGGCCAGCAGCCTCTACCATCACGGCAACGGCACGCCCATGCGCCGCCATTCCTCGAACCCGGCAGAGCTCAGCTCCGCGCAGCCGCTCAGACGAGTTGAAGGTACAGTGAGACCCTCTAGCAAATTCTCCAGAAAACCCTCCATGTTTCAGTCTCTACATGTAAAAAGAAAACTGATTTTTTTTTTTTCGGTGGTAGTTCATGTTCAGTGTGTCTACTCTGCTTTGGATGCAGCCAGCTCCACCACAGGTCCCGAGGCTGTAGCGTCTGACCGCGAGAGTCTGCGGCCGCCCAGTAAAAACCCCTCCTCCTGGTCCATCGAAGAGGTGATGCAGTTTGTGAGGGACGCCGACCCCACAGCATTAGCCCCACACGCTGAACTATTCAGAAAACATGTAAGTTCACCTTTTATTATTTCAAATAAAGAACAATTAACCACCAACAGCGACGTCCTTTTCTCAATTTGTATTGCTAAATTGAGCTTAAAAAAATCCAAAAAGTTGTCTTTAATCATGTCCACCATGTAATGTACTGTGTATTATTAGCTTTGGCTGCTCTAGTTCATTTGGCTCTCTGCATATGTTTCCACAGGAGATTGATGGGAAAGCCTTGATGCTTCTACGGAGTGACATGATAATGAAGTACATGGGTCTGAAGTTAGGGCCTGCGCTCAAGTTATGCCATCACATAGAGAGGCTGAAACAAGGCAAACTGTAAGAGGTGCCCTGGCAGCCCTGTCCCTGTCAGACCCGTGAGCAATAAGCCCTGATAAGGACCAGCGTTTGGACTCATGGGGCAAGCAGGGGCCACACATGAACTCTATACTCCACCTTGAGGGACTCAGTAGACGTTGCAAGTTCATCGTGACTTCCAGAGTGGAGAAGTGTGCCGTGCATTGCTGACACATTACCTCATCCCCCTCATCAGCTAGAAAAAAAAAAAAGAAAAGAGAGAAAAAAAAAAAAGAAGCTGTTCAAGTCTAAATAAGACGCCATTGACTCTATGAAATCCCAAAGGAAAATAATCCCTGTAGTGTTTACATTGCATAGCACATGTGCACACGTGGACACATTTTTTTTACGGAGATGAAATCTTTTGATCCTGGTTTTGGATCCCCAAAGATGGAGAATGTTTCTTCTTTATATAATGTTTTTATTATTGTTAAATTTCCAGTTAATAAGGAAGGGTTGGTATACTTAAAAAAAAAAAAAAAAAAAAAAAAGTGAAACCATCAGATGTTCTTCCCCATGCTCTCCAAGAGAATTTGGATGCTCTCTGGTCTGTGCTGTTGTATAGTTGTTTTCACCTCGTTAATTCACGTGTATGCCTCGAAGTATGGGTATATCTGCCTGCCCGAAAGAATGCCTGTCAATGCATTCCATGTTTTTCACACAATGCCAGACACACAAAGTTTTCATTTGCTTTGACACAATTGTATCATGTTGTAATGTGATTTTTATTTTTGAAAATCAAACTTCACCTTTTTAATAACACGACCTGTGTCCTGCAGAACCCTCAGCCGTGACACAACGTATTCACCGTGTCTTCAGCTGACACTCCTACTGGACTCCATGCAGTTCTTATCAATGTCAAACCGTTTGTATCATAAGCTCTGGATTGTTAAGGAAATGCAAATAAGACATTTCTAAGGGCTTTCCACATTTAGTTCTGATGTAATATTTTTTATCAGTCATAATCATTCGAAGCTCGCGGGTCGGCCTGCGACGTCAGAGTTGACACTTTTGACCGTTACAATCACTGTTAGCAATGAAAACAGATATGTACAGTTTTATGGGTTTAACCATGAATATCAGCGACAGAATGTACATTTTGTAGAAACGTTAATATTTTAAGGAAATCATATACATAAGTTAGAAATGTGAAGATAAAGGGCGATGTGGATGTGGTGAATATTTCACAAAGGATTCCATTCTGCTTTTTAATACTTATCTCAGCGCTTTTTTTTTTCTTTTTTTTTAGTTGAAATACTCCCAGTAAATAGACTGTCTCGCTTTACTTATGACATTTCTCAGGTTAAAGTGGTCTTTGTTAGTACAAGCTTTTTGTAGCAAACTGTTTATAATAGACTTAACAGAATTTTCCTGTTACCCCTTTTTCTGATTTTGAAAACGACTCGTGCCATATGATATTCAACACAGGATCCAAGTGCTGTCGGTTCCCCTCTCACATCTTCTTAAAACTACTTGAAAAATTTGTGTTGCAAAAATTCCCTTGTCCATTACATCACACCAGATAAACAATATGTGTTTATGATGTTGTGTATATTCTTTTTTCTTTTTTTTTTTTTATAAACCTATCGAAACAAACTGATGTGCATGTGTTGTCACTGATTAGAACTAATGCTTTACTCTCAGGATGGGTTTTCACACAGGGGGAAGGAAGCTGCTGAAATTATTTATTTAAATTTTGTTTAATATCACAAAAACATGTAGTTAGTTGCTGGTTTAGAAAATTCAATGGGTCTGTGCTGTCTTTTTTTAAAAATATTTGACCTCATAAACATAAGAAATAAGCCTGGGCCTGTCTCTTGCCAGACTGCAAAATTGAGTAAATTCTGACACAAGAACATTTCTCACTGATTTCAATTCATCTTCAAGAACACTGAATGATAAATCTGACATAAAAAACTTGATAAATGTAATCAAGGAACAATGAAGAGACACAAATGTAGACCTCAGGGATTTTAGTTCACTTCCATATAAAAAGCACATAAACTGTACAGTAAGCAAACACTGAACCGCCAGCACATTTCATCTGTTTTTTCACTGACATCTTCATTAAAACCACAGTTTTCAGAAGCACATAAAAAAAAATGCCTCTTAGGACTGCTGGTTACAAAGGAAGCAGTTTTCTTAATATCCAGTCACACACTGTCATTATATGTACAGATTGTATAAATTAAAAGTCGTACAAAGAATAAGTTAGGATGAAATCTGCACAATCAGTTCAGACTACTTCACTGTGGGTACAAACAAAAGAGCCCTCTGTTGTGTGGTCTGCAGACATGAGTTAGAGTCAAATGTACTGTAATGTACATCAATATAAATAAAGCAACTGGTAAAATGTGGAGCTTTAGGTATTTTCCATCCAGACAGACTGCATATGGCTGTTATTAGTTCTTGGCCTGTAAATTTACAGATTTCATAAATGCTATCATCACCAAAGGGGACAACACACTTCTTTTTTTTCCCGAAGAATTAAAGTAGGACACCCTGTAACTTTTTCAACTAAACTATGACAAAGTGCACTCAAGAGGATAAATAAACAGACACGCTCACACACACGGACGACACTCGCACATTCACGACTTCTTAGTCATAGGGCCGAGAAATACCACGCTCCACGGAAACGATAAAAATGACACCAAATCACTAGGAACGGGGGGGGGGGGGGGGGGGGGGGGGGGTTGATAAACAGGAGGATGAAAGGGACTGATTCTAATAGCAGACTAATAAACACACTTAACACATACACCTACAGTATTTTCTCTCACTGAAGCAAGAAGAAAACGATCCTTACTTCGTTCTTCGTTCGTTCTCCGTCAATATCACAACCTAGATTCACTTAATAGGTTTTAATGGAAGCAGCTGGAGTTTCTAGTGTTTCGTACACTTGCTGTGAGGTGGTTCCTCAGATTTGGCTGCTTCATTTTTTTTAAGGTTAATTCAGCCGGCAACAAAAAATAGCTCTTTCCAGAAGTGCTTTCCTTATATTTTAAACAGGCCTGTAGAAAGTTCGGCAGTTTAAATGTGAAAACAATTAAGACATCCCTTTTTTTCCCTGCTGTTAAACAAAATAAGAATGTATTTTGTTGTGACCTACAGCTGTTGCCAACATTCATTTAGATGAAAATTGCGGCTCCGGGCCTCGCCAAGTCATTATTAGCCTGTCATGCTAAACCCCCGACCCATCAGAAGAAAAAAACATTTTAAAAAATGAAGGAACCGCTTCAGTGAGCCACTGATGACTCTGATGGGACATGTTTTAACAGTCTCAGTCACGTCCTGCCATTACATACTGTTCCGCTGCGAACAGTGACAACCTCAACGATCAGGGTTTTTTTGTTTCAGTGCACTTAAGTAAAAATTACATGTGGAAACAAACCATGAACCGAAATGGAAAATAAAAAATATGGAACCCATGTGTCTTTGCTGTAATTACAAAGTCAAAAAAAATCTTCTTCAACATCTTAGATTTATAAAGACAATCTCCAAAGCCACATGGAGAGCCCATTAAGCTGCCATACGCAAAACATTTCTCTTAAACTCGGTTTAGTGTAACACTGGAGAGTAGTGCATTACAAAAAAAAAGCAGTTCAGAGGAGTCCAATGGAAAGCATTTGTGAAGTCTGTTACTACTGTGTCACACTGTCAGGACATTCACGAGGCTCCGTTCTGCAACATTTGGAGCCCAACTCTGAGCTTTGATTGGACATACAAGTGTATGAGTTTGATTACAGAATGTCCCCACATGTGTTTTATGTTGTACGCTCCGGAGGGATTACCAGAGAGCGAGCCAGCAATTAATCCCCCTCCGCTGAGCACGTTCACTTCCTGGGGAGCAGCGCTGCTAGTCTCTGCTTCTTAATGGGAAGGAAATGGATCTCCTGTGAGCTGACCTTCTTCAGTTTGATAGCTCTGCTTTTAGGGACCTTTTTTAGCGGGTCGTTAGGGTCGTGCTGTTCTCCCTGGGATACTGACGGCACTCCGTAAAGCTGCTGCAGAGATGCCCCCTGGCTGCCGTCGCGTTTGATGGAGAAGTTCTTGGTGGAGACGCCCGAAAGGCCTTTTATCTTCCCGCAGAGGATGGCGGGGATCGCGTCCTTCACCGATACGATCACCTTGGCCGTCTGCGAGGTGCTGACTATCTCGAGGTTTCCCGCTCCGCTGAGAGACGACTCCTGACCCAGAGAGCTAGACCCCCCGGCAGTGCTGTCCACCACCCACTTATGCTGTCGGCTGAACTCCAGTGAAGCCAGACTGCCCAGGAGTTTGGAATCTAAACTCTGAGTGCATTCGAGAGAGGATTCTCTGTCACGCTGTGGTGACCCGCTGGAGCTACGTGACTGGGCACACTTTTTTTTCCTCGCAGCAGGCACTGACAAGTCGAGCACGCTGTCCTGCTGTGGACTGGGGTACTCCTGTTTTGGTTCGACTGGACACATCCTGACGGAAAGGTCTAGAGCCTGTCCTTCAACTAGAGGAAGAGAGGACGGGGAGGCATTTTGCGGCTGGAACGGCGGCACACATCTACTCGAAGACAACGAAGGAGAGGTAGTATCTTTTGGAGAAGTCTGAGTGCTTTTACTCACAGTGCAAACTGGTTTTGGCATGTTCCCCTTTGAGTCCTCAGTCTGCGGAACAGGAATGGGGATGGGAAGTGGGATGGGCAGAGGCACTGGCAGAGGAATGATGACAGGATAGGGGACTAGAAGTGTGGCAGGAGGGACCAGAGGGGCCAGAGGAGAGGTGTAGGGAGGTGTGAGGGGAGGAAGTGGGAAAAAAGGAGAGCCTGGTGACTGACAGGTAGACGAGCCTGCCTGGGAAGTGAAGAGGTCCTGCAGGATGGCCGCAAAAGCTGGATTCTGGAGGAGGGAGAGCAGGTTAGCATCCGGCGCTTGACCTACTGACTTTTGGTCGACAGCTGGAGGCAAGCCAAACGACAAAGGGTTCTGACACAGGACATTGTTCTGGAGCGGCAACTGGGGGCAATTAGCGCTCTGAGGGAGCACAGAAGGATTCATGTGCTGGAGGACCTGCTGATCCAAGACCAGAGGAAGTGAAACGGGGTTTTGGCTCGTTATCAAGTACGGCGCCGCCCCCATTTGGCCGAGCTGAGCCCCGGCTGCTCCGGCCATTTGGAGGTGAATGGGCAGCATCAGTGGGTTCTCTCCCAGGCACACCGGATGAAGGACAGTTGTGGCTACTTTAAGCGCCACTCCCCCTGGAGATTCAGCGGAAGGACTGACCACTGACGGTGCAGGGGTCTCCACCAGGTTAGAGACCCCTCCTTTACTCAGTCCCGCCACACTAGCATCACAGGAATCAGCCAGATTTACTCCATTCTCCACTTTACCGGTGATTTCTCCTCCTCCAGCCTCAGCATTGCACACATCAGTCTGGGGCTGCGCCATGGTCACAGGCACATCGTCACTACCCTCCATAATTCAGCTCCGAGGGTCGAACACAGTCTTCATCAAGCATCAGTGACACGTCTCATCCATTATTCATCCAGGTAATACTGAAACACAGGAAACAGTAACAGTGTTTAATACTGTACAAATTCAACAAAGCTTCATGCTAGCCCCCATACAGTACAGCTTAGTAAGGACTAAACAAGTTTATTTTTTCAGATTTAGCATCTAGCAAAATTACAAAATCTTTCACAGAATTAATAATAAGGAGAAAATGAAATCACAAAGTCCAACAAATAAAAGACATGCTATCACATTTACTGAGCAGGAGCTGGAAAACCTCGTCTATCAAAACAGTTATTGGGCCTTTTTAATTACTACTTATTTAATTACCGTACCGAACTGAGGGGGAACGAGAGGATTCTTTAGTTTATTTTACATTATATAACTTAATATGTAACCAAACCATTGTAAAATACCACAGGAAATTGACATGCAGTGTTTCCCAGGGCCCAATTATCACCCGATGTTGCTGTGATTAAAAATTAAAAGGATAAACAGAGACGAGTCCAACATGAAATTGGTTGTTTTAAACTAATATTCGGGACGAGAGTTCCCTTATTCCCGACAGGCCTTTATAACAGAGAACAGTTTGATGTGTCATAGCACAGGTGTCACTAATAAACCTTAACGATGACTCTGTTCCAGTACAGTGAATAAAACAGAACAACACCTGCGTCTTTTCTACTACTGCTTATTTACTATATAGTACTCTCTATACTTACCTGACACTATTGTATTTGTTATTGTATCCTCTATAGAGGGCCCTCAACATTTCCACAGTGTGTCCATGCCATGCACGCTTCTTTCTCTTAACAATCATTTTATAGATGCAACTCTGCAGCTGTCAGTACCGACTCAAATGATGGTGATAAGCAGCTGTCCCAAATCTCAATTTACTGCTCACTATAGAGTAAAGTGTTTATTATATAGGGAGTAGTGAATGAGTGACTAAGGGGGTGATTTCGGAACAACAGCAGCCCAAGGACTGATCCTTAAGAAACTAAATGTCAGTATAAATACAGAAATATTCAAGCAAGATATAAAATTCTATGTGACTACAGTAAAAGATGAATCCATAATTATATCAACAACCGATTACTGACAGGAAATTAATCACTATTATGATCATTTTTATAATTTTTTACATAATCAATAATAATTTTTTTAAAGAAAAAAAAGGCCCAAATTCTCTGGATGCAGCTTCTTAAATGTGTATTTTTCAGGGGGTTTTTTACTCCTCTACGACAATAAAGTGAATGTCTTTGGGGTTATGGACTGTTGGTCTGGACAAAACGAGACATTTTAGGTTACTTCTTGGGCTTTTGGGAGACGTTGACTGACATTTTTCTTCATTTTCTGACATTCTTCTAACCAAACCTATCCCTCCATCTGCCTGCCTGCGTATCTATCATTCTTTCGTAAGCCTATTGCGTGTTTGCTTTGCTTTCCACTATGTCAACATCCACACAACACATGTCTCGCCTGCGCTGGCTGTCAAACCTCATCCATCCGTAGTGATAAAAACGTCCCTCGGGGTGCCTGGAGATACAGTGCATCCCGTGTCAGCAGGGTCGCTCATACTGATGGGATCACTGAGGATAATGTATAAGCTCTTGGGGAGAGAGAGAGAGAGAGAGAGAGAGAGGGGGGCGGGAGGGGGACACTTTCAAATAAACTGAAACATAACAACAAAGTCCGCACTCTACGCCACCTTTTCTAGTGAAAAACTCAATTAAATGCACACATGCAGTTCCAATTTCCTAGCAAAAGCGTGACACTTTTTTTTCCTTTCTCCCTCCCAGAAGCCTTCATGTGGTGTTGGGTTGCCTCACTGAGCAGCGAGGAGGAGCCCTCTATCCCCCCAGGCTGGTTTTATATTGTTCTGAAGCATAGATGAGACATTGTAGTGGGGCTCTGATGGATTACACAGAGGACTCCACGGCCAGACGGTCGGCCGATAACCTTGTCGCCATTTCACACATGGGGAAAGGTCGGGGAAGTGTGGGAAGCGTGCACCTTGGGAATACAAAAACATGCTTTAACATACCCTGAGAGAACCCAATGAACACGTTTTATAGCTTTGGAGCTTCTGCGCTTACACTCGCCAGTCTTTTCCCACCGTGATATAGATATCAGCTCCTTCTCAGAGATGAGCCGGCAGGTCACGGTTGTCTATATGCACGTTAAGGACTTATGTAATACACGCATCGCTTTGTCCTGATGGGAAAGAGTCATGGGACTTCAGGCCAGACAAAAAAAAAAAAGGGGACAAATTGTTGCCACAAGAGTCAAAGCATGGGGCACACATCTGTCTCTGCCTCATCCATCATTTCTTCATATCTTTTCTTTCTTTCTCCTCCTTCCAAAAGTTAAGAAAATATGGAAATTGGGATGTGATGTTAGTAATTAAAGACTCTGAATAGGAAATCTGGAACTATTCTATTTTTCTTCCATGTTGATGCTGCGGTTTCACTTGCATTCCAGGAAGTTTGAGGCAAGACATTTCCTGCTTGATAACATGGTCATGAGGTCTGTGACACGATAAAGCCTCGCTGACCAATATGAAAGAAGTCTTTCTTGGTTTAACACTCCCCTTCTGTCACAGGCTGGAATGGTTTGGCCCAGTTGTGCACAAAGTGAGGGAAACAAACCAGATATTCCTGAAGCGGCAATAATAATCTTTACATAATCTTCCCTCTTAACTCAGCTGTCATTCTTTTTAAATAACCTGACTCGATGTATTCGTTTAGCGAGATTTACGCTGAGCCTTCCGATCAGGTGACTTGATGCTAAGCAGGAATCACCAGCAGGGTGACATGTTGTTGGTCAGCTCTCAGCTCCACCTCCCCTTCGCTTGAATCATGTGAGCGAAATGTCAAACTCTGCAGACGAGCAGGAGAAGGAAGTTTTAAATATCTGGAGGGAGCCAAAGTACATAGAGAACATGCTCCGTTTTTCCATGAATGGACTGTGTGACTTTGCTTTGTCAGAGTGTTATTACAGAGAGTGGAGGTCGAAGAAAGATGTCACATAAGCGTAGATAAATTGATGCTTTACTTACATTCTGATTCTTGCTGATGTGCCACAAGCTGAATTAATGATCTGGTTTGTTTTCCTTAAGCCTCTGATTTAAAATACTTCCACGACTGTCGTCACTGTGGTCAAACACGACTGATTAACTGCTACCAGCTCCTCCAGCTAAATCTAACACTTATGTAAAAAGCTGCAAAACTGTACTCACACACACACACTGACACACACACACAATATACTGTAGAGTCTGAGAATTGCTAGAAAAATAAATTAAAACATATTCCCATCAATTTAGCTTTAGGTTAAATGCATTAATCTTCCTAAATCTTGCTTTTTACATCACGATGATGGAGGTCACAGCTCCTGTTTGATGCCGTTTCTGTTAAATAATGTGACTCAAACTAACCTGAATGAATGCCGAACACTGATAGGACCAGAAGCACATCTCTCGCCGTTCGAAACTCCCTCCTCATCTGCAAGAGGTTTGTGTTCACTAGCCAGTAACAGCTAATTGAGTAAATAGGCAAGAAGAGACCTAACAGAGAGCCAAATGAAATCCCTCCCCTGTCCCCGTTACTGTAATGATTTCCACATTTCCTCTCCTTTTTTCCTCCTTGCCTCATTGATGGAATGTATGCCATACTAAGTCAATAGCAGGGAGAAAACAACAACGCCTTAACTTTAACTGCATTAATGTGCACTGCAGTCCAAACACATTATAGAGACTGCTCTCTCTCTCTCTCTGTCTTTGCTCACATGATCCTTCCTTGTTATGGATTTGATTTAGAGTTTAGACTAAAGGGAACAAAAGGAGAAGGGATGGACGGATGGAGCGGCATTGCTGATGATCTAAAGGTCATCACCCTCGACACCCCTCCGCTCCAATAGCCAATTACATCTCATTAGAGAGCTTCATCACGAGCAAGCTGCTCTCACATTGATGCAGATTTCCTTTTATTCAGCCTGCCCTCCCTCCAGCTGATCTCCTGGATGCACCGATAGTCAAATACAACTAACATATGCAGCGATTACTTAAATGATTTGTATCGAAAAATCACTGATAATTGACTAAAGTCATTTTCCAAACAAAAATTGCACAAAAAAAGAGTTCCAGCTTCTTTAATGCTATAATTTTTAGGCTTCTTACTCTTTTATTATAATTAACTGGATATGTTTGAGTTTTGGATTGTTAGTCGGATTAAACACTTCATCTGAAGACATCAGCACAAACAATAAGCTTAAAAATAGATGAATTATTGATAAAAAAATAATTAGATGCCTTGAATTCCGTTTAAAATGTGATCATCCACAGATTCATATTGTAGTTATGATTTGAATTCTGATCTTTGTGAACTAATCACTGTTTCATCCAGTTATCATTTCTGCTCACATGGTGAAATAGTTTAGTTTAATGTTTCAAAATAAAAATACATTTCCACACAAGAACTTAAGTAGCCATGTGTTTTAACGACTGCTGGTAAATAGATTGTTTTCATATGATATACTGAATGTAAAATCTTTACACTTAACAGTCGTAAAATGTACAGTTCTCTCACTATGTGCTGAAAAGTAAAAACACTAGAGTAACAATTCCCTTCTCTATAGATAAACCTTCATTACTACATATTGATATCTTATCTAAGTTATTACTAAAATGTACTATTTTCTTATTATTACAGTTGTGTCCCTGCACGTGAGTAAACGCACGAGCTGTTAAAGCCAAAGCTGTCGCAACAGGGCCCTGAGTGTGACACTGCCAGGGTTCATGTGAGGATATATTTTCCTTCTTTCTCCGCTGGTGACAACATTAGTATCTCTCCACAGACAGGCCGTGTGGGTGCCGTCCTCCCTCCCCGGACAGATATGCTCATTATGAGGCTGTCTGGTCCCTCACAGACCCGACGGTTCGCCATGAAAGCAGAGGAGGCTGTGCGAGGTGTGTACGCGCGTCTCTACACATCACACACGGAGAGCTGTGAGCCTACGCTGCCATAAATACATTCAATTATATTTACATTTATATTATTTCTACACAAATTATGACCTCAAGTCCCCCCCCACCCCCCCACCCCAAAACCCCCCCAACTAGCTTACACTGGAGAGAATGAGCTCGAGCTGACGGACAGTACGCGTTATTCTCGATACAAGCTAGCTGCGCACATCGGCTCTCACGTTAGAAAAAGGAGCTTTAATGCGTAATAAACTCAGACACAGCTAGTAGCTTAATAATTCACACTTCATCCACATGATGATATTTAAAGGAATTACAGTTTCCGCCGCGTCTATCCTGCATAAAAAAGCAGACAAGCCTTGTCTCACCCCGTTTCATCTCCTTCCCTTTAATGTCATTCTTCAACAATATGACACATATATATTATTTACTCACCTCTCAAGCACACCGGCGTGTTTAGCAGCTTTCCCAAGCCGACGCGTCCCTGTAATGTATCGATGAATGAGAGCCGTGAGACTTTAAAATAAATAGATAAGGATTAATATCGCTTCATTGCGGTCCCGTCGTAGCGACTCCAGACTGAAGCTGCGCACGCAACATCTCTCTCCCTCCTCCTCCTCCTCCCCCCTCCTCCTCTGTGCACGAGGACATCAGGAGAAAAAAAAGAAAAGAATTAAGAAGAAAACATAAACAATATTAACAACAACGATTTTCAAATAAATACACACAAAAACATCATTCATGTGGCTGAAAAAATTCTTCATTTTACATTATTTGATTTTGCGTGTCTCATGGTTACAAACTAGAGTTTACAACAAGAGGCAGTCATTTGACATCAAACATTGTGACTGTGACAGTAACCTCACCCATATCATTAACCCACTCTGACTAAAATAATACTCATAGCAATAACTGTGACAACAAACAGGATGATCTAAACACTTGGCAAGATTAATTTAAAAAGCGCTCAAAAAACCATGAATCTTATCTGTATTATCTACCATAGATTATATAATCAAAGTAACTGTAAGAATGCACAGAAATAAACTTCTGTATAAAGTATGATGAGGTAGATTTCTGAGTGCTAAAAGGATTTTTTAACAAAGTCATTTATACTTTCATTTTGAACAATACTCCAGCCGTGTGACTGGCTGATGACAGAATCAGAGGAGAATGAAGTCTGACAGAGAGGCAGCTGTGGATGACAGACTCGGGTGAGCAGGATCCCCTGGGTCTCCATATCAGTCCCAGCCAGCCTCGGGCTCTACTTCAGAGCCCTGGGGGCCTCTCCCGCAGGGAGGCTGTTTAATGCACTATAATGAGCCTCACAATATACCCTGGTGGCATGGTGGTGACTTTGGTGTGGTTCCTTCTTCAGTGTCCCTCCCCCCACCCTGTTTCCAGTCAGTATTACTCACATGTGGAAGTACAGCTCAGTTTAAGACTGGTGCGTGCTGTTCTCATGATGTCCAATCAATACTTTCTTCACCAAACTAGAGGAGAAAAACCCCTGAAAATTAGACACAGTTTTCCATTTAAGTTTGGCAGGAAATACCTCGCAGGTGCTCTCATCTCAGACAATTTCTGGTTCCATTGCTGGAAAAATGTGTCAGTGTGAATAATCCTGAATTTTCATGTTACTTTTCTTATATGAATTGGACACATTGTAGTCATAGTCCCCACACTATTACAGAGTGTGTAACCTACACTGACTACTTACATATAAATCTGCAGGTCTTTTGCATTGAGTGCAGAGAAACTGTGTGTGTTCTTTTGAAGGTCTGTGCTTGCCCTCTGTCCCGGTTCCTCATAATCAGACAGATTAAGTTAAAAAGCCATGTTGGGCTGACATTTGCTTAAGGCCTATATCTCCGGTGCTGTCTTTAAAGCCAGAGGGTATTTAAGGATACAAAGCCAACTGCACAACACAAAGACAAACACTGAATGAAAGGCATTTCAGAGGAGTGCCACCATCAAAGCTCGACCGGTTTACTCCTCAGTTCCTAATTTTTAGGTGCTGTAAAGCTGCATTTAAATCTGATATTTTCATTATACAATATGACATTTCTCCAAAAATACTACACCATTTTTTACATGTCTACACAGCCGAACACTCAAGCCATGCCATCCTGTCTCCATCGTTAATCGAGGTCAGGGTTCATGGTCAGCGTGCCCTTTGATGGGTACCCACTTGGGATACCAAACAGTCCGGGTCTTTGTTTACCTTTTCTTTTTTCCTGCACTCACAATCTCAGCTCAGTCGAAATGAACAGAGAACAAGGCGTTTTTGTCTGTCACAGGCACTGTTTGACATGAGCCAGAGCAACAAAAAGAATTCACACTGACTTCGGAGCTGGAGCACGACCATGAAAATGACATGCAGAAATGACATGTTAATAACTGCCTCTGAGCCACAAGGCACCTATATAGAGAGAAAACTGTTTAGATTTGGGCATATAGCTTTGAAAAAAAAGGCCCAGCTGTGTTATTTCTCTGACCGGGACACAAAGAAACCTAATTTAAATGTACCCTCAATTTGCATTAAATTACCCAGTGGACGTTCTCCTGTGTATTCAGCTGAAGAACACCCTCTAGTGTTCATTTCAAATCAATCAGCCAATGCGGTGAGACCCCACATGCCACCCCATATCAGCAGGCCCTGTATAGGCTCAATCAGGGTCAATATGAGGCAATAAAATCATAAGAAACTGGAGTTCTCATAACATAAGAGAGCAGAGATTAAACACAGCGTGCTAAAGTTTCAAGTTTAGCTCATTATGCTTGAAGGTGTTAATTCTTGCCATTTTACAGTCTGATTAAGAGAATAACACTCAAAGGCAGATGTGCTTTGAGTCATAGCTGTCTTTGTATAAATATTGAACATTAACTAGAATATGCAAGACGTTTGTGAGATGTAAATCCACTTTATGGCTATATGTTGTCTTTGTGTTTTTGCTACTTCCAGTTTTCCAGTTGGTTTTTATTTTAAACTGAACTGTCTTCAAGCTTATATCACCCAATTCTTTAATTAGATCTGTACAAAATTGATCATACATTCGAGTTGTTTTGACTTTATGCTTTTTCTACCAATATAGTGAAAACCAAAGGCAAATTGTAGTCCAGTTATTCTAGTTTGACATTGTGAGAAATGTCGCCATCTAAAGGTTTGAAGATGATACAACACTTCTACAACTTCAGTAAGATGTTTTGGTTTGTCAAAGCAATACATGCGCAGGTATTACTAATAACATTAACGATGACTCTGTTCTATTCAAGTGTCCCCGTAAACCATGACTGTGTGACAGTGAGCCAGGACCCTGAAACTGAAACAATTTAATTGGATTATTTATACCTGTGCATTTCCTACGGTGACATGTTTAAATGTACTCAATGAAAAAGGCAAATAATTACAAGTATTCATGCCAAAGAAGAGTGAAAAGTAATTACTTAAAGGTTATGTAACTATATTTTTGTTATCACACATTTGGGGAACCAGTGAGTATTTCCGGCAGCAGGATGGTGTATACTTGTGTTTAAGTCAACTACAGTGGCTATGTCTTCTGTAATGAAGGAATATGTCACCCAGTGCAGCACAGTGGTTCTTTGATGCATTTGAACCATTTTTGAGCCTAATGGCACAGAGGAATACATTATATCAGACTCTGGATACATAGGAAATACTTGTGGTCTTTTCACTGGATTTGTTGACAATGTGAGAAAACAGAATAATACTAGACTTATACCTTAATCATGAGGTGTTCAAATCAACAGATTTGATATGTGGGTGATAGAAAAAGTTAAATAATTAACATCACACCTGACCCCAAGAGTCATTTTCAAAGCAGTCACATTTATTTGTCTTTTCATACACTTTTGCTAAGCAGCCTGTTGTGCTAGCAGTTGGCTTTGATAGGATTTACTATGGGATTTCCACAATGCTTACTAAAAAATAAATACAAGACAAAGTGTTCCACAGCTCAAAAATATAGTACAAAGGTTTGAAATTAATGTAAACTTTGAAAACATGTTGTTTGTTTGTTTTTTTTACATAAGAAACAATTCAACAACCTTTGTGACCATTCCAAAAGTTTTCGTATTTACAAGTTTGTACAAAAAAAAAAATTACAAAGCTGATAGCTACAGTATAGAGGTTGGTCTGAAGTCCAAATGAAATGCATCTAGTACCATAAGTTATGTTGTAATTATTCTTTAGTATTAGGTTTAATGTTTTCAAGAACATTTCAGTCAAGTAAACAAGAAGAGAGAAACCGTCCAATGCTGTTAACATGTACACGTTCTAGGCTTTGGAAGGAGCATCTAGTCCACTCCTAAAGCGTACTCAAGAGTATGATTATTGTTCAAGGAAAGTCAAACAGCTCCATGTACAGGTCTATAAATATCTCCAGGTACAGCAAGAGACAAAAGAAACTTCACAAACATCACTTTATCAGTGCAAAAAAAAAAAAAAAAAAAAAAAAAGGTTGGAATGAAGGCTCACAGACAAAACCGTTGTGTACCCTGTTATATGCAAATGAAATGATGTGGAGCATTTATTTGAGTTGTGTGAAGTTACTGAAAGGAATCATCCATCTGTGGTGTTTATTAAGGCCAAAATCAAGCTGATATTTACACTCCCATAGGGCAATATGGCTACATAGACTCTGTCAACTTTGCATAATGGTTGCTGTGATAAACACCATATACTTACTCTATAATCACTGTGAATATGTGGGACAGAAAACAGACTCAGCGTGTCAGGGTTATAACTAAGACCTCACTTGTAGCTTATGACTGTTCGTGCCATCATTTAATGACAATTATGAGTTGCTTTCCTACTCGTCTCTGCAACCAGTGTCTCAAATAGGTTTTAAAATTTGTCTCTTATAAACAAAATAAGAATCTGAATAAAATAAGCTATTTAAAATACCAGCAATGCATTGCATAACTTTACGTGTAAAGATTTCAGTTTTACGTTGGTGTAGACCCTTTTCTGTGTCAGTTAAAAAAATAAATATATTTAGATTGTGACGACACAGAAAAATAGGAGACCATGGCGAGTTATTGTTTGATGGGGAGAAAAATAGATGAGCATTTGGTACAAAATAGCAGCAAATGCCAGCAAAAAATCCAGAGCTTTCATCTTTTCGTTACGGACGATAACCTGGCTCCAAATACAACTCGACATCCACCATCAAAAACCGAAAAAAATCACACACCAACACTTAACCTGCTGAGGCCCAAGCTGCTTCCTCACTTATTCTCTTCTTGTTGAACAGAGTAAAATAAGGCATATTTGATCCTCCTGAACACTTTCCATTTGCCCTTTTCGACGATTCGTAAACACACCATGTCAGCAAACCGGAAATGACCATTATTACTTTTTTTTTTTTTTAAAAACACATATGACCTCCTTGTTCTTCTACAGCTCTCCTGTTTCACAACCTCCAACTTTTTTTTATCACTTCTTCGACTCCCACGTTAACACCTGCTCCCTTCTTGTCGCGATTGTCAAGTTAGTGCTCGGCTTTGACATTTTGTGTCTCACCTCTAATTTACTCATCTTTATTGCATGACAGTTTTTAAATGTTGTAATAATATGCTATCTTTGATATAATTTACTATATGCTTTTTAAAAATGACTAAGTAAAATATACAAAATCATCACACCAAATACAGTTTTTCAGCAATATGAATAGATGCATTGAAGCTTCACATTTTTTTTCCGGTTAGTCCTGATGTTCACTTGGGGGTTTAAAAATGAGTAAATGTACAGATTGTGCCTAATTGCATAGGTATTCACAGAATACATACAGTTCATACAATATATTTTTCTATTTTCACAAGATAATGATAAAAAATGTCAAATTTTAGGATTTTTTTAATAACTGGAGAAATAATTTGACAGCATAACATCTAAGATTTAACATGGATGTGTCTAACATGGCTTTGGTTTGACATTAGCCACAGTTATGTTTAAAATGTGCCTTAAACTAACCCAGTAAAATGTTTTTTGCTTGTCATTTTTGTTCATAAATTATATTTTTTCACAGAGTACACATACTTAATACTCTGGTTCTTCTTTTCACGTGGAGTTTTTTTTATACATACGTATATGTATGTATGAAGTAATTATTAACACAGGCAAATGTGTGTCATGTATCCACAGACTAACCAAAAAGGAAACAGCTATGAAACTCAGCCACAATCAGTAAATTCATTATTTCTATAACAAAATGGTTTCATCCTAATGTTTTGCAACCTCTTCAATGCCCCCACTATGTCTCATATATATTAAATTAATTCTGGTCCATTTATTTGAATTGTAAACTAATTTCATACCTTTTGACAATTTTTTTCTTTCCCCATACTGGACCACAGTTTGAGGTGGACCCTGTATTCTACGTGGAGCCCTGTGATGAGCGGTCATCATGAGGACTCCCGTCTGAGTTCTCTGTCTCGCCCTCAGAGATTGCCTGCATGGGCGCTGAGAACAGTCTGCCGCGCATACCATAGCGGCTGCTGTTGGCGGGCGGGGGGATTCTGGAGCGGCCCTGCCTGGAGGCAGCAGACATATGGAAGGATTTCAGGGAGAAGCCCTCTGCGTTGGCTTTGGGGTAGGGGCTAGAGATGTGATCTGGTCCTGATTGATCCTGCTGCTGCTGCTGTAGGGGGGATGCTGGCTCCTCGGTTTGTCTAGGTGACTCCAGCATGGAATCTCCTGAAGATTTGGGGGTGAGGGGGCTCTTGAGGATCTCTGTAGCTGACATGCGGTAGCTAGAGTCAGAGCGGCTTCCCTTTTTAAGCAGCAGCAGTTTGAACTCCTCGTTGGAGGTGCTGGACTTCTTTGCGTTCCTGTAGATGGGCCCAGAGACTCTCTGTAGGCCCGGTGGGGTCACAGCAGGCGGCGGCGTCACCACTGAGCTTGGGGAGCTCACAGTGCTGCTGGGTGGTGTGTTCCCCGATGCAGCACTGAGGCGGTTTCTCACACCCATCTCGGTGGAATCCTTCCTTCCCAACACTTTCCTTTTGGACCTGAGAATAAGACATGCGATTAAGAATCTCTCAAAACTTACAGCAAACACAAAGAACCTGCTTTCCAAACTGCTTACCTGTGTATCATAGCAAACAGGTCCTCAGTGGTCCGAGTTTTGTTGGGTGATAGAAACACACTGTCATCCTCTGGCTTTGACTCATCACTCAGCGGGGATATTACGTTATCACTGGGTGTAGAGTCTGTTGACAGAAACCAGGCAACAGTTTAATATAAAATTGTGTAAAAATGCCAATCATCAAGATCAATAGTAAAACTATCCAGGAAATGTAAAAAAAGATGAATCTGCATTTTGTGACCCCACAGATTTGTCATGAGACCCCTTGTACGGTGGTTGGGAATCACTCCTAAACTCAATTTACAAAATCTGTATTATTGAACATCATGTGTCAACAACTTTTTTTTGCACCACCCATTTTTATATTGGAGTGTTTTTGCTGGTTGGCCACAAACAAATTAACAGTGATACCGAGTTAGAAACTAACACAACTGACAGAGAGACAGATTGACAGTCAATACCTTTACTGAAGTAATCCTCTGTCTCTGGTGTGGACTCCTCCCTGCTGTCCTGAGAGGCACTTTCGGCTGAAACACCTGATGACTCAGATTCTTCCTTGCTACCTTCATTACTGATTGGACTTGCTTGTAGCGTCTCAGACTGACCATCAGTAGCAGGCACTTTATCAAGACTGTTGGTTCTCTTGGGTGAACTGTGCAGAAAAGAGGGTTGGCCTGGTTTTATTTGACGATGTTCTTCCTCTTCAGATGGCTCAGATCTTTGCGGTTGTAAAATCTCAGACTGCGAGCTGCATTCAGGTGTCTCCACTGACTCTCTGCACGTTTCTGCTTCGTGACTAGTGGTGGTCTCAGGGACTTCTGTCGGCGGCTCCCACTGCACTCTGAATGCTGTCACGCTCTCTAAAGGAACCTCCCTCGTCTCACTCTGACATGCTACTCCTCCATCTTCGAGTTCTTCATTTGAGGTAAACACTGATTCACATGACTGCTTCGATGCCGTGTGATGTTGTTGTGAGTTGTGATACAGTGGACTCCTCAGCTCTAATGGTTTACTGCTGGAAAGGGTGCTAGTTAAGTTCACAGTGGGACATTTGAGTCTTTCAGCGTTGTGACTTCCTTCGTGCTCCTTGCTGATGGATCGGAGCTGGACTGAGTGTAGCACGGTGGGTGTGATGGACATAGGGGGGATGTTAGACACCTCTGAGGGAGGAGGTGCCGCAGGTTTGGCTGACACTGTGTCTTTTTGCTGATTTTGGTGAGGAAATTGTAACTGAGTCCTGTAAGCTGGAACCTTGTTGCCGACACTATGAAGGGCACTTAAGTCGAGGTGGGAGGGAGGGATGATCGGCAACTCCAGGTCTCTCTTGGAGGTGGCTCCATCCCTACAAGACAGCGACGAAAGAGACGACTTCCTCTCTGGGACTTTGGGCTTCCTCTTGCCACTGGCTGGTGACAACGGCCCGGGAAAGAAGGCGGAGGGGAATGAGGAGGTGGGGGTTTCTGACTGACTGGAATAGCCACTGGATGGGCTGGCCAGACCTGCTAATTTCTCCGGGGACCCTAGCTTGAACTCGCCCTCCACTGATGGAAGTGAAGGTGTGGTGGCCCTGGAGCCAGACTGTGATGTCTGAGACTCAGAGCTTTCCTGCGACTTGATGCATTCGATAACAGTTGTACCCGTCGCCGTGCTGGAGTTCGACAAAGATCGGTAAGGATCGCTGGATTTTAAATCATTCAGGAGCCACAGATCTGCATAGTCTGACTGCACAACCCCCTCGTCTTTGAATGAATGTGCATCTGTGGAGCTGAACACACCTAAGTCAGGTAGATCGACCGAGCCCTCGACCCCCCAGATCCTGAGAGGCTCTCTGACTAGTGAAGAGTTTTCTATATGACCTGGAGAACCAGACAACGCCACATGCAGTTTCCTCTCCTTGGAAGACAGTGGGAGCTGCTGCCCACAGGTAATCTTTGGTTCTTTCTTATCGGGGATGTTTCCATCACTGCATATTTTCCTCAAGGATGAACTCCTTTTAGGAGGAGACGGCTTCGCCTTTGGTTTCCTTAAAGAGAGGCAGCGTCTCCCAAAAGTCATGTGGCGACTCATTTCAGACAGGCCACAGTCAGAGCCGGGGGGTGCATAGTTATAAGTGAAGCTTCTGCTACCTTTAAGACCGCAGTCAAAGTGCATGGAAGTGTAGTAGCCTTCAGTGTCTACAGAGTAGTGTGAGACGGTGTCTGCTTTCTCCGACATTGGCTTGTCAGAGAAGCTGCTCTCACAGGTGGCCATACTGGTGTAGCTGGGGCAGCCCAGGCTGCTCTCAGCCTCTCTGCTCGGCTCAGGGCTGAAGTCCTGTGGGCGGGGAGGGTCCGGGTGAGGGTAGCTCCACTCCTCGACGGGAGTGCTGACCCCTACTTCCTCTAATATGTCCATAGCTGTGGAGGAGAAGGAGCCTGCCCGCTGGGTCCGTAGGCCATGATAGTGGTCCAACATGAAGCTGCTCTGGTCGTCGTGGGTGTGAGTGGCAGTGTTCAAGGAGAGCTCAGAGTCACAGTGTGAGGAGCCGGTGAGTGGTGGAGAAGCTGCCGGGGGGATTGTTTCTGAGGTCTGGGAGGGGCAGGTAGAGCTGCTCCCGCTCCAGTTCCCACTAGAAGACTGGTGGTCATCTTTATGGTCCATCTGGCCTACTAGCACCCCTGCAGCAGAGACTGAGTGTACTGGGCTACTGAAGGTGTCAGAACTGGATGATATGTCACAGCTGCCCAGGTCGACCTTCCTGGGCAGCTGGGATCGGGTTCTCTCTATCCAGCTGCGCTCCGGACTCTCCGAGAGCTGCGTGTACTTCAGGCTCCCCAGCTGACGGCTGGACATGGCCTGATCATCTGTGCTTTCCCCTTCATCCTTCAGAATCCGCTCCCCAGGTCCAGGCAAGAAGTCCTCGGTGTCAAAAGGGGATAGCTCCTCCTCATCATCACTGTCATTGTGGCCATTGCCCATCATCCGGCTCCCGTCTCGGGGCAGGCTGCGGGAGCGCAGGCGTGCGCCCACGGAGGCAGTGAACATGGCGTCAGAGCTGTCCTTCAGAGAGGAGATGTTGCCTGCAGAGTAGGAGAGGGAAAGCGGGACTCCTTGGCCTCGCTGGCCCCTTATCCTCCTCCGAGACGGGGCTCCTGATATCAAAAATTCTTCTGTCTGGCAACCTGAGTCTCTGGTGTTGAGATGGCTGGCCAGCTCCTCGTTGGAGGGAGTGATATCTGGGCTGGCATGAACTATCACTGTCCGTTCTCTGGAACCAGGAGAGTCATCGGAGTCTGAGAGAAGAAGGAAGAATGTGGAACAAAAGCATGAGATGAGCACACTTCTTTGCTCTACTGTGTTTCTTACTCATATTTCTCTATCTTATTGTGTTGGTCATAATAAAAAAAAACATTAAAACTTTATTTTTGTGAGGGTTTACATTGTTGAAAATGAATTACATCATCCCTGGTTTGAGTCTAACTTTTGTTGCATGTGACTGGACATCTTTTGCGCCCCTCACTTCCTTTCTTCACTCTATAGTTTCTTGTCTAATAGAAGCTGAAAATGTCCAAAATAAGTACAAAGGAACAAAGGAAGACTTAAATATGCCTCAAATCATGAGTTGATGTCTTTAAAATTCATGCTGACATCATAGCGATGTTCTATACTTACCTTGTAATAGCCCACACAAAACCATTCTTTAGTTTAAGTGACTCCATGGGAAAAACTTAACAGCAAATCCACTATCACCAATGTTATCTTCATTTTACTTTAACAGCAGCAGGCTGAAGTAAGTTGAAGTGAAAAATAAGTTATTACGTGTGTATGTGACAGACAGGCAGACTCAATAAGTGACATACCTAAATCTTGCTGCACCTGTCTGGGAACGCCGGCGACAGTCCTCCGTCTCCTCAACTTCCTCCTCCTCTGAAGCACAGACTGCGAGTGAACGAGGGAGCAGCGCACACTAGCATCTCTGTCAAAGCCAACCCCTGCAACGGAGATGGGACATGTGAGGAATCTTTGTTTAGTGGCAACGGCAGCGATTCCTTCTTTAACTCTCACGCTGACTTGTAAAAGAAAAAAAAGAAGAAGAAGGAAAAAAAAAACTGCAACACTTGGCTCAACTGAATTAGATATACTATAAAAATAGCAGTCGAGAGTTGAGGACAAGTTTCTGATGGAGCCACAGAGTCTGAGTGTGCTTAATGTCTCTGGCTCCTGAATGAGTTCAAATCCACATCATGAAATGTGTGACAGAGATATTATAAAAACTCCTGTGAAGGTTTCTGCTTCTGTGTCCTTGATGTTTCCCCCTTGTTTTCCTGCCTCTACCCCCACCACACATTATGACTATCATGTGATAGCAGGTCAGGCCTTTTCAGCACCATAGCAATCGCTGGACTTTGCTTACAATGTGCATTTTTCTCTCGACTGTCTCTGACTCAGCCAGTGTTGGCGTACAACTCTGCTTTTCAGTCTATGCGAGCGGCGAGTAAATAACATTGGGCAGGCCTTTTCAACAATTTGGACAGAACTAATTGGCATTCATGTCACAGCAACTTGCCTCTTTGCTATCGCAGGCACAAAGCATGCATGAGAAAGAAAGCCAACAGGAACACAAAGCATGACTTGCACATTGACAGTGATTCTTCGTGGTAACATTAACGCCTTTCATAATGACAGAGTTTTACAATTGATAGCTCAATTCCTAAGATTATAGCAAATAAGTCATTGTTAGTCCCAATAATTATACAGTATTAATGAGGAGTGCCAAGCAGTGACAAACACTGTGACTGTTAGCTTGCTAACACTGGCAGATACTGTATGTTAAACTTCAGTCAATGTTAAAGGAATGGCTTGACTTGTATTGCGGAAATATACTAGTTTATTTTTTACTGAGCGTTATAAGAGAAAATTGATACCACTCATTTCTGTCCATTAAATATGAAGCTACAACTAGCAAACGGTTACCTTGTTTTAGCATAAAGGCTTAAAGCAGGGTGAAACAGCTAGCTAGGCTCAATCCAAACACACCTCTAGAGCTCACAATTTAACATGTTATATCTCAGATGACATTTTATACATGATAAGACATATAACATGCTGATTGTTAAGCTTTAGAGACATTGATAGGTGTTTTTTTTAAAGAGTTTGGAATAAGCTATCTAGCCATTTCTCCTTGTTTCCAGTCTTTAGCTAACTGTCTCCTGGTTGCAGCTTCATATTTACTTACTTATTAACTATTTATTTAAGAAAAAAGAGCTAGACAGCTCATATTGCTAAAGGAGAGAAAGAAATGACAAACCCTCCAAAGAAATAATATTGATAAACCTGCACCACAGCTTAAACCTGTCACAAAGACATAGATTCAGACAAAAAAAAAAAAACGTCAAGTGCTTTAAATTTACCGGTCACATTAATGGGGATGACACATGAGGTGATCACTTGGGAATGGCTTTTCATTCTTTCCTCTGGTGTGGGCAGCGGTAGTGCTTTAGACCAGTTAGTCTGCTTGTCCAGGGTGGATGGGTTGTTAGGGATGGGAAACTTAGACCGCTGACCTAGAGCCACCCCGTCAGAATCGGGGTCAGAGGGTGCAGCCTGTAACAGATGGATATTTGCATGGTTAGATTGTTATGGTTAGGCGGCATTACGTGGGAATGGTACAGCCGAGATTTTAAAACATGATCAAACTCTGCTCCTGAGAGGCAAATGTGCTGCTGCTGCGATTAAAGTCGGGAATTACATTTGAATTGTCAAATGCTGAGTGTTTATCTGGGAAAGAGCAGAAGACTAGATGTGGAGATTAGTGTTTTATTAATCTGCAGCAAAGACTGCTTACTGTCTGAGCAAAAGTGAATCAATACTCAAATACACATCATCTTCCAGGAGCTGAGTTTCATGTTAAGACTCCATTAAGTAATGAAAATGAAAAGCATGCCTGAGAAACAGAGAGAAAGAGAGAGCGAATGGAAAGCACAAAAACATTCAAAGAACTTCCTCAGTAAGTTGCATGCAAAAATCTAAATGCACTAAGGAGAAATGAAGAATTTAAAACATTTTGTACCTTCAATACAACTTAATAAAACTGACTGTATCCGTGCTTGGAAAAATGTCAGACCAATAAAAAACGTTTGGCACACACACACTGTACAGCACATGTAATGATAGATTCTGCTGTGAGAAAAAAAGGAGACGTCTCCTTCATTCAACAACCGCTGCACGGGACATAATTGTGACAAACAGTGTAAATAGTAATTTCCAGTCACAACATGCTGCTTTGGAAACTCTTAGGTCATGCTCTGACAATCTGTGGCACCTATCCCGAGTCTCCTGCATAATAACGACTCTCCGGAAATATTTGAGAGGAAATACTCGTTCCTCTGAGCGGCAGCCTCAGCATCAATCACTGCACAGTCCTCCCCTCTGAATACTCCACAAGTCCGGCTCCTTTTTTCCGTGGGCCTCTTCGCACTTTCGGAACTTAAATACTTGCACATCCCCTATAACTTACGTCCCCGTGCTACTTGAAGTTTTGAAGTTAGGCTATAAGTTCTTACCTTGAGATTCCTACAGAGAGGCACATGTGAAACTGGGAGTGCTTCTCAGGCTCAACTGGTTCCCACCTCCACGACCCTGCAACCTCCCACCCCCCCATTAAAAGCCAGCTCTTGAGCTTTTGTGCTCTCTGTTCCCAGCAGACCAATGAGACCCTGACAAAACACTGGCCACAAAAGAACCGGTTTCCTTGGAAACTTCTTCCAACTAGTAGGAAAAAAATCAAAGGGAGAGCGTTTACAGCTGATTTGTCTCGAGAAGTGAAAGGCGGTTTTAGGAGTGTCTGAGAGGATGGATGTGCGAGACGAAAGAGTGGAGAATGGGTAAAGAAAGAAAGGGACGGTGAAGGACAGTAGGGAAGAGTGGACACTCACAGGATGAGAGGAGAGGAGAGGAGGAGGGGGGAAAAAAGGGAGTGGCAGTGTTTAGGCCTGTCCAAATGCTCATTTCTCTACAGCGAGCATGGAGCCTGATACATTTAGTGAAAAAATAGCAGCTCAGTTTTTAGAGGGAGAAACATGAGGCTGTCAGCTCTTTTGGGGAAGGGTGCAGTGAAGAAACCGCAGCACTGAGGGATCATGGGTAATCACAGGCGTAAGTTCGGAGAAGTCAACCCTATCATTAGAGAAACCCTGGCTGCTGGGCGGCTGTGACTGTGGCCCTCACACACACATTCCTCACATACTGAGAGCTCAAAACCCCGGCCCTTCACATGAGCTCCAACAACAACAACAGAACGTAATTGAGTGACGCGTCGGCGTGGATGAAACTTTAAGGCGGTGCTCTCTTTTAGTTTTGGGACTGTACTAGCACATGTTTATAACTGGGTGGAGCACAGTTGAATGAGAAGCTGCATTGAGGAGGCATGCATTTAAAAAGATATTCATGATGTAAATTAGAAGGTGTCAGGTAAGGAGTTGTGAGAGTGAGTGTTAGGAGGAACACACAGGAGTGAGGAGGAAGGAAGGAGGGGGTGGGGGGGACCAGTACCTTTCTGCTCCAGGGAGTGAAGCGGCAACATTCGGTAGGGGAGGAGGAGCGAGTGGTGTCAAACTGAATTAAAGGGCAAAGGAAAAAAAAAGGAAAAAAAAAGGAGGACAACAGAAATGGCAAAAATGAACATGGAGATATCTGACATGAACATACACACAAACACACAAACAAACAAAAAACAAAACACTGGGGTAACTTTGTGTGGAGGGATATGTGGACTGTGAAATACATGTGAGGCAGTCTGATGAGCTGAAAACCTGAAAGATTTATGCTACATGTATTCTCAGATTGTGGGTCTGTGAAACATAAAGTTGATTTAATGAATATATATATATATACAACCATGCTCTTCACAGACAACATGAGACAACATTACCAACACAGTCCACTTCCCTCATTACCTGCGTTTGTGCTAACTGTGTTGTAGCATCTCTAACAAGCCTCTCTGGCTGCTGGGAGGAAGACATGTGGATTTCACTTGCATCAAAATATAAGCACTTTTTTTTTTGTTCATCAAATAAGGAATTCCATTAAAAAATATATAATAACTTACAGTCTGCTGATTGAATTTCATATTCTTCCAAAATATCATAATAAATATAATGTAAAACATGGAGAAGAAAAGCTCTGAGCATCTAAAGACAGTATAATGCTGCTCATCTTACCGTTGTCAAATTTCCGCTTTTCTTCTTTTGCCTCTGGATGGTGTTTGGGGAGGGGTACATGGGCATCGGGGGCACAGCCGAGATGGAGATGGTGACTCTGCGTTCCCTGCTACCTGATCGTCTCTGCTGGTGATCTGTGACAAGATAGCAAATAAAACAACTGAAGATGCACTGTGTGTAAACTCCACACATACTCACGCATACATGGGGCAAAGATGAAAGGTCGATGTAAAAAAAAAAAAAAGCAATCAATGTAAAAGGCCTGCAAATCTGACTTTGTGAAGCTTTTAATGTTCAGTCATTGAGTCAGAGCAATATAGATGAAGTCTGTGTAGTTAGCAGTGTTATATTGGATTGCATTAAAGTGTTCATGTGCATTTGTTCAGCAAAATCAATGTAGCAGAAACAGAAATGGTGTCTTTTTTGTTCTAAGCGTTCTTCTTGCTTGCAAAGAGCTGATGCCTACATTTCTCACAAAGCATCTCAACTACTAACAATAGGCTTGGAGATTCGGTGTGTCATACTATAATAGTGGCTAACATAGCCTTGAGCTACTAGCCTTCAGCAGAGATTAGGAGTGAGCTACATAGATCTGGTAAATTCCTTCCAACCCCACACACCCATATTTTAGTCACTTTCTTTTTTTTATCACTATAAAGTCTTCAGCCCCAACTGACATCACCTGAGGCAATTTATCAGACTTTGTGCAACTCCTTTTGGTACCACAAAAAGCTTTATACATATGCAGTAATAAAACCAGTGCACCTTTCCTTTAATCAATTTCTCTGTGACCTTTTTGATACTCAAAAATTAAGTAAAAGCTCACAAAAATATGATTAATTATAGTGCTATTGTTCTGTATTCTACAGGTGTTCATATATTTGTGTTCATCCCTATAAGTGCACATTTATGATGTGTGTCATCTACAGGTTCACACTTGAATCATCTTACATCTGGTGTGCAGTTGCTACATATGTCCACTAGGGGGCAGAATGATACCAGAATGAAAGACTTCCAAAAAAAGCAGAGGCAGACAGTTATGTTGGGAATATCAGAGCTGACTTTTGAAATAATGTAAAACACAAAGAGGATGCTTTTGAATGAAAATCTGAATGAATAATGGACAGAAGGATTAATTGGAAAGAAGAGAAACATAAAGAGGCAAAGTTTGAAGCAGATGTTGTGGTCAGTTGGGGTGTCATAGGGCCTCACCTTGGTGCAGGGCCCACAGGCTGAAGCTGGCTTCCCTGTGGAGCTCTTCTACACATGTTGGCCGTGTGGATGGGTGGAAAACGTTCCTCTGCTGGTGCCAGGGAGCTTGGTAGTGCGTTGTCAGCTTACTCTCCACATCCAGGTTCGACACCGCTGTGAGAGGGATGGACCCGGTCAGACATACACTCACATACAGCTCAACAAGAGCTACAATACACACAATTAGCATTTGAAGTGCTCTTTAATATCATTCTTGATAAATGAGGTACGGCACATGGCAGGAGTTGTAGTGGAAAGGCGACTCGCTTTCATCATGAGCTGTAGCCTGCTGCAGCTTTAAATTTCCACTCTGGCATATTTGTGGTGATAGGCTGGTTAGGATCATTAAGGTGAAAAGTCTCAACAGTCTGAGCTCCCCAGCCTCAAAAAAATTGTAACTAATGAGGTTTCCATTACGGCAACATCATGGTGCCATGAGGGCAGATGAGATGGCTAACAAATATTTTGGGATCTAAGGTCGAGATGAAATACCAGACTCAAGTTAGGAGCCAAATCCTGAGAGAGGAAAGTGGGATAATCAGATCCAAAGTTAACAGGACAATAGCCTGTTTACTAATGCAATGCTATTAACTGTAGCCACACAATAGGTTATTACTGCAACCTGACACTGTGACTTTCAGCCTCTAAACATTGACCAGTACCTGAAGTAATCTCTCTACTCCCCCTCACACCTACTCGGTTTACAGAGAGGGAGATGCTCAGCTCTCAAGTTACACATAATGTATGGAGGGACTGGACGAAAGTGAGAATTTTAGATATAAAAAGAGCTGTTTTGTCTTTATGTTGCTTGTTTGTATTTTGATTAGATTTTTAGACTATGTGATAGCAAAAATAACAGGAGTAAAGAATGATTAGAAATCATGTGTCTGTTGATACTGGCATCCATAAGGAAATGAAACTCCTCCCCATCTAAGGAAAATGTTGCGGATTAGCGGACAAGCACATCTGTCAGTCTTCTCCTACCTGGCTGACATTAGTGGGTTTCTCCTTGACCTGGCAGCTTTTGTGAAACACTCTCAGTCTGACCTCCATGTCTGCTGTGAGGCAGCTTTGGCAGACCAGGACCAAGTTTCCTTTGTAATGCAGCCAGAAGCCAACCCCAGTCTCTTTCACTCAAAACAGACAAATTCAACTACTGATCACTGCTAACAAAGGCCAGGAAGTCCGAGCGCGGCTTTAATCTGAAGCTTGGCCTGCTGCTGATCAAACTGCTGCATATGTTCAGAGGATTTTCTGGCAGCGAGACTGCTGTGAATTCTCTGACAGGTCCTTTCCAAGAAACGTGGTGCCACGCAATCCCCACGAGAGGGAATTTGTTTATCTGTCATCCAGGGACAATATGAGGTTTTCCATAAAACACCCCAGAGTGATCTAAAAGCCCTCTGCGGTGACCTTGTTGACCTAGAAAAAAGGAGCTCTGTGCTTTGTCTCCTGCTCAGCTGTGGATGCTGGAGGTGAACTCATCAAAGAGAAGATTTACATATGTGGAGCGACAGTGCTTTTTCTTGCTGTATAATAATGAAAATGTTTTATTCCAGCCAGTCATTACTCACCGTCAGCCATGTTATTTTGACATGGTGTTTTGACTATGTGAACAGGGCAGAAATAGACTCTAACAGATGAGCTACACAAAAAAGATAATGTACATTGTGTTAATTACTACATATTCGAGGTGCTGTTAGGTGTATTTCTGAACTTTGGACAGAGCCAGACTAGCTGTTTTCCTGCTTCTAGTCTTTATCCTAAGCTAAGCTCACCACATCATGGGTCTGGCTACATAATGATCATAATTAGCTCACAGACATGACAGCAGTATCAATCTTCTCATCTCCTTCTAAGGAAGAACTACTACAGCTGTACCTTTAATATTGTGATACTGCTTTCCACCATACTGCCCAACCCTTGTGACCATGCTTATACAGACATGTGACAAATTAAAGGTTAACTAACATACAGTGATTTAGTGAGGAGTTGGGCCACCTGAACAGCTTCAGTGCTTCCTGTGCCTCCTTCAAAGGATATGCCCCCATTTGGTGCTGTAATGATAGTGGTGGAGAACTGTCTGAGATGTTACTCCAACATTTTCCATAGATGTTCAGCTGGTTTGATCCCCATCATTTTCATACTCATGTCACGTATGACAGCATCTCTTGTTTATTTCATTTATGTGGGTGTTTCTTTTAATTTGTTACCTGTCTGTTTGTCTGTGGCAAAAACATGACTGCACACACATCTGCTGAATTTCAAATTTGCCCAACATGACTGATTATACAGTATTTCTTCTGTGGATTGTGGTGAAATCTTAGTGAATAACCGGTGATGAGCCCTCTGACACTGTTTGTCAGCCTCTCCCCTCCCTTCCTCCCTGCTGAGATATGAACTCCCGGCCCTGCTGTGACACCGTCGACGTCTCCACCAAACTGAAAACCCATTTGACAACAACAACAACATCTAGGGCACAGACTGTGCTCCGTATGCCTGCCACCATTCATCTTCCCCCGGCTAAAAAACATATCAGTGCTTCCATTCACGTCACTCATGGAAACCTCTGACTTTTATTTCAGTGAGTCTGTGTGCGTAGAACAAAGTGTGAGTGCATGAAAGGTCTCCAAAGAGGTTTTCATAGAGAAAGAATCCAGGTCCATATGGGGAAACCCTTTAATAGGAGAGCAGTGGTCAGCTGTTACCCCAAATGAGGCCAAAGAAAACACATCAGCCCTCAGTCATCTCATTGACCTCTTGGCAGCTTTCTGTTTCTTTCACAGCCTCGTTGAGTGATCCTCAACACGGCTGTGCCGTGCCAAATGAGCCACATGGCCTCAGGTGAGAAGAAAAACAAGACATTCATCTAAAACTTCTAAGATATGCTGCCACTTTTCTGGATTTCCACTGTATGCTATTAGACTTTCTTCTAAGCAAGACTTCTCTCTAATCCTCTTCCACATTACTTCTTTCCACTCAGAATCAGCCTGTGAACTTTCCTGATGAGGTGAAATCACGTAGTCTATTATCTACACCCTGACACAACCTATCAATCTCTCCTCTTCTCCTCCTCCTTGTCATCTTCATCTGCAGCAGGATCATACCCCCCCTCCACCCAATAACCTCACCGCTATCTGCACCGCCAGCAGCCCTGCAGGCCGGGAGAAGAAGGGGGGATGAAAGCCTGCATCCTCAGACTGCCTCTGCCTTGTAATTTACCCAGCATTGGCCCAGACAGGAGCCAAGCCAAAACCCCTTACACCCACACTCACACTCTCACACACCTACAATTTGCCAACGGCCTGGGAAAACACAGCCGCAAATGTCAATCATTAGGTCACACTTAGATAAGAAATACTTGTTCTTGAACAGACAATGCAAGAATATTGTGGCAGTAACTTTGTGTAAGTTGCTGCCACAGTATGAATAGCAAGGGTGCGTTCATACTCTGTAACGCAGGTTAAACTAAGCGAATGTCTCTGACACATGCCGAGGAGAAGAGGGCGCTTTCATCTTACAACGCTCGAACAAAGCGCGGGCATGTTTGTTTAACCGCTGCGGTCGAAGCAGCAAGTTGTGCATGCAGAGCAAAACGTAATGGGAGGTACACGCAGGCTCAGTTAAAGCCCCAGTAAATTATACAGTACCTTGGGATGTGAGCACGAGACAGCATCCTAAAGCCATGATAGAGTGGTGCGGTTTGAGCTTTGAGCATCAGCGAGACATGAAGTCAGTCAATGTCTCTCCCTCGAGTCACCTCAACTGGATCTCTCGCCGCATGTCCCTCATGTCTTTACAGTGACGTCCTCAGGCTCTCTACTGCCACACTGACCTACAGCTCTACCGGAACATCTGCTCACACTCCTCCCCCATGTCCCCTTCCTCACTCCAGACCCCCCCCCCATCCTTCCACACTCTCAAACATCAACCAGTGTGCTTGGTACAGATGGTCCAGCCAGGCCTTGACTTGGGCAGCCACTAATCTGTTTATGGTCTGCTACAGGAGAGTGTTAATCCAAACCGCTGAAACAACACTGACCGCTCAGCCCACAATGGAGGAACATGGCGGGTGTAGAGGAATGCCAAAAGATGTGCGGGACGATCGATATTTGAATTCTTTACTCAAATGTTTATGGTGTTCAAGTAGTAGAGTGTCAATGTGATTCAATGTCAGGATAAGAGATATCGAGGTCATATTCTATAAGATTCAAATCCAGCATTGTTCTTTAAATGAAATAAGAGTCTGTAGTAAACAATAAAAGGCGCCGTTTTCAGATGAAGAGCCAAATGTAGCACAAACAGCTGTGCAAAGGACTGAATGCAAGAATGAATGTGACTCACCTGAATCAAGCAAGAAACAACATGTAGCCAGCCAGATAGTGATCAAATATCAGGGGAAAACACAAATCGAGAATTCAAATAGGGATCTGTTCACTGTCCTTGAAGAAAACTCGGCCCTGAAAACAATCCCGCTGTTCCGCATTCATCGGTCAGCCACTGAAGAAAGTCCCTTCTGAGGTCTGATAAGTAAAAACACAAAGAATAGCGTCCCAATGCCGGTCAGCACAGAATAATATCCGTCTCCTCGGTAATCCGCTCTGAGCCCACATCCTAACCAGCTGATGCTGATGTCGCTGCTGCTGACCCGCTGCAGCAGATGGGGCAGAGGATTGTTTACGTTGAGTAGAAGGGCAAGGCTAAAGGCGGTGAGTAACACTGAAGGTAAACATAACTTTTGTTTGTTTAGTAGAAACCTCCACATGGTACCTTTAAACCATGATAGTGAATGCTAAGCACAATAAAATATCCTAAAATGCTACAGTGCCTCATCGATTTAATAATGTAGCCATCACATTATGTCTCATATTCAATCAGAAGTAAGGCTGCAACAAATGATTATTTTCATTAAGAATTAAAGGAGCACTCCACCAATTTAACACAGTTTTGTTTAAAGTTTATAAAAAGTATTGTGCAACCAGTGTCCTCTGTGGTTCTGGAGGAGCTTTCTGAAGTCTAAGAAAATAACCATGATGATCGGGGGGATTTCTCATTTTGGCTTGGAGATTATTAATTTATTACAGGAATTTACAAACTGGGAGTGTGGAGTTTGCAGTTTCAATGTGGGAAGTGTCTCAATATGGGAATCTGTTTCTCATACATGCTCATACGGCCTCTTAGCTTTATGGAAGTGCAAAAACAATACAGAAATCAAACTGATTTGTTTATAATGTATTAAAGTACAGAGTGAAAACTGCTGATCACAATTTCCCAAAGCCCACATACACATGCCTTGAAGGCTGCTGTGTATGATCAACAGTCCAAAACCCAAATATATTCAATTTGCTTTAATATAACATGATGACAGAGAAGCTGCAACTAGCTGATTATTCAACTGCATAAACAATCAAGTGCCTAATTATTCTGGCACTGATTATAATCTCACAATTCACTAAGTGATTTCAATTTGCACTAGATTCGTCAAATCCAACTGAATGAATCAGATTTTAATTGGACATAATAGAGGACCAAATATTTTCTCAGTCACTCAATGAGGATTGTGCTGACTGTGCTCATTTTGTCAGCTTGAGTCCTGGAGATTAAACAAACTCAATCATAGCTGAAGCCTGAAGCTCATTTTATTGCAAGAAACTAGGACTCTTCCTTTCTTTCTCTCCTTCTATGAGCTGCATGTTTATGCCACCACACCTATTTAAATGGGCTCTCCCTCACCTCACCTGGGGCTTTGATGTGGGAAAGCAGGTGGGTCCGGTGACCTCTGTTTGGAATGTGATGCTGGGAACCAGGAGGCCCACAGGGGGCTAAATGAGCCATTGTTGCAGCCTGATGCTGCTCTCAGCTGCCTGCAGGTACCACAGCAAAGGGCTGTTAGGCTGTAATCAAGCCACTGGTTTGCTTCCTGAAGTGCTTTACTGTCCCTCAACACCAGTCATTTAATTACCTAGTTCAGAAATGAAAAATAGCTCAATCTTCGACAGCGGACGCTATTTACGGTCTCATAAACTGTGTGAGATTCTGATTCTGACTCTTTAATTGAATATAGTGCAGCTTTTGTGTTAAAGTATGACATCACCCCTGCAAGAAAAGTAATGCAGGTGTGTGAAATTGCTCTTGTTTAATTGCTGTGCGCTAGAGTCTGCTTATATTTCCTGACTTGAGGTCACAGCGTCAGTGTGCGCTGCCAATGCCCACACACGAAAAAGTCGTCTGGTGGTGGAATTAAATCATTCTTGCTCTTCAGGAGAAGTTTCATTTTGCTCAGATTTTGGAAGAATGCCTGGGCCGCCAAACTGTCTGTCTGCGTGTGTGCCAAGAGGTATAGCAAGGGTGGAAATGAAGATGGAGTGGGGGAATCCCATCAGATATCACAGAGTTTCCATTATAAAAGATGGAAAAATACATTACCTCACAATAAACACAACGTTCTGCTGAAGGCAAATTATGGGACACATGGGAAACTTGATATCCTATAGATATTCAGTATGTGACCACCTAGATCTCTATACAAGTAGCTTGGATAGACAAAAAAACCAAAACATAAAACAGGAAAAGTCTGTCAGTAGTCTTAACCCAACATCACTTACAACTTGAACCTCAAAGCTTCCCTCTTCTGACACACTCCCCAACAGAACTATAAGATTTCTTATGTTTATCCATTTCCTAAACACACATACACACACAATCATTATGGATAATATCTGAAACCATGCTGCAGCACATGGACATTTCCTGATTGTGAAATCCTCCTAAAGATCATCCAGCGCTCAGAGCTGGAGAAGAGGCCTGTTTTCTCAGCTGCTTCATATTAGCTCACTACAAAGTCCAACAGCAGGCTTGCGGTGACTTTGAAATACTTTCCATTTTGAAATCTCCGAAGTAGCACATATCGCAGGGTAAGGCATGTTGCCAACAAGAGGATCTCTCACTCTGATGAGAGAGGGAGCAGATTCTAGAGGTTTAAGGAAGGAGGAGGACGTGTTAAACGATGGTTAAAATGTCTGACATGCTCGGAAACAGCACGTGGAATGTTCATGAGAGTGTGTGGCATGTTTTATGGTACCATAATGAGCAGGCAGCTTTGTGAAAGCGTCATAACACATTTATGCAATGCTCACTATGAATTTAGTCATGTTTCTGAACAGAGGACATGAGTGTGTACACATAATAAATGAGAATGGGAGGGGCGGGGTGATCTGTAGGAACAAAAAGTGAAAACACATTTGGATAGTAATGGCTGCGGTTCATCTCCATTTCTTAACAATGGTCATAGAAGACCATAAATCTGCCAACACCAGCAATATTTTCATGTTAACAATACATCAAATTACCATGTATTATGTAAAAGAGACTGCCTGCAGTGACCACCCCAAAATAATTATTACATGTATGTTCCCCTAAGCTCTATAAAGCATTTTTCTGCTAATTTGGGGGCTTTTTCATGGCTCACCAACTGCATTCATCAACTGACAGCTGTTTTTATTGAAAAAAGTCTGATCTGAAGTGTATGCTAACTGCCAAGCCCCCAACAGCAGACAGACATAGTTAGATGCTATCTAGTGAACATAATGGAGCAGTTAGCGGCTAAATAGTCAGATATTTCTTTCAGGTGTTGCTGGGGATCAAAGCCGAGCTAGAAATAGAATAAATATTGGACTGAAATGTGTCAGGTGGACAGAAACACAACTCTAAATGAATGCTAATGTAGCTCCCTATTTGCTAACTTTGTACTGTGTGTGTTGTGTTTTTATTGCTTATTCCAGAGAAAAAATATAAGTAAATGACTGCTGCTTTGACATAAAAAATAAAAAAGCACTCACAAAGCAAGTGACTAAAAGAAAAAGTTTGCTAGTATATACAGTTATATTTGGAACTAGCTAAGAGAGTTAGCAAAGCATTGACACGGGTTAAACTAGCCACAGTTTAGAAAGCTAACTCTGCAGCTGAAACCACCTTTTACTCAAATCATTCATTTTCACCAATGATTAACACTGCTAAGGAAGTGTCAGGATGTGCCTCCCAGAAATTTAGTTCTTGCAATTACGCAATGTATTTAATCATGAACTGAACAGCTCAAACAAGAGGATAGGGAGTTTCCACCACAATTTCCAGTCATTAAAAGCAAATATGATGATGAAATAATCTGGAATTTGCTGTAAGCAGAACTGCCCTGATTAAATTTATTAGAGTGGAAATGCCATTCACACTCAGAAAGTCAATATCCTCGTTTTGTCTGTTGGCCAGTGTTTGTTATCCTGTTCACTCTATACAACCTGACCCCTTGTTTACCACCGCTCTTTGACTCACACTCACTGAGCAATGAAAAGGAAAGCCACAGCGGGACAAAATCTGTGAATGAGAGCAACTCCCGGCTAACAGAGGCGGTCATTTAATTTTTCTGTCCTTTTACGTGTGCACTCAGCGGGGTCGGCGGGGGTCAGGGCCCACATTCAGCGACAATTTTACCTCCTGACCTCTAGACACCTCATTATTAGGTCTGCACACAGACTGGGAGGTCAGCTCACATCAGTAAACACTGAAGTAAATCACAGGCTGATTGGGCACTCATTCCCTCCATTTTCTATCACAGTAAATGCTGGGAATAGAAACTGGATTCTAAAATGCCTCATGATAAAAATCATACTTTAGATGTATGCCTTGAGTCAATACTTTACTGATTATATGGAGGTCTTTACTCCAACTACCAGTCTGAGAATAAGAGATCTTTAGGAAAAACAGCACAAACATTGTAAATTAAAAAAGAAAGAAAAAAGTAGCAACCTAACCTAAATGCACTTAAAATTCCTTCACCCCTTAAATCAGCACGGAGTTCATTTTACAGCTCTGTCCTCCTGATTCTCCACACAGGCCTCTCAAAGGCTGCAGCACACCCTCTCATATCACATCATTTAACGGTCTTTGAGGTCACAGCTGACTCCTATTGGGCTGTAATGGCTCTCCTGCTGAGCTTGGCCCAGGTCCCTGCTTTCGCTGTATCTTTGAAGTACTCAGACACACTTACAGACAGCCTCTACAGAGGAGGAAGGGGTGTGTCTGGGCTGGTCCCTGCTGAAAAAGCTCTCAGGGTTTCCGTAGCCTGCAGGTACACCTGGCCTATTAGTCTCACAAATGAAAATGTGCGCTCTTTGACCTCCTGCTTTTGTTCAGTCTGAGCTCCCGTCTCGCAGGCACCTAAGGAAAGGCGGGAACTCTTGTAGGAGTGTGAAAAAAGAGAGAAAGAGCTCCTGGCTTTACTGGAAGTAAGAGTAGTACTAACCATGAGGTGGGTGATTATGAAAAACCTTGATGTCAGAACAAGGGAAAAAGTAATATGAGCGGACTCTGCACTGTCTGCTCTGTCAACACGAGCCCAAGTGCTTACGGGAATTTAGTTGCATTTAAATGGGTGAAACAAAAGGGTTTTCTCTGTAGCCAGACAGGATGAGCAGCTCAGGAGTGAATTTACCTTTCCACAAATACAAAGCCAAGAAAAACAAGTATAGAATAGCAAAGGAGATTAATCTTTCACTCTGCTGTTCCTCCGCCAGACCAACACGCTCCACTGAGCTTTTTGTTCCTGCATGTCACTCATATAATAAAGTGTGCGTTGTGTTGCTTCTATGCCGTAGACAAAG